>NC_132920.1:25525226-26255226 GCF_047675955.1 Chlorocebus sabaeus | reverse complement strand
AAGTGCCTAATAAGTATTTTTGGAATTCATTATACTTAAGCTCAGATCTGGATCTGAAGGATGTGTTAAAATGAGACAAATTGGCGTCGGGTGAGAAAATGGGGTAAGGTGGTGTTCCAAACCTAAACCTCATGGAATATGGGAGAAACTGAAGAAACTTCCCTATAGTTGAAACATTGCTTTTTGGAGGGGTACTGGGAAGGGCAGTGATGAGAGAGAACACCAGTAATGGTAGTTGAGGGCAGATTATGTAGGTAGAGCTAAGTTAGCACTAACATAGAATGTGTTTCTGACTGTGTTCCTTACCTCATTTAATGCCTTTAAGGTACCTTGTGGCCTAGCGAGAAGATTGCCAATGACATGGGAGGCCTTCATCTTCTGCATCTGTCTGACCTTTTCAGCTCCTCTTCTGGTCACTCTGTCAAGGGAGCCTGGAACTACTGAGACGTGAAAGGACCAGCCCTATCTCAGATGGTGAGGGTTTCTTTACCCTGACCTCTGCCATGTTTGCTTGGAGCCCCAGTGCTCATCCTTCATGGCCTTTTTAAAAATAGCACCACTTCTGTCAAGCCTTCTTGAAAAATTAAATTTTTTATTGTAAAAACTTTCAAACATATAAAGAATGTGAAAGAATAGGCAATTATCTGTATACTCATGACCCACATTCAATAATTAACATTT
The DNA here is from genome assembly GCF_047675955.1 of Chlorocebus sabaeus. Lineage (NCBI taxonomy): Eukaryota > Metazoa > Chordata > Mammalia > Primates > Cercopithecidae > Chlorocebus > Chlorocebus sabaeus. Next base: position 26,254,545 of record NC_132920.1, on the reverse strand, counting down.
TGCCATCTTAGTCTCATCTACCTATTTCTGCTGAATCATATGAAATTCACTTGCAGACATTATGATATATCACAACAAAATCCATAAACATGTGTCGCCTAAACATACGTCTTTTATTTAACTACAATATCATTAACAAAACTTAAAAAAATCAAGCAATTCTTTAAAAATATCTCATATCTGGTTGGGTGCAGTGGCTCACGCCTGTAACATTTGGGAATGCTGAGGCGGGAGGATTTCTTGACCCCAGGGTTTGGGAGCACCGGTAACAAAACAAGCTCTTCTTTTGTGCCTTTGTACAAAACAGATTTTAAAAAATCAGCCTGGCCTGGTGGCGCGCTCCTGTAATCCCAGCTACTCCGGAATTTTAGGCGGGAGGATGGCTTGAGCTCAGGAGGTTACAGTGATCGCGCCACTGCATTCCAGCCTGGGCGACCGAAAGAAACTCTAAATAAGTGAATAAAAACATCTAAGTATTTATTTAAATTTATCTAATATATTTTTAGAGTCAGTTTTTACGTTTCCTTACGTTCTTTCACATTAGAACAGTCTCCCAGCTGTTTATTATTTCCTCATGACATCTTTTAATCTCTTCCTTCCTTCCTTCCTGCCTTCCTGCCTGCCTCCCTTTCTTTCCCCGGCCTGGGCAACACAAGGAGATCGGTCTCTACAAAAAATAGAAAAATAATTAATCAGGCCGGGTGGTGTGTGCCTGTGGTCTCAGCTACTAGGGAGGCTGAGGTGAGGATCACTTGAGCACCTGAAATCGAGGCTGCAGTGAGCGGTGATTTCACCACTGCACTCCAGCCTGGGCGACAGAGCGAGACCCTGTCTCAAAACAAAACAAAACAGAGTAAGAAAAAAGGTCTAATTGTCTCATAGAATGTCCTACATTCTGGATTTGTCTCATTATTTCCTTATGGCATCTTTTAATTTATTTTTACTCCTTTTAAATTAGAAGATAAATCTAAATGATTGCTCTTGTGATTAATTTGAGTGATTAGATTTAGGTTAAACATTTTTGCCCAGACGCTGTTCTTTACACTGTACTAGCTTCACATCAGGAGGCACTTGTTGGGATATCCTGCTGATGGTGGAGACCGAGTGGTGCCCCCCCCAGGGTTCTTTATTTCTCCCTTCGCAATTGACAAGCAATGTTGGGGTGGCCCTTTTTTTTTTTTTTTTTTTTTTTTTTTTTGAGACGGAGTCTCGCTCTGTCACCCAGGCTGGATCTTAGCTCACTGCAAGCTCCGCCTCCCGGGTTCACGCCATTCTCCTGCCTCAGCCTCCCGAGTAGCTGGGACTACAGGCGCCCGCCACCGTGCCCGGCTAGTTTTTTGTATTTTTAGTACAGACGGGGTTTCACCGTGTTAGCCAGGATGGTCTCGATCTCCTGACCTCGTGATCCGCCCATCTCGGCCTCCCAAAGTGCTGGGATTACAGGCTTGAGCCACCGCGCCCGACCTGGGGTGGCCCTTAACACCATGAGCATATATTATTTCCCAACTACCTTTTCCTAATGGTTTTAAGGTCGTTAAGCTCATTCGTTGCTTTGGTCTATTATTTTTCTAAGGTTTGCAAATGGTGATTCTTCTAATTCTACCAGTCTTCTGTATTTGTTAGAAGACACTTTTGTCAAACGTGTGGACCTCTTTTCTGCCTTCCTTCGTACCCCAGTCTTTCCAAGAGGTTCCCATGGCAGCTTCACATTACCCCTGTCGTAACAGCCTTGAAACTCACGTAGGTTGGCGCTAAATTGTAATTGGGTCTGACGTGTTTGTGCTTTATGGTCTAGAGTGCATTCTACAGCCTGTAAGGTCTGTAAATGGTTCTCATACTCGAGCGTGCAACCGAACCACTGGGTTAAAACCCAGAATCCTAGGGCCCACACACAGCGATTCTAAGTAGGTCAAGTGTAGTGCGGACTAGAGAGGAAGGTCGACCTCGAAAGCTGTTATTTTTAAGAAGCTCCCAGGTGATGTTACTGGTTCAGGGACTAGACCAAATTTTGAGTAGCGCTGGCCCAGAAGATGGACTGTATGGCGTTATGTTGGAGAGAGGATAAACAGACATGGAGCGGCTAAGTACAGGGCAAAGGCAAAGGAATAGTAGGAAGGGATCTACAATTAAGATAACTTAGTGAAGTAAGTGGAAAGAGTACATTTCTGATTACCTGCTTTGAGGACGGAAAATAACACTAAAGCAGTCAGGTCCCCAAATAACCACGGAGGGATTCGAACCCTCAATCTTCTGATCCGAAGTCAGACGCCTTATCCATTAGGCCACGTGGTCTCGGGCTAGGAAACGCCTCAATTTTTTGACAGAAAATAATCTCCTCCCCATGAGCTGTAAATGTACTTAGTGAAATCACTGTTGTAAACCAAGGAATTTCCAACCCCTGAAAAAAACATCCTGGTTGGGGAGAGACGAAGTTTAATGGTTAAAAACAAACAAACAAACAAACAACAAAAAAAACAAGTACTGCAATTGGCCGGGCGCAGTGGCTCACGCGTGTAATCCCAGCACTTTGTGAGGCCGAGATAGGCGAATCACCAGGTCGAGAGTTCGAGACCAGCCTGGCCAACACTGTGAAACCCCATCTCTTCTAAAAATACAAAAATTAGCAGGACGTGGTGGCGGGCGCCTGTAATCCCAGCTACTCGGGAGGCTGAGCCAGGAGAATGGCTTGAAAACCCGGGAGGCGGAGGCGGAGGCGGAGGTTGCAGTGATCCGAGATCGTGCCCACTCCAGACTCCAGCCGGGGCGACAGTGCGCGACTCTGTCTTAAAAAAAAAAAAAAAAAAAAAAAAAATTACTGCAATTGTGTTCGCAGCCGCCGCCGTGCTGCCGTAGCTCTCTAACGCCAGCTCAGCGCCGCCTCTCGCTCGCCGAGCTCCAGCCAAAGGAGAAGGGGGGTAAGTAAGGAGGTCTCTATACCATGGCTTGTACAAAGCCGACTGCCCGCAAATCCACCGGCAGATCCACCGGTGGTAAAGCACCCAGGAAGCAACTGGCTACAAAAGCCGCTCGCAAGAGTGCGCCCACTACTGGAGGGGTGAAGGAACCTCATCGCTACAGGCCTGGTACAGTGGCACTCCGTGAGGTTATGATTTGCAAACTTCCCTTCCAGCGTCTGGTGTGAGAAATTGCTCAGTTTTAAAACAGATCTGCGCTTCCAGAGAGTAGCTATAGGTGCTTTGCAGGAGGCAAGTGAGGCCTATCTGGTTGGCCTTTTTGAAGACACCAACCTGTGTGCTATCCATGCCAAACGTGTAACAATTATGCCAAAAGACATTCAGCTAGCACGCCGCATACGTGGAGAACGTGCTTACGAATCCACCACGATGGGAAACATTTCATCAGAAAAAATTCTCTTCTTCCTGTTATTGGTAGTTCTGAACGTTATTTTTTTTCCCATGGGGTCAAAAGGTACCTAAGTGTATGATTCGAGTGGAAAAATAGGGGACAGAAATCAGGTATTGGCAGTTTTTCCATTTTCATTTGGGTGTGAATTTTTAATATAAATGCGGAAACGTGCAGCATTAATGCAAGTTAAGATGTTTCAGTGAACAAGTTTCAGCGGTTCAACTTTATAATAATTATAAATAAACCTGTTAGATTTTTCTGGACAATGCCAGCATTTGGAATGCTTGAGTTGAGAGCTGGAGAGGCGAAGGCAGAACCAGACTGCTTTCCACATGCAGGGAACCACCACTGCCTTACGATGCTTCCAGGTAAAGACTGCGGGTTAAACACGAGAATTTACTTCTGCATACTCCGCAAATCTCACTCAAACAACACTAAAATATACATCCAAATAGGGAGAGGAGATAACAGAAACAAAAGTTTGTCATCTGGAAAGCTAATTGAGGAGTCGGTGATTTTGAGAGCCTTGAGAAAGCTAAATCCTAAACCAGGAGTGGGAAAAGCAAAGAGACAGTAGATTTTCACCACGGAGCCCCCATTTATATCCCTTTTCCCTATGCCAGGCTCGGAAATTGTCAGTATAGTTTCGTCTGGAAACTACCTGTGTGAACTGAATTTAGCCTTCCTCCAAACCCCCAAGTTCATATGTTGAAGCCCTAATCTCTAGTACTTCATAATGTGACAGTATTTCATCTGCGAAATGGGGAAATAGAATGAAATAATGTTTATCAATAAGTAAATAAATAATTAAAGGGAAAAAGAATGTGACAGTATTTGGAGATAGGGTCTTTAAAGGGGGTAATTAAGGTAATTTGAGATCATGAAAGTAGGGCCCTAATCATAAGGGCAGGTGTCCTTATAGGAAGAGATTAGAACACGGACACACAAAGAAAAAATCATTTAAAGGCAGAGGGAGAAGATAGTCACCTGCAAGCCAACAAAAAAGGCCTCAGGGGAGAAAAAAAAAATCAAACAGGTAAGTTCTTTAATCTCGGACTGCTAGTGTCCAGAAATGTGAGAAAGTGATTTCTGTTGTCTAAGCCACCCAGCCTGTAGTATTTGTTACAGGAGCACAGTTAACTAATACACTGCCCTTCCTCCATCTTAGAAGGCTGGACGTTTCTTTTCTTTTCTTCTTCTTTTTTTTTTTTTTGAGACGGAGTTTCGCACTTATTGCCCAGGCTGGAGTGCAGTGAGTGGCACGATCTCGGCTCACTGCAACCCCTGCCTCCTGGGTTCAAGCGATTCTCCTGCCTCAGCCTCCCGAGTAACTGGGATTACAGGCATGCGCCACCATGCCCGGCTAATTTTGTATTTTTAGTAGAGAGGGGGTTTCTCCATGTCGGTCAGGCTGGTCTTGAACTCCCGACCTCAGGTGATCCGCCCGCCTCGGCCTCCCAGAGCCAACGCTCCCGGCCTTATTTTCTTGAAAGAGCAAAATACCGGGTTTCTAGGCTGGAACAGTCGTTCTCAAACTTTTTCCTACATCCCAATCTCCTGGAAGACTAATTAAAACAGACTGGTGGGACCCACGCCCAGTTTCTGATTCAGTAGGCGTGAGGTTCCGCTTTTCCTAGCTTCCCTGCTGCTTCCGACCCTGAGGCGCTTTTTGAGAATAGCTAGGCTGGAGGAAGTTAATCCACGAGGCTAGAGGAAAACGGTGAGTTCAGTAAATGTTAGCGGCTTGTTTTGGGTTATTTTTGTGAACTGAATGGCTCGTGTACACAATAGAGACCAGAGGGCCCGTGGATTTGGACTGAGAAGTGAGCCTTTAGGCAAGAGATATTATTCATGTTAGGATTTTGAATCCCAGTAGGTTGAGGATGGGGCGGGTGTGCGCATAGGTTTGAGTGAAGTAAGTGCTAGCTAGGCCAGGTCCTGCGGCGCAGTGCAAGCCTGGAATTCTCTTCCTGAAGAGGGAGTCGTCTAGCGCATTTACAGAAAGTGGTACTACAAACTTCATAACCGTTCTTATTACTGTTTCACCGCAAATCTAAACTTGAACTTGAGAAACAACTGTTTTTCATATATGGAGCATTTATTTGGGTTTGGGGTTAATGTTTAATCCGGACACTCCCTTATTTTTCTCAACAAAGCCTTAGCGAAACTGTGAAAAGAGATAAAATCAAATAATGAAATTGGGAGGAAGATAAGATTAGATTCTTACTTGAAAACGAAACCCTGCTGCTCCAGTGACCTCGTGGCGCAACGGTAGCGCGTCTGACTCCAGATCAGAAGGTTGCGTGTTCAAATCACGTCGGGGTCAGGGGTGGTTGTATTTTGGAAGGGGGCAAAATGATCTGTACTGAGATATACTTAGTTAACTCGAAATAAAGAACTCAAGACATTGACAGAAAGGACACATTTTGTTTTCTGCATTCACAGATGAGTGAGATCTGTCTCTTTTGCCCTTGGCTTGCTGTTATGACTCTAAAATGAATTCACCTCGTGGACAGTCTATCTTTGGCCACGTCTTCAAAGGGAGATTAAACGCTCTCTTCTGGCATTAGATAACTTTTCCTACACGTAACCCCCTAAAAGTTGGCGCTTTTTCCATGCTCATGCCCTGCCCTCTTTGCTTCCTAACTCTTCCTTTGCTTATCTGCCTGCAACACTTCATGCCTTCTCAGTTTCATCCCCACTCGACCTGGAGTCAGGAACTTGCAGCCATCCTGGACATTACCTCTTCTTTGCTTGGAGTCCCAAGTTGTGCTGAGTTTTATCTCCTCATATTTCATATCCCATTTATTCACTTCTCTCAATTATTACAGTGGCCTATTTGCTTCCATTTATTATCTCTTGCCAAGGATATTGACATAAACCTTTTTTTTTTTTTTTTTTTTTTTTTTTTTTTTTTTTTGTCGCCCAGGCTTGGGGTGCACTGGCGGGATCTTGGCTCCCTGCAACCTCTGCCTCTCAGGTTCAAGCAGTCCTCCTGCCTCAGCTTCCCGACTAGCTGGGACTACAGGCATGCACCACCATGCCCAGCTAATTTTTGTATTTTTAGTAGAGATAGGGTTTCACTATGTTGGCCAGGCTGGTCTCGAATTCCTGACCTCAGGTGATCTGCCTGCCTCGGCCTCCCAAAGTGCTGCGATTACAGGCGTGAGCCACTGCGCCCTGTCCACTTGTCATTTTTTTTTTTTTTTAAGGAAGCAAGCATTTTCTATTTTACTGTATTCCTAAAAGGTATATAATTAGAGTTCTGTTAAAGTTCTATACTATTATTGCACAGTAATTATTTTATTGCTCCAGATTTCACTGTTAGTAATTGTATTAGTTTGCTAGGGCTGCCATAACAAGTACCATATACTGGGAGGCTTAAATGACAGAAATTTATTTGCTCACACTGATGCCACCTTGGCAGAATTATAAGTAATGACAGAAATCTAACATGACTGACTCCATCTTGCTTCTACACCTCATAAGCTAAATTGTTTTGTTTGTTTGTTTTGTTTTTTTGCTTATTTTAGGGCAGAGGCCAAGAGAACTACAAGAGGAATTCAGTTTACAGATACACTTTGAGGCAAGTAAAACTGGCCTCCACCTTCTTTTGTGGAGATTGAAGCTGCATTCACAAGAATAGGTAAGAATTATGGTAGGGTCCTGAACTTTGCTCAAGAATAGGCATAGACAATAACCTGCCATTGCTTAGCTTGTTTTTCTGTAAGTTTTTTACTGCCCCAGGGTCACTAACTGGGGGTTGCAAGATTTATAACTTCCCGGCCAAGAGCGGTGGCTTATGCCTACAATCCCTGCACTTTGGGAGGCCGAGGTGGGTGGATCAGCCAAGGTCAGGAGTTCGAGACCAATCTGGCCAACATGATGAAACCCCGTCTCTACTAAAAATACAAAAAGTTAACCGGGCGTAGTGGCGCCTGTAATCCCAGCTATTTGAGAGGCCTGAGGCAGGAGAATCATTTGAACCCAGGAGGCGGAGGTTGCAGTGCGCTGACACCACGCCACTGCACTCCAGCCTGGGCAACAAGAGTGAAACTCCATCTCAAAAAATAAAAACAAAATGAAAACCTGGCATTTGAGACGTTTCTGAGATTTAGCTTTTCAGCAGATCAAGAGATGCCACTTGATCCTGAGACCCCTGTACCCAGTACAGATTTTAATCCATACAATATTCCAATAAAGAAGAGTAGAGCATGAAATGAACTCAACTTAAATTTGTGCAGAAGTGACTGAATATTTTTTTTTATTTTTTCTTGAGATGAAATCTTGCTCTTATTGCCCAGGCTGGAGTGCAATGGTGCAATCTCGGCTCATTGCAACTTCCACCTCCCAGGTTCAAGGGATTCTCCTACCTCAGCCTCCTAAGTAGCTGGGATTACAGGCACCTGTCACCACGCCCGGCTAATTTTTGTATTTTTAGTACAGACAGGTTTTCACCATGTTGGCTAGGCTGGTCTCAAACTCCTGACCTCAGGTGATCCGCCCGCCTTGGCCTCCCAATGTGCTGGGATTACAGGCATGAGCCACTGCGCCCAGCCTGTGACTGAGCATTTTAAAGACAAAATGAAGGAACAGAAAAGGGGATGAGCAGTGCTCAGTTGAGTGAAAAATTACAAAAATCAGAAAGAGGAGATTAGTTCATATGAAACCCATCTACGTTTGCTAACTGGTGCTGACAGAAGTTAAGCTCCTACCTTCCCACAGAAGTGGGTGACGGGCTTTATCTTCATGTGTTGTTTGGAACAACAGTACATTCTTTTGGCAGTCTTGATTTTTCTCCAGCAGGCACTTTAAAGGGGACTACGGTCATCCTAGGGATGTGGTCTTGAGCTGTTAGAAATCATGTTAGTGTCTTTAGTCTTTAAAGGTCAAGGTTGAGGCTTAGTTGAGAAGAACGTACAGAAGAGCCTGACTAGAGTTTGATCAAGGAGAGTATCGTTTTCGTTTGACACAGCAGACATAGAGTGGCAGGCCAGGTCTCCCTAATGGCTGAACAGGCAGGCCTCCATGACAACAGTGTCAGCACTGACTGAGTGGTTAAGTTAAATATTAAAAGAAAAAAAAAAAAAAAAAAAAAAGCCAGTGCCCTTATACAAAGGCTATGTGTCTTTAAATGCATGCACATTTACATGTAGACATATAGCTTCGTATGTCTTTAAATGCATGCCAAGAGTATGTCTTTAAATGCATGCACACTTACATGCAGACATATAGCTTAGGAGGTATATAAGCTCTGGAAAACTTTGTGATTTTGGGTTGGTCTGGCCATAATTTCCCAGCCTTTTCCGTGTACCCCATTACAAAAATAAACTCCCAGCCAGGCACCGTGGCTCACATCTGCAATTCCTGCACTTTGCCGGTCACATCGCCTAACGTCAGGAGTTCGAGACCAGCCTCGCCAACATGGTGAAATCCCATTTCTACTAAAAATATAAAAATTACCCGGGCATGGTGGCATGCACCTGTAATCCTAGCTACTTGGGAGGCTGAGACAGGAGAATCACTTGAACCCGGGAGGTGGAGGTTGCAGTGAGCCGAGATGGTGCCACTGCACTCTAACCCAGGTGACAGAGCAAGACTCAGTCTCAAAAAAAAAAAAAAAAAAAAAAAAAAAGGCCATAACTGAGGCTTCCACTCAACAGCCAAGTGGATGAGCTTGATTTCCTTCCCGAAACTCAAACTTTCTCTCTCCCCTCTCCTCCCCTCCCCTTTCTCCTTTGTCACCCAGGCTGGAGTGCATTTGATGGGCCATCTCCGCTCACTGCAACCTCCTCCTTCCGGGTTCAAGCGATTCTCGTGCTTCAGCCTCCCGAGTAGCTGGGATTACAGGCGCGCGCCACCCACCACGCCCGGCTAATTTTTGTGTTTTTAATAGAGACAGGGTGTCACCGTGTTGGGCAGGCTGCTCTCTAACTCCTGACCTCAAGCTATCCACCCGCCTCGGCCTCCCAAAATGCTGGGATTACAGGCTTGAGTGTCTTTTTCACTTCGAAAGTCTCCAAGGGTCACGTATCAGCAGACTTTCTGCTTACTTCTATGTTCAAAGGTTTATTCAGAATATTTAGACATAATATTTGATTGGATTTTTAAAACATTATAGACAGAGAACATACATTGTCACTTTTTAAAGGACGATATGATAGATAAAAAAGAAAACAAACCCATGTAATTACTTTTAGCACCGGTAGTTGAGTGGTAGAATTCTCACCTGCCGAGAGGGAGATTCAGTTTCGGTTCCCCCTCGATACAACTGTAGTTTTTTTTTTTCCACTGAACATTTTCGATGAAAATCGCAAGTAAAAAATGTCTGGAAGTAATAACGACTCCCTCTGGTATCCAGGAATGGCTGAAATTTGCCCAAGCATTTATAATTTCACTTTATAAATTATGCCAATTAGCCTGCACTTGTTTTTCCAGTAACTCGAAACATGCTTCCGTCGGAACTCCGGAGAACTTCAACCTTAGCTGATTCGAATTTATCGAGGAAGAATTCTAAACTGCTGGTGTTTAGAAGTGGCGTGCAGCCCTATATGGATGGCCAGTGTGCACTTCTCATTCTCCAGGATAATTTGGCAAAGGACAAGAAGTCATTTAAAGTTAGGAAGATGGCAAAAATTGTAGCCTTTAATATATCCATGACAAGAGTACTGTTGCGACAGCAGAGTGGCGCAGCGGAAGCGTGCTGGGCCCATAACCCAGAGGTCGATGGATCGAAACCATCCTCTGCTATGTGGTGTTGTATATTTTACTTGAAGACTAGGACACTGCAAAATAGGAGTTTTAAATGAGGCATGCTAAACGTTAGCGGACCTGACCCGTGTAAGAATCCACGAGGTATTCTGGTGGAAATGCAAATTTGCAGTCTTCAATGTCTGTAATCCTACTAATTAGGTGTGGAGAGACTTTCAGCCAGCCTCTTAGATTTGGAGACCCTTTAGGGGTTGGCGTGTGGCCCCCTCTTAAAGTCTTTCGTACTTCCTCCATCAGACAAGTCTTGCAATTTGCAATATCTCTTTTAGCCAATATCTAAATCTTTAAAATTTTGATTCTGTTTTTTAACCAGGAAGAGAAACTTTCCAGAGTTGTTATCTTGTCCAAGGAATTTAAAGATGTCTGTGAAAAGAAACATATATTCCTCATGGGAATATATCCAGGGTGCTGAAGGAGGCACGTAGTCGTGGCCGAGTGGTTAAGGCGATGGACTTGAAATCCATTGGGGTCTCCCCGCGCAGGTTCGAATCCTGCCGACTACGGTGTGCTGTTTTTTTTTTTCTTTCAGGTAGAGGAAATGCGGTACACTACCTGTGCAATCACACAGAATAACATGGAGTAGTATTTTTAATTTTTCTGTTATCTTTCTCCATAAAAGTGGAAGCAGATAGTTTTAGTTCTTTTGTGTAACAAGACTTAGAGAAAGATTTTCAAAGTGTTACATGGGCAAGCACTTGAAAACACAAGTAATTTCTGACACTGCTATAAAAATGATGGAAAACCGCTCAAGTTGTTTTGCCTTTAAGTCTTCTTGAAATGCTGTCTCCCTATCTGAAATTCAGCTCACATCTGACTGCCAAAACCGTGCTTGCCTTTAACTTATGGAATCAATATCTCAAACAGATCCTTTCTGGTTCGCCTCCTATCATCCTACTATCAGAGGCCAGAATTGCAGAGGAAACACCAGATAGAGAATCTCCAAAACTGTTGCATAGATGTTTTAAGAGATGTCTAAGTGTTGATATTTTCTTTTATAAACTTAAGTAGAAAAACGTATCGTGACCTAAAAGTTCAGCAAATGCACAGTTCTGATTAATCAAGGAACGCTCCTATTCATAATCTCCGTGGGCAGATCCGAACAAGTTTTGGGAAAGGTGAGTTCTGTTCTTGCTTTCCGCCTGCCGGAGCAGTTTTGTTGCTTTCTCGGAATCTGGGACTATGCACCTATTTTGAGGGGCCAAAGTAAACAGCACTCTAAATGGATCAATTCCACGTACTACATTCATGCTATCAAAAATATGCTAGGATGATACTGTGTTGTTGGCCCCATGGTGTAATGGTTAGCACTCTGGACTTTGAATCCAGCGATCCGAGTTCAAATCTCGGTGGGACCTCTAACACTTTTAGTGCTCTTTCCTTCTCTTAAATTAACATTGTACACAGAAAAACGTGCACCTGATCTCTTAAGCTCGTTAACATCCCATCCCAGTAGGCAGCACGATGCTTCCCTGCAGAACAGCATCCTCTAATTTTTCACCTGTAATTTCACATCTGTCCTCTCTTGCCTCTCCTCTCTTGTTGGACGCAAGTTCCTCAGATTTAGATTATCATACGCAAGTTTAAGGATACGTGTTACACCTACCAGACCTCAGTTCTTTCTTTTTTTGAACAATACTCAAACAGCTTCAAGTTTTATCACTTTCTAAGATGGACTTGGTCCAGGTATGTTTGTAGTGCATGTGAGTCTCTTGGAGCCTCTACTATATTGGATACAGATAGTATTAATTTAATAAATATTAATAGAATACTGTATAGAATATATGACATGCTCTGTAATCAATATTTATAGATATTCATGAAATTGATAATGGAAGGTGGCCCCATGGTGTAATGGTTAGCACTCTGGACTTTGAATCCAGCAATCCGAGTTCAAATCTCGGTGGGACCTGTTCTAATTTTGGTGGCCCGTCCTTCGTTCTTCTTTTAAATCGCCAATACACTCTGGTCTGTGGATTTACCTTCTCATTCGCAGTTTCTTCTCCCGATTAGCAAGTGTCATGTAACTCCGGATTGTCATTTCTAGCTTCTGACTAGTATCATGTCCTTGTACATTCTTAGTCTTTTCTCTTAGCATCCACTCTTCCCTGACTTCCCAAAGGCAGCCAGGGTGTTATTTGCGTGCTCAGGGTGCTTAATGGTTTATGTGTCAGAGGCCCCTCCTGCGAATCTTTTCTTCTTTGGAGGTCCCTCAAAATGCAAGGATTTACATAAGAATTGTAGTAGCAAGCGCCTCATGTAAGGGTCCCATAGTATATGGGTTAGCACTCGGGGTTCTGAATCCAGGAATTTGAGTCCAAATCTCTTTGGGATTTTAGCAACATCTTGGTCAATTTTCCTCTGTGGTTCTCTTAAATCATTAACCCACCTTCGAGGTGTACCCACTTGGCTGCAAGTGCTGCCAATCAACATGGCACCCTGTCCTGAAGAAAACTGTCTCTATCTACTGACCTCTGAAATTTTAGCCCTATTCCTATTTTACTTGATGTCTCTTTTTGCCTTTTTGCCCAGTTTCTCAGATTCTGGTAAGTTAGAATCTTGGCCCCAGTGATTAAGAGTTCGTGTTTTACAGCCCCCAGTCTCAGTTTCTTCTTTTTCTAGAGCTTGTTTAAAGCGTTCCATCTGCTTCTAATTACTAACACTGTCCTTAAAATGTTTGCACTGCACAGCGCTACAGTTGTACACATCTTAGAGCCTCTGCCATCTCTATTCAGCTGGGGCTCCACCCAAACTCCTTAAACTAATGCATTGTCCACATTATTTGAAAGATTAACTGTTACGTTAAAAGTACACATCAGTCTTTCAGTAGGGATTCAATTTCAATGTCCTAGTGACTTAATGGCTAGCACCTAGGCTTCAAATTTCAGTGGACCTGTCTCAGTTTTGGTGACCTTGCTCTTGAGTTTACCCAAATGGAGAAGTACGCTTGGGCATGTATAGATAGTCTCACATACTTGCACTTGTTTTCTGGAGCAACATCCAGCTTCTTGCTCTTTCCTCTGGCTACTGAAAGTTGTCCTCTGCCCATCACCCTCATGTATCCCTAGAAGCTCTGCTTTTGAAAGCTTTGCTTTGCTTTGCTGGAGCCTGAAGTCAGTTAGATCACTGTAAGTTAATCATCTGCTGGGATGAGTAAAGGTTCATGTATCAGAGGACCCACCTATGACTTTTGTCTTCTTCAGAGCTTACTCCGAATGCTCTGCATGCTATCTTTGGACTTGGGCATGAAAATGTGTAAACCACAAATTGAGTCATCTGAGAGCCTGCATTTTTCTACCCATGCGAAGCTATTAGTGTTCCTTACATTGAATCTATGCCCATTTTAAAGATTAACTGACCAGATGCAATAGTATACAAGTCTTCACTAGAACCTTTGTTATACAAAGGTACCATGGTATAACGGTTAACACTCTGGACTCCAAATACAGCAATCCCAACTGTCAATGGGACTCTAAATTCCTTCTGTTGACTCTCTCTACTGTTCAAAACGTATCCTCCAGGGCTCTCAATGACAGCAAAAGTAGAGCTCCGTGAACTCTGGCCTCTAAAAATTGTTCCAGAAAAAAGCCCTGTAGACTTCCTTCTGCCTGTTTAGCCCTATTCATGGTGCTATCTTAGTGACTCTTTATTAGCTTCCTATTGTTTACCAGAAATTTGGTGGTTTAAGACAATATGAATTTATTTGTTGTTATTTATTTATTTATTTTTGAGACAGAGTCTTACTCTGGCGCGCAGGCTGGAGTGCAATGGCACAGTCTCATCTCACTGCAACCTCCGCCTCCCGGGTTCAAGCCATTCTCCTGCCTCAGCCTCCTGAGTAGCTGGGATTACAGGCGCCTGCCACAACACCTGGCTAATTTTTTGTATTTTTAGTAGGAACGGGGTTTCACTATGTTGGCCAGGCTGGTCTTGAACTCCTGACCGCGTGATCCGACCACCTCGGCCTCCCAAGGTGCTGAGATTACAGGCGTGAGCCACTGCGTCTGGCCTATTTTATTTATTTTTTAAAATAGGATCTCACACTATCACTCAGGCTGGACTGTAGTGACACAATCATAGCTCATTGCAGCCTCAAACTCCTGGGTTCAAATAATCGCCCCCCTTCAGCCTCCCAAGTAGCTAGGACTATAGGTGCACACCACCATCCCTGGCTAAGACAACATGAATTAAATTTTTTTTTGCCGTTTTGGATATCAGAAGTCTACAATAAAAGTATTAGCACGGCTGTGTATCTTCTGGAGACATCATGAGATAATTCATTCCTGGCTTTTTCAGCTTCTAGTAGTCCCTTCCTTGCATCACTTATTGCTTCTAAACTCACATTTTCTTCTCCTGACTCTGAAGCTCCTGCCTTCCTTTTATAAGGACCCTCTTCATTACATTGGACCCACTTAGATAATACAAGATAATCTCCCCATCTCAAAATCTGCAGTGAAAATCCATTTGCAAAATTCCTTTGACTACTTAAGGTAACATAAGGTAACATATTCACAGGTTCTGGTGATTGGTTGTGGACCTATTTTTGGGGTCATTATTTAGCCTACCATACCCTCTATTAATAAATAGGAGGCATTTGTTAATGCTCTTTAGATTTAATCTATTGGTCATGGCTTTTTTCAAAAAGATAATGTATAGATTTACACCAAGCTTATACACAAGTCTTTCAATAGGAGAATCTTACGGAAAGGGTCTATGATGTCATGATTAGCATCTGAACTCAGATTTGGCAAATTTATGACTATGATGTCTGGTATTTTTCTCAACTATACTCCCTTTCAGCCATAGGATCCACTGCTCTCTGGCTGATCAGGCCTGCCTAAATATATTAGTTATCTGTTGTATAAAAAATTGCCCCCAAATTGGCAGCTTAAAACAACAGACACATATCTCACATATCATGAAAGTGATATCCTATCACATTTCCTATATTCTGTAGGTTAGGAGCAGGTCACTAGATCCAGCCAACATTCAAAGGGAGGAGATTACACAGGAAGTGTGGCCAACACACTGTTAAACACTCTAGAGACCTTAGGGCAGAATAAGCCCCAATTGGAACTGGTCTAATGCTATGACTGATACTTTGCAGACACCTTCTTTTGCTTGGTCACTAAGTGCTGTATTGGGAGCAATTCCTGGTACCTTTCAATTGGGAAAATTATCTCTTGCCCTCACCATTTTTTTTTTTTTTTTTTTTTGAGACGGAGTCTCTGGCGTGGAGTGCACTGGCATGATCTCCCCCAGGCTGGAGTGCACTGGCATGATCTCAGCTCACTGCAAGCTTCGCCTCCCGAGTTCACGCCATTCTCCTGCCTCAGCCTCCCGAGTAGCTGGGACTACAGGTGCCCGCCACCACGCCCGGCTAATTTTTTGTATTTTTAGTAGAGACGGAGTTTCACCGAGTTAGCCAGGATGGTCTTAATCTCCTGATCTTGTGATCCACCTGCCTCGGCCTCCGAAAGTGTTGGGATTACAGGCGTGAGCCACTGCACCTGGCTGCCCTCATCTTTTTAAAACTAGTTTTCCTTTGTGTATCTTCCTTTATAATCAAGCCAGTATTGAAGAACTCGATTGCTACTCTCTTTTAATATCATGCCTGAACAAGTGAATTAGAATCTATACGGATAATGCCCTTACATGAATACTTCTCAAAAGTTCCCTATGAATTCAAATGTGGAGCATAGAGAACCACTGAGCTAATTTTCCCCTGACCACCCTATTTAACTTGCCACCACTCCTATGCATATACCATCCTCTGACATACTGTGTATTTTGCTTTTTTTTTTTTGTTTTGGTGAGACAAGGTCTCACTTTGTCACCCATGCTAGAGTGCAGTGGTGCAATGTTGGCTCACTGAACCTCAACCTCCCGGGTTCAAGCGATCCTTCCTCCTCAGCCTCCTGAGTAGCTGGGACTACAGATGTGTGCCACCATGCCCAGCTAATTTTGGTATTTTTTGTAGAGATGGGGTTTCACCATGGTGCCCAGGCTGGTCTCGAACTCTTGAGTTCGAAGAATCCGCCTGCCTCGTCTTCCCAAAATGCTGTGATTATAGGTATGAGACACTGTGCTCCGCCTATATTTAGCTTTATAAATTGTTTATTGCTTATTTCTACATAATTAGGTTTCACCAGGACAGGGAATTTTGTGTGTGGCGTATACATTTGTTCTTAGAACAATGCCTGGAACATACACAATGCTCAGTAAATATTCATCAAAAGATTGAATGAATCTAAGAACCAATGAACCCTTCAGGTCCAGGTTTGTTTATCACGCTTTATAATTCCTAACCCAAACACAGTCAAGACCAAGCAGTATTTTTTCTTTCCAGGACACTTCAGAATTTGTTGCTAACTGAAGCTTTAAAAAAATGAAAATTCGTACATTTCTTTCCTGCTATGTTTTGATGATGATTTGATGCCTAATATGTCTGATATTTTTAAGGTAATTTCTTGATACCTCCTTAGGGTATACAGTTTGAATCCTGATCATATCCTTAATTGCTTTGCTTTGCTTCGCTTTTGAGACAGGGTCTTATTTTGTCACTCTGTTACCCAGGCTGGAGTGCAGTAGTATGATTACGGCTTGATGCAGGCTCGCCTTCCCAGGCTCAGCTGATCCTCTCACCACAGCCTTCCAAGTAGCTGGGACTACAGGCACCAGCCACCACACCCTGTTAATTTTCTGTATATTTTGTGGAGTCGGAGTCTGGTCATCTCGCCTAAGCGATCTTCCAGCCTTGGCCTTCCAAAGTGCTGGGATTACAGGTGTGAGCCACTGTGCCCGGCCTTATTTTTTTAATGCTACATCACTTCAAAACACACACATACACAATATTATTGTTTTTGTAATTTTATTGGGTATAGGTGAGAAAACAGCCCCTGGTATCCAGGAACTGGTCTGACCCTATTCAGTAGGCCTGCCTATTGTCAGGAACTGGCCAGACCATGGGGTTCTTCTGTTGTACCTAATCTCACAGAACATTAGCATCAGACTGACTTTTCTGATTGTGATGAAATGAGTCAGAAACAACCAAAGAAAGGCTGGGCACGGTGGCTTATGCCTGTAATCCCAGCACTTTGGGTAAACCAAGGTGGGTGGATCGTTTGAGCCTAGGAGTTTGAGGCCAGCCTGGGCAACACAGTGACATGGTGAGAGCTTGTCTCTATAAAAATAAATTTATTTTTTTAAACTTAGAATTTAAATGAAATACAAAAAGATAATAAAAATGACAACATTCAGGATCATTTTCACCACATTTCTTTGTACAGAATAAGCAAAAACAAAACAAAAATCCCTCAGATGGCTTGGATTCTTCAAGATACAGTCCAAAATCTAGGATCTGACACTCAGAACCAATCACAATTTGACTGTAACCCATCACTTCAACACTTTACCAGTCACCCACGTGGGCTTCTAGGAGAGACAATGGTTATTTCTCAGATGCATTAGTGCCATCATATGGCAGGCATCCCTCTGGGAATCCTACCGAGGAGTGTCCAGGAATGCAACAATAGACATACCTGGTTTAATGATGGTGTTCATATACATGACATAAGAAAAAGGACAAAATCCAATTTGATTTAAAAAACAGGAGCAGTCACTAATTCATTTTTCCTTTTAAATTTATCTTATTTTTCTCTTAGAAAGTGTACTTTGTCGTGTTTATTAGGGTCTATTCCTCCCTCCCAGCCTCCTCTTTAGTTTTTCTTCCTTTATGAGAGTAGGAGGGCCATTTATCCATTGTTTCCATCACTGAAAACATTTAACAAAAGAATAGGAATTGCCAAATGAAAGTGCTGAGAAAAGAAACATCACATATATCGCGAGTCAGTAGTGTCTGAGACGAGGTGGCCGAGTGGTTAAGGCGATGGACTGCTAATCCATTGTGCTCTGCACGCGTGGGTTCGAATCCCATCCTCGTCGCTCTGCCTTCCGTTCCCGTAAGGCTTTTTAAGGTTTCCTCTTGACTGAGAATGAGGTGCATTTAGCTCCCTTAAGAGAGGTATTCTTCAGTACGTAGTAGAACACTAACAACCTTCTGTCGGTAACGAATACTGATCCTATTTTATAAAGGACGGAAAAATTACAGTATTTTCAGCTACGCTCCCTCCGCGCAGGCAGAGGTGTATCCACCGCTGCTCCAGATTCGCAAGACTCTGTTGTAGTTGAAAACTGATTTCTGACCCTCTGATTTGTTGCTTAATCCCCTAAGTAGTGCCTGGCCTTTCTCCTTATCTAGCTGTGATCCGGTGATTGTTAATTATACATAACTGGGGATATTTCTCAAAATGCTCGTGTCTCCTCCCCTCCCCCAGACCCAGTTAAATCGAAATCTTTAGGGAGTAGAGTCTAGTGGTCGTTTTGCAAGTGCCTTGGGTCTCCCGGGTTAAGAACCATCACTGACCTCACTTCCTTCTTAGTTTTGGTTTCACTGTTTTGGCAGTTTTCATCATAAATGTGTAATCATAAGGAATTGGGCCTGGTGCAGTGGCTCATGCCTGTAATCCTTGCACTTTGGAAGGTCGAGACTGGAGGATCACTTGAGTCCAGGAGTTCGAGACCAACCTGAGTAATATATCAAGGGCCCCCACACCCCCACCCTCCCCGTATTAAAAAAACAAAATCAAACAAAAACCACAAAAACCAAAAAAATAACAACAAAAAGAGAGAGAGAGAAAGAAAGAAAGAAAAAGGAATTGGTTACATATGCCATGTCATTCCTAAATAATGAAGCCCATAGGACCATTAAAATTTGTTACATAAAAATCACACCCAAAAAAGACTGCTAAACTTGCTAAATAAATATTTAAAACTGCCATTTGGCCTGTATCTAAACATCCCATATCTAAACAAAAAACACAAAAAATTGGTTATGCTTATGCCATGCAAAACTTTCCAACTGAAAAAAAAAAATTCTTTTTTTTTTTTTTATTCATGTGGTTTATCCGAGGCTCTGTTGTCTTCCACGTTTAACACATCTCCCCTTAATCTGGTTTAGTGGTGGACAAAGGGGAGGTGTTACATAAAAGTTAGCTGCCTCTATGTCTGTGATGTTTAATGGTTCAGAATTCAAGACTGTTGACAAATTCCTGACAAAGATCACCACAGACACACCTGTAGAAAAGCAAAATTAGATTTGTTGGTTTGTTGCAATGAGGGAGACAAAATGCCATGGTGAACCATTAGCTGACCGTAATTTCATGATTGTGTATCCTAATAATCTTTATCTAGAAAGTGAGAGAATAGGCTGGGTGTGGTGGCTCACACCTATAATCCCAGCGCTTTGGGAGGCGGAGGCGGGCAGACACATGAGGTCAGGGTTTGAGCCTGCATGGTGAAACTCCTTCTGTACTAAAAATACAAAAATTAGCTGGGTTTTGGTGGCACATGCCTGTAATTCCAACTACTTGGGAGGCTGAGGCACGAGAATTGCTTGAATCTAGGAGGTGGGTGAGCCTAGATCATTTGAATCCAGGAAGTTGCGGTGAGCCTATATTGCGTCACTGCACTCTGGCCTGGGCGACGGAGTGAGATTCTGTCTCAAAAACAGACAAACAAACAAACAAACAAACAGAGAGGATAAAGCAGGATTCTCGCTATAACTGGTAAAGAAGCAGTAGTCATATTTACCAGAAAGGAGGAGATGTTTGGTTACTTTTGTTATTTGACGATGTCCTCGTTTCTTATTTTTACTCACCACAATTATGAATTGTCTTGTTTTTATCTCAAGGCATAATGGCCACAAAGTGTCCTTGCCTGTTGGTGTTTTTTGAGATTGGTTATACCCAATATAGGTTGCCCAGAGCTTTGCTGTGAGAGCCAGGCCAGCTCCTAGCAACTCCAAGTCCTAGCTGTTAATGTCAGACCAGTTCTGGCTATCGGGGCTGTTTTTCTCTTCCTCAAGATATAGGTTAATTTGTAAGTTTGGTAAATTCTTCATTTCTTTCCATATCTAAGCCCTTTGCCTAACAACTCTGCAATTCCTCCCAAAGAGATGTGATACATTTCCATATCACTTTGACTTTGGCCTTGGGCATGAGAACGACTTTGGTCAATGTGATGTTAGCAGGGATGAGTCAATTAGGGCCTTTAAATATGCCTACAGAGTTGGGTGTCCATATGCGCCTCTGCCATCTTCATGAGAGAAATTTCCCCTTGGGTAGCTGCTGTCTTTTCACACTTTGCCCCAGAAAGAATGTGCTTTGAACTAACTAGAGTTCCTACTGTGAAGCGCAGAGGAGGTAAGCTGAAGTGTACTTACATCTTAAGGTACAGCCATTCATACACTCTGGCCTAGAGCTGTTGACCTTCAGGTGACACACACAGATGCTTATTGTTATATGTTTTTACGCATTTGTGTGTGTGTGTGTTTTAATGGAGCAATAGCTGACTGAAACATAGTCTTTGCTCCTTGCACGTCATAATAAAAATCTTTATGGTTTTGGCTGAGCATGCTGGCTCACATCTGTCACCCAGTACTTTGGGAATTGAGGCAGGAGGATTGCTTGAGTCCAGGAGTTCAAGATAAGCCTGAGCAACATAGCGAGACCCTGTCTCTACAAAAAATAAATTAGCTGGATGTGACGGCACACACCTGTAGTTCTAGTTACTTGGGAGGCTGATGCAGGAGGATTGGTGGTTGAGGCTGCAGGGAGCCATGATTGCACCACTGCATTCCAGCCTGGGTGACAAAGTGAGACCCTACATCATAAAAATATGTAATACAATTTTTGTGTTTTTGAACTGTAGTGGAGGCAAAATTTTACCTCTATTTTTATTACAATTTCTCCAACTGAACCTGAGAATTAAATTGATGTAAGGCAGATTAATACAAAAAGACCATACGAATTCGTTTAATACAAGTTTTCTGTGGCACAAGCGCCTTCATTGGAAAATGAAGGTACTACAGCACAGTGAGAGTGGAACACTTACATGCTGAAATAGAAAGTGGTAAACTATGTAAATGTAACACCGCAAAGGGGGTTGGGCTTGGGTAGTTACTTGGGTAGAGAAGTGGCTGAGAGGATAAAGGCTGATTTAACAAGATTTGTTTACACAGATTTCCCTCAGCCTCAGTTTCCCTACAAATTAGAATGAATGATGCTTTCATTCTAGTTTAGGGGGGACTTATTTCACAGAGGAATTTAATCTTCTGCTTTTAAGAAACAGAGTGAGAGTCAGAGTGATATTCTTGCACCTGCTATTTTTCAAGTGCCTTTAACTCAAAATAGTCACTATGCCAGAGGGGCATAGTTTTTAACTCCTTCAGAACATATCTCTTCTATATAAAGTATAATTTACTTATATAATCTACTTATTCATTTTGTGTTTTCTGTGTTGCCTCCGCCTCTCTTCCTTCAACTCCAAACCTCTTAAGGACATGAGTTTTTTTGTACTTTGTTACTGTGGTCTGAAAATAGGTGAGTAATGTACAATAAAGTATTTTGAGAGACAGAGAGCTCACATTCACATAACTTTTATTAATGTATTTAGATTGTTATAATTGTTTTATTTTATTAGTTATTACTATTAATCTCTTTAAATGCCTAATTTATAAATTAAACTTTATCTTATGAGTGTATGTATAGGAAAAAACATGGTGTATATAGAGTTCAGCACTATCCAAGGTTTCAGGCATCCACTGGGGTCTCGGAACATAACTCCTGTAAATAAGGGGGCTACTCTATTAAATTCATGAATCTGTTAATCCCCTGTGCAACTGGACGCAACTCCCAGTGTTCGTGATACACATCTAGAAATCTTTCTTCTTGATTTATTTTCTTCCAGTCTCTTTTTTTTAATTCACCTCCAAAAGATGTTTTTTATGTTTTTTTTTTCCCCCTGAATCCCGCTCTGAAAGCAGAAAGGCTTACACATTCATCAAAGGGTGCATATATTTTTATTTTGGTGGATTTGGGACAAGCTCCTAAATTCCAGTGACGGTTTAAGACTCAGGATGTCCACACATTTCCCTATCTTTTTCACTTTTCTCCCTTTTGGCACTCCCAGTCTAGAAAGGCTCTCTCCTCCTTTTGGTATTCTTTGCTCTCAGTGCAGTAGAAAAAGAAAGAAAAAGAAAAGAAAAAGAGTTATGAGAGGCAAATTTTTGTGTTCTTGCATCAGAATTTCCACTTTCATTAAATGCTTCAGGGTGGCTGTGGGGCGCCTGGAAAAAGTCTTGTTCATCCTCTGGTACACAGGATTAAATACTCATCAGAGAGAGAGGAGGAAGCTTTTTCCTGTTCTTAGAATCAAGAAAAAAGGTGGGGTATGTAATTCTCAAGTATCACTGTATTCATTTTAAAAGGTTACTCTTCTTTTGAGGTTATATACTTTCTCTAGTTTATAAAAGAATGCTCAGTGCAAATGGTGGGTTTTGCCATTAACAAGGGAGAACATGGTTTTGCATGACATTAGGACATTGACACTTTTTAATCCAATAAATTTCAAAGTCTGGTAACCAATGCTCAATCCATACATTTTTAATACAATTTGGAATCTACAGATGACTAGAGGAAACCAGAATCAAACAGAGCTAAGGAAGAAGCTGGGGACAGGGAGAGGTAATTATTACTAGTTTTAATATTCTTAGCTTTGACCTAGAAACAAACTTATAGACTCCATGTGATTTGAATCAATGATCTCATCTGGATGGAGTCAAATGTCTTATGTTTCATCACGATGTCAGCAATTGGAAATTACTTTTCCTTAATCCTAAATTATTATTAAATTCAGGCACACAAAATGTTATTTAGGAATACAAAATGTGTTTTTATGTATTTTGCACAGGTGTGTTCCCTGTCTTTTCCTGTTTGCACACACACACCGTAACCAGTTGGGCTATTTTAATTACCTTTATATTTTTGCTTTGTAATATAAAATTCAATATTAGCTATTCTCATCCTTTTGATGGCAACACATCCAAAACAAAAAAATTAAAATAGAGAATAAGAACCAGTAACATAGGCTTCAGCAGCTGCCAAAACTCCTTAGTACACGCGCACTTAGACTAAAAAAGAAGTGTGAAGTGTGAAGAGGTTTTGACCTAGTGCTAAATCAGAGGAAGCAACAGGTTTCCTAATGTGATAGCCATTGGGGCCTGGCATTAGTCTGAGACACTACTGTTTGAGAAAGCTTGGCTTATAGATCTGAATTCCTTTTTTTTTTTTTTTTTTTAAGGAATTCAATCCTTGAATTGAATCCAAGCCTACAAAACCGAAACACAAGTGCTTAAAATCCAAACTTGGGGAGAACCTGACAGTTCCAAAATACTGGATGGCTGTATTTCAGTTTTGACTTTCCAGTCTTTCTTCACTGTCACTTGTTCTTCTAAGGCCTTTGAGAATGCCTCCTTATTGGCCAGGCGCGGTGGCTCAAGCCTGTAATCCCAGCACTTTGGGAGGCCGAGACGGGCGGATCATGAGGTCAGGAGATCGAGACCATCCTGGCTAACACGGTGAAACCCCGTCTCTACTAACCATACAAAAAAACTAGCCGGGTGAAGTGGTGGGTGCCTGTAGTCCCAGCTACTCGGGAGGCTGAGCCAGGAGAATGGCGTGAACCCGAGAGGAGGAGCTTGCAGTGAGCTGAGATCCGGCCACTGCACTCCAGCCTGGGTGACACAGCAAGACTCCATCTCAAAAAAAAAAAAAAAAAAAAAGAGAATGTCTCCTTATTCCCTTTAAAGGAGAGGAGGAAGAAGGAGGAAAAAAAAAGATTCAAAAAACCCATAAAGTGGATGATTTTTTATAGTGGATGATTTTTTATTTTTTTCTTGCAATGAAATGGGTAATAGAATTTTCAGGCCCCCAAAACAAGCCCCATTTAACCACGAAGGGATTCGAACCCTCAATTTTCTGATCCGAAGTCAGACGCCTTATCCATTAGGCCACGTGGTCACCTGCGAGTTTCTGGCGGTTGCAATACTTAGAAAATAAAAGGAACTTCTCCCTCATCCCCGCCCCTCGTGTTGGCATCCGCAGCGCCCGTGTCTTCGCCAACTAGAAAATGAAAACTTGAGATTACGTGGGATATTTGGGGCCACAGAATCGGGATTTATAAATGG
Organism: Chlorocebus sabaeus; assembly: GCF_047675955.1. Classification (NCBI taxonomy): domain Eukaryota; kingdom Metazoa; phylum Chordata; class Mammalia; order Primates; family Cercopithecidae; genus Chlorocebus; species Chlorocebus sabaeus. The sequence goes on along the minus strand of NC_132920.1, from coordinate 26,230,325 downwards.
TTGGGATCGACAATTATTTCAGTCTTGTGGTAATATGACTACTCCTTAGAGAGAAAAGTCGTTTGTTCTATGACTCCCAAGGCAGAAGAAGTGGGGTTTATGGCAGCTAAAAGATGCTAAAATTTTGCATAGTTTTGAATGCATCGAAGGATATTTTAAAATAAGCTTATTCAAGGTTTCTTCCCTATGATGCTCATCCACATTTATCATTTACAGGCTCTAGGTTCTTGCAGGGTCTGCCCAGACAGTTGTTAAGAAAACTGCATCTGGAAGGCAGTTTCACCACAAGGCAACATCTGCACCAAGGTCTTTCTCGCCATCCTGCATGACTATCTGCAGACTCCAGAGACAATTATCTCCTTCCCATGTTGTTCTGGTACTTTCTCTGATTGTGATAATGTGATATCAGAGCACTTTTCGTAATATGGTCCTGTTTAGAAAGGAAAGAAAATACTTTCCTTGGTGTTTCTCAGGAGTGCCGAGCGGACTAGAGCCATTACCATTTTTTGAAGTTCCCATATATTAAGAAGTGAAGGAACATGAAATAGAAATGCAAAAATTTTTATTAACAATTTTTACATTTAATGGATGAATCAACACAAAAATGTAGTGCATTAGCATCATACTACAGAGAATATATTTATAGAATTTATAATGTTCTGTAGATCTCTTGACCCCATAATAGCATATAAAGTTCTATTTTGGGTGGCTTCTTTCAAGCCTGTCAGTGACTCTCTGTGAAGTCAAGTACTTCATTTGAAGATAATGTCAACAGTCTACATATAATACATTTTCTTAATTTTCCTAAACCCCAGATACTGGGAATAATGGTTCTCCTGACTCATTTGTGATGGGTCTTGGTTTCTCTTGATTAGCAAATATAGCGGCTTCTGGTGCACAGAAATTGGGCCTTTTACATAGTCTTTCTCTATCCATACAAAAACATCTGACAAATAGTTCAATAAAAATATGCTGAATTTCTCACTTATTTTTGAATTCTGCAATCATCTCCAATGTGAGATTATTATTATTATTATTTTTGAGACAGAGTAGCCCAGGCTGGAGTGCAGTGGTGCCACCTCGGCTCACCGAAACCTCCACCTCCTAGTTCAAGCGATTCTCCTGCCTCAGCCTCCCAAGTAGCTGGGATTACAGGCGCCCACCACCATGCCCAGCTAATTTTTGTGTTTTTAGTAGAGACAGGGTTTTACTGTGTTGGCCAGGCTGGTCTCGAACTCCTGACCTGAGGTGATCCACAGGCGTGAGCCACCACGCCCAGCCAATGTGATAACTATTTAACAAGATTCTTCTATTCTACAAAAGTCTTTGTTGCTCTCTCTCTCTCTTCCTCCTTCCTGGAGAAGATTGATTGAAAGGCTATTGCAATATTTGGATGACCCATAAACCATTATGGGTAGTGTTTGTAGAACTATCGAGGAGTGGTTGAATTCTGGGTATGTTTTGAAGGGTTTGTGATTACATTGGTGTGAAAGAAATAGAAAAGTCATATATATATCTCCAGTTTCTTTTGCTGTAACAACACAGTTTGCATTTACTGAGATAGGAATGACTACAGAAAGAGCATTTTGAGGGTGGGGTGTGTATGTGTGTGGTGGGGATCTAGAATCTGTTTCAGCATTTACTTCAAGTTGTGTATTGAACATTCACGTGGAGACGACTAGTGTGGAGTGGTCAGCCTTAAACAAATATATATAGTCCCAAACTTTCCCTCTCCCAAGTTAGAAAAGAAGTGACTTGCTGAAAAATAAACCAATCAAGGACCAGATCACAAACATGAAAACGCCAAAGACTTTTTTTCCTTTCTTTCCCCCCTTATTGATTGATTGATTGATTGCTGCACCTCCTGGAATGGGACAGAGACTTTTTTTCTCAGGAGAGAATTGGAATAATATTCTTTGTTCACAATTCGTCAGTGGTTTCCTGTTGCCCACTGAAAAATAAAATCTAAGTGTTTGCCTTGTATACTCACCCCCTTATGACCTGTTCTTTCCCTTTTTGTTCTGCCATAACTCCAGACCAATTTTAGGTATTGTAAGACCTAAAATTTCAACTGCTGCCTTGAGATTTTTGACCCTCACAGGGCTCCCCAAAAATGCTTATCCACATGTTCCCTTGTCTTGATAGCTATGACTCCCACAAGCAGGAAAGCTTCCCTACTTGGCCAGTTCCCTTATCTGCCAGACCAGCTGCATCTCACTCAGGCCTCAACCTAATGGGTTTCGTCTCACTGCCAGTCTCCCAAACTGTTAAAGCAAGCCAACTACATTCTCTGGAGGGAACCAGGAGTCACCTTACCCTCTGATGACTACAAACCCTACCTCTCACAGCCCCTCCTAGTTCATTCTGCTCCTGAGTGCAAACCTTCTGTGGCCTTGCATGGTGTGCAGTGCCCTCTTCTTCCAGGCTGTGAGTATATATGACTAATAAATTTCTGCCAGTCTCATTTATCAAGTGTTGAGTGTCATGTGTCCAGCCTTCTTACTATTTAGGGCAGGAGAATTTATCGTCTATCTACAGGTGCATAGGAGGTGATCAGAACATAGCCACTTTTCTCTCCAAATCCTTCTCCCTCACATGACCTCACCTACATACTTCATCACACTGAATTATTTGTAGTTCCTTAAAAACCTTTAACTATTCTGCTTCCTTGTATTTATTTCTTTTTGCTAGAGTGCTCTTCTTGGCTATATGGCAAGTTCTTACTGATTCAAGTTTTGGCTCAAAACCTGCCACCATTTCAGAATTAGACAATTGCCAGGGCAAAATTAATGCAGCAACCCTGTTTTAGTTTTCATTTATCTCTGTAGATAAGTGCCATGGTGATGACCCTTACTAAAATATTGGTATGTTCGCATACTTACTGGGTAATAATGTTATTCTATATATCTCAGGTAGTGAGCTGCTATGAACTAGGTTGTCAGCGTATTTAAAGTAAATATGATGATTTATGATGTGCACCTGGTATCTGGTTCCAAATGGCTGGCCACGTGGTAGCTATGACTAGGTCCCCTTAACAACTTTGACTCTAATGCTCAAGTGGACTTTGCTATGCAAGCACAGCTTACACACATGCGTGCAGTTCACAATTGGAGAGAAAAGGCTTTCGTATCTTCAATGAAGACATTGCATGAGAAAACCTTTTAGCCTTCACCTGTTGGAGGCCGAAGGAATGAGGGACGTGACCAACTCAATATACCACTGGAGGCTATATGAGCAAACAGCAAACTGTTCTCATGAAAGCAGGATGCTGGCAAGCTGACAACTGCATCTGCCACCAGAAGGAATGCTGAGGGCAATCACGTCCCAGGCACTGTGTTCCTTTAGGTAAGCTATAGGAACATCTGGAGCCTGTTGAACAAAGAAAGCAATCATGTGAGCCTGTGATAAATCAAGTAGCTGACCGACAGTTACCCCTTCCTCCCTGTTAACTCTACCTAATAAATACGAAGGGCTGTAGAAGCTCAGGGCCCTTGTTCTCTAGAAGCAAGGAGCCCCTGACCCCTTCTTTTAAACAAATCCTTTTGTCTTTGTCTTCATTTCTACGTTTGTCCTCCTTCGTTCAGTCCTACAGTAACAGCCACAAGTGGCGCCCAAACAGAGACTTGAACGAAGAAGGTCTGCTGGAGCAGAGAAAGTGAAACTGATTAGATGAACAAGGAACCCCAGGATGAGTCGGCCAGCGGAGAATATAAAGTCAGTGCCCTGAGGAGGTACTGGGAGCGGGAAGTTTCTGAATCAGGGTAACATGGGGCAGAATTTGTCTATGGAGGAGCACCATTATGTGCAGTTGCTTAATGCTCAGGTTAGCTCTCAAACACTAACTAAGCTTCTGCAGGAGTTTATTACATACAACCCATGGTTTCCACAGACAGGTACTCTCAATGTGGAAAATTGGGACCTAGTAGGAGAAGGATTAAAATGGGCTCATCAAAAAAGTCTCAAAGTTGATCCTTCTGTTTTCTCTGTTTGGGGTTTAGTCTGTACTGTCCTTCTGCCATTGTCCTCTTCTTATTCTGCCGGACCACAGGAGCCATGTTCTGAATCTCAAAAATTGAAGGAATCTTTTGTCTCACCCACAGCACCCATTGAAAATGATAAATAGGCTGGGCGCGGTGGCTCAAGCCTGTAATCCCAGCACTTTGGGAGGCCGAGACGGGCGGATCACAAGGTCAGGAGATCGAGACCATCCTGGCTAACACAGTGAAACCCCGTCTCTACTAAAAAATACAAAAAATAGCCGGGCGAAGTGGCGGGTGCCTGTAGTCCCTGCGACTCGGGAGGCTGAGCCAGGAGAATGGCGCAAACCCGGGAGGCGGAGATTGCAGTGAGCTGAGATCCGGCCACTGCACTCCACTCCAGCTTGGGCGACAGTGTGAGACTCTGTCTCAAAAAAAAAAAAAAAAAAAAAAAAAAAAAAAAAAAAAATGATAAACAGGAAAGGAAAGATGAAAATTGGCCCGTACTAGGCCGGGCGCGGTGGCTCAAGCCTGTAATCCCAGCACTTTGGGAGGCCGAGACGGGCGGATCACGAGGTCAGGAGATCGAGACCATCCTGGCTAACACGGTGAAACCCCGTCTCTACTAAAAATACAAAAAACTAGCCGGGCGAGGTGGCGGGCGCCTGTAGTCCCAACTACTCGGGAGGCTGAGGCAGGAGAATGGCGTAAACCCAGGAGGTGGAGCTTGCAGTGAGCTGAGATCCGGCCACTGCACTCCAGCCTGGGCGACAGAGCAAGACTCCGTCTCAAAAAAAAAAAAAAAAAAAAAAAAAAAGAAAATTGGCCCGTACCATCCTGCTAGTAGCAGACACATCTGTACTGCCTCCTTCAGTAGCAGAAATAGAGACCCCAGTACAAAGAATTATTTGTGCTGCTGCCATAGCTGGAGAGCCCCTAGGACCTTGTGCTTTTCCTATTTCCGTAAGGCCCGATCCAAATAATCCACAGCAGCTTATTTGTGAACACACCTTGCTAGAGTTTAAGTTGTTGAAAGAATTAAAAGCTAGTGTAGTTAACAATGGAATACAGAGCCCATATACTTTAGGATTGCTAGAATCTGTATTTGATGCTATGTGCTTTCCACCCTTTGATATAAAGCATTTGGCTCACACTTGTTTGTTTGCTAGTGCATATCTGACATGGAATTTAAACTGGCTAGAAATGTGTGCACACCAGGCTAGACAGAATCGTGCTGCTGCACATCGGGACATTACAGAGGATATGCAACTGGGTAATGACCCTTATTCAGATCTGCTACAACAAGTGACACTCCCAGGCGCTGCTTACAAGCTGTGTGCCTTGCCTGCTAAACCCCCTGGGACACCATTCCAGAGGAAGGAGTCTCGGTACAATCTTTTCTACATGTTATGCAAGGGTCGGAGGAGTCCTATGCACATTTTGTTGTACGATTACAAGAGGCAGTGCGGCATCAGATTCCTCATACCGCTGCTCATACCACTTACTTTGACTCTAGCTTTTGAAAATGCAAATGCAGATTGTAAACGTGTTCTGGCACCTGTGAGATGTACAAAGATCTTAGGAAATTTTCTCAAAGCCTGTCAGGATGTGGGAACTGAACTCCATCGTTCTACAATGTTGGCTCAAGCAATGGCTAATTTAGTAGTAAACAAATCTAGAAAAGGCCAAAGGTCAAGCTCTAAAGTAGGAAAATGTTATAATTATGGAAAAATTGGACATTTCAAAAAAGAATGCTCTCAGACCTCTGGGCAGAGGGGATCTTATAATGCAGTTCACCCCTCACAGAAAAAACGCCAGGACTTTTCCCTCATTGTAATAAAGGAAATCATTAGGTTAATCAATGCCACTCAAAATTTCATCAGAATGGCACCTCTTTGTCAGGAAACAAGAAGGGGGCCTGGATCCGGGCCCTTCAAACAATGAGGGCATTCCCCATCCAGGCCACAACCCGTTTCAGGGGTGGGTTCCCAGAAGAACATTGATTCCCTCTCCCCAGGAACACCCAGAAGCACAGGATTAGATCTCCCAGTCAGAGAACAGGTTACATTTGTTGGAGGAGACAAACCCACGAAGGTTCCCACTAGTATTTGGGGACCTTTGCCAACAGGATATATAGGATTAATTTTGGACAAAAGCCATCTTAACTTAACAGGGCATTACTGTGATCCCCGGAGTTGTTGACTGATTATGAAGGAGAAATTCAAGTAGTAGTAATGTCACAAGATCTTTGGGTTTTTGAACTGGGAGAATATATTGCTCAACTATTGCTTATTCCCTGCAAGTTGCACCCTTCCCCACGAAAGGAAAAACGAGGGAATCAAGGATTTAAAGGACAACTAGGTGGTAAATTTATCTATCACAATCCATAGCATTTAATCAACCCACCTGTACAGTGCCAATTAAAGGAAAGAAGTTCTATGGGCTTATGGATATGGGAGCTGATGCATCAGTAATATCCAAACACTATTGGCCCACCATCTTGACCCCTGCAATTAACTTCTACATCCCTAGTGGGACTAGGAAAGCTCAAAGTGTTCAATAGAGTGCTGAGATTTTATCCTGTCTCAGAACGGATGGACAGTCATGTACTTTTCAACCTTATGTCGCAAATATAGCTGTTAATTTATGGGGCCGAGATTTACTTATAGCATGCAATATCAGACTTATAAATGAAACTATTGATAATCCAAGATTTAAAATGTTAAAGAAAATGGGATATCAGAGTGGAAAAGACTTAGGAAAGCCCCTGCAGGGAAACCCTGATCCAATATCAATAACTGGACAAAACAGATAGAAAATGGCTAGGTCATCAGGATTTTGAACAGGGGTCATTGATATTTCTCCTCCACCTACTGCTTTGCCGCTAGAGTGGCTGACTGACAAACTTGTGTGGGTAGATCAATGGCCCCTATCACAGGAGAAACTGATGCAACTCCATCAGCTAGTGAGAGAGCAATTGGAAGCAGAACATATAGAAGAGTCAGCCCCTGGAATTCACCAGTATTTGTGATCCACAAATGTCTGGAAAATGGCGACTGCTACATGATTTAAGAGCTATGAGTGCACAGATTAAACCAATGGGGGCATTACAGCAAGGTCTGCCATCCCTAGCAGCCATTCCAAGAGATTGGCCTCTTGTAGTAATAGGTCTTAAAGATTTTTTTTTTTTTAACTATACCATTACACAAAAAGGATAAGCCTCAATTTGCCTTCTCTGTGCCTTGTATTAATCAAAGAGAGGCTGTCTCTCGCTATCAGCGGAAAGTTTTAGCCTAAGGCATGCTCAACAGTCCTATGTTATGTCAACATTTTGGAGGAAAAGCTTTAAAGGAGCCTCGCAATATATTTCCCAGTGCCTACATCATTCATTGTATGGATGATATTCTTTTGGCCGCTCCTACAGATCAAATGTTACATCAGTTATTCAGATAAATAAAACTAGCCTTGATAGCATGGAACCTCAAAATAGCTCCTGAAAAGGTGCAAACAACCTCCCCATACCAGTACTTAGGTACTATTGTTACTGGAAGACATGTTCAGCCTCAGAAAGTAACTCTCTGTATGGACAGAGTACAAACTCTGAATGACTTCCAACAATTATTAGGGGATATTAATAGGCTGTGCCCGATGCTAGGTATTGCCATCTACCAACTCACACACCTTTATCAAACCCTCCAAGGAGATTCTTCATTACATTCTCCTCAGCAACTTACTAAGGAGGGAGAAGTTGAGTGACAACTTGTAGAACAGATCCTTCAGCAACAACATGCCTCCCGGCTATAGCCGCAAAAGCCTTTGCTTTTGTTTATTCTTCCTACTCCTCATTCTCCATCAGGATTTTTAGGCCAATTCATAGACAAATCTGTAATGACAATATAATGGCTTTTTAAAATCCAATCAGACAGTGAAATCTGTGCAAGTTTATCTTTCTTTAATTACTCAACTTATAACAATAGGTAGGCATAGATAAAAAATGCTTACAGGATATGATCCTGATAAAATTATTGTTTCCTTGGATTCCCAACAACAGGCCGCAGTATGGGAAATGTTGACTGCACGGCAAATCGCTTTTGCAGATTTTGTGGGGATAATAGATAACCATTATCCATCAGACAAAATTTTGCAATTTTATAAAGTTCACCCTTTTATCCTCCCTGTAATTACTCATCACAAGCCCATTCCAGGTGGAAAGACTTATTTTACTGATGGCTCTTACAAAGGCCACACGGCTATTTATGTGACTAAGCATACTCAAACAATAAAGACCTCTGGAGTTTCAGCTCAGTGTTCAGAGTTAATGGCAGTTATTCAGGTTTTAGAGCTCACAGCTTTATCTCCTATGTTGTCTGTGATTCAGCCTATGTTGAAAATGCAGGTAGTCGCATTGAGACTGTCACTATTAAGGGCACCCTAGAACCAGAGCTGCTTAATTTGTTTCTGAGACTTAACAAGCTATTTGCTCTCATGCTGCTCCTGTTCGCTTTCATACGCAACTTCCTGGACCACTATCTCAAGGTAACGATAAAGCAGATAAATTAATTGGTTCTGTGTTTCAACAAGCCCAAGCTTCCCATACATTACTGCATCAAAACACCTCTGCCCTTACTTCTATGTTTCATCTGCTTTGCAGCCAAGCTCAAGCTATTGTGCAAGCCTGCTCCACTTGTCAGCATGTCCCTGGTGTTGCACCCATGGAAGGATGCGACCCATGAGGCTTGGCTCCAGATGAAATCTGGCAGATGGATGTTGCACGTACGGCAGCCTTTGGCAAACTTAGCTATGTTCATGTGACTATAGACACCTACTCCCATATGTTACATGCCACATATCAAACAGGGGAAACTGCTGGCCATGTCCAATGGCATTGTTTGTCATCATTTGCCCATATGGGAGTCTCTAAACAATTAAAAACTGACAATGGACCTGCTTATGTTAGTCGTGCTTTTCAAAAGTTTTTACAGTTATGGGCAATCACTCATAAAACAGGAATTTCTTACAACTCCAAGGACAAGGTATTATAGAGCGGGCACATCAAACACTACGGTGTATGTTGAGAAAAAACGAGAGAATAGGAGACCAGCTACCACCTTAAACAAAATCACATTTAGCCTTGTTTACTTTAAATTTTTTGACTCCTGGTATGGATGGTAAGACTCCGGCAGAACGACACTGGCAAGTGTTAGAGGGAAAGAGGCAAGTTTATCCAAAGGTGTTATGGAAATCCCTGGAAGGACAATGGAAAGGCCCAGTGGATTTGCTGACGTGGGTATGAGGGTATGCTTGTGTTTTTACAGGAGATGGACAAACCGTGTAGGTGCCCTCCAGATGTGTGCAACCATGGAACAGGAGACTGGTGGGATCCATGGATCGCAACCATGGGCCCGGTTCCCCCAGTACAAGCCATAGGCTAGTTGAATCTGAATGCGAAAATGGAACGAGGGCTGACTGGAGTCACATTGACATCCACCCCCATAACATGGGGACAGATCAAGAAAACCACGCAGGAAGCTGAGAAAATGCTGGAGTGTCAGGGTTAGGCAAAAACTCCTGACTCGATGGTCTTGGCCATGCTAGCTGTAGTGTCCTGTGTGGTGTGTTTCCCCTGTGTAGAAGCAAAAACATATTGGGCATCTGTTCCTAACCCCTGAGTAGTGTGACTTGTACTCCAGAGTAACACTCCTCCTGAGGTATATCGTGATCAGTGAGCATGTACTCCAGGACCCTTAACTCCCCCTGACAGAGAACAATTAAATTCTCAGCACAATAGTATCAATTACACCGCCCCATTGGAGGGATTCCCTTTATGTATCACCAAGGATACGTCGCTCAATGGCAGTTGCCTTGCAGTCCAATCCCAGGCATGGTTGAGTCACCATGGAAAATTATGTACCTCTTAAGCCTTAGCTCTATTAATATTACTGGTGGATTGACTAATCTCTCCTGGCCCCATCGCCCAAAGTGTATTGATTATATAGAATGGGCTCCCTTCAATAATTCTCACCCCCCTCCTAGGATCCCATGTCTTGGCCCCTTAGCTAGACTATAGTCTATGTTTTTTTTGTTTTTGTTTTTGTTTTTGTTTTTGTTTTTTTTTTTTGAGACGGAGTGTCGCTCTGTCGCCCAGGCTGGAGTGCAGTGGCTGGATCTCAGCTCACTGCAAGCTCCACCTCCCGGGTTCACGCCATTCTCCTGCCTCAGCCTCCTGAGCAGCTGGGACTACAGGCACCCACCACCTTGCCCGGCTAGTTTTTTGTATTTTTAGTAGAGACGGGGTTTCACCATGTTAGCCAGGATGGTCTCGATCTCCTGACCTCGTGATCCGCCCGTCTCGGCCTCCCAAAGTGCTGGGATTACAGGCTTGAGCCACCGCGCCCAGCCAACAGTCTATGTTAATGAGAGACATTATTGACTGGGGTCCCTGTGGTCATTTGGATGGGAGAGATGAGAATCAGACCTCATGGCACAAACTTCACTGCCACTGGTGGTGAATATTTAACATTTCTTTGCTATATCACGTTGGGATTCGATCCCAATCTACCGCACAACTTGCTTGGCATGGAACAGGCTTCAGTCCATCTTTGCCTCGGTGGCATAATCAAAGAAAGAGGGGCTCAGTTTAGGAGTCAATATGGAAGTCAGGACTCCCATTTATGAATGGCAGCATCTGGGTCAGGACACTATCCAGTAATAGTAATAGGACTCAACACAGTTTTAATGTTACCTTTGTAAGAAATATTACCACTCAATTTACAATTTGTGTTTTTAATCCCTATATCTTTCTGGTGGCTAAAAAGGACCAACTCCAGGTAAACATCACCCAATTGACTTGTGACTCCTGTCAACTGTATCACTGCCTAAATCATAGCATGATACAAACACACAACATATTCACCTTAGTAATTCCAGGTCGCATTCCCAGATTATGGATTCCTGTCAATTTGTTCGAACCTTGGGTGGCTATCCCCTGCTTTACATTTTGTACAGCTCCTTCTTACTCAGTTCACTCATTGTTCTCGTAGAGACTTAGTTATGGTATTTTTTGCTATAGTCTCCCTACTTACACTAATAACCTCTGTTGTAGTGTCTTCAGTAGCACTGCACAGCTCTATTCAAACAGCCCAATATGTGGAAAATTGGACGCATATGGCCAACAAGGCATGGATGCATCAAAATAAAATTAACACCAAAATACAAGCAGAGGTGGCAATGTTAAAGACTACTGTCCTGTGGCTAGGAGAACAAATACAAAGTTTGCAGTTGCAGCAGCAATTGCATTGTCATTTTAACCATACTCATATTTGTGTAACTAACTTGGAATATAATCAAAGAGAATATCCAAGGAGACTTGTAAAGGCCCATTTGCAGGGGCTTTTACACCCAATGTTACTTTCGATATTAATGATTTACAGAGTAAAATTCTTGATTTGAATAAGCAAACTCAAGAGTATCAGCCCTCTGTAGAAACTTGGACCTAATTCCAGCAAGGTTTAGAGAACCTTAACCCTTGGACCTACTTTAAACAGCACCTCAATGTCTCTTTTATAATTATAGGAATAATTACTATAATTATAGGAATAGTTACTGTGTCTCTGTTTTCTGTTCATAGTCTGTAAAATCGGCTGTACCACCAACTGGCAATTGAAAGCTGCACAGCCTGGAATTGCCTTTATTCAATTAATGCAAAAACAAAAAGGGGGAGATGTTGAAGGCCAAAGGAATGAGAGACATGGCCAACTCAATATGCCACTGGAGGCTATATGAGCAAACAGCAAACTGTTCTCATGAAAGCAGGATGTTGGCAAGCTGACAACTGCATCTGCCACCAGAAGGAATGCTGAGGGCAATCACGTCCCAGGCACCGTGGTTCCTTAAGGTTATCTACAGGAACATCTGTAGTCTGTTGAACAAAGAAAGCAATCATGTGAGCCTGTGATACATCCAGTAGCTGACTGACAGTTACCCCTTCCTCCCTGTTAACTCTACCTAATAAATATGAAGGGCTGTAGAAGCTCAGGGCCCTTGTTCTCTAGAACGAAGGAACCCCCTGACCCCTTCTTTTAAACAAATCCTTTTGTCTTTGTCTTCATTTCTGCGTTCATCCTCCTTTGTTCAGTCCTATAGTAACAGCCACATTCAACTGTGTATATATATATTTTCTGCTTTTTCTGCATTGTATCCTGTGCTATAATTAATCTTTTTTGTTTTTATTTTTAAAACATGTTCTTTAACCCAAACAAAAAATGGTCAATAGCTATAATAAATCTTAACTGAGAGTGTGTTGAGTCATGTGATTACTTCCAGTGAATTACTGAATTAGTGGGTGGTCATGGGACTACAAGCACCATTTTCCTTATTCCCAGTGCACTTAGTGTACAATCCTTTCACAGAACTACTGTATTGCACTCTACATATTTATTTGTTTAAAAGCATATGGGCCAGGAGTGGTGACTCAAGCCTGTAATCCCAGTAGTTTGGGAGGCCGAGGCGAGTGGAGTTTTTGAGGTTAGGAGTTCAAGACTACCCTGGCCAACATGGTAAAATCCTGTTTCTACTAAAAATACAAAAATTAGCTGGGTGTGATGGCAGGCACCTGTAATCCCAGCTACTTGGGAGGCTGAGGCAGCAGAATTGCTTGAGTCCAGGAGGTGGAAGTTGCAATGAGCCAAGATCGTGCCACTGCACTCCAGCCTGGGCAACAAGAGCGAGTCTCCATCTCAAAAACAAACAAACAAACAAAAAACAAAAACAACAAAAGCATATCTAGACTGTAGACTACTTAAGGTACTTAAGGTTTTTTTTTTTTTTCCTTAGTTCCTAATACAGTATGTGACATATAAATATCTGAATAGGAATCCTTTCTGAGAGAGAGAAGCATAAAACAGTCCACACAGATGTTTAAAAAATAAGCACAGTGAATAGTTCTATTTGACATATTAAAGGACGGTAGAGAGTAGAGACACATTTAACAGTAGTGTCAGCAGAAATGTTTTTCTCAGGTCAGAGTTCAATCAGTGCTATGAAGACTCCACACCCACCTCAAAATGCAACTCATTTCCCGAGATTAAGACCCTCGTAGGTGCACAGAATCCGCGTGGGGATTTAGGCATTCCTAGTTGATCGCCTTAACTACTTGGCAAATAGTGCTTTCCGAATTATGTATCAAAGGATATAAAACTCCATTCCTGGGCTCCCACCCCACCCTTGGCACTCGGTTTATGTAAGCATTTTCTTTGCTTTGCAGGTTAACTTACAACTGTCATAACTGGCTGCAACAGTGGCACGGCACTTTGGCAACAAGAGAAATTTGCTGTGTTTAGAGATGAAATATTGATTAATAACACTTGGGTGTCCATGAAAATAAAAATTGTACATGCAGAGATTGTAGTTTCACATTATTTCTCAGAAATGCTTGTAATTCTGGAATTAAAAAAAACTTGGCTTCATTTGGTTTTCTTTCATTATTGTTTAACCTAAAAAAATTGTAACTAGAAAAAAAAAATTATCCGGAAGAGAGAAGAAAAAAAAAAGCCTAGCAGAGGATGGTTTCGATCCATCGACCTCTGGGTTATGGGCCCAGCACGCTTCCGCTGCGCCACTCTGCTCCTCTACTAACAAAGCTTCCTCACAATACTCTTAACTACTTATAGGCGATGCGCTCAGACCACCTCGTATTTTAAGAGCGAGCCTACGATAAGTTGCCTATTTCATACTTTGGCTACCACAGGTTGCCAACTCACTTTGGAAAAAGGCGTCTACCAGAATCAAACAGAAAACAAAACTAGGGATAGAAAAGTAAACATCAATACACTAGTGGGCTAGGCGCGAGAGTCACTCTGTAGTAGCTCACGCCTGCAGTCACTGCACTTCGGGACGCGAACGCAGGCAACATAGCAAGACCCTGTCTCAATAAAATAAAAAAAGAAAAAAAAAAAACCCCAAAACCCACCCCGAAACCCACACACTGGGTGCAGTTGTGAGGGGCACTTAGATATTGAAATGGCAATTACAAATTTTAATAAGTAGGGAAAGAAGAGAACAAACTGGGAATAGAATCAAGCCTCCGCGCGGAGGGGGATAATTCTACCACGAATCACTAACCTACCATGTCTTCGCCATCGGGAAGAAAACCGTTTTGGTTACGTTTCCCTTGGCTTGATGATAGAGAGTGTGAAATCTTGCAATTGTCAAACACTTCCGAAGGAGGTTTCGGTCCGCATGTGTTTTACAGCAGGCAGCAGAAATGCCAGTCACTGTGACCTTGGGGACAGAGCTGGACTCCTCAGGCTTTCGGTCCTGTGGACCGAAGCTCGTCTCCAATTGTCCTAAAGCAACTCAAGAAACAATTGATAATAATTTAAACATGCTGATTTCTTTAATCTGATTTAGCTGTTAAAACAGCCGTAAAACTCCTATTCCTATTTCCCAGCAATTGCGAGAGACGCCTCCACGGAGCCCGCGCTCAGATGTCAAAGGCTGAAGTTGTTGGTGACGTCATCCAGGGCGGGGCTGCGTAGGGTGAGACCAAGAAGCAGGACCAAAGTTCCCGTATGCGCGCTTTCAGTCTTCAATTAGGTCCGAATTCCCTGCATATAAGGGCGTCCTAGGTTTCCTCAGCTTTTAGGTTCCTGAAAGCGACTTTAGGAGCTGCTCAGTCATGTCTGGACGTGGCAAGGGTGGGAAAGGCTTAGGTAAGGGAGGCGCTAAGCGTCACCGCAAGGTTTTGCGGGACAACATTCAGGGCATTACCAAGCCAGCCATCCGGCGGCTTGCTCGCCGCGGCGGTGTCAAGCGTATTTCTGGCCTTATCTATGAGGAGACCCGTGGTGTTCTGAAGGTGTTCCTGGAGAACGTGATTCGTGATGCAGTCACTTACACGGAGCACGCCAAACGCAAGACTGTAACAGCAATGGATGTGGTCTATGCGCTGAAGCGACAGGGACGCACTCTTTACGGCTTCGGTGGTTAAGGCTCCCGCTTACTCCACTCAGTATTTCTTTTTCAACCAAAGGCCCTTTTTAGGGCCGCCCACTTTTTTCGTAAAAGAGCGGACATCTTGTTACCCTGTTCTGTTCCAGGTTTTTGCTGAAAAAGCAGTCGTTGTGCACTAGTGTGCATTTGCAGGTAACGTTTAGTTTTTCGTGGTTAATCGCGCATGTTTAGGAATTTGGGCATAAAGAACTTAAAAGTTACTGCTGTTTCCTATTTGGGAGTAGTTGGTATGTTTAACGTTTAGTTTTCTTGGACACCTTAGGGCTTTAGATAGCAGTAAGCTGTATTGGCACGGTTTATAATTGTCGTGGGGCTTTCCTTTTCAGTTTAAGCTTGAAGTGTTCGTAAGACTCGGATTAAGGAACTTGTAGGAAACTCGGGGAAGACTCCACGTTACTGTTTTCAAAATGGCGGGGAGGGCTGAGAACAAAGAAGGCTCACACCCAGGCGGCGGTCCTTAAAGGAGAATCCGTGAGCGCAACAGATCTCCCTGAGTAGGATCGTAAATCTAAGTACAGGCGGCGTGTACGCTGCTGCTTTTGACTTTGACAAAACTTTGGTCAGCAAAAGGCAGTGTGAGGTAACAATATAAATGTTCATTCGAAAGCTATTAAGTATTGTTTCCAATAGACCTAATAAAATGTGTTTTTGCGTATTATAAGAACATTAAAAGGTAGAGTATCGGTTAGTGAGCAATATAGAAACATCACCAAAACTTATTTTTTTTTCTTGAAACGGAGTGTTGCTCTTTCGTCCAGGCTGGAGTGCAGTGGCGCGATCCTCCGCCTTACGGTTTCAAGCGATTCTCTTGCCTCAGCCTCCTGAATAGGTGGGATTACAGTCGCCCACCTAATTTTTGTATTTTTAGTAGGGACGGGGTTTCACCGTGTTGGCCAGGCTGGTCTCGAACTGCTGACCTCGTGATCTGACCGCCTCAGCCTCCCAAAGTGTTGGGATTGCAGGCATGAGCCATTGCACCCGGCCACTAAAACTTAAATTCTTAATCAGCAGTGTTAGCCTTTTGAAAAAGTATACATTCAGGCATCAGGACAATGATTTGCTAGAGACTAAACCTGTAGGAGATTTGGATTGGCTTTTTTTTTTTTTTTTTTTCCTTTTTTGAGGCTGAGTCTCATGCTGTCGCCATGCTGGAGTGAAGTGTTATCTTGGCTCACTGGAACTTCGCCTCCCGGGTTCAATTGATTCTACTGCCTTAGCCTCCCAAGTGACTACAGGCTCGCGCCACTACGCCCAGCTAATTTTTGTATTTTTTGGTATAGATGGAGTTTCATCATGTTGGCCAGGATGATCTCCATCTCTTGAGCTCGTGATCCGCCCGCCTCGGCCTCCCAAAGTGTTGGGATTTATAGGCGTAAGCCACCGCGCCCGGCCTGCATTGGCTTTTCTAATGGTGTTATTTTACTTGGTTTCTATACTCTGTCCTGAGCAGAAGTGACTTTTGTATACTTAGTTGAAATCAGGTTTATATTCTTGTCAGGAAGAGTTTATATGTACATACTGGTGCACCACATCAGAGACATATGTCTGGTTTATCTATGATGAAGATAATAGGACAATTGCTGGTTTAGGATGATAGTTACATTGTAAAATCAGATTTTTCCTCTTTGTGGTCAGCAAGCAAATTGTAGGGTTCTAAGTTTGAAATTGGGAAAATCAATGGAGTTACTTTGAGTGTCATCTTTTTCAAAGATATGGACTTGTGCATTAATATGAAAAGAACGATGTTATCGGAGCTAAGGCACTGGTTTGTATGAGGACATAAATTTAACAAGAACAAAAATTGAGCACATAACATATGCCAGGTACTGTTAATGGCTCTGAGAATTATAGAAGTGAATGACAGTGAACAAAACAGTATTTTCTGTATGCATGGAGTCTATTGGGTGTGTGTTCACACATGAAGTAAGTAAAACTATCAGATGGTGCTAAGTGCTATCACTGAAACAGGCTAAAGAGGGAGGAGGTGATGTTTATTTTTTTGAGGTAGGGTCTTGCTCTGTTGCCCAGGCTGCAGTGCAATGGTGCGATCTCGGCACATTCCACCTACACCTCGCTTGGGTTCAAGCAATTCTAGTGTCTCAGCCTCCCAAGTAGCTGGGATTACAAGCATGCGCCACCACACCCAGCTAATTTTTGTATTTTTAGTACATATTTGTTTAGACTCGTCCTGAACTCCTGCTTCATGTGATCCTCCTGTCTTGGCCTCCCAAAGTGCTGGGATTACAGGTGTGAGTCACCGCGTCCAGTCGAGAAGGTGGTCATTTTAAATGATAGGGTCAAGGAAAGCTTTACTGATAAAGCGATAGTGGAGAAATAAAGACTAGAGAATATTCCAAATAGAAGACCAGGTAGCAAAGCCTGGAGATAGCAGAGTTATTGTGGCTGGGCAAAAGGGCAGAAGAGGTGCAGAGGAATGGAGATGAGGTCTGAAAGGCAAATGGAGGCAAGCTGTTCCTATATGGCCTTGTATATAGGCCAGTGTAACTACTTTGGTTTTATTCCTAGTGAGGTGCGAGCCACTCAGGGTTTTCAGCAGAGGACTGAGATGATCTGATTTATATTTTAAAATGAGCTGTCTGGATGCGTAATGAAGAATAAACTGTGATGGAGCCTGGATAGGAGCAGAGATCAGTTAGTAGGGTACTAAAAAAAGAGTTGAGATGGCAGTGGCTTGCTCTGTGTATTAGTGGTAGAGGCTGGATTCTTTATTTACTTTGAAAGAAGGTTGATAGTTCATTTCTGAGCCACTGAGTGTGTAGAGTATGAGAGAAAGAAAATTTATGGATGATTCCAGTTATTTCACTGACAGCAACTGAAATGGAGGTATCAGTTGCTAAAAACAGGGAAGAATACTCAAGGAACAAGTTTTGGGAAGAATTCCATATCTTAGTTTTGGACATCCAGAGAGAATGTGAGATGCTTATTACACATATCTAAGAGGAAGATATATGAAGGTAAGCAGTTTGATACACAAATCTGGAGTTCAGAAAAGAGGTCTCGGCTGGAAACGTAATTGAGTTTTTTTACTCCTATGAGAGTAAAAAAGCCAGAAGGTGAAATGACATCTCTTAGGAAAAGAGGGTTGATAATGAAGATAAGCAGTGCAAGGACCGAGCCCTGGGTTAGAGAAGTAAGGAATGTTTGCTTTGTACGTACTATCCCGGCCCACGGGATCGTCGAAGCAGGCCCTGGAGGAGGGAGTGGGAATTTGGGGAACGAGAGACACGAGAAATGGAGACAAGACAGTGCTCTGATCAAGTCTCGTTTAATGGCGGTAATGCAGTGCCTTATATACACTTGGAGAGGAAGGGGTTGGGCCAAGGTGGAAATGATCTCATTTCGGAGGGCGTGGCCAGGCAGGTTTCGGTTTCAACGGTCGGACGTCATGTTGCGCCTGCGCTATAAAGTAACAACTTTCGCACGTGGGAAAGATGGGTGAAGAAGCAGCAGGAAGAGCGCCATCTTGTGTGAGGTATTTAATACAGGGGAAAAGGACAAATCTAGGAAGGAGGTGAGAGGTGGAAATGAATAGCGCTCAGGCGTTTAATCGTCAATAATTACTTGCCATGGCCGGGGCGCGCAGCTCCGGACAACGTACGACATCTGGATTCCTAACTTGCAGTTTTACAGGTGCTTTCTTTAGTAATTGTCTGTTTCTGTAATTTTTGAAACACACAGAAAAAGTTATCCCTATTTTACAAATGTGGAAAAATGCCCTTGGTAATAAGGGTATGCAATAATATTGCAATTTTCATTCAAATAACCTGTTAAAGTTAGAACCATGAAGGGGTTACTTTGGAGACCCAGTGATAGATATTCATACCTTTTTCAAAATGTGCCCACTTTCCCCATATATTTTGCTTGCAATTCCAGGAGTTCTCAGGCCTCCTGAAACGTATTTGTGGAACTCAGCTTGACAGCTCTATATTTGATGCTACCTTTTTTCTTCCCTTAGTTCTGTGGCTCCTGATGGATCTGAGAAGATGGACGTGGAGGATGAAAATCTGTCTGATTATTTTGAACTGATGTTTGTTGCTGTGGAGATGCTGCCCATATGTTCATGTTGTGGATGTTAAGTCAGTAGCCCACAGCCTTGTATTCCATACTCAAGAGACCCTGCTACTTGACATCTCAACTTGAAAGTCCAATAAATATGCACTTCAAACTTAAATAAGCTTCAATTTCTTTCATTATCTCTGCAAAACAGCTTCTCCCATCATCCTGAAATTAGTGAACAGCATTTTACTGTTTTAGCTGGAGTCATTTCTGTCGTTGCCTTTCACATCCTACATAACAATCCATCAGTAAGTTCTGTGAGCTCTTTGAAAACAGAATCCAACTGTTTCTCATTCCCACTTCTGGTCAAACCACTGCCAACGCTCACCTTTATTGTTGTAGCACCCTCAGTTCTAGTTCTGTCCCACAGATTTCCAGTAAAGGGTGAGTAAAATCAGGTCACTCTTCTGCTGAAAATCCTCCAATGGCTCTCATTTCACTAAAAGGAAAACCCAAAGTTCAGTACCTTGCAAGTCCCCACTCTGGCTGTTGTTATCTCTTTGGCCTCAAATCCCACTACTCCTTTCCTTCCTTGCCCAGCTCCGCTAGCCTCTCGAACTTGCTGGAAGTATGTATCTCTTTCAGGGACTATATACTGACAGTTCCCTTTGTGTGGGCAATTCAGCTTCTAGATTTAAGTGTTGCTGCCTCACTTCTTTCAAGTGACACCTTCTGTGTTGTGACCCCACTGGCATTACAATCCTGCTCCCTTCCCCACGGCCTTCCCACTATATTTTTCCCTGCTACTAATGATCCTGCAGTCTATTTGGGGAGTGAAAACATTATGCTTATGAAAAGGAAAGCAGGAATGGATTATATGGAATGTCAGATGAGTGTAATTCAAGTCAGTATCAGAAGTGATAGTTCCTGGCTGTTAGGCCAATGACACGAATGTGAACTTTTTTCTGGACAGCAGGGAACCATACAAAATCTCCCCTGCCTGCTTTGCTTCTGATTATGTCACAATTCTAACACCTTTCACAAAACTAGTTCTTACGCCGAGCATATTAGACTCAAATTATGTGTTTATCTTAACAAATACCTAGATGAATATAAATAAAATGAATATAAATCTAAATTAATTTACGGTTGATAAAATGAAATACCTTAGTATACGTGTTAGGTTATGGCCTTCTGGCAGAAAAGGAAGGTATTTCAAGAACTGTCTTACACAGCAAGTCTTGTATATTAGCAGTGATTTTCGTAAAGTGCCTGGTCTTTTGAGCATCTACAGACTTTTGGAGTATAAGGGGAGATTGCCTTTTTTATAACCAAATTTCTAATACAAGCAATATTTATGGAGGTTTTGTTTTTATGGAAGGCGAGATGACTTTTCCATGAATACATTTGTTCATTGTTGTTACTTTATTTGCTTCAAAATTTATAATTCTAGATACATATAAAAGAATGTAGGCTGGGTGCAGTGGCTCATGCCTGTAAACCCAGCACTTTGGGAGGCGGAGGTGGGCGGATCACGAGGTCAGGAGATGGAGACCTGGTGAAACCCCGTCTCTACAAAAAATACAAAACATTAGCTGGGTGCCGCGGCAGGCGCCTGTAGTCCCAGCTACTGGGGAGGCTGAGGCAGAATGGCGTGAACCCGGGAGGCGGAGCTTGCAGTGAGCTGAGATCGCGCCACTGCACTCCAGCCTGGGTGACAGAGCAAGACTCCTGTCTCAAAAAAAAAAAAAAAAAAAAAAAAAAGTAAGGCCAGGTGCTGCAGTGCATGCCTGTAATGCTAGAACTCTCGGAGGCTGAGGCAGGTGGATCACCCGAGGTCAGGAGAGGAGACCAGCTTGGCCAACATAGTGAAACCCCATGTCTACCAAAAATACAAAATTAGCTGGGCATGGTGGTGCGTGCTTGTAGTCCCAGGTTCTCTGGAGGCTGAGGTAGGAGAATTGCTTGAACCCAGGAAGAGGAGGTTGCAGTGAACCGAGATTGCGACTACACTCCAGCCTGGGTGGCAGAGCAAGTCTCCGTCTGAAAAAAAAAAAAAAAAAAGTATTAAATCCATATACAAATTATAAAGGATAATATAATGACCATGCTTGAACCCAGTTGCCAACCAGGTATAACAAATATTACAAATAACATCTCTCTCATCTCTCATCCTCCCACTACTTCCCCTGGAGGTAACCATTGCCTTGCAATGTTGCTTTCTTGGCATTAAAATTCCTTATGCTTTTCTGGTCTTTACAGTAATATTGCAAGTTTTGCTTGACTTTCCCATTTGATCCTCTTTGAGGTCACTAGTGCATTATTTTATAAACAAGAACATAGAGTAACATGGATTATTAAGTGGTTCACTAATCTTACTCTATCCTTTAATGCTAGGATACTTTTCTCTTGCGTTGTTTTCAATTTCCTTAGTAAGGAATTGAATCTTAAAATTATCTTATTCATATTTTATATACCAAACCTAGAATAATACTGTGTACATAGTTGGTATTCAATAATTATATGTTCAATTAATTATTTTTTTTCTGCAAATATGGAGGCAGTAGAAAAAAGAAAAAAATTACTTTTATTTTTCTTAACACAGGACGGGGAAACTTGGAAAAGGAAAGGGCTTCATGGAGAACTTCTTTTTTCTTAACCACACTACTGGGAGTTTTAGAGACAGCCAGATAGAGGAAGTTCTCTCCAGAGGAGCTGATCCTTTCGTCCCAAAGAATGCAACAGAATTGTTAACATTTTGGCATTGAGCCTTCTAGTCAGTTTTTTATCCTGTAACTATACTAAACATGTATATGATATATTAATATAAATGAGAATATATGATTTGGCACCTTTCCCAAAGTACTGTCCTTCAAGCATATTTTATGTTTTTTTTTTTGACATTAGTTTTAACAGCTGCACAGTATTTCATTATGCATAAACCTTTTTTTTTTTTTTTTGTCTTTTTTCTTCTTTTAAGACAGTGTCTCTCTCTGTTGCTCAGGCTGGAGTGCCGTAACGGGATCATGGCTCACTGCAACCTCTGCCTCCCAGGCTAAAGCAATCCTCCTACCTCAGTCTCCTGAGTAGCTGGGACTACAGGTGCACACCACCACACCGGAGTAATTTTTGTATTTTCTGTAGAGATGGGGTTTAACCATATTGACCAGGCTGTCTCAAACTCTTGGGCTCAAGTGATCTGCCTACCTCAGCCTCCCAAAGTGCTGAGATTATTGGCGTAAGCTACTGTGCCGGGCCTGATAAAACCTATTTTTAGTGAAACTCCTACTCTTCAACATTTATATTTCCAATTTTTAGCCATGATAAACAAAAATATGTTAAAATAGAATCAATAGAACAGGAATTTGTATATTATTAAATATATGATGAAAATGAATGGTGGTAATCTAGGATGAGGACCAAATTTCAAACTTGGATAAGCAGAGCTGTGAGGATAATGAGGGCAGGCTTGGTCCTGCTGGGTTTGAGCCACCTGTGGAATACTTAGTTCATATAGTATTTGGAAAACTAATTACTGTGCTTCTTGTTATGGACTGATTTACCCTCTTCCCTGCTGCATATGTTGAAGTCCTTGAAAATATGACTGCATTTAGAGTTAGGGTTGTTAAAGATACAAAATGAAGTTATTGAGGTGGGTCTGAATCCAATCTGACTGGTGTCCTTATAAGTAAAGAAGACTGGACACACACACAGAGAAAAGATAATGTGAAGACACAGGGCGAAGACAGTTATCGACACACCATGGAGAGAGACCTCAGAAGAAATCGACCCTGCTCACAGGGTTAATCTTAAGAATTGTAGCCTCCAGAATTGTGAAAAAATAAATGTTGAAGTCACCCAGTCTGGTACTTTGTTATGGCAGCCCTAGCAAAGGAATACACATCTCAAACATTTTCATTCTGGGATTATTTTTCTCTGTATTTTTTCAATGTTATGTCTGCTTCTCTATCCTAGAAAAACAGACATACAGAACACAGATGCCCGCCCACACCTACTGTGTGCTGTAGGGAAGAAAACAGCTTTCCCTTCTACCCATCTGAAATTCATTGGCTGGGGCCCTGTAACAAAAGACAGATTAATGAGAGAAAAGCATATACATTTGATGCGGTTTGGATCTGTGTTCCCACCCAAATCTCACGTTCAGTTGCAATCCCCAGTGTTGGAGGTGGGGTCTGGTGGGAGGTCATTGGACGACAGGGGTGGTTTCTCAAGGTTTAACACCACCCTCTTGGAGCTGTTGGGATAGTGAGTTTTGTCACCTGGTTGTTTAAAAGTATGGTACCTCCACCTTCTCTCCCCCTTGCTTCTGCACCGCCACGTAAGACGCCTTGTTTCCCATTTGCCTTCTGCCATGAGTAAAAGCTCCCTGAGGCCTCCCCAGAAGCAGAAGCTGCTATGCTTCCTGTACAGCCTGCAGTTTTATGAGCCAATTAAACCTCTTCTCTTTATAATTACCCAGTCTCAGTCTTTTATTTATAGCAGTGTGAGAGTGGACTAATGCAACATTTATTTAATATAAATTTCACATGACATGGGAGCCTTCATAAGGAAATGAAAACCTAGAGAAGGGGTAAACCTGAGTATTTTTACACTAGGTTTGATGAAGAGTGGAGAGTCATGCAGAAATATAATAGGACAAAAAGAAGACTGTGAGCTAAGGTTGAAACAGAAACCTAGCAAGGTCTTTTTGTTCAGATTTCTCTCAGACTCTGCAGGACTCATATGAGGGTCCTATGACCTGCTTCAGGGGAGAAGAGTTGGGAAAAGTCAGAGAGACCTTACTGCCGATGATGCTTCTCAAATTCTTTCACCTTAAAATATTCAGTATGTTAAGGGGCCATATTTTGGGATAGTATGTTCTGAATGCCATCAAGATATACACTGCTGAGGGTAGATGGGAGATAGTAACTTCTTGGTTCTTTTCAGAAATTATTTACTGCAGGAGTGACAAATACAGTGGTAGCAGCTACTCAAATCAGAGCCTAAAAATGATGTTACTTCTTTGGTGGTGAGGTGGTGTTCTTCAGCTTTTCAGGCCAGGAATTTACACCAATCAGTTCCCTTTGAAGTGACCTATGTCTCAAGGATACAATGGATTCAGGAAAGTGTGGCCCTCATCAGCCAGCCAATTTCCTACATTCCAATTAAAGAACATACTTATCAAGGTGCAGAAGTTCATCTAAAAACATGGCTGTGATTTGGAGGTATATGAGGGAAACCTAGTCAACAAATGGATGCAAAATAAATGTAGCAAGGTTAGCAAAGTTAATAGGAAACTTGGGAAGAAAAAAGGAGTAAAAAAGTACTAAGCAATTCTTACGTGAATTTCTAGGTTTCCTTCCTTACAACTCAACACATCTGACCATTAAATGAGGCACCTCTAGTTCTACTGAGGGCATGAGACAGTCCCTGGAAAATATGACACATGTTGCTTGAATTGGCAAGCAACGATAGGGAAATCAAACAGCCACAGGCGGTAGGATGTCTTCAAAATGCTTCAGAGGAAAGCAATGGCTTTAAAGAGGGGATTGAACTGTTCAAAGAGTATTATTTACACTGCCAGACAAAGAAGCCCTTTTCACATCAAACGCTAATTATTCCAGGCCTCAGGACTCTGGGCTTTAATTGTGGGCAGGATGAAAGGCACCTTCTCTATCATTTCAACCAGAGGCTTTAGCCACAGTTAATATTTAGGGGGTCATCCTCTGTGCAGATACCGTCCTAAGTGCTTTAGCTGTGTCCTTTTATTTGTCACTCCAGCAGTGTCATGCAGTAGTTACTAATTATTATTCCTGTTTGGAATAAACAGGTAAGGAAGTGCTTACAGAGGAATTAGATAAATTGCCCAAACTTAGGATTGAAACAGACCATCAGGACTATATCACTTCCTGAGTGATGTCCCCCTTAATCCATGCTTGAATATTTCATGAATATATAATTTAATTAAAATTAGCTTTGGAGAGCGAGAAATGAATGCCTTAGTTATATATGGAGCTTAGAGAATTTTTTTCACAAATTCCATTACAAATTTTCTTTGAAACTAGCCTGGGCAACACAGTGGGACCCTGGCTCCACAAAAATCATAAAAACAAAATAATAATAAAAATTAAGCGGGTGTGATGGTGCGTGCCTGTAGTGCCAGCTCCTTGGGAGACAGGTGGGAACACTAGCCAGGGAGGTTGAATGCAGTGAGCATGTGGTTGTGTCACTACACTTCAGTCTGGATGACAAAGTGAGACCCTGTCTCAAAACAAAAAATTAAAACAAAAACAAATTTTGGTCACTTAATGCTCACAGTAAGCTGCTATGTGGGTATTTGCAGATAATGACATGTAGGTAATAAATAGAAAATAAGATTTTTAGAGCTCACATTTTTTTTTTTTTTTTTTTTTTTTTTTTTTTTTCAGACGGAGTCTTGCTCTGTCGCCCAGGCTGGAGTGCAGTGGCGCGATCCCGGCTCACTGCAAGCTCCGCCTCCCGGGTTCACGCCATTCTCCTGCCTCAGCCTCCCAAGTAGCTGGGACTACAGGCGCCCGCCACCTCGCCCGGCTAGTTTTTTTGTATTTTTCAGTAGAGACGGGGTTTCACCGTGTTAGCCAGGATGGTCTCGATCTCCTGACCTCGTGATCCGCCCGTCTCGGCCTCCCAAAGTGCTGGGATTACAGGCTTGAGCCACCGCGCCCGGCCTTAGAGCTCACATTTACACTGACAATGCCCATGGTTTCCCCTCCAGAATGTAGTGCTCAGAAAAGTTAAACTTGCTGCCAGGTGATCTTTAGGGCCCAAAGGTCACCATTAATATTATTTTATTTTTAAAAGAAACTTTTCCTGGTGTAAGGACTTTGCTGTGCGACAAAGAATATGTGTATCTCCTGACCAGTTTTCTTTTATTAATTGAGCCTAAATTTCCTGACTTCTGTGACAGCAACTAGGCTTCTGCTTGGGATGTTCTCTAACGAATAGTGGGAAGTAATCCTTACAATCAGATAGAGTAGCTTCAAATCTCAGTTTTATTTATGTGTAAGGGGCTAGTTACTTAACCTAAATTCTTGAAGTCATCCACCTGTAAAAGAGGAGATTCCATTTCACAGCTGACTGTAGGAAAAGAAAAAAAATCAATGAATGAATGCATTCTAAGGACTACCACACAAATGTTAATTCCTTGTAACCCTCCTCTCTTAAAATGAAATTTCAGGAAAGGAAGTAGCTGTGAACAAAGTCGTTCCAGGAGACGGAGGAGGTGGTTGAGGGAGAACACAGTCCTTGGAGCCTTAAAAAGGCTTACAGATAAAGCATATGAATGTAGCACCGGGAATTTTCATTTCTTTGCTCCAACTTCAGGCTATCCTGTTGCCTGTTCTTTCTCTTAAACCTCAATATGTTCAGCTAGGAAGATGGTAGAGTTCCTGATCTTGCCGAGAGGTAATATATATAGCTACGTGAAGTAATCCATTAATTAGAAACTCAGTAAAATTTGTAAAGAAATTAGTAGAGTTGGAAGGGGGATATGAGAACGTCTGGTAGCGATCTGCCATGGTTTAGAAATGCAACCAACAGAGGTGATTTCCTCCGTCAAATGCCGCTCCAACCATTTACAAGTTAACAACGAACTACAAGACGAATTTCGCTTCTCAGAGCTTATTTTAGATTTAATACTACCCCAAACTTGATTTCCACCCGGCTACTCCAAGTCAAGGGCAATAGGATGTTAAAGTGAAACTAAAAGCGAAAACATAGCTTTAAGGTGGTGGTGTGCGGGAAGAAGAAAAGTGGGGATCAATCTAGAACACGATTTTTCCTTAGCTGCTGAGTGAAATGTCTCATATTAAGCTGCATACGCACTTACTCCTTGGTGACGCTTACAATCTATAGGGGAGAAAACAACGAACCTGGACTTTTTTTTGAGGGCAGTCTCGCTCTTATACCCCAGGTTTGAGTACAACGGCTCGATCTCGGCTCACTGCAACCTCCGCCTCCCGGGCTCAAACGATTCTTCTGACTCTGCCTCCCAAGTAGCTGGGATTAAGTCTGCCACCATTCCTGGCTAATTTTTGTATATTTTAGTAGAAACGGGGTTTCACCATGTTGGCTAGGCTGGTCTCGAACTCCTGACCTCATGTGATCCGCCCTCCTCGGCCTCCAAAAGTGCTGGGATTACAGGCGTGAGCCACTGCGCCCGGCCGAACTTGGACGTTTTAGTAAACCCTTACTATCCCATGTGTTGCTTAGCCATTTTACCTTGCCAACTCTGGAAAATTACAGGTCTTTAGACGACAACATGGGTGGCTCTTAAAAGAGCCTTTGGGTCGTTGGCGCTTTTACTCAGGTAACTATTTACTTGGAGCTGGTGTACTTGGTGACAGCCTTGGTGCCCTCCGACACCGCGTGTTTGGCCAGCTCCCCGGGGAGCAGCAGGCGCACGGCCGTTTGGATCTCCCTGGAAGTGATAGTCGAGCGCTTGTTGTAATGCGCCAGACGGGAAGCCTCGCCTGCGATACGCTCAAAAATGTCGTTGACGAAGGAGTTCATGATCCCCATAGCCTTGGACGAGATACCGGTGTCGGGGTGGACCTGCTTCAGCACCTTGTACACGTACACGGAATAGCTCTCCTTACGGCTGCGCTTGCGCTTCTTGCCGTCCTTCTTCTGTGCCTTGGTCACCGCCTTCTTCGAGCCCTTCTTCGGGGCAGGGGCCGATTTAGCTGGTTCTGGCATGTTCGCAGCCGAAGTGACACCGTCAAATGACCACAGGGAAATGCTGGCGAGCCCAAACGCCCTCGTTATTTATTCCGTATATATGCAAATGAGGCTTGCTGAGTTTCGGTTTCTGATTGGTTCTTTTAATGTCTGAATATACGATAGGCCATTTCTAAATTCCTAAATCTCATTGGCTCTCCCAGAAGCTCAACCTCGTAATTTGACCTTTCAACTATAATTATGTAAGTCAGAAGGTTTTTTTTTTTTTTTTTTTTTTTTTTACTTTTTTAAAACACCTGCTTTTCGATTGGCTGAAATCTGCGTTCAGGAGATAGCACAGGCCACTTTACCGAATATAGATTATAGTTAGCTGGTTGCGTTTTACTAGAACCAGTCACTTTCCTTCTTCTAAACAATTATTTAAATACTTCACTGCGTCTGGATGTGGAAAGCAGGGCAGCAAAGCTGGCGCCAAGGCTCAAACGCACTCTTCCAGGGCTGGTCTCCAGTTTTCTGTGGGCCGAGGACACCGCCTGCTCCGCAAGGGCAACTACGCCGAGCGGGTGGGGGCCAGCGCGCCCATGTACCTGGCGGCGGTGCTGGAGTACCTGACCGCCAAGATCCTGGAGTTGGCGGGCAACGCGGCCCGCGACAGAAGACCTGCGTCATTCCCCGACGCCTGCAGCTGGCCATCCACCGCGAGAAGCTCAACAAGCTGCTGGGCAATGTTACTATCGCGCAGGGCGGTGTCCTGCCCAATATTCAGGCCGTACTGTAGTCCTGTCTATACAAGTGACTGACTAGGCGAACAGGACTGAGAAAATGTCTAATATCGCAAGTAAGTGCTTTAATGTATTCGGGAAGAAGCAAGTTCAATAATGTTTGCAAAACTGTGTAAAGTTTACATGGACAGGGCCACTCCAATGTTCAAGTTACCCTGCAGAAGAGGCTAGTGGGGATGGTAGCCTGGAATATCAATAGGACCCAATGAAAAGTAAATGAGAGTCGTTGGAAAACCTAGTTAGTTTATCCTTTAAAAATTCTCAACCGAAGCAAAACACCATTTGGGACAAAATACAATTCAGTTAACATTTGTTGCTCACTGTTGTATGTCGGTGACTTCTTGGCTTGTGATTTCCCAGGTACACCACCCAGGAATCCTGCCTTATAATGGTCAAAGGTTTCTAGCTAGCGGCAGTTCAAGTTACTCCGGAAAACCACACAGATAAACTTCTCAAAACGTGGCGAATCTGGCCCCACAACACATCTACTGAATGAGAATTAGCGTCTTCCAAAGTCTTAAAGTAGTCGTTTACGGACTACAGCTTGAAAAGCGCAGAATTAGAATTTTAGGAAATTAACGCTCTTGGATCGCATACTTACAGAGAAGAGAGGATTAAAAAATGAAGTGATTTATCCAATCAGACTTTCCAGTAATTCACCAATCACATCGTTGGACTCTTCAGCCAATGGTTTTGTTGCGCGGGACTTTTGAAAATCAACAAGGCCAATTAGAATGTCTCTGAGTATATATAAGGGCAGTCGCCACTCTGCCAAGTGGCTGAGTTTTTCTTCCAGTTAATCTGAGATGGCCCGCACCAAGCAGACTGCACGCAAGTCCACCGGTGGCAAAGCACCGCGCAAGCAGCTGGCCACTAAGGCGGCTCGGAAAAGCGCGCCGGCCACCGGCGGCGTGAAGAAGCCTCACCGCTACCGTCCCGGCACCGTGGCTCTGCGCGAGATTCGCCGCTACCAGAAGTCGACTGAGCTGCTGATCCGAAAGTTGCCTTTCCAGCGCCTGGTGCGAGAAATCGCTCAGGACTTCAAGACGGATCTTCGCTTTCAAAGTTCCGCGGTGATGGCCCTGCAGGAGGCCTGCGAAGCCTATTTGGTGGGGCTCTTTGAGGACACCAACCTGTGTGCCATCCATGCTAAGCGAGTGACTATCATGCCCAAGGACATTCAGCTCGCTCGCCGCATTCGTGGGGAGAGAGCGTAGAGGTTTCTGGGTAATAATTCTCTCCAACCCAAAGGCTCTTTTAAGAGCCGCCTACTTTCACCCGAAAATAGCTGTAATTGACTAATCGAATCTTTGAACGTTGGTTGTAGTACTTAAGTCCTCATTTGATTGGCTAAAGTTAATGGTAAGCTTGCTATATTTGTTCCCGTGCTTTCTCCCGAACATGCCAGATTGTCAATGTCCTTTTTTTTTTTAAACTTAAATTTAAATTTTTAAATTTTTGCTGGCTATTAGGGGTTTGGTGCTTCGATTTGGTAGTGGAAGGGGCCATCTGGGTTCATGTTATACATGGTTTGTCTCAAGCGTTAGTTGCGTTGTCTACTTATACTCATTATAGAAGGGGTTTTTTCCGTAGTGTATTTGTAGTTAATCCCTTTTAAAACCTTACAGTTAATGAGCATTGGCAGTTGAGAATAGGTACAGATGTCCTTGGTTGCTGCTTTTTCTTGTCTGAAGTAAGCTATTTCTACAATCCCCCGCCCCACTTTTTTTTTTTTTAAAACAGTTCTTGGTCTTTTCTGTGAAATGATCCATTTTTGACCGATAGTTGATTCAATATCAAAAATTGGTGGCAGAAACCAAAGCCAGATTGGCTTCTACATTACTGGCAGCGTGGGCATTACCTGGGAACTTGTTAGAAACTTGTTTCAATCCCCAGCTAGGGCTGGAGTCAATCTGTATATACCTCAGATGATTGTCATGAACACTGATATAGGAAGCCTAGGTTGTTGGTTTTGGTCTAATCAATAAAGGCATCCTGCCTGTGAACTGTTACAAGGAGTGAGCTTTTGCAAAATGTATGTTTATTTTACAGAATGAAATATTCTATGAAATGTTCTCTAAAGCAAGTGCACAGAACAATCCCCTAAAATAGTTTGATTTCTTTACAGATCAGTTTTCTCAATGTAACATTACAATCACATGGGAAGGCTTTAGAAAAATCTTTACCTGGTGTTCAATGAGACTAATAGCAGTCTGTAGAGTGGGCCCAGGGAATGGTAATTATTAATATTCAGGTGCTTCTAACAAACAGCTGGGGCTGAGACTCCTTGCTACATAAATTTTAACACTCTCATTAGCTCTGGTTTGACTCCAGACTTAGCACAGTTTTCTAATTGAATCTGTTTCCTTGTAGTTTGCCCTCAGAATATACTGGTCTCTAAAGACTTTCTGGCTTGCTTGACTATCTTTCAACACCTGGCTTTTTATAAGAATTTCTTAGGGCAACACTAACGTAAGGTTTTTTTTTTTTTTTTTTTTTTTTTTTTTTGAGACACCAAGGTTCTTTCAGTGAAAGTATCAAGTTTTTAGGGATGTTACAAGGAGGAACACATACCATCCTGGGCTGCTTGGCATACAATCAAGGTATCTGTTTGCATATAGAACCTTTCCTTTACAGATTAGCACAAGGCCCTGTTTGGGTATTCAGCAGATCCTCCTTTATGACCTTTATTAATTTAGCAACTTGTCATTTTTTTTTCACATATTTTTATTTTAAAAACTTATTTGACATTCCAGAATATATGGGAAAGGAGATAATAGTTTAATAAAACCTATGTTCCTCTCATCCAGCTTCAATAAAAACATTGGCTTAAGTGTGTTTTATCTATTCATTTTTGTAAAGCAAATAATGAAACCACCTCATGGGTTCACCTTGCTCGCTGCCTAGACAAAGCTGAGTTATCTAGGCAGGGAATTGCAATAGAGAAAGTAATTCATGCAGAGCCAGCTGTCCGGGAGATCCTAGTTTTATTGTTACTCAAATCAGTCTCCCCAGCATTCTGGGTGGGGGAAGCCGGTGAACCAGGAGTCCTGATTGGTTAGGTCAGAGATGTCATTACAGGGAGTCGAAGCTGTCTCCTTGGGCTGAGTCAGTTTCTGGGTGGAGGCCAGGAGATCGCATGAGTCAGTTTACGAATCTGGGTGGTACCAGCATCAGGTCTGCAAAATATCTCAAGCACTGATCTTAGGAGCAGTTTAGGTAGGGTCAGAATCTTATAGGTTCCAGCTGCAGGACTCCTAAACTATAATGTGTGTTTGTTTTTTTTTTTTTCCTTTGAGACAGAGTCTCACTGCGTCACCCAGGATGGAGACTGCAACCTCCACCTCCCAGGTTCGAGCGATTCTCTTGTTCAGCCTCCCAAGCAGCTGGGATTACAGGTGTGTGCCACCATGCCTAGCTAATTTTTGTATTTTTAGTGGAGACGGGGTTTCATCATATTGGCCAGGTTGGTTTCGAACTCCTGACCTCAAGTGATCTGCCTGCCTTTGCCTCCCAAAATACTGGGATTACAGGCGTGAGCCATTACGACAAGCCCCTAAACCGTAATTTCTAATCTTGTGAGTAATTAGTTAGTTCTATCTACAAAGGCAGTCTAGTCCCCAGGCAAGGAGGTTTGTTTTGGGAAAGTGCTGTTATCATATTAGTTTTAAACTATAAACTAAGTTCCTCCCAAAGGTAGTTCAGCCTACACCCAGGAATGAACAAGGACAGCTTAGGTTAGAAGCAAGATGGAGTTGCTTAGGTCAGATCACTTTGACTGTCTCAGTTACAATTTTGCAATGGCAATTTCAATATCATTTCATCTATTTTATATATGTTATCTGCTATTTAACACCTTATAATGGGCCAGGTGCCTTGGCTCATGCCTGTAATCCCAGCACTCTGGCAGGCCGATGTGGGTGGATCACGTGAGGTTAGGAGTTCTTGACAAACTTGGCCAACTTGGTGAAACCCCATCTCTACTAAAAATATAAAAATTAGCTGGACCGGGCCTGGTGGTGCACACCTGTAATCCCAGCTACTCGGGAGGTTGAGGTAGGAGAATCTCTTGAACTTGTGAGGTAGAGGTTGTAGTGAGCCGAGATCGTGCTACTGCACTCCAGCCTGGTGACACACCGAGACTCCATCTGAAAAATAACAAAATAAATTACGATGCCATCATTACTTACATAACAAATAGTATTTCTTTTTTAAAAATTTAATATGATCCATTTTTCTTTAACATATTTAGATGACATATTTCTTTTTTTTTTTTTTTTTTTTTTTTTTTTGAGAGGGAGTCTGAGTCTGGCTCTGTGGCCCAGGCTGGAGTGCAGTGGCCGGATCTCAGCTCACTGCAAGCTCCGCCTCCCGGGTTTACGCCATTCTCCTGCCTCAGCCTCCCGAGTAGCTGGGACTACAGGCGCCTGCCACCTCGCCCGGCTAGATTTTTTGTGTTTTTTAGTAGAGACGGGGTTTCACCATGTTAGCCAGGCTGGTCTCGATCTCCTGACCTCGTGATCCGCCCGTCTCGACCTCCCAAAGTGCTGGGATTACAGGCTTGAGCCACCGTGCCCGGCCGACATATTTCTTTAACATTGATTTTTATTTACTGCAAATAACACTGGTTGAGAATTTACAATGTACCAGATGCTGGTCTGTGCGTTGGAAATACACCCAGAGAACAAAACACAAAATTTTTGCTCTCATGGAATTTACATTTGAGTCTGGAATAGACAGAAAATAAGCTAGATAGGTAAATATATGTAATATGTTAGATGGTGAGAAGGAAAAAAAAATAAGACTAAAGAGTGTCATGGGAAGCTGAAATTTAGATAAAGCAACTAATGAAGACCCTACTAAGAAGATAGTATTTCAGCGAAGAGCTGAAAGAGGTGAGGAAGCAACCTGTGTGGATGTGTTCAGGGAGAAGAGGAGGGAGACTGCTGAGGTACCATGGTGACCATGGGGAATGAGCAGGGGACAATAGGAGATGAAGGTGGAGAAAAGGCAGAATAATTTTCCCTTCAACTCTCACCCCCCACATAGGTTCTTAGTTGAAACAAACCATGTAACAAAAGACAGATTAACAAATGAAAAACAAGCAGAAGTGTATTAACATATATATTACATATACATGAATGACACCCAGAGAATGAGTACACATTGAGGTGGCTTTGAATTCCAGCTTTTGTGTAGTGTCTTCCACAAAGAACAGTAAAGTTTTAGAGAATTTAGAAGACGCAGGAAAAGTACTTTGAGTCTCCAGGGGTGGCAATGTTGGGGACAGCAAACAAATAGATAAAGCATACTTAGTAAAGCTTGCTTTCAGATTCTTCTGGTGCATCACCAGGCCCTGAAGAGTGAAAGCTCTTCTCCATACTTCATTTGCGCTCCCTGATAGTGTAAACTAAAAATTCACAGGTTTATTTTTGCCAAGGTTGAAGACGCATCTGGGAAAAACAAACACAAGTTACACAAAATCTATGGCCTGTGAAGCCCAGGTGGGCAGATCACTTGAGGTCAGGAGTTCGAGACCAGTTTGACCAACATGGCGAAACTCCATTTCTACTAAAAAAAACCCCCCAAAAATTAGCCATACGTGGTTGCATGTGCCTGTAGTCCCAGCTTCTCTGGAGGCCGAGGCAGGAGAATCGTTTGTACCTGGGAGGTGGAGGTTGCAGTAAGCCAAGATCATACAACTGTACTCCAGCCTGGGTGACAGAGTGAGACTCTGTGTCTCAAAAAAATCAAAGAAAAAGAAAAGTTTAGTATATTCTCAGGTAAAGAAGATGTAAAAAAGTTAAAATGGATAAAGGGAATGACTGCCAGAGGATGGGAGGGAATGTGGTAGACAGCTGTAATTTTAAAAAGGGTGGATGGGGAAGAACTCACAAGTGAGATAAGACTGAGAAAAGAAGATAACTTTTTTTTTTTTGTAGAGACGAAGGCCTCACTATGTTGCCCAGGCTAGTCTCAAACTCTTGTGCTCAAAGGATCCTCTCACCTTGGCCTCCAAAAGTGCTGGGGCTACCAGATGTGAGGTACCACACCAGGCCAAGAAAATAACTTTCATCTGAGCAATGGGAGTCGTTTTAAATGATCAGGCCCACAGCAACACTAAAATGAGACAACAATCACAACCTACTCCCCTCATTGAGATATGTATTCATCTCTAGATACTGCTTGTTTTTATAAGTAGCTATAAGTTTACCAAATAATGCCACATCCCACACTGTAACCCACACCCCGTAGCTTTACAATGTATAGCCAATAACTAATTAATGCTATTTCTGTAAACCAATGACAATTCCTGACAAAAAATTTTGTATCAGCCCACCTTCTGTCCCCCCTTTTTTGTCTTGAAAAACTTATTTTTAACAAAGGCCAGTGGAAGTGGAGCTCATATCCAAGATTACTTGGGCCTGAGATTTCTGAGCTGCTGTCCTGACTTTGGTTCGAGTAAATTCTTTTTTTTTTTTTTTTTTTTTTTTTTTTGAGACGGAGTCTTGCTCTGTCACCCAGGCTTGCTCTGTCAACCAGGTATCTCGGCTCACTGGGTTCACGCCATTCTCCTGCCTCAGCCTCCCGAGAAACTGGGACTATAGTCACCCGCCACCATCCCCAGCTAATTTTTTTGTATTTTTAGTAGAAACAGGGTTTCACCATGTTAGCTAGGATAAGTTTCCATCTCCTGACCTCGTGATCTGCCCGCCTCCGCCTCCCAAAGTGCTGGGATTACAGGCGTGAGCCACTGTGCCTGGCCCCAATTCTTTTTTCTTTTTTGAGACGGAATCTCACTGTCACCCAGGCTGGCGTGCAATGGCACAATCTCGGCTCACTGCCACCTCTGCCTCCTGGGTTCAAGTGATTCTCCTGCAGCCTCCTGAGCAGCTGGGACTTTAGGCGCATGTCCCTATGCCTGGCTAATTTTTGTATTTTTAGTAGAGAGGGGGTTTCACCATGTTGGCCAGGATGGTCTCCATCTCCTGACCTCGTGATCCACCTGCCTCAGCCTCCCAAAGTGTTGGGATTACAGGGGTTAGCCGCTGCGCCCGACCATAAATTCTTTAAATTATGAATTGTGCTTCCACATCTTTCTTTTAGGCCAACAAGGCTGAAGGAAATCAACTATTTCATCCGCAAGTATACTTCTTTGACATATTTTGAGATGGTTCTTTGGAGGGTCTGCAAACAGAAGTTGCCCTACAGAACTGCCTTTTGTGGAGATGTGCATCTGTTGAGAAAAACTGCTTTGGTTCTGCCAGGTTTTTTTTCTGAGGCTTTAGCTTGTCCAATCTAGGAAAGATTAAGAGTCTGACACTGGGCCAGGCTCAGTGGCTCACGCTTGTAATCCTGGCATTTTGGGAGGCCGAGGCAGGCGGATTTGAGGTCAGGAGTTCAAGGCCAGCCTGGGCCAACATAGTGAAACCCCATCTCTACTAAAAACACGAAAATTAGCTAGGCATGGTGGCGGGCGTCTGTAATCCCCACTAGTCAGGAGGCTGAGGCAGGAGAATCGCTTGAACCCAGGAGGTGGAGGTTGCAGTGAGACGAGATAGTGCCATTGTACTCCAGCCTGGGCAGCAGAGTGAGACTCCCTCTGAAAAAAAAAAAAAAAAAAAAGTCTGAGTCTGACACCTTTAAAGGTCTGAAAGAAACATTTACTATATATGTATTCTTCTTGAGGGCTGCTACCTATGAATTTTCATCTACATAACAAGACCACCTTTGTTAGCAAAGCCCTCCCATAACCTGTCTTGCATGATTGACTGCCCTAACCTGTTTTTGGCCATGTTCTGAGCCCCCATTCTTTAACCTTAAGATGGCATTTAAGATTCTGTACCCCACTGCTGGGGTTGGAGTAATTACTCTGTGGTCTCCCTCATGCATGTTAATAAACTTGTTTCCCTTTCTCTCCTATTAATCTGTTTTTTGTTAGTTGATATTTGAGAAAAACTTCAGAGGGTGAAGGGGAAGATTTTTCTTGGTCCTGACAAGACTGAGCAGAGAAGAGAGTGAGTTCTATATACATCTGTAGGAAGATCATACCAGAGAGACGAAACATTGATTCATGGATCCTGAGTTGGGTGCATATTTGGGCTATGGGCATTATTCTGATAGCCAACTACATAAAACCAGGGTCTTTGTTTTTCTTAAGCTGGAATTTCCAGGTAACTCAGTACTGATCTATACTTTTTTTTTATTTTGAGACGGAGTTTTGTTCTTGTTACCCAGGCTGCAGTGCAATGGCGCAATCTCAGCTCACTGCAACCTCCGCCTCCCGGGTTCAAGTGATTCTCCTGCCTGAGACTCCTGAGTAGCTGGGATTACAGGCATGTGCCACAACGTCTGGCTAATTTTTGTATCTTTAGTTGAGATGGGGTTTTGCCATGTTAGTCAGGCTTGTTCCCAACTCCTGACCTCAGGTGATCCACCCACCTCAGCCTCCCAAAGTGCTGGGATTACAGGAGTGAGACACCATACCCAACCGTTTTCTTTTGTTTTTTGTTTTTTTGTTTTTTTTTTGGGACACAGTCTCACTCTGTTGCCCAGGCTGGAGTGCAGTGGCGCCATCTCGGCCCACTGTAACCTTCGCTTCCCAGGTTCAAGCATTGCTGCATGCCTCAGCCTCCCAAGTAGCTGGGAATACAGGCGCCTGCACACCTGGCTAAGTTTTGTATTTTTTAGTAGAGATGGAGTTTCGCCAGGTTGGCCAGGCTGGTCTTGAACTCCTGACCTCAGGTGATCTGCCGGCCTCGGCCTCCCAACGTGCTGGGATTACAGGCATGAGCCACTGCACCCGGCCTGATTCATACATTTTCATTTTTCAAAAGTGTTCCAGATACCCAAGGACATTCAGTTAAGACTGAACCAAGAGGCAGGGGCAGGAAAAGATGAGCAATGAGTGCTAACCCCATGGAGGACTGCTCACCCTATTCAAGGACACCAGTAGTTAAGGAAAGAGTATTATTATATGATAATTTATTTAAAATACAAAATAAGAGATCTGCAAAATTGCTATCATTTTACTTTTCACATGAAAGAATCCAATGTAGTCTTTATAAAAAGGCTTTATATGCTGTAACATTTTCTGAGATTTCATTATACTAGATATCTATGGATGAGCTCCCAAGTACAAAGAAAACTGCTCCTACTGGCAACAGAACTCCACATTAAAATTTCTATAATGGTTATAATATGATGGCTGAATCCATAATTAATAAAACAAAATTAAATTATGAAGATGAAACATGTTCCCAACTACCGATTTTGAGCCCTAGATAAACCTTGATAAAAAATTAAGAGATCACATTTCTTCTTAATCCTTCATATTGAGTGAGGCTAATTGTCCAATATGAGATCCAGGGATTTTATTTATGATTATAACTGATAATAATGGACTATCAATTACTTTCACTTTTTTGGTAAGTGCAGTTAGAGGAAAAAAGACGTGTCTGGGGTCCTACAAAATTTACCCAGATTATTCTGTGATGCTTTTGGGGAACAATGTCAATATCATAGAGTCTGTATTTTCTCCTTGAACTTTTCTTTTCTCTTTTCTTTCTTTCTCTTTCTTTCTTTTTTTTGAGACAGTCTCACTCTGTTATCCAGGCTGGACTGCAGTGGTGTGATCCTAGCTCACTGCAGTCTCGAACTCCTTGCCTCAAGCAGTCTTCCCCACCTCTGTCTCCCAAAGTGTTGGATTACAGGCATGAGTCATGACCACTGGCCTCCTTACTGATTTTGTTTAATTTTTTTTCTATTATAGAGATGAGGTCTCACTATATTACCCAGGCTGGTCTTGAACTCCTGGGCTCAAGTGATCCTCATGCCTCAGCATCCCAAAGTGCTGCAATTACTGGTGTGAGTCACAGCATCCAGCCCTCCTTATGCTTTTCTAATTGAGGATCCAAGAGGCAACATATCCAATGAAACTACCTCATCCTCATGGTCACATCCACATTGAAAGATCACTAGGCTGTGGACGGAAGTTCTGTTGCTGATAGAGGTGAATATAGCTTCCTCTCCTCTGGTTAACTCTTAAGAAGTCCACATTTTGCTTTGTTTCGCTCAATGAAATCTTATGTTTCTTTTACAGATGAAGTGTTTTGACTTGAAGATTCATCCAGCAACAAGTGAATGCATTTCCTTTTAGAAATTAAGAATCTGGACCCTTCTTTGGTGCAGAGCATACTAGTTAAGATAAATACAAGTTTATTTTCTGTGGATATGAGGTTCAAAAAGGGTATTCTAGATCAACAGTTCCCTCTTTCTTCCAGCAGTAGTTCTGGAACCCAAATGCCCTCTGTCTTTGTGGCTTAGCGGTCTTAAATGTGGCTTCCACATTTGCCCTGCAAAGGGAAAGAAGATGGAAAAATCCTTCGTGGAAAGTTGTTATGTCCTAGGCCTGGAAATGTCAATCTTTACTTGTATTTATGTTCCATTGGCAGGAACTTAGCTAAAAGGCCACACCTAATTGGAAGAGAAGTTGAAAAAAGAGGTTTCAACGTGGGCCCAAAAGAAGAAAAAGGTTAAATTAATGCCCAGAATTAATAAGAGAAAAAGCATATGAATTTATTAACGTGTATACTGCAGAGGGGGTTGGATAGAGTGATCACCCAATATTGCAATTGGGCATAGATGTTTATCCTACTTCCTAGGGAAATGGGAGCTTGAGAAGTGTTTTTAGGGGTATAATAAATGACTTTTAGGGGAATTCAATGGCCTTGAAGAACATGCAAGAGCCTGGGACAATGTCTGTTAGGGCTGCAGAGTAGGCAGTGGTTTGTGACAGAATCTGTCTAGGCTTGTTGACAGGCTTGTGTTTCTTCCTGTGGTATTAGTTCATTTAATGAAAACTCAGGATAGAGACTAAAGATAATTGTATTCTTTGGCAGGTTTGGACTTTAGGCAGATAAGGAACTTCTGAAAACAACTTCATCCTGTGCTTTGGGAGACACAGAGAATTGAGAGACAGGAGGGGTGGGGAGAAGGTCAGAGACCTTGTAGCTTCTTCAGTTTAGGATGTCATAGTGCCATATTTTGGGATATCAGTTTCTGAGCCCCAGCAGTGTCTTTGATTTTAGATGTCATCTCTTGCTCTCAATCCATTTCCAGAAAACCTGCTTATCTTCTGAAGTTGCTGTGCAGAAGCCCCCATTTTGTTCTTCATAGTGGTAGAAACAAAAGTGAAATAAAAGTCAGAATTCTTTGTTAGACCCAACTCTAAGCTTGAGCAATTGCCTCATCATTACAAAAATTTATTGTTTCTGGTTTATAAATGAGGAAACAAGCTGAATGGTTCTGCATAATGCCTAAAGTCATCCAGTTAATAAATGATGTAACAAATTTCAACCCAGGTAGTAGGTCTCAAAACTCTCCTAATGTTAAGCATATTCCATTGCTGTGCTATAGTTTGTGAAAATAAATAAAATTTGATGTGATGGTGCATTCCTGTAGCCTGTCCTACTCTGGAGGCTGAGGTGGGAGAGTCATTAGAGACATGAGTTGGAGGCTGCAGTGAGCTATGATTGAGCCACTGCACTCCAGGCTGGGTGACAAAATGAGACCTCATCTCCTTAAGAAGAAAAAACACACAAAAAAACCAGCTGTTGGAATTCCCAAAACACATTAAGATTGAGAGAGATGAGATAACTTGAGTTCTTTTCTTTCTTGCTCTATACAGTGTCTAGAATTAAGCAACATTAGGCATTAGGGAGAAAAGTCTTCTGCCTTCTTTTTTTTTTTTTTTTTGAGACAGAGTCTCACTCTATTGGCCAAGCTGGACTGGAGTGCAGTGGCATGATCTCGGCTCACTGCAACCTCTGCCGCTTGGGTTCAAACAATTCTCCTGCCTCAACCTCGTAAGTAGCTGGGATGACAGGTGCCTGCCACCATGCCCGGCTAATTTTTGTATTTTTTAGTAGAGATGCGGTTTCACCATCTTGGCCAGGCTGGTCTTGAACTCCTGACCTCGTGATACACACACCTCGGCCTCCCAAAATGCTGGGATTACAGGTGTGAGCCACCTTGGCTGGTCCTGGCTTCTTAATTAATGATCCTTGTTAAACATTTAACCTCCCCTTTGTTGTTGTGCTTTTCGGGGTCTGTCCTGCACACCCTGGCTGACTGATGTATGAAAGGAATACTCACACACAGGTAGGCAGTGTGTAAGAGCAGCCTTCTGACCTTTCAGAAGGTCTGCTCCTTTCCTTATAGTTTCTCCTACCACTCTGACTGATCTCCTATATCTCCCCCTTTTGTTTTTTGCATCAAGTTTTGTTGATTGAAGAATACAGATGTGTACGATGACAGGCTTGACAAGTGCAGCGGTTCCAGCTTGTGTTGCAGCTTTGCATCCTAGAAGCAGTAGATAACATAAGACAAGCATGAGTATAATCATTGTAATATTATTTTATTATATAATATAATCATGTAATATTCTTTTCCAATCAAAGAGTTACCCCCAGGAGTGGGGGTCTATCCAGGAGAGGTGTTTTTGCACATTGTTCTATAGGGCTGTTACTGAGGAACCCCACCAGGGGTATGTTAATCCCTCCTACCAAAGCAGTTACGTTGTTAGAAACTGGGAAGGGGGCGTCTGCCCAAGTAACAGGGCAGAAGAAAGGTGGATCTAGAAGATGGGCCTAATAGAGTGTAGCAGGTACGAGTTGCAGGCAGAGTGAGAGAAAAACCAATACCCTATGAGTGTTGCAATGTACAACAAAGAGCATAGCAAGGAACAGATTATCTGGAGTGAATGATGTTTGTATCTGGAGCGGGATTCGCTCAGCTTCCTGAGTTGTCTTCTTCAGCATAATGTCCAGGGCCTCTGTTGTCCGTGGAAGCCGCATCGTTCTGGGGCTGCGGGTCCTGCAGGGTCATTTCCTTTATTTTTGGTACCGGGTTGGGTTCCAGCCACGCCATGGTATGGTTTGATGTGTCGCACAGAAATCCAAAGAGGACCTGAGGGAGTGTGAACACAAGCATATCCTTTTCCCCACGTTAACAAATCATTTGGACCACACCATAGGTTACTATGTAGATCTTTCTATAAAAACTAAAGGTTTCATATTCTGAAAGGTTTTTGCAAAGTGCTTTTCTATGGCTGATTGAAATTTATTGTTTAAATTTAGGAAGCTAAGGGTAAGTAAGGCTAAATTTAAGAAGTTAAGGGTAAATAAGGCTTGTGCTAGTAGTGTTGTAGGGTCCTTACTCGTATTCCCCCTTTTTGTTTTTTAAGCATATTTTTAAGGGTGGAGTGGGCACGTTCCACTATGGCTTGTTCTTATATAGAAGGGGGTTCTTTTCCTGAGTTACTTTGGTCTTTACTATTGGGGCATTCCTGTTTCATATGACCTGGCTTTTCTCATTGAAAACAATTTGGATTTTTATCCCTTTTTCTTTTTGAGGCTTTAATGCCATAGCCAATATTCTGGCTTTGTGTGTTTCAGTCCCCACCAGCTGACATGCTCATATGAGTTCCCTACTGTAGCTGCTTTCCCTCTGACTGCTTGCATTGCTTGCTGGCAATCCACATTAGCATTTTCATAGGCCAATTACAACAATAAGATATCAGCGGCCTTGGCATGACTGATTTGTCTCTTAAGTGCCTGGGTTAACCGATTGATAAATTCAACAAATGGCTCCTGAGGCCCTTGTGGAACATTTATAAAAGATCTCTGTTGAACTCCACCTTTGGGAATTTGGTCCTAGGCCCGTGAGTGCACAAAGACAGTTGCGCATAGGCTTGAGGGACAAAATTTAATTGTTGTTATATATTAATATAGGGACCCCTCCCCTGGAGCACAGCAGCTATGTTCTGTCCTGCCAATTGATTCTGGTCAGCCTGTTGTTCGCACAATTCATTATATTCTGCCCTCTGGAGGAGGTATTGACTGGCCTCTAAAGTTGTTTTAGCTTGCACTGACCAGTCCCATGGAGTCAATATGGTAGTTATCTGCTATAGCCTCAATTATCCTCTTGTGAATGGGCTAGCAGGTCCATTTTCTCTAATGCTTTTCCTTATTTCCTTAAAAGTGTTGGAAGTAATAGGCTTCTGTACCCAATTGGCCTGTTGATCTTGCACCACGGGACAAGCCAGGAGCTCCCCTTCTAATGCTGCTTGCCTAAGATGGGGTCCCATAACTGTAGTATATCTCTTGTCTTCTTCCCAATTTATTGGGGGAGGAGACTTAGGAAACACCTCCGTCTCCTCTTTGGTATCTTTACCCGGGTAATGGCGGGGCTGAAGGAGGAGGAGGAGGCAGTAAGGTAGATGATGGTTCTTCCTCCCCTTCTTTTTTAGGCTCTTCTGTGTAGAGCAGGACCAAAGCAGCCCTAACCAAGGCACATAACATTAAAGATGTTACTGGGACCTGTTGCCCTTGTACCTGATGTTGTTTAAGATTTCTTCCCAATTGCTTCCAGAGCCCTAGGTCTAGTGTGCCTTCTCCTGGGAATCATGGGCTATGGAATACAACAGTTTGCATTACATCCCTTAATTGAGGCTCCGAAACCAAGGTTCTGCTAGCTTTAAGCAGCTGTTTCAATACTTTTACATACTGTTGCTGTTGAGCTGATAACTGTTGTCCCATGATGAAACCCTAGCTTGAGAATCCCCTTGAACTTGGAAATCCCCAGCGGGGACCAATTACTTACAGAGCAGTCACTTCACATTAATTTTTGAGGGTTTGGTCCAGATCCGTTGCAGTGTTCCTCACACTGGGCACCACCTGCCAGATCTGTTCCGCAGACCCTGACTGACTGACTGACTGACTGACGGATGGAAAGAGTACTCACACACAGGTATGCAGTGTGTAAGAGCAGCTAGGAGACACCTGGCTCAAGTGGCCAAAGTGCAGCCCCAAGAAGCTGGAGCTGCTTGC
Organism: Chlorocebus sabaeus; assembly: GCF_047675955.1. Taxonomy (NCBI): domain Eukaryota; kingdom Metazoa; phylum Chordata; class Mammalia; order Primates; family Cercopithecidae; genus Chlorocebus; species Chlorocebus sabaeus. Next base: position 26,186,930 of record NC_132920.1, on the reverse strand, counting down.
TTTTATTCAGTGCAGGCAGAATGCTGAAAGCCTGGGGCAAACACAGTCTGTAGGTAATTAACATTTATTGTTCCCCTTTCAGGGAATGTCACACACATGGATGTTCAAAGGTGAATTTCAGGATAACTTCAAACAAACAAGCCTGATCAAGATAATTTCCCCTTGCTCCCTTGCACATACTCCTCACTCTCTGCCTCAAGGTTAACAGCTGCCTTCAGCTATTCTCCCGAAGTTGTGCAGAGCCTTGCTATAAGCTCCTCTAACTCTGCCTATATAAATGAAATCTGAACTTCCCTATTTCAGAATTATATCTCTATTACTTTGGATTTGGTGTTTCCAGGTGGTCCATCCTTATGTTCTGTGCTTGAATAAATTCTTTATATTCTTCAGTGTGCAAGAAGGGCTTAAATAAAAATAATAAAAATATATTCTGACTCTTTTGGTTATTTTTGTTTGATAAGTTGTATACATTATTTTCTCCATGGGACAATGTTTCCTGTCCTAGATAATAAGGACCATGTGTTGTTCACCTTTGTGGTTTGATTCAAGTAATGTGGGCATTTCAGATGTGAAAGGCTTTGAGGAACAAGGCAGACTACCTTGAAATGAGAAAGCTGAGGTTTTAAAGCAAAAGGTGGCCAGGCATGGTGGCTCACGCCTTTAATCCCAGGACTTTGGGAGGCCGAGGTGGGCGGATCACCTGAGGTCGAGAGTTTGAGACCATCCTGATCAACATGGAGAAACCTCGTCTCTACTAAAAATGCAAAATTAGCCGGGTGTGGTGGTGCACGCCTGTAATCCCAGCTACTCGGGAGGCTGAGGCAGGATAATCACTTGAACCCTGGAGGCAGAGGTTTCAGTGAGCCAACATTATGCCATTGCACTCCAGCCTGGGCAACAAGAGTGAAAGTCCATCTAAGAATAAATAAATAAATAAATAAATAAATAAATAAATAAATAAAGCAAGCAAAAGGCAAGGTTGAATCATATTGGTGGGGGTCGGGGGAGTCAATGCATAAAGAACATTGACACCAATAGGTGGTATGTCTCCAACGCTGAGTTGAGAAAATCCGGGAAGATAGAGGACAGGACTAAGGCAGGTAGCATTGGAGCTTCTTCTGTACCTGATTGCTGACTAGAATGGATATTTATAATAGCATAGCCAGACACAGTAGCTCATGCCTGTAATCCTAGCGGTTTGGAAGGCCAAGGCAGGTGGATCACTTGAGCCCGAGAGTTTGAGACCAGCCTGGGCAACATGGCAAACCACCGTCTCTACAAAAAATATTTTAAAATGTGCTGGGCATGTAGGTGTGTGCCTGCGGTCCTAGCTACTTGGGAGGCTGAGGTGGGATCACCTGAATCCAGAGATGTTGAAGCCGCAGTGAGCTGTGATCACACCTCTGTACTCCAGCCTGGGTGACAGAGTGAGACCGCGTCTCAAAAAACAAAACAAAAAAGCAGAATGCCATTGGACTTCAAACTCAGCCCAACCTCATTCACTTTAGGCATTGAGTCTGACCATGTAGTCCTGACTTCATTTTTCAAGGTGTTTTTCTGATTTACCAAGTCCTATGCTGATTGCAAACAGCTACATTTGAAGTCAGTGCCGTCTGTTCATGTTAAAATGAACATTCGATTCTAGTTAGAGATGCATTGTTTTCTTATCTTCCTAACTGAAGTAATTCTTGCCAACGTTTCCTTTTTTTTTTTTTTTTTGTTTTAGACAGGGTCTCTCACTCTGTCACCCAGGCTGGAGTGCAGTGGTGCAATCTTGGCTCACTGCAACCTGCACCTCCCAGGTTCAAGTGATTCTCCTGTCTCAGCTTCCCGAGTAGCTGGGATAATTGGTGCAGGCCATCATGCCCAGCTAATTTTTGTGTTTTTAGTAGAGATGGGGTTTCACCATGTTGGCCAAGGCGGGTCTCCAAGTCCTGACAGGTGATCCGCCCACCTCAGCCTCCCATAGTGCTGGGATTACAGGCGTGAGCCACTGCACAGGCCTTCCCTTCCTTTAGGATTAAATGTAAACATGATAGCTGGAGCTGGAACAGTGATATATTCAGAAAGACAAAATTACAATGTCATGGAGAAAACTACTTTAACGCAACGATAGCCTCCAAATACACTACCAGGCAGGCTGTTCCAGAGGCTGTGCATAGAAAGTCTCATAGCCCAATATAAGTTTCCTGAGCTCCGTGGCTTAATTTTATTGAATCAATTTGAAACATGTAGCAAGAAACAAGCAGAAAGAGCTTTGGCAAGTGAACACATTTCAGATAGGTTGTAAATGGCAGTCTCACTACCTGAATCCTTGGTTATGCATGTCATATGTGTGAGGTTTCTCTCTCCCTCTTGCATATTTTGCCCACTGAGAGGGTGATTTCGAGAAACAGAGTTCATGATAAGCAAAGGAGTCAGCAGATGCAAATTATGTGGAGCCAACACACGCTTGCTCTATTGGTATACAGCCACCTATATTGCTCAATAGTGGTATGCTGACCAGCATGCCTTTTATATGCATGCTGTCTGTAGAGGGCCAATGAGGCCAGCCAAAACTGGTGTTAACAGTGGGCAGTCAATTTATGATCCCATAAATATTGAGTACTTTATAAATATGTGGTGTCTCTCAAATATCCAAAAGTTTTTGTTTCTTTCATCTATTCCTGTCTCTTGAGTAGCACACACACAAGCCCTGTGACTTTCTCTATGTCTAACACGTCTCACAGGCTACTCATTTATGATTGATTATGAATATAGGCTTTGATTTTTGTCTACATTTCACAGACTTCTTGTATAGGTAATACTTAACACTTCCTATGAATTTCATCTGTCCCATTTGTTGGGCTGGTACTCCATAGGAGAATTCAATAGCAGAATATATTCGAGAGTATTTCAAATAATAAGAAACACGTTACATTTATATATAGAGGAAAAACACATTTTATGTATATATGTATGTATGAGATATATATATATATAGAGAGAGAGAGAGAGATAATTTTTTTTTTTTTTTTAGATGGAGTCTCTGTAGCCCAGGCTGGAGTGCAGTAGTGAGATCTCGGCTCACTGCAAGCTCCGCCTCCGGGGTTCAAGTCATTCTCCTGCCTTGGCCTCCCGAGTAGCTGGGACTACAGGCGCCAGCCACCACGCCCAGCTAGTTGTTTGTATTTTTAGTAGAGACAGGGTTTTACTGTGGTAGCCAGCATGGTCTCCTGACCTCGTGCTCCGCCTGCCTCTGCCTCCCAAAGTGCTGGGATTACAGGCGTGAACCACCGTGCCCGGCCCCGACAGAGGGAATTTCTAAGGATATCGGAACTCCCATGTCTGAGCTGTATTAGGTTTGTGTGAGGGAAAAGTAGACTTTCATTTTCATTAACTAGTAACTATTTTAAGTTGTTACTTCCAGAGGTATCATATACTAACTCACACAGGTGGACATTAAAAAAACCTTTTATGAAAAAATTATTTGCATAAATATACAATATTTGCTGTCTTATAGTATTCTATATTTCAGTGAGGTCATACATTTTAGTAAAGCAAATCTATGAAATCCTTGTAAACCATTGATGAGACATGGCCAGATGAGACTATAAACGGGTAGCCCCTATTTGTAACCATAGTTCCATCAATATAGACTTGAACTCTGTGCTCTCTCCCTTCCTCTGTCATGGCTCTCTTGCTCTCTCCCCACCGCTCCTCACTGGCCACTAGGGAGGAGGCAAGACTACTTTTGAATTCCATGCTGCTGGCTCTTCTTCTGCCATCTCTTTTGCTCCACCCTCCCTCCAGAACTGCCTCCAGGAACTTGCAAGTTTTCAAGATTATGTTAATTCAGCTTTTGGCAATTTAAATTCAGTCCCATCAAAAGCCTGTTAAAAGAAAAACATGACCTTCAGACTTATGTTTCTTTCTTTAGTTTGTGAGTTTATTGTATAAATATCCACTTTAGATTTCAATCCAGGTAAAGGACAGGGATAGTTTCTATCTTTCTCACTGCTCTTTCCTAAGTATTTTCTGTAATTTAATAGGTTCTCAGTAAATGAATAAACTCAAAGTACTAGTCCATCCACCAGATATTTTGAGGAAAAATTGAAGGTACATCTCAGACCTAGGTTCTTAAAATACTCTTCCCTTACCTCCTGCTACCCCTACATTTTATGATTCAAGATAAATGCCCATGAGGGTGGAGGAATGTAGAGGTTTGAGTCTGTATTACCCTACCATTACAGTTGGTAATCTTGGTATTTAAAAAATCCACAGCAGAAGTTGTGTACATGGTTTTGCTGATTCCTGTTAGCGTTTTCAAGTTAAGACTCCCTGAGCCTGGCCTTTTTGCTGACCGCCAACCAACATTACCTAAAAACAAAGACACATTGTTGCCAGGCCTTTTAGTACTTATATTCTCTGCTCTACTTTGTCTTACAAATCTAAATTTTTTCAAAGACACCTAAAACCCCTCATATTACTTGCCAAATAACTAAAGCTTTATTCCATGGCATTTTTTTTTTTCTCCATTTTCATAGTTTGTCATCTAATCCTTATCTATTAAGAAATTTCAATTTTTCTCAGGTACTTGGTAAACTATAATATCCCAGTTGACATTAAATTCCAGGAGGCTCCCACAAAGATCACATTATGCTATCTAGAGTGGGTTCACTATTATAGGCGCTAAATGTATTTTCAAGTCATCTCGAATACTCAAATTTTCCAGCTCCAGACTGGACGTATTGCTCCAAGTTGATTGCATCTAGGTTGCAAACTTAATTTTTGGTTCCTAAACTAGAATGTCCACTTTTCCTGCTGTGTCAAATTATCTGCTCAGCAATACAAGGCAAGGCTGAGGTGGGAAAACTTGCTTGAGTTTAACACCAGTAGCCTGGGCAATGTAGTTATACACCACCTTTATAAAGACAAATAAGCTATAAAGTCTTAGTGTTTAACAGAGGCACAGGATAAACTGGCAATGCATGTGAATTTTACCTGTATTGGCCACACTTCTCCCGTAGAATACAGCAGCACCCAGCATTAAAACTCTTAATTGAAATTGTTAAGTGGCTCTGAAAAGAGCCTTTGGGTTTGAACATGCGTCCATTTACTTGGAGCTGGTGTACTTGGTGACGGCCTTAGTGCCCTCGGACACGGCGTGCTTGGCCAGCTCCCCAGGCAGCAGCAGGCGCACCGCCGTCTGAATCTCCCTGGAGGTGATGGTGGAACGCTTGTTGTAATGCGCCAGGCGGGAAGCCTCACTCGCGATGCGCTCGAAGATGTCGTTGACGAAGGAATTCATGATCCCCATGGCTTTGGAGGAGATGCCGGTGTCAGGGTGGACCTGCTTCAGCACCTTGTAAACGTACACAGAGTAGCTCTCCTTGCGGCTGCGCTTGCGCTTCTTTCCATCCTTCTTCTGCGCCTTGGTTACCGCCTTCTTGGAGCCCTTCTTTGGAGCGGGAGCGGACTTAGCTGGATCAGGCATTGCAACAAAACGAAGGAGTAAGAACACACCCCAGAGTGGACGCTTAACAGCACAGCTGGCCGTTTTTGTAGGTCTTTTATGCAAATAGGTGCTTAATCATTCTGAATCCCTGATTGGACCAAATCAGCCAATAAAAAAGTTAAATTCAAGTCACTTTTCGATTGGATATTTATGCGAAACCTACCTTAAATTCTTTTCTACACCACCCGGGGGAAAAAACGTAGTTTTTCATTCAAAACATTAGAAAAATGAATGCCTTGTCAGTAACATCTAGCTATAAGTTATGTCTCCTTAGGTGCGAATTTAAACAGAAACAAAGACGGATATTATGTTTCTAGTTTCCTACCAAATTGCAGCTTCCGGATTTAAAATTATCTATGAATAACTAATTTTAAAATGGAAATTACCTAAAGATTTACGTGTTTCCAGAATTATGCCATCGTCTTTCTTTTATAATCTGATAAAGGTCGTCAGCATTCTTACAAAAAATTTAAGCTTTTTCGGTAATCAAAGGATGAACACATTTCAAGAGCGATGGGATTTTAATATATTCCCTAGGAACGGAGTGTCTGGAAGTGAAACCAGTGTTTGTTGAAAGTTTCAGAATATAAGGAATAGAGTACTTATATTAAAAATATTTCTTCAAAGTAAGAATTTTTTAAAAAATATAAAGGACAAATTGAGCTGCACCAATCACTTTCAAACGCGGAATTTTTGAAATCGCTCCGGAACTGCAGAAAGTTCATTTCCGTCTGTCAAACATAATCCGAAAGTGATTAAAATAAAATCAATGAAGGTACATAATACAGGTAGGCACATAAAACATAATAAAATGTAAGGAACTAGGGGAAAAAAAGTATTTAGATAGGTTAAGGTTTTCTAAAATGAGACCTAGTAGCCGATCACAAGTCAGGGCGCGAAACTGGAAGATTCGGACCAATCAGAAGGACTTTGCCTTTATAAATAGGAGTAAGAACAACTGCTGGTTCCGTTGTGACCGTTGCTTGAAACCCATTCCTATGGCCCGTACGAAGCAAACGGCTCGTAAGTCCACTGGTGGCAAAGCGCCACGCAAACAGCTGGCCACTAAGGCGGCTCGCAAGAGCGCGCCGGCCACCGGTGGCGTGAAGAAGCCCCACCGCTACCGACCTGGCACCGTCGCCCTCCGTGAAATACGCCGCTATCAGAAATCGACTGAGCTACTGATTCGCAAGCTGCCATTCCAGCGTCTGGTACGTGAGATCGCGCAGGACTTCAAGACCGATCTGCGCTTCCAGAGCTCGGCGGTGATGGCGCTGCAGGAGGCCTGCGAGGCTTACTTGGTGGGGCTCTTTGAGGACACCAACCTGTGTGCCATCCACGCCAAGCGAGTGACTATCATGCCTAAGGACATCCAGCTAGCTCGCCGCATTCGCGGAGAGAGGGCATAAGTTGTACTAAGGGTGTGTGCCAACTTAAACCAAAGGCTCTTTTCAGAGCCACCAACAGTTTCAGTTGAAAGCGTGGTAGCACTAGGAAGTAACGTCTCCTGAAACAAGGAGCGTAGTGGGTTAGGGGATAGGGGGAGGGCCAGTGGCTCTTCTAGCCTTTTTTCTCTTGGCCATTGTCTTCAAAATGGCCCAGAGCGGCGGCTCAGGCCTGTAATCCCAGCACTGGTAGCCCGAGGCGGGCGAATAACTTACACAAAGATCAGGAATTCGAGACTAGCCTGGCTAACATGGTGAAACCCCCGTCTTCACTAAAAGTGCAAAACCAAAAAACAAAACTACGGGCGTGGTGGCGCCCTCCTGCAGTCCCAGCTATACCGGGGGCTGAGGCAGGAGAATCGCTTGAATCCGGGAAGCAGAGGTTGCAGTAAGTCGAGATCGCGCCACTGCACTCCAGCATGGGTTACAGCGAAACTCAAAACAAAAAAGAAAACGGCTGTGTGCTGAGGCAAAACCAAAACTACAGGGAAAAAGGAAACAACTTGTGGACAAAAGTGTACGAAAGCTTTATTTGTGACAGCATAGGGAGTTAAATCATTATCTTATTTTTTTGGGCTTGCCCTGAGAGTTCATTTGAGACATCAACAGGAGAAACGGATACAAGTTAATATAATACAAACTTTACGTGGCACGGGAGTCTTCCAATTAAAACCCCAGGGTGCAGGTGTACACTATGCCCAGGGAAAACTGGGTTCAGGGAAATATTACTGCGACTTTTTTTTTTTTTTGAGACAGATTCGCTCTTGTCACCCAGGATGGAGTGCGGTGGCGCGATGCGGGATCCCGGCTCACTGCAACCTCCACCTCCCGGGTTCAAGCGATTCTCCTGCCTCAGCCTCCCAAGTAGCTGGGATCACAGGTGTGTGCCACCACACCCGGCTAATTTTGTAGTTTTAGTGGAAACAAGGGTTTCACCATGTTGGCTATGGTTGGTCTGGAACTCCTGACCTCAGGTGATCTGACCGCCTTGGCCTCCCAAAGTGCTGGGATTACAGCACCGTAATCCACTGTGCCCAGCTCAATTTCTTGTTATTCTAGTTATTTAATCAGCCTGGCCAACATGGCGAAAACCAGTCTCTACTATAAATACAAAATTAGCCAGACGTAGTAGCAGGCCACTGTAATCCCAGCGACTAGGGAGGCTGAGGCAGGAGAATCACTTGAACCTGGGAGGTGGAGGTTGCAATGAGCCGAGATCGTGCCACTGCACTCCAGCCTGGGCGACAGAGTGAGACTCTGCCTCAAAAAAAAAAAAAAAAAAAAAAAAAAAAAATCTAGTTATTTCAAAATAATGCAGAAATAGGCTGTGATGGGATTGCTACTTTTATTGCTTGGAATTCCATGGTTTATCAAGTTTGTTTGTTTTCCCCACAAATAGTTGTTTGCACTCTTGACTTTTTGTTGTGGTGATGTGCTCATTAGGCCGTAATTCATTTATGCAGGTACATGATTTCTTAGATATTGCTGACTCTGCTTCAAACACCCATGATCTTTAGGACTGTGTGTTTGGTGCATCCTAACTGCACAATAAAAAATCCACTATTATTTTGAACATTCTATTTTAGACACATCATTTATTTCCACTTAAATGCTCTTATTTAACTAGCTCAGCAAATATTTTGTATGATGAAAAAAGTGGTGCTTAGTCTGTATTTTGGCTTGTGCGCAAATTCCCTTTTTCTCCTATTAACATTTATGGCAGTTTCCCCTGAGTTTCCTGTTGTACCAACCCCAGAAGACAGTCAACCCTTGTACCTTCTGTCCACATAAGAAGAACAGGGCATGGAACCTCTGGCAATTTACATTATTTTTTTCTGGGCAATTCTTCATTGTTTAATTGTATAGTGCTTAATATAAGTGAACATACACTGAATGTATTGGTGTTTCAAAGGCAATGTTTTAAAATCCTTTGGTGTGCTTTACCAGGGTATTATTATTTTGTCTGTAAAAAACAGTGTGTGGCAATAAGAATTCGTTTAGCAACTGGCTGGTGAGGTGGCTCATGGCTGTAATCCCAGCATTTTGGGAGGCTGAGGCGGGCGGATCACCTGAGGGCAGGAGTTGTCAAACAACATTTCTGCAATTGCCATAATCATTTTCATAATTTTCTGTATCCCTATAAAGTATGACATAGTGTTTACACAGTAGATTGACCGTTGACAAAAAAACAAAAAAAACAAAAAAACAAATGAGAAGCCACTTCTTCGGTGTGGTGAAAAAATGAAAATGTTAGGAGGCAGGATCACAGGAGATAACACCGTAGGTTGACAAAGCACAAGGAGAAACACTTTAGGTTATAAATTACCAGTACTTGAGATCAATGACCTGAAATCACAGTAAGTGCCCCAGCAAAGAATTCACTGGCTAAGACAAAAACTTAGGCTTTTTTTTTTTTTTTTTTTTTCTTTTTGAGACAGAGCCTTGCTCTGTGCTCTAAGCCTAGAGTGCAGTGGCGCGAGGTCGGCTCAATGCAACCTCAGTCTCCCAGGTTCAAGCGATCCTCCTGCCTCAGCCGCCAGAGTAGCTGGGACTACAAGTGCGCGCCACCACGTCCCCGTCTGGCTAATTTTTGTATTTGTAGTAGAGATGGAGTTTTGCAGTGCTGGCCCGGCTGGTCTCGAACTCCTTGAGCTCAAGTGATCCACCCGCCTCGGCCCCCCAAAGTGCTGGGATTACAGATGGGATTACAGACATGAGCCACCGAGCACCGGCAAACTTGTTTTTTTTTTTTTTTTTTTTTTTTTTAAAGACATGATCTCTGTTGCCCAGGCTGGAGTGCAGTGGCGCCGTCTCAGCTCACTTAAATCTCCGCCTCCCCTGCTCAAACGATTATCCTGCCCCAGCCCTTGCAGATTAGCTGCGACCGCGGGCGTCCGCCACCACGCCGTGCTAACTTTCCTATTTAACATTTTTTAGTGGAGTCGGAATTTCACCATTTTGTTTGCCCAGCCTAGTCTCGAACCCCTGAACTCTAGTAATCCGCCCGCCTTTGTCTCCCTAGGTGCTGTGATTGCAGGCCTGAGGCATCGCGACTGGACACAAGTAATGGATTTTTAAGTTTACCAGTAATTGATCTGTCCACAGCCGCCCTAAGATCATTCAGGTTCTATGGCTAATAAATAATAACACTTAGGCCGGGCACGGAGACTCACGCCTCTAATCCCTGCACTTTAGGGAGGCCAAGGCGGACGGATCACCTGAGGTCGGGAGTTCCAGACCAGCCTGACCAACACGTAAAAAGTATGACATAGTGTTTACACAGTAGACATCTAAAAATACAAAATTAGCCGGCCGTGGTGGTGCATGCCTGTAATCCCTGCTACTCTGGAGGTTGGCAGGAAAATCACTTAAACCCGGGGGTGGTTGCGGTGAGCCGATTGCGCCATTGCACTGGAGCCTGGATAAGAGCAACTCCGTTTCAAAAAATGTAATGCTTAGTGTAAAGTCGTAGCCATCTAATATAGGAATAGTTAAATTTTAGAAAACTAGTAATAAAACACCACACGTATTCCTGAATCATTTCCACTATTTTTTTCCGAGGAGGTTTGAGACCGAAATATCTTAACAAGTTTCCGATGTTCTTTCGCTTTTTGTTTTTACCACATCCGCCATTTTGGGAGTATCGCTGAAAACGGCTGTTTTTAACTCAGCTACAACCCAATAAAGTTTACAAAACGGAACACAAATCGCCTGTATCTTCGCTGTAATCAGTTACAGCCCTTCGTGTGACGATGGAGGTGACCCTGAAAAGGGCCTTTTATGGGTAAGCTGTTAAATAAAGCCGGCATGAGGATCAGCCACCAAAGCCGTACAGAGTGCGACCCTGACGCTTGAGCGCGTAGACCACATCCATGGCGGTGACTGTCTTACGCTTGGCGTGCTCCGTGTAGGTTACAGCATCCCGGATCACATTCTCCAGAAACACCTTAAGCACACCTCGGGTCTCCTCATAAATGAGGCCCGAAATGCGTTTCACGCCGCCGCGTCGGGCCAAGCGACGGATGGCGGGTTTCGTGATGCCCTGGATGTTATCACGCAACACTTTACGGTGGCGCTTGGCGCCTCCCTTTCCCAAACCTTTACCACCTTTGCCTCTACCAGACATTATCGGAGATGAACACCAACTCTTATCTCGGCAACTTTGCTACTCACTGAAGCCCCTTATATATCAATTATGCGGACCTTTTTGGAGACTGAATTCGAGGGGCGGGAACGAAACCTCTGTCTCCGCCTTTTCCGTACCTTACTGGGCGTCCCCTACGCTATTGCCTTGGGAAGGAAATGGGGCGGTGAGGGTAGGGGAAATGCAACTTGATTCGACTCCTTCCCTTTTCCTTGTTTGGGTCTTGAGTGTAGGTTTTTGTGTCCTCTAGCCCAGTTTTTGTGGGCTCTCGAAGAACTGATAATATCTGTCTCTTAAAAGCCTTATCATTTGCAAAAAGGAGGCAGTAACGCTACACTTGTCTACCAAATGGATAGACAAGAGAATAAAATTATTATTTATTTTGAAACAGTATCGCTCTGTCGCCCAGACTGGAGTGCAGTGGCGTGATCTCGGTTCACTGCAACCTCCGCCTCTTGAGTTCAAGCGATTCTCCTGCCTCAGCCTCTGGATTAGCTGTTACTACGGGCGCGCATCACCACGCCTGGCTAATTTTTGTATTTTTAGGAGAGATGGGGTTTCGCCATGTTGACCAGGCTGGTCTCGAACTCCTGATCTCAGGTGATCAGGGGACCTCTGTTGGTCTCCCAAAGTGCTTGGATTACAGGCATGAGCCACTGTGCCTGGCCTTAATTTATAAATGTGAAGATTCTTTAAAAATGTATTTTTACTAATTTTTTTTTGAGAGGGGTCTTGCTCTGTTGCCCAGGCTGGAGTACAGTGGTGCTATCTCAGCTCACTGCAATCTCCGCCTTCTGGGTTCAAGCGATTCTCATGCCTCAGCCTCACAAGTAGCTGGGATTACAGGCATGCATCGCCACACCCAGGTAATTTTTGTATTTTCTCATTAAAGACAGGGTTTCACCATATTGTCCAGGGTCGTCTTGAACTCCTGACCTCAGGTGATCCACCTGCCTTGGCCTCACAAAGTGCTGGGATTACCGGCGTGAGCCACCACGGCCGGCCATTTTTATTGATTCTTAAAATGTAGCAATACTTCTTAAATTTGGCCAATCATGGGATTTAGCGTTTGGCAGAGACGTACGTATACATTCACATCGTTTTCGGCATTCCTAATAAAGAAAGACCTCTAGTAAGGGAAACCAATATTAAGTGAAGTTTCATTCTTACTTTTTCAATGTTGAATGCAATGTCTGAGGCCTAACGATAAGGAACCCCAGGCTTGAAGACATTATCCTCTAATAAATGGTATTGTATTGTTGGCTTGATTCTGGAGTCTCATTACCTTGCTACCTACTAGTGCTTTTATGCCACTAAAGCGTACATGGTAAATCATGGTGAATAAAGATTTGTAAATTAACAAAAATAATACTAATAAATTCTGTGAAATACTGTCCTAATAAAAGATTCCTGAAGAAATGTTCTACAGACATAGGGTATGTGTAGTAGAAAGATTCAACATGAACTCTTACATTCTACTCCTTCACATTCATTGCCTCCTATATACTGCAGGGGCAACTTAAAAATTCCTTCTCTGCTGGTGCCTAAAGGCAGTGAGAAGATTATTCATTTTGTGCAGTTAAGAGTCTACTTAAATTTTGGCTTAGGTTCAGTTATCTGTAGGAATAGACACAAGGATCTCAAATGCTCTCCTTTTTGAGGTAGGCACCAAACAAGCATCATTCATTCACTCAACAATTTAATGTTCACTACATGCCAAGAATGGTGTACAAATACCAGGTTTACAAAAGTAATCACATTTATTCCCTTAAAGAATTCAAAAGTTTAGTAAAGGGAAAAGTAAACTCAGGGTTAGGGGGCAGATATCAGACCAGCATACTTCTACTTACTGTTGAGTATTTAAGGGTGGAGTGGCCATATCCCAGCTTTACTGGCATCACTCTGAAGCTTGTTAGACATACAGAATTTCGGGATCAACCCCAATTCAATGGAATTGATATTGCATTTTTAATGAGATTTCTAATTGGGTAGTGGGTATGCTCTTCCAAGTTTGAGAATAATTGTTTTAAAGCTCTGCTGTCCTATATTGGCCACTAGCAACATGTGCTCATTTTTATTTAAATTATTTTAAATTAAAAACTAATTTGTACACTTACTCTAGCCACATTAAGGTGCTCAATAGCCACATATGGGTAGTGGCTACCTATTGGACAGTGTCAATACAGAACATTTTTATCATTGCAGAAAGTTCTATTGGGCTGTATCTATGATAAGAGGGTTTCTTCTGAAGAGCTTCTAATTCAGTCTAGAAGGGAACACGGAGTTTGGTGGATGCCTGAGACATGTAAAAAGAAAATTGTAAGTTTGAGTGTAGTAGTGGCCTTTTTAGGAAATAAAATTAATACAATACTGTTGTACCTGAAGAGGAATTTCAAGGACGGTTATAATCGATGTGATTTCTCATGGACCTTCTGAACACATTCAATTCTAACACAAAGCCTTACTTTCTGTAATAGTCTATATATGCTTTCACCCATTTTAATATTTATTCTACATATTTTCTTTTTTTGTTGATAATCTTTAAAATCTGAATTGTGTGATGCTTAAGCACTGTCTCACTGAATTAATCTAGTGAATACTACCTACAACTCTCACAGTCATTTACTGTGGTGGTGGTGGGGATAGGGGAATTAACACAAAATGAAGAGAACACTGAGCCATAAGTTAGACAGCTATCATTTATCTAACTAGTTTTTCCTAGCTACTTTTTGCATCTATAAAATACATGGTTCCAACCTCAGTGTAATGGGAAATCTACTGTTTTAGAATATATTCAGATTTAGGATTCCAAAGCAACACAGAACTCTTTTTGAGGACTACCAACGTAATAGGTGAAACTTTGCAGGACTTCAAGTTTACAGTCCATGGGGTGATCCAGCTTTCAGGAACCTTGTCCATGCTGCAATTACAGAGAAGATAAGTACCTAGGTCCCAAATTATGTAGCCCAGTTCCTTTTCTCTTTGAACATCTGGCGAAATTTGTTAGTGAAACTGAGTCTCAGTTATTGCTCTCCAGAAAGGGCAGAGATTAGTTAACCCAATGCCTTTTTACTTATTGAGACCCTAAGTAGCCGTGGGAACCAGTCAGTGTTGCACAAGAATGAAATGGTGGCATCTGTTAATTGACTATATCTAACAGGGTGAACAATTCCAACAATTATCCAACAAGTATTAAGACTACAATAACAATCAAAATAATAAACAGTAAACAATCAGAATTTTAGTTGTATCTTTACGTCTAGGCAATATAAAGCTATGGTCCCAAAAAAGAAATATTTATATTTTGTTTGTGACTATCACTGTTAATAATGATACCCATGAAGATGCACTGTCCCTGCCTCCAGAAACCTATAAAATACTTCCCTACTGGAATTATGGGGTGCTACTAATCCAATTCTGTAAGTTTAGCTCTTTTATAAACCATATTTGTATTTTTGTGGTATATAACACGGTCTTAAGTCCCAGAGACTTGTTTTCAATACGTGCAAGAGAGTAAATAACTACTTAATACAAGCTTAGTAATTTTTTTTTTGAGAAGGAGTTTCACTCTTGTTGCCTAGGCTGGAGTGCAATGGTGCTATCTTGGCTCACTGCAACCTCCGCCTCCTAAGTTCAAGCTATTCTCCTACCTCAGCCTCCCAAGTAGCTGGGATTACAGGTGTGTGCTGCCATGCCCAGCTAATTTTTGTATTTTTAGTAGAGACAAGGTTTTACCATGTTGGTTAGGTTGGTCTTGAACTCCTGAACCTCAGGTAGTCTGCCCACCTTGGCCTCGCAAAGTGCTGGGATTACAGGTGTGAGACAGCCACTGCATCTGGCCAAGACAAGCTAAGTAATTTTTTATGAAATTTGTTGAATGAGGAAAGATGACATCTTTAAAGTTGATTATTTTATCTAGGGTTTATATGAAAAAATCTTCTAATCACTATTGAGTGTAGGCCAGAATAACTTGATTTTTTGAAATGAGTAGTTTTGTTAGAGGAAACATAAGATGAAACTACTTCTCTTGTTTCTTTAACAAACATAGGAGTTCATTTCAGCATCTGATTATTTGATGGAGAATATTAATGTGCTTAAATATCTAATAATAACCTAATTCCATCAGCTGTATTGCAAACTAACATATAAGGAATGATAAGGAATAGTGAAGTTACTCATGTTTGCTCTGAAATATTTGTTTAGCTCCTTAGGTGGACATATTCAACCTGTTAATTTAGGGTGTGACAGCTTAGTTCATATTTTGCGTGTAAAAAGCCAAGGAGAATGATGAAAATTTAGAAAGTGATTTAAATAAGATTGTTTTCTTTCTAACCCTTGATGCCCACACTTGCAATGTTGAAAGTTTATTTTTTTAAAGTGATTCTTACCAGTTATTCAAACAGTTTGTATATAGAGGAAGTGAAATTTGTATTATATGATTTCAAAATATAAAAAATGTACAAAATTCTATGAGGAATATTAGCAAAAAAATAGTGTCTTTCATTAAATTATTTATAAAGTGATGGGACACGAACATGTATACAAGCTCTCAATGCTCATAGTTGGCAAAATGATGTTGGCCTGCCATTCTGTTATTTGTTGGTTCAGTTTTCTTTTTTGGAGATGTGGTAGTTGATCTTTAATGCCCATTCTAGGTCGGAAAAATCCATGATCCTAACTTTTAAGAGAAGGTTGGTGACTCTACTTAGGATTTTTTTTCTATAAGAGGAATGATGTCGCCTCACGCTTATCTTTCTGGAAATGTTTAAACCACTGAAATACAGAGATCAAATCCAACTCACACACTGATAACTCAAATATTATTTTTTAAAACTATCTTTTCTAAAATAATCACCCCTCTTATACATAGAACTTTCTACCTCAGTGCCAATTCCTAGAGGTTGATGCAAACAACTCGCCAGAGAGCCTGTGCTATTGCTCCTGCGAAAAACACCAATTTCCCTACACATTTGAATAAAAATGAGTTTATCTATATAAATTTGAGACGATAAGAATTCACAGAACAATGCCCTGGAAGAGACATTTGCAAATGAAGGAGGGAGAAATATTATTTTTAAGGAAAACCTGAAAGTTGTCTCGATTTGACCGAAGTTTGAAAGAGAGTTGGGGGAATAAGAAAAGTTTCAAGATGCCGCTTTTAAAACTATGCATAGGAAAAAAGGCAGGAATGAAGCCCGAAGTCTCTCGCATCAGTTTCCCCCAAATTCCTCATTATTTCCTGCCCAGATTTCTTATATTTTTACTCTTTTTTAAGGGGCAACAAACACAGCAGCGCGGTAGATCGGAGGAGTCCTTTTCCAGCAGCTCCGCGCATGGAGCAAGGAACCAATCATCACTCAGCGTCTCTCTATATAAACCCTCAGCCTCCGGCGCAGAGAACACGCCGTTCTGACAGTTTGAGATTACTTTTGTCTTTTCTGGCAAAACAAAAACATGTCGGAGACTGCTCCAGTTGCTCCTATCACTCCTGCACCCGCAGAAAAAATACCGGTGAAGAAAAAGGCGAAGAAGGCAGGCGCTACTGCTGGGAAACGCAAAGCATCCGGACCCCCAGTGTCTGAGCTCATCACCAAGGCAGTGGCAGCTTCCAAAGAGCGCAGCGGCGTTTCTCTGGCCGCGCTTAAGAAAGCGCTTGCGGCTGCTGGCTACGATGTAGAGAAAAACAACAGCCGTATCAAGCTTGGCCTCAAGAGCTTGGTGAGCAAGGGTACTCTGGTGCAGACCAAAGGCACCGGTGCTTCTGGATCCTTTAAACTGAACAAGAAAGCCGCTTCCGGGGAAGGCAAACCCAAGGCCAAGAAGGCTGGCTCAGCCAAGCCTAGAAAGCCCGCTGCAGCAGCCAAGAAGCCCAAGAAAGCGAGTGGCGCTGCTACCCCGAAGAAAAGCGTCAAAAAGACTCCTAAGAAGGCAAAGAAGCCAGCAACAGCTGCTGGGACCAAGAAAGTGGCCAAGAGTGCGAAAAAGGTGAAAACACCCCAGCCAAAAAAAGCCGCCAAGAGTCCAGCTAAGGCCAAAGTCCCTAAGCCCAAGGCAGCCAAGCCTAAGTCGGCGAAGCCGAAGGTTACAAAGGCAAAGAAGGCAGCTCCGAAGAAAAAGTGAAACTGGCGGGACGTTCCGCTTTGAAAATTTAAACGGCTCTTTTCAGAGCCACCCATAGGTCTCAGTCAAAAGAGCTGGCGCCTTTTTTGCGGGGCCAGGGAGGCTGCGGGTGTGGTGTGCGGGCGCGGTCTATCCCAGCCATGCCGGTTGGGGTTCAGTAACTCAGCTCCCAGCAGTCTGGGAGCAAGAATCCTTCCGCCTCAGCCACAGCCACCGGAGTAGCTAAGGCTACTTGAACCACCAGGTTTTGCTTTTTCTTCAAATTCCCGCGGTGGTGTGTGATTGGCCGGCTGATTTCTCTCAAAGCGTGCGCTTAAAAGTGGCTCTGAAAAAATTTTATTCCTGGCACAGGGATATGGTGTAAATGCTTTAGTTTGCTTTAGCATTGAGGTGACTTCTTGAGCACAGCCTGTCCTGGTTGTGAGCAGTACCTGGCATGCCTAAGGTTCCTGCGGCCCACCATCTTGTCCAGCGTTGAAAATGGCCAACTGCAGGTGGCGCCCGCTGTCTGTCTTTTACAAGGCTTGTGAAACCCCTTAGCTCTGGGATATGGGCCGTCAGGTACCGTACTTGGAAATAGGCAGTGTGGGCCTGCACTGCCTGGCGAGGCGGCTCCCCTGTAATCCCAGCATTTTGAGAGGCCGAGGCGGCCGCATCATGAGGTCAGGAGTTCGAGGCCAGCCTGAAAAACATGGTGAAACCCTCTCTACTAAACAAAATATAAAAATTAGGCGTAGTGCCGCGCGCCTGTAATTCCAGCTACTTGGGGGGAAGGGGGGGCTGAGGCCGAAGTATCACTTGAACCTGGGAGGCTGAAGTTGTAGTGAGCCGAGATCGCTCCACTGCACTCCAGCCTGGGCGATAGAGGGAGCCTGTCTCAAAAAGTGTGGCCATTCTTTTTCTGTCAGTGACCAGCGTCTCCAGGACTTATTTTCCCAGAGGCTCTCTTGCTTGTTCATTTATTTTTACCTACTCTTAACCTTCTTGCACTGCCGCCAGGTAACACTGGCGTGCTGGCCCAACCTGCTCGGAGTAATTGTCTTTGCGGAGAAGGCCCGCGTGGCAAAGCAGGTCTTGCGTTTGGAGCGAGTTTGGTCTTGCTTCCCGCGTCCAGGTAACTTTAGAAAAAAAATGCAATTCTAGTGTTAAACCAATCGGAGGGAGAAGTCATCATAGTCTCTGACTCAGTTTTGTAAAACTTGCTTTTCTATTGGTTTGCAGAGCCTGCTGAATTAACCAATCAGAACGTATTGTTAGATTTTTATTTGCGTGGTTTTTCCGAGCCAAAAATTTTCACCTATCAGGTTGTGATATTAAAAGTTGGGTATGCTGGGACCTAGTCGAAAAGTCTGATCCGGCCACTGCAGTCCAGCCCGGGCTACAGAGCAAGACTCCGTCTCAAAAAAAAAAAAAAAAAAAAAAAAAAAAAGTCTGGTTTTTTCCCCCCTCCCCCTCAGATGGAATTCTCCAAATGGAATTCTCTTTTTGGAGACTACTCACCTTGTCATTCTGCGTAAATCTCCATAAGTATTGCTCCCACCCTGATGCTTAAAGATAGTATGAAAGGAACCTCTGTCAGTTTATAATCTACTTCCTTTCCCAAATTGCTTTCTCACAGATTGAGATGAACCAGGGAGCTAGAGTTAGCTATCCAATACATATTTGGTGATTAGATAAGAAATAGAGAAGGAAAAATAAATGTAAAACCTTGGAGAATGGAGCAAGAAGCCTGAAATTGGGGTTACCAGGACAAAGAAATGGGCTGTAGGAAGTTGGGTTGACTTGGACGTACTACTGTTTCCATTGTATTTGGGAGGTTGAAGTTATTTTTTTTTTGTTTTGCTTTTGATTTTAGAAAAGCCCACTTAATTTGTACTGAGAAATCTCGACAAAATCTAATTTCTACAGATGTTTATGGGACTCTAGATGGGAAAAAAATTATATTTTTACAAATCCTAAATGCAATTTGGTTATTTCCTTTGTGAGTACAGGCAGCTAATCACTGGATTTCACATCAATGATAATCATAGATTTTTCATATCACTTTGTACTTATTACAGGTATCTTGAAATAATTTACACTAATTGTGAACCTTTCAAGCCAACATTATACTTGCTGCTAGATCTTATTTTTTGATGTGTAACTAAAGCATATATACAGACTTTAAGAAAAAAAATTTTAGTGTCACTACCTTTCTTACCCCGTTTAAGTATTTTTTTAAAGCGTGGTTTTGAGAAGGCTTCTATAGATTTCCAGAATCTCCAGAATACATAGCACAAAACAAGTCATAAACTCTTGAACAAGTTTGCAGTGGGACCAAATACCATAAATACCTCATGATTATAATACCTCTTAATCTTCTTTGTTTATATTCTGCTTATTAGTTAATATTTTATTATATTTTACATTATTATTTGCCTCCCTCCCCCCCAAAAAAGGATGTAGCCTGTGATGTGTTTCTAGTTATAAGCAGGAGTTTAATTTTTTGAGAACCACGGCTACATCACACAATTTCTTATTTGTAGAGAAAGCCAAAATACCTCCCTGTATGAAAGTGGCTTGACTGAGAAGGGGATCTGAATAAATAGGAGGATTTGAAATATTTATTCAAAATAATCTTTTTGAAAATGAGTGAAAAATACAAGTATGTAGGGGTGAGCAAAACTTCACCCTCCGAAAGTTCACTGAAAATCAATGGAAAAAAGGCAGATTAATAGAAAAGTCAAAATTCATCATAGGTTTATGTGACATGGGAACCTTCACAATGAAGGCTCAAAGGTACAGGGGAAATTGTCCATTTTAATGCTTAGGGTTCAACAAAGTACCAACTGCCATGTAGAACTGTGATTGGATAAAAAGGGTGTCATCTAATGCTAATAGACTGGGGAAACATAGCAAGGCCTCTGTGTCTAGATTCTTCTTGGCCTCTGGCAAGATTCTTTCCTTCTGAGTATTCCTTCCTCATTCTAGAGGACCCTCTCTGTAATGAGGGAGGGTCTTATGATCTACAGCCAAACAACATAAGACATACACGTTTTTATGGCTAGGTTTTACACAGAAAGGAGGGCGAAAAGTTACAGTAAGGTTTTTAGGTTTTATGGCTGGCTTTGAAGAAAAAGGGACTCTAGTTTCAGTAACCACCTTGGGGAAGAGGGAGTCTAGTTTTATTTGTAGCCTCAGCGGAGGATGAGAGGCCAAAGAATAGCAGTAGGTCACTCACTTTTGCTTCTAAGGCCTTCCTTTTGGGGTATTATTTTACTATCCTTAACGGGGAGAAGAGATCTGGGATGTCTTTAGTACCCAGAATGACAAGATTTAGGCTTTTGATGAAAAGTGATAAGGAATAAGATAATTAGGTGGGGAATGTGGTATTCCACAAGAGCAGTCCAAATGACTATAACATACCTCTGGTTCCTTACTGTTGCAAAGGACTTATTTAACTGCCTCACTTGGGTAGTTACAATGCATTTATATCAGGTATAGCTAAAATGCTTGATTTACTGTTAAGAAACTTGGTGCTTAGAAAGGTTAAATGGCAAGAAATGACCATTTGCTGTCACTAAATGGTGGACCTAGGTCTCAAAACAAGTTTCTTGATTCCTAGAATCGTTCTTACGCTGCTTCAATTCGGTTACATCAACTGGAAAAGGAGTGGTATTTTCCAGTTCCTTTTTAGGCTCATTGAGAAAGAAGCAGAATTTATGTATTTCTATTTCTGGCCCTTTGTGAAGTATCCATTTCACAATATGTTTGGTATGCAACAGAAGCAATGAAATGTAATTATTCAATCAATGATCTTCCAGAGTTTCTGTGATTTATATAAATTCATATTCATATTCATTTGCCACAGAGGACATGCACTTGTTTTCAAGGAAATCTGAACTTGTTTAAGTCTTTCTCCATATATTAAAATTTTGGTAGCAGTTATAATGAATATCTTGAGATTGGTAAAGAATACTAACAGTGTCTTAGCATGGAAGTTGTGAAGGGCATTTTCATACTATCTTAGCTGTTGGAGAGTTCTTATGCGTATAGCATAGGTCTGACACAAAAGTAATTTTTAGAATCAACCTGAAGTCATTACTTTAACTTGAAGAAGCAGATTTTCATGGTATTGTGGGGAGGCCTCAATCTTCCCTGTTAAGCAGTCACTAAATCAGGTTGATTTTTACAGAATCCTAAATAATTCTTACATATTCTCCCTTCTACATTCTCTCTTCATTCTCTCATAGCTAGGATGATTCCAATGCTTACTAACTAGTTCCCTAATTTCTCTAGCCTCCCATTTCTCTTAACTATTTATTTACTTATTTATTTTTTGAGACAGAGTCTTGCTCTGTTGCCCAGGCTGGAGTGCAGTGGCTCAATCTCAGCTCACTGCAGCCTCTGCCTCCCTGGTTCCAGTGATTCTCTTGCCTCAGTTTCCAGGTAGCTGGGATTACAGGCACACGCTACCATACCCGGCTAATTTGTTTTTGTAGTTTTCGTAGAGATGGGGTTTCACCATGTTGTTCAGGCTGGTCTCAAACTCCTGACCTCAGCTGATTCATCCACCTCAGCGGCTCAAAGTGCTAGGATTACAGGCGTGAGCACCACGCCCGGCCCATTTTAAAAAACAAACACCAAATATGCCTTATGAAAAAGGTCAGTGACTTCTCATAGGTTCATGGGAAAGCCCTGTAGCCTCTTAGCCCCTTTTCATAATACTGTCTGCTCGCACTCACAGACACTAATAACAATGTAACCTTTCTGTTTCTTCTTATTTTATTATTATTGTTATTATTTTACAACTTTGTTCTGGAACAATTCCCCGTGAGAATCTTTATAATACTTCCAATTCCTTCTCAAATTACATCTCCCTCTAATTCAAAACGTAAACTTATCTCTGAAAATGTGCTTTCATGACATTTAATAATTAAGAACAATTATTATCAATAGAAAAATTTTAATGCATCTATTGTTTACTCCCATTAACTAAACTGAACTATAGAGCATTTGTCTCATTTTCCACTACTCTAGGGGCATGTGTGTGTATGTGTATTTGTGTGTGTGTCTGAATTAAAAAATTCCATCAAATGGGTTACATTATTGTCAGATAGTCATCAAATTCAGTGATTTCATTTTCTGTTTTCCTGTGTGAGAAAACGGGTAACAAATTTCTCTGCCCCTTTCATGACTCTTGTGTCCATGGCCTGATTTACAAGACTATCTTCCTTATCTTTGGAAGTATACCATTTTATATATATATGCAATTTTTAGTGGTGGCAACTACAAAACAAAAATGAAAAAAAATATTTCAAGTTTGCCTTTCAAATTCCCAAATGTTACATATCAATATTTACTGTTGGCAGGTCGAGTAGGGAGGGTATGGAGAAATAATAAAATGGGATTTCTGAATTGTCTTGAGTTTTAGCTATTATCTTTATAATATGAAGAAACTACTGGTTATTCAGAGATTACATACTTATTTTATTTTAATTATAAGTACTTGCAGGCAACTATGTAACTGTGAAATGGATACACACTATAGTGTGCCAACAAGTACATAGAAAATATGATCTGACACATGAGTAAGATTTGAGATCTTCCCCAAATAAAATCACAATTTATTTTAAAAACATCTAGTATTATTTACTACTTTCTCAGTGTATGCCTTTGAAGAAAGTTTCTTGTGTATATGTGGTTAAATCAAGGCTATTATCTGAATAGTACACAGTAAGGCTAAAATTTGTGAATGTTAACATCATATTTTACTATATGTATATGAGTTTCATTTCTGTAAAATTTGCAGTACTAATTATAGTGTAACTTCACAATCATATAAGATCCTGTACATTTCATTTTATTATTATTATTATTACTTTTTGAGATGGAGTCTCGCCCTGTTGCCCAGGCTGGAGTGTGGTGGTGTGTAATCTCAGCTCACTGCAACCTCTGCCTCCTAGGTTCAAAGATTCTTCTGCCTCAGCCTCCTGAGTAGCTGGGATTACAGATGTCTGCCACCACACCCAGCTAATTTTTGTATTTTTAGTAGAGATGGTGTTTCACCATGTTGGCCAGGCTGGTGTTATTAATTTTTTTAAGATGGAATGTTGCTTTGTCACCCAGCCTAGAGTGGAGTGGCGTAGTCTTGGTTCACTGCAGCCCCTGCCTCCTAGGTTTAAGTGATTCTCCTTGCCTCAGCCTCCCAAGTAACTGGGATTACAGGCACGTGCCACTACGCCTGGCTAATTTTTGTATTTTTTTAGTAGAGACTGGGTTTAGCCATGTTGGCCAAGCTGGTCTTGAACTCCTGACCTTACGTCATTTGCCTGCCTTGGCCTCCCAAAGTGCTAGGATTACAGGCGTGAGCCACCCTGCCTGGCCTAAGACCCTGTACATTTTAAAACATCCATTTATGCCGGGCGCGGTGGCTCACGCCTGTAATTCCAGCACTTTGGGAGGCCAAGGCGGGCGGATCACTAGGTCAGGAGATCGAGACCATCCTGGCTAACATGGTGAAACCCCGTCTCTACTAAAAATACAAAAAAAATTAGCTGGGCGTGGCAGCGAGCGCCTGTGGTCCCAGCTACTCGGGAGGCTGAGGCAGGAGAATGGTGTGAACTTAGGAGGCGAAGCTTGCAGTGAGCGGAGATCATGCCATTGCACTCCAGTCTGGGCAACAGAGCGAGACTCCGTCTCAAGAAAAAAAAGAAAAAAAAAATCCATTTATTTTATTGTATATGAAAAATTTAAACATGTTAGTAACTATTCCTGGTGATAAAGCCCTCAGGAGTAAGTGATGAGGATTCTGCTGAGGCTTTTTATTTAAAACAGTAATGCCTGGTGGGGAAAGTTTTGGCTCCAGCACTATCTGAAATTTTCTTAGTTTCAGTTTAAATTTGTTTTAGATAATAGATAACTATTGTACTTACATTTTTGGAGACTTCATAAAATACTGCATGACTTCTGGCCCCTTGCGGACACTCAATAAGTGTGGATTTTTCCTATTTAGAAAAACTATATATTAAAATTATAAAAACTTTATCTAATCTTTTATTTTTGTAAATAAGAATTCACTCAATGGTAAATTCTGTTCAGTAATCTTTTATTTTAAATCTCAACTTGACTAAATTTCCAGAGGCTTTGTTTTAGGCAAATGACCATGCTAGGTGTTCTGGTGGATTTAATGATATAAGAAGATGCATTCTGTGCCCACCAAGTCCAAGTCCTCATGTATTGAAGTCCAACAGCTGTAACAGAAATACAGGTTAAAACTTGCTGAGGTAGAATCTTAAAGAAAGTACAGGATACAGGAAACAACATTTAAATAGAGAATGCTTTTATCCAGCATAATATGATGTTCAGTATGGTACAAATATCTGACAGCAGTTACCTTAATTATGGATAGTTATACTGTTTTCCTCATACACTGAATCTGTAATTCACAGGACCCACGTCTTTATGTCTGACGGGCTTCCATGAACAAAAATTTCTTCCATAAATCTCCAGGACTTCTTACTATGGCTACCTTGGCCTGCATAGCTATTTACAACTTTGTCACTACCACATGACTAACCTCTTTCCTTAGTGCAACTTGAGGGAAAACAGCACATTAAAAAAAGTTAATAGAAATTTCTCAATGACAGTTGAAACTACTCCACCCCATTTCAAAACTGAGGAATTTTCTGAAATGTTTAAATATAAAAAATTTTTCCAAATAGCACGTAGTATCCCATATAGTACATACACCCTTCTGCATTTCCAAATAACAGCCTGTATGATTTCGGAACAGAATTCCTTATTTTCCTTCCCTCCTTCATCTACCAGTTTCGAAGCTGTACCTTTGTATGGAAAGGCAGAATATTTTTCTGTAAGAACTTGGAAGTCGTCAAAGGATTTTCATTTGATGATAAATATGGGGTACTTTCAATGAGATTTCATTAAAACAGGGTATTTACTAAAGTTGAAAAGTTCTTTTAAGATATCAGCTGGAAGGCCGGGCGCGGTGGCTTATGCCTGTAATCCCAGCTACTCCGAAGGCTGTAATCCCAGCTACTCCGAACGCTTGAATCCGGGAGGAGGAGGCTGCGGTGAGCCGAGATCGCGCCAATGCACTCCAACCTGGGCAACAAGAAACTCCGTCTCAAAAAAAAAAAAAAAAAAAAAAAAGAAAACAAAAGATATTAGCTAGAAAGTTGAAAAGGCTCATGATTTTTGCATTTTCCTTTCTCACTCAGGTATGTCAGACACACCCATCTGCACCTTCGTTGCTTTGACTCCTGTAGTTTAGAACCTAAGCAAGGCTTTCAAGTCTGCAAGAGTTGTGTTAATGCCACGGATTTAGGTGTTCCAGCTAATAACCTTAGCCTCAGACCAGTATCAGGCGCACAGAGGGGGTAACCTTGACCGCACCCAAGGCGCCGACCGTCGCCGGCAAGTAGCTGGGTCTCAAAACACTAGTGAAGTAAGGCAGCCTGATGCAGACCAAAAGCGCTGGCCCCTCGGGCAAGTTCAAATAGACATCCGGGAAAAGCAAATCCAAGGAGTTGAAAGCCTATGCAGTTAAGACCTCGTAATACCGGCCACCACTTGGAGGAGCCTTAAGAGCCAGAAAACAAGAGAATGGGTTAAGCGGGGGCCAGTTAAGTGGCTAGGAGTTAGAAAAGGAGAGCAAAGTACAAGAAATAAGCAGAGGGCCTGAACAGCAAAACAAAGCCTGCTAAACCAATGGAAAACCGGGGAGGGAGGCGGAGCCCCAGGCAAAACCTGAGGAAGCGCTTGAATTTGGAATTTTAAATTAAGCATTACATTGAGGGGGCTAAATGCCATTATTTCAGAAGTCTGTTTCGATCAGTGCAGTTTCGTGGTCTAATGTGTCTTGAAGGATTACAGCTTTTTTCATGGAGAAAGTGATTGGCTCTGAAAAGAGCCTTTGGGTTGAAGGTTGGCACTCAAAACGATTTACGCTCTCTCGCCACGAATGCGGCGGGCAAGCTGGATGTCCTTAGGCATGATGGTGACGCGTTTGGCATGGATAGCGCACAGGTTGGTGTCCTCAAAAAGCCCCACCAAGTAAGCCTCGCAGGCCTCCTGCAGCGCCATCACAGCGGAACTCTGAAAGCGCAGGTCGGTCTTGAAGTCCTGAGCGATTTCTCGCACCAGGCGCTGAAACGGCAGCTTCCGGATAAGAAGCTCGGTGGACTTCTGGTAGCGACGAATCTCGCGCAAAGCCACGGTACCAGGGCGGTAGCGATGAGGCTTCTTCACGCCACCCGTGGCTGGAGCGCTTTTGCGAGCTGCTTTAGTGGCCAGCTGCTTGCGCGGTGCTTTACCGCCTGTGGATTTACGAGCGGTCTGCTTAGTACGCGCCATGACTGACCTGAAAAGTAAGTGGGTTAGGAAAATTGGTTTACCCCTCTATTTATATAGGAACAGAATCACTCTGATTGGATTGTGGACAATCCCTGTTAGTGATCGGTTGCTAAATTCCGGAAGTGCTCGGAGCGATTCACGATTGGTTTATTTTTTCAGTGCAAGATTCTGATTGGTAAATTTGGATAGAGAACTGGCTCCTCTAAACAAGTTGTTTTTTGTTACAGGTATCTTTGATGTTTTGCATACTGCATGACCTGCAAAGACATTTATCATTTAACTTAAATGACTGACCTTTTATCCTGTTTAGCTATAAAAAAATCGAATGTGTTTAAATTAGAAAATGCTTTAGAATTTTTTTCCAAAAATCTCCGCTGCTTTATTCTGCTTAATTTTCCTTAAGTTTTCCCCTTCCCTATCCACTCATTTAAAATCCGTTGTCTAAGTATCTCAATGAGTCCTCGTTTCATTATGGAGTATAGCTAATTCATTCAAACAAGGTTTTCTAAGATACACTGTTTAAACATAAGGAACTTTTTGTTTCATTTGTGTTAGAGTAAAATTCTAACATCTTAGAATCCCTACCTCTGTAATATCAGGTTTGACTCAAATCATTTAACGGTATTATTTTGTTTTGTTGAAATTAAAATGTCCAGACATAATGGCAAGAGCCGTCAAAAAAAGTATTTTCAGTATAGAATCTTGAAAAAGATGGCGGCGAAGAGAGTCTCAGAAGGTTGTTTATAAGACAACAATGGCGCAGTTTCTCTAGATCCCTGCGGGAGAGAACTGAGGTGCCCTGAACAATTTAAGACACGTCCAACAGAACTTTTATAGGACTGGACTCACCCAAATAACAGGACTTCTTAACTTGGTTTTCGCTTCCAAACTCAACAGCTCCCAATTACTTTGAAAATGTAACAAATGTTTACTGGAAAAGAGTCTTAAGGAATGACATTATAGCCTAACACAGTGTTTTAAATCAACCTATCGGGTTCCCTGTAAGGTGTTCTTTTCCTAGCCAATAAAAAGAGCAGTTTGGGAATTCCTAATTTACATACTTTTAATCTATTGGCTACTTTGGTTCGGGCAGAATTTAGATTTACAAGTTCGCGTTTGTGCAACCGTACTATATTTCAGAAAGGGATAGTGGGCGTGCGCGACTGTTGCAAGGTCTAGTTTCTTTTTGTTTTTCTTTCCTATTAGGTTTTCTTTCTTATTGGAAAGCTATTTTGTAAAGTGTTGTAGCAGATCCGCAATGACAGTGGCATGTAGTCCGAGGAGATTGACATCATGAATATGCTGGAGCCCCCGTCCTCCAGGGAGGGGAGACGGCCAAACCAAATTTCTCGCTGCCCGCAAATGCCTGCGGATGTCTGCAAGCTGGAGGGGGGAGGAGACAAAGAATGTTTTGTGCATTCCTGTTCATTCCTTGAATTATGTTAAACCTGCCCTATTTTAGGGCATTCATCAAAATTCTGCTAACCACAGGATTGATACAATTGCACCTTTCAAGTTAGTGTCTATTTTGCAAATTTGAATTATCTTAGGACTCATGGGCAAGTCTTGACTGAAGTTACACGTTGTCACGCGTTTCAGTCTCACATCTGAAATATATATGAGTCCCTTGTTTCTCTCCTTTTCAGAAAAAGAAACTTCTGTACACTTTAAATCATGGTAAAACGGTTAGATATGTTGGCAAAATGGTTTTATAAGAAGCAAGTAAAGAACTGAAATCCTTTTGTACAATATGATCACGTATCTGTGGGCTGGGCTGTTTGTTAATGAGACCTATGCCCTCTCTATGCTTTTCCTCTCCACACTCCCTCCATGTCATCTTCTGAGGTCCAAGACCTGTTTATTGATATTATCTTCTGTTTTCTCATTTTCATTTTACTTTTTTCATTTCTATTATGAGAATTTTAATATCTACAACTAAAAAATGTTTCCAAAATCAAAAGATACACTTTAGGTTAAAGGTTCAAAACACAGTCAGTGAGAACCATTAAGGAAATTCCATCTTTATGCCCCACAGTTTGATTTCCTCCCCAGTGTTCTTAAATCTGTCAATCCGGTGTTTTGCCATCTGAAGCTACCTTCAGTTCCTTTCATAATCCTCATCTCTAAATATGTGTAAAGCTTTATTTTAGAACTCAGTGCAAAGTTTACCTGATTACATAAGAACTTACCAGCTCACTTGTATTAATCAGTAATTTCCATCATTATCTCCATACCTGAACACAATTTCCTGTAGGATCTGTGTTTTGTGATAAAACAGTCAGAAAACAGTTGTGGCTACTGAGCATTTGAAATGTGGCTGTTGCTGGTGAGGACTGACTTTCTTTTTTTTGAGGAGTCTTGCTCTGTCACTCAGGATGGAGTGCAGTGGCATTATCTCAGCACACTATTACCTCCACCTCCTGAGTTTAAGCGATTCTCCTGCCTCAGCCTCCATAGTAGCTGGAATTAGAGGTGCTGGTCACCACGCCCAGCTTATGTATGAGGGGGGCGGGTGGGGAGGTATTTTTAGTGGAAATGGGGTTTCACCATGTTGGCTCGGCTGGTCTGGATCTCCTGACCTTAAGTAACCTGTCCGCCTCGGCCTCCCAAAGTGCTGGGATTACAGCCATGAGTCACCGTGCCAGGTCTGAATTTTTATTTTACTTATTTTTCATTATTTTATTTCAAAAGCTGATACTCCAGTTATTGGAAAATGTTAGATATGTTTTGAACAATCACATATATGAATTTAATTCTACAGCATTGAAGTTTATAAAATCACAATGAAATTCCATTTACTTCCAACAAACATTTAATACCAAATTGAATAGGATGTCCCTCATATTAAGAAGACTTAAGATTTAAAAAAGAATGTGAAATATTGCATTAATAATGTTTTTATATTGACTATATTTTGAAATAATGATTTTGTATTTTGGGTTAAATATAATAATTGTTAAAATTCTTTTACCAGTTTATTAATTTTTAAAGTGTGCTTACTGGAAAAGTCAACATTACATATGCAGCTTGTATTATTCTTTTTTATTTTATTCTTATTTTTTGAGGCAGCGCCTCGCTCTGTCACCCAGGCTGCAGGGCAGTGCTGCAGTTTTAGCTTACTTCAACCTCTGCCTCTCAGGTTCCAGCGATTCTCCTGCCTCAGCCTCCTGAGTAGCTGGGATTACAGGCACCAGCCACCACACCCAGCTAATTTTGGTATTTTTAGTAGAGACGGGGTTTCACCATTTTGGCCAGGTTGATCTCGAACTTCTGACCTCAGGTGATCCACCTGCCTTGGCCTCCCAAAGTGCTGGCATTACAAGCGTGAGCCACCGCATCTGGCCGTGGCTTGTGTTATTCTTTATAAATAGCATTGTTCCAGGATTCTCCATTTCTCTTCTCTGTTTCTTGATTCTTTACCAAATCTTGACAGCATACGCCTTGAAACAATGAGGATATTCAATATACTTCTATGAACCCAGTTATAGCATCTGGACTTAATCTACAATAAGTATCTATATTTATATCTACATCTACATGTCTATACAGTTGTGTTAGGGAACTAAGGGGGCTTGTTAAACCATTACTCATTGAGGCAAGAAGAGGTGGGTAACTAGCAAAATTATTGATGTTTGAATTTTTCCATGGCAAAATATCAGTAAGTGAACAGTATTCGAAATTCTTTTAGCCAGGCACAGTGGCTCAGGCCTATAATGCCAGTGACCCAGGAGGCTGGGGTAGGAGGATTGTTTGAGGCTAGGAATTTGAGGCTCCAGTGTCATAATTGTGACACTGCACCCCAGTCTGGGCAACAGAGCAAGACCAAAAAATGAAAAAAAAAAAAAAAATAAGAGAAGTATTATATAAGTATTTTTCTCTCTATCATATGTTTTTGAGGGACAGCATCTACAACTGCTAATTCTGGTGTTTAAAAAAAGGGGAAGAGAAATCACTGTGGAAGCACAATGCCATTTCATGAAAAGAAGAAAGTCCAGAAAATAATTTGCCATTCCTGGAAGCTACATAAACTCCAAGAAAGACTCAGATAAGAGCATCAGGTCAATTACTTTGAAGTCTAAAAAGAATAAAAAGTTAAAGTGTTTATTATTTTATAGGAGCCAAGGCAAGCTCTGAAGCTTTGCTGAAAGATTAGCTTGCGAAAGGCGGATTAACTGTAGAAAAGTTACACAAATTTATTAACGTGTTCAAGGGAGCCTTTAGAATGAAAACACAAAGATACAAGAAAAAATTGTCCACTTTTATGCTTAGGTTCAACAACATATGGACAACCTTGTAGAAATTTGATTGGATAAAAAGGGTATGATGTAATGTTAATAAACTGAGTGGAGAAACCCAGCAAGGCTTGTTTATCTAGACTCTTCTTGGCCTCTGTCAACTGAAGAATGAGAAGGTTTATACATTTGCGAAGGAGAGCTTTATTTCTCAAAGTATTGCAGCCTGCAAGGTGGCCATTCTGACAGTCTGGGAAGGGTAGCCTTGGTTTGCTGAGAGACAGGGAGTTGGAGGGAAGGAGGGAGGGATAAAACAGGAATTTTTGAGGAATGGGTGGGCCAAATATACTTATTTAACAGGTTATAGGAGGAGCTATGAATATTCATGAAGGAGACCCAAGCACATGTGTATTAAGTTTACATGTATGTAACATATGTCACATGATCACTTTGGGGTGAAGATTTAACATGTAAATGAGTTATAATTAGGTCCTATATATAAAACTGAAATGTAGGGCAGAAGTCTATGATCTGCATTCTGAGGAGACTGGTCACATTCAGTTGCAGGCCTGCAGTCATTTATCAAGAAACTCTATGGTCCTTAATACCTGTCTTGTCTGGACCACCATGGAGAAGGGTGGAAGGGCCAGATAAAGTAAGTAAAGGGGCTTTCTGGTGTATTATTCCCTCAAATCGGACTTTGAGAAAATCTAGCAGTGATCAGAAAGGGGAAGAAGGGTATAAACAAACAGGATGTGCAGCCTCCATCCTGTCATGCCTGGGAACTTAAACTTTTGGGGTCGTTTATCTAAAGGAGGGTCCTTCTGTCAAAGGGGTTTAGAATGTTCATTTCATCCCTCACCTCTTTGAAATGCATTCCTTCCTTCTGGGTATTGAGTATGGGACAGCTCCATCTCTAGAATGGGGTGTTATGACCTGCAATTAAACAAGGTGGGTCAAATAATTTCTCTGTGGTCAGTTGTTACACAAAAAGGTGGAAGGGAAGTTAGAGTAATATTTTTAGTTTTTATGGCTGGCTTTGGGGAAAAAGGATTCTGGTTGTCATAAGCCACTCTGGGAAAGAGGAATTTTAGTTTCTATGTCTAGTCTCAGAAAAGAATGGGACTGAGAGACAGGAGGGCAGGAGAAAGTCAGAGAAAAATTTTGCTTCTGGGGTTGCTTCTTTGGCCTTCATTTTGGGGTATTGTTTCTGAGCCCGAATTTGATTAATGAGTAAAGGATGTCAAGGAGTTTTACTATGGGGCTTCATAGACATTTTTTCTTGCAATTGCTATATTTTTATCTTGTTTTTAAGTTTAAGAAAATGTAGTTTAAGAAAAATCGTAAGATTTCTAAGGAAAAACGGGGGGGACATAATGTGTCCCACTATAAAATATTTATAGTTTTTACAGAGTTTGCAGGGAAATGTGCTTTCATCATCTCACAATTTACTATTGATTAAAGGTATCACACTTCTTGAAGTTACTTCTTGGAGGCTTTTGTCTGGTGATACAAATAATTTCTGTTATTTGTATCACCAGAAATTATTTTTGATGCTAATTATTTTTGATGCTAATTTTTTCTGATGCTAATTATTTGTGGTGCAAATAATTTCTGTTCAGTGGAACAGATATAACTCCAATAAACATTTAAGAAAGGGCAGCTTTTCCCTTAAGTAGCTCAGTGACTTCTGGTAGCGACGGAGTTTGCCATGATTCAGGGCCTGTATCTGAGGGATATCTTCAAGCTGCTGGTGGCCAGAGTGCTCTTGCTGGCTGCCTTAGTGGCCAGCTGCTTAGGAGGCTCTTTGCCACCAGTGGACTTTCGTGTAGTTGGCTTGGTGTAGGCCATGACCTTTCATATCAGATTTACAGATCAGTTCTCTTTACAGGGCCTGGTGTGATGCAATTAGTTTTGAGATTTTTTTTGTGGAGCAATGTGACTGGATTTCTACTAAAGTTGAATAATTATGCTTTACAGTGTAGTCCATTTATAAATTTCGGTCATAAAACTAAGTTTTTGCTGCTGGTTTTTTTTTTTTTTTTTCTTTCCTAAACAGGATCTTGCTTTGTCCCCCATAGCTCACTGCAGCTTCGAACTCTTGGGCTCAATCAATCCTTCCCCGCCTACTTCTCCCAAGTACCTAAGATCTCAGACCAAGCCACCATGCTAGGCTAACTTTTTCCTTTTTTTTTTTTTGAGACGACCGAGTCTCCCTCTGTTGCCCAGGCTGGAGTACAATGGCACCATCTCGGCTCACTGCAACCCCCGCCTCCCGGGTTCAAGTGATTCTCCTGCCTTAGCCTCCCGAGTAGCTGGGATTTCAGGATCCCACTGCCAGGCCCAGCTAATTTTTTTGTATTTTTAGTAGAAACAGGGTTTTGCCATGTTGGCCAGGCAGGTCTCAAACTCCTGACGTCAAGTGATCTGCCCATCTCGGCCTCCCACAGTGCTGGGATTACAGGCGTGAGCCACCAGGCAGGGCAGGCTTTTTACTTTTTGTGGAGATGAAGGGGGTGTCTGGCTTTATTGCCCAGCCCGGTCTTGATAACCTAGGCTCAAGCGATTCTTCTGCCTTGGTCTTTCAAATTGCTGGGATTACAGGTCTGAGTGAGGGCGTTAGGCCATTACAGCTTAGTTTCGTTTAGTGTTGATTTTAGAATACTGTGTTAATTGTGCTTTTTGAAAAGAGAAACCCAACAAACACAAATCTCACTGGAGGAATGTAGTCTTTTTTTTTTTGTGAGACGTAGTCATGCTCTGTTGCCCAGGCTGGAGTGCAATGGCACGATCTTGGCTCACTGCAGCCTCTGCCTCCCAGAATCAAGCGCTTCTCCTGCCTCAGCCTCCCAAGTTGCTGGGACTACAGATGACCGCCACCACGCCCGGCTACTTTTTGTGTTTTTAGTGGAGACGTGCTTTCATTATGTTGGCCAGGCTGATCTCGAACTCCTGACCTTGTGATCCGCCCGCCTTGGCCTCGCAACATGCTGGGATTACAGGTATGAGCCACTGAGCCCAGTCGGAATGTAGTCATTTTTAAAACTTAAAAAGCCCGCCCTGAAATGCTAATGGGCAGCTATCCTTCTTTGTTCTCTTATTACTGTATCAGTCTTTCAGCCTTTTCTGACAAGTGCACATGAATAAACAGCCTATGTGAAATAATAAAACGTATACACACCATGGACTTAAACACAAAATAACGTAGTGACACACCTTGAGGTGTTACAACATCGGTTCCTATTCTTGTGTACCTTTATAAACGCATTTTTACTGCAAAGACACACCAGTAAGACAAATTAGTGCACGAAATGTGAGCAAGGATTTCAATAATGAACTGACCAGTAACGTTAGAAGCATTCGTAAAACTAGGACAGGGTTTCAGGCATTGTATGTGTATTCCAGCACTTTACAGAAAAAGTGGGTGGCTCTGAAAAGAGCCTTTGGTTTCTGGGACTCGGGGTCACTGATGGACTCGACTAGTAATCATTTCACTTGCCCTTGGCCTTATGGTGGCTCTCCGTCTTCTTAGGCAGCAGCACGGCCTGGATGTTGGGAAGGACACCGCCCTGCGCAATGGTCACGCGACCTAGAAGCTTATTTAGCTCCTCGTCGTTGCGGATGGCTAGCTGCAGGTGGCGCGGGATGATGCGGGTCTTCTTGTTGTCGCGAGCCGCGTTGCCAGCTAGCTCCAAGATCTCAGCGGTCAGATATTCCAGCACCGCCGCCAGGTACACGGGTGCGCCAGCCCCGACTCGTTCGGAATAGTTGCCCTTGCGGAGGAGGCGGTGGACACGGCCGACTGGAAACTGAAGCCCGGCCCTGGAAGAACGCGTTTTAGCCTTTGCCCGAGCTTTGCCGCCTTGCTTTCCACGTCCAGACATAGTGGCTTCCTAGCAGCGGAAGAGATAACAACCAACAGAATAAAGAAAAAGAATGTGCTCGATGGAGGAATAAGAAGCTAGTTATAGTCGTCGGTTGAATTGTAAAAGGCGCAGTTTGATTGGTTAAAATTATTCTTTGACAAAACAACCAATTAGGAAGGAAATAAGGTGAAAGCTATTTTACATGTATGCGTCACTAACACATTGCCCAATCAGTGCTGAATATTTTGAATTCTTTATTTGCATAAAAGACGTATAAAAGGAGAGACTCTAGACACCAGCTGTTATTTAAGTGCTTTCATCTTTACTCTTCTTATTTTCTGACAATATGCCTGAGCCAGCTAAGTCAGCTCCTGCTCCGAAGAAGGGCTCCAAGAAGGCTGTGACCAAGGCGCAAAAGAAGGATGGCAAGAAGCGCAAGCGCAGCCGTAAGGAGAGCTACTCCGTGTACGTGTACAAGGTGCTGAAACAGGTTCACCCCGATACCGGCATCTCATCGAAAGCCATGGGCATCATGAATTCCTTTGTAAACGACATCTTCGAGCGCATCGCAGGCGAGGCTTCCCGCCTGGCGCACTACAACAAGCGCTCCACCATCACCTCCAGGGAGATCCAGACAGCCGTGCGACTGCTGCTTCCCGGAGAGCTGGCCAAGCACGCAGTGTCTGAAGGTACTAAGGCTGTCACCAAGTATACAAGCTCCAAGTAAATGTGTGTTTAGGCACTTTAGAACTCAAAGGCTCTTTTCAGAGCCACTCAAGTCTCACATAAAGAGCTTTAATGCTGAATATCACCGTTTTCTAGGGAATAGTTTTTCCAATTTTGTAGTTCCAGCACTTTGGGAGCCCGAGGCGTATGCCGATCTAGACTAGCCTACCTAACATGGTTAAATCCCGTCTCTACTAAAAATGCAAAAGATTTTCGGGCGTAATCCCAGCTACTTGAGAGGCTGAGGCAGGAGAATTTTGAACCCGGAAGGCGGAGGTTGCAGTGAAACGAGATGGCGCCTTTGCATCCCAGCCTGGGCGATAAGGGCGAGGCTTCGTCTCAAAAAAAAAAGAAAAAAAGGCACGAGATACACGTATTCTGTGTTGGCAAGATCCTGTAATCCTAGCAGTTTGGGAGGCCGATGCATGAGGCTCGATTCAGCCCAGGAGTTAACAGGTTTACCTGGGTAATATACTGAGAACTCATCTTTGCAAAAAATGAAACTAACCGGTTGTGACTCGTTGCGTCTGTACTATCACTTACTTGGTAGGCTGAGGAGGTAGGATAGCTTAAACTGGAGCTACAGGTTGCAGGAAGATGTGATCACGCCACTGCAATTCCAGCCTGGGCGACACTGGTAGGGGTAGGAACAGTAGTCTTTCGGTCCCTGAAGATCACCTGACAAGTTTGACTCTTCTGAGCACTCTGTTGTGGAGTTTGTTGTGGAGGGACTATCATGGGCATTGGCAATGTAAAGTTGAGCTAAAAATCTCGTTTTGGGCCGGGTGCGGTGGCTCACGCCCGCAATCCCAGCACTTTGGGAAGCCGAGGTGGGCGAATCACGAGGTCAGGAGATCGAGACCATCCTGGCTAACTTTGAAACCCCGTCTCTACCAAAAAAATACAAACAAAATTAGTCGGGCGTGGTGGCACTTGCCTGTACTTACAGCTACTCCGGAGGCTGAGGCTGGAGAATCCCTTGAACCCGGGAGGCGGAGGTTGCAGTGAGCCGAGATCGCGCCACTGCACTCCATCCTGGGCGACAGAGCTAGACTCTGTGTATATAAATATATACATATAAAAATATATACATATATAAATATATATACTATATATAAAAAAATATATATATATATATAAAAATATACATACATATACCTTTGAACCCGGGAGGCGAGGCTGGTGGATCACTTGAGGTCAGGGGTTCAAAAACAGCCTGACCCACATGGTGAAACCCCGTGTCTACTAAAAATACAAAATTAGCCGGGTGTGGTGGCGCATGCTTGTAACCCCAGCTACTACGGAGACTGAGGCAGGAGAATCGCTTGAACCCGGGAGGCGGAGGTTGCAGTGAGCCTAGATCGCGCCATTTCACTGCAGCCTGGGCAATAGAGGGAGACTCCGTCTCAAACACAGAAACCATTAGTTTATACTCATTAATCAAATTTCTAAAATGGGACCAAAAAAAAAAAAAAAAGGTCGCTACTCCATAGTACTCCATGAGCAAACTCAGGTTTCTGAAAACAACATAGCACTCCAAAGTATGGTGCCTTGACACAGTGAACATTCTAAGAAATTAGTAGAACAACATAGACAGGAATGTTCTTATGACCTTCCTCTGACGCAGGTCTTAAGACCTTCCTGTGAGTCTTGCAGAGTATGAGAGGAATCGGAACAAATAGACATTGCTCGATTTCTCCTTGTTTATTATCCTTGGCTCATATTATTTTTGTCTCGTTATATTTCTGCATGACTCTCTACTCTTCATCAGACCTAGTGCAAAAACACTCAGGTTTAACCCCTTCTTCAGGTCTTTATTTCCTTATGTCATGTAAAACCTTATATTAAATGTATATGTTTTTCTCTTGGCCAGGCGCCGTGGCTCACGCCTGTAATCCCAGCACTTTGGGAGGCCGAGGCGGGCGGATCACCAGGTCAGGGGATTGAGACCATCCTGGCTAACACGGTGAGACCCCGTCTCTACTGAAAATACAAAAAAAATTAGCGGGGAATGGTGGCGGGCGCCTGTAGTCCCAGCTACTCCGGAGGCTGATGCTGGAGAATGGCGTGAACCTGGGAGGTGGAGCTTGCTGTGAGCCAAGATCGCGCCACTGCACTCCAGCCTGGGCGACAGAGCAAGACTCTGTCTCAAAAAATAAACAAATAAATAAATTTAAAAAATAAATGTATATGTTTTTCTCTTGTTAATCTGTATTTTGTTTCAGGGCCTCAGTCAATGAACATAAGATGGGTAAAAGGAAACACTCTTTCCTCCCCTACAACACACACTAGGGGTGGATGTGCATCTGTGTTCTGTGTGTTTGTCTTTGTGGAGTACAAAAGCTGGCATAACATAGAAAAGATGTGGAGAAAAGTAATCCTAGAATGAAAATATTTGAGAAGTGTGTTTGCTAGGGCTGCCAAAACAAACTACCAAGACTGTGTGGCTTAAAAAAATTAATTTTGTCACAATTCTGAAGGCTGCTAGTTCAAGATCAACCCAGTGAACACGATTGATTTTTTCTTGGGCCACTCTCCTTGGGGTTTCCCCTCTCTGGTCTTTCCTCTGTGTGTGTGGTTTGTTTTTTAATATCATCTTATAAGGACAGTAGTCAGATTAGATTAGTACCCACCCCTAAAACCTCATTTTACACCTTTAAAGACCTTATCTCCAAATAAAGTCACATTTTCAAGTACTTGGTATTGGACTTCAATGTTTGAATTGTGGGCTGGGGACAGGCAATTCAGTCGATATCAAAAATTATGGTGATTAAGCTTCTAAATAGTACACGAATTAAGTATTTCACAGGCATATCAAACTCAGGGCAACTAAAACAGACCTTATGATACGCTACCTAGCTTCACTTACTCATCCAACTTTGAAATCTAGTCCCCATTCCAGAGTATTCCCTTTTCTTTTATGCAAATACTTAAAAATATGTCTTACTGATTCTAACTTCTAATTTTATGTTAATATTGTCCATATTTTTGTTTACTGTGGCTAAAAACTGGAAATATTAATGGTGAAGAGTTAGACTTTGCCTAAAACTAGGTTTTATCCCTAATGGAATATTATGCAGCTGTTAAAAATAATGCTTTTAAAAAAAATAAATGACATAAAATATGCTCATTGCATTGTATAGGGTAAATCCAAGTTGCCAAATAGCGTATTCTTATTTATGTGACATCACACACACACACATTCACACGCACACACACACTATATAGTTTTAGGAAAAAAGAGTGACTATAAGGGTCAATGCCAAAATGTTAAGAGTGCTGTTACATTTTTTTTGGTGCAATAGCTCCTCTGAAGGTAACTTTCTCTATTTGTCTCTATCCAAAACTCTCCATGGTGTGGTTAAGAAATAGGAAACTCTCCCTAGGCCCTTTCCTCTCCAAGTCTCCCTGCCCTATGTTAAGAAAAATTAATTTATTTCACAGGTAATCATTGAGCACCAAGTATGTACCAGCTATTATCCTATGCAATACAAAAATGAATAGAGTAAATTTAAGATATACTTACTAAGGAAATTGAAAATCAAGACAATAGAATATCCTCGCATAAAAGGAAAAAAATTTTAAAACTGTGAAATGACTGTAAGGAATAGGGGAACAAGAAGGATTAAGGCCAGAAAGTGACATAATTTACGGTCAGGTCATGGTTACCTCTGGGGGCAGTAGCAGGAAGATGAGAGATGAGGTCAAAGCAGTTCTTGGTAATATAACAAATATAATAGACATAACCAATATATTTGATTGATAATTGGGTTCAGGCATGGCCATCATATTATTCTTTATAACTTGTATATCGATTTGTTACATTTTTAAATCTATCTAGAAGTACAAACTTAAAAGCAAGTAAAGACAAAATAATCTACAAACATGTTTGTGGAAAATCACTTCAACTTCTATAAAAAGAACTTCTGTAAACTATGAAATATTGCTTATAGCAAAAATTTGGTTATAAAAAAGGAAAACTCTCCTTACACTCCAAAAGACTGCAGATGCTGAAAAAAGAGTGGGTGCTTAACAAAAATCTCTGCTACTATATAAAACTTGATTTTTTTCCCCCTTTTTTCCTTTTTTTTTCAGATGGAGTCTCTTTCTGTCACCCAGGCTGGAGTGCAGTGGTGTGATCTTGGCTCACTGCAACCTCCACTTCCCAGGCTTGAGTAATTCTCCTGCCTCAACCTCCTGACTAGCTGGGACTACAGGCCACATGTGTGCCACCATGCTAATTTTTGTATTTTAGTAGAGATGGGGTTTCACCATGTTGGCCAGGCTGGTCTCAAACTCCTGACCTCAGGTTATCTACCTGCCTTGGCCTCCCAAAGTGATGGGATTACAGGTGTGCGCTGCTGCGCCCGGCCTATGATACTTGTTTTTTAAGGGATTCTTCTTGAAATATACTCCTTTTCTGCCAGGGAAAGGAAATACTTCACATGTACGCTGAAGTATTTCATTTCATCATTTGTCAATTTGTTTAGATTTACATTTATTTCATTCATATCCATTCAGGCACTTGTTCAGATAAATTAAACACATAATTTGAATTCAATATACTAAATGCAAGAACTAGTTTTGTAAAAGATATGAGAATTGTTTTACATAATCAGAACAGTTGCTGGGTTAGGAAAGGGATTTTGTGTGGTTCCCTGTTGTTCAGAAGAAAGTCCACATTCCTGTCATTGGCCTAACATGCCTCCAAACCTGGCACAAAGCCACTTGTCCAAGCATCAACCATCACTTCCAATACTGACATGATTTATACTATTGTCTGAACTTCTATTTTCTTTTATTTTTCTTTAGAGATGGAGTCCTATTCTCATTGCCCAGACTGGAGTGCAATGGCACGATCTCTGCTCACTTCAGCCTCTGCCTCCTGAGTTCAAGTGATTCTCCTGCCTCAGTCTCCCAAGTAGCTGGGATTACAGGCTTTTGCCACCATGCCTAATTTTGTATTTTTAGTAGAGACAGGGTTTCACCAGGTTGGTCAGGCTGGTCTCGAACTCCTGACCTCATGTGATATACCCGCTTCAGCCTCACAAATTGCTGGGCTTACAGGTGTGAGCCATTGTGCCTGGCCTCTTTTCTGACATTCTATATAGTATTTAATTCTTGCTCTGTTTTCCATAAAGGCATGTTTTGACTGACCAAATAGATTGGAAGCTCCTCAAGGGCAGGAAAAAAATATAGAGGGAGGTGGTGGGGAGAGGTTGTAATGCTAAACAATGTTGTTATGGATAGCCTCAAGAAGTCTATGATATTTGAATACAAACCTGAAGGAAGTGAGGGGAACACTACCTACAGAAACCTAGAAGCTGACTGGACCACTCAAGGGGAACCATCGGTATGTCGTTCCTGTGAGGAGTACCTCTAGCAAGTTCCAGGAACTGGTGGAGTTGGCTAGGAAGGAGTGGAAGAGTAGCGGGATTTGAGGCCAAAGAGTTAATAAGGATCAGACAGTGTGGCCTGTAACCCACTGAAAGGACCTTGAGTTTTTCATTAAGTGACATGAGAACCATTGTGGGGGTTTCAGCAGAGGAGTCATCTGATCTGAATTGCCCTTTATTGGAATTCCTCTGGGAGAACCAGGTGATGACAATGTTGTCGTAATAAAGGTAGAAGATGGCAGTGGCTTGACCAGAGGAGTAGCAGTGAGAATGAGAAATGGTTGGATTCTGTTTGTGTTTTCAAGGAAGAGCTCATAGAATTTACTGATGGATTGTTATGTAGGATGTGAAAGAAAAAGACAAAAATGATTCCAACTAACAGAGTATAAATGCCATTCACCAGTTTCAAGATGATGAGATTAGCTGTTTTGTCAGAGATAACGAAATTCTGTTGAAATTGGAAGTTCATATTAATTGGACTTTCAAGTAGAGATGTCAAGTAAGTAACAGGGTCTCTGAGTATGGAGTACAACGCTGTGGGCTGGTCATTCAGTGTTCATGACACAAATATATGTATAGTATCTCCACAGCAACAAGGAAACATCAGTTCAAAAGAATCAGATGGAGATTTTCATTCTCCAGGTCCATCTTCTCAGAGCGATCAGAAGTGGCAGAGTTAAGGGAAGAGAAAAGGCAGCATCAGATACAGAGCTCTGAAGCCAGTTTCCACAAATAGGCTTCAGGATGCCTGAGAACACATAGAATCGCATCAGGGGATTGAAATGTCCCCAAATATGTGATGACAGTGGGTGTATTTTGGAAAAACTGTGAATATCTATCACTGGATCTCCAAAGTTATTCCCCATGGCTCTAACTTTAATAGATTATTTGAGTGAGGATTCCAATGTTATTTCATACTCTTATGAGTAAGGGCATTTTTCCACATTTGTAAAATAGGAATAATATTTATTGTTTGTTGTGAAAAATATAGGATGAAAGGAAAATTACTGGAGAAAGAAATTGTAAAACTGTAAGTTAGAAATTCACATGTCATTAATATAAAACAAACATTCTTTACTTCTTTGACCCAAAGCTTTTTCTCTTTATTATCTACCTTCTTTCTTAAGAGATTTAGTCCCATCTTGTGGCTTTTTTACTCTTATGGCAATTATGCTTTGACTGTGAATTATGTTTCCATGTTTCTTTTCTTTCTTGTTTTTTTTTTTTTGAGACGGAGTTTCGCTCTTTTTGCCCAGGCTGGAATGCAACGGCGCGATCTCGGCTCACCACAACCTCCACCTCCCAGGTTCAGGCGATTCTCCTGCCTCAGCCTCCCAAGTAGCTGGGATTACAGGCATGCGCCACCACCCTGCCTAATTTCATAGTTCTAGTAGAGATGGGGTTTCTCCATGTTGGTCAGGCTGGTCTTGAACTCCTGACCTCAGGTGATCCACCTGCCTCGGCCTCTCAAAGTGCTGGGATTACAGGTGTGAGCCACTGCACTGGGCCCCATGTTTCTTTTCTAACCTGCAGGTTTTTATAGCCAACTGCCTATTTCATATCTTTCATATCTTTCTCTTAGATATGTAACAGGCATCTTAAATTCTCTCTGGATATACAAAAATAAGAATTTGAATCCTCTCCAAAACTTGTTCCTTTCTTATTTTTCCACATTTTAGCCATCGATACCTCGAATTCCAGTTGCTTTGGCTAAAATCATTGGAATCATCATACATTTTTGTCTGTTTTTCATACTCTACACATTCAGTAGCTCAGAAAAAACTATCAACCTTAATTCAAAATATATATAGAATCCAAGCACTTTTCATAGCCTGTACTACTAACACACTGGTCCAAGCCACTGTCATCTCAACTGCATTACTGTAGTACCCTCTGAACTGGTCTCCTTGCTCCTACCCTGGTCCCATCACAGTTTATTCTTCATCGGGCATCCAGATAGCTCATTTAAAAATATAAATCAGGTCCAGTGTGGTGGCTCACGCCTGTAGTCCCAGCCCTTTGGGAGGCTGAGGCGGGCGAATCACGAGGTCAGGAGATGAAGACCATCCTGGCTAACATGATGAAACTTCATCTCTACTAAAAATACAAAGTATTAGGCAGGTGTGGTGGCTACACCCTTGTAGTCCCAGCTACTCGGGAGGCTGAGGCAGGAGAATCACTTGAACCTGGGAGGCTGAGGTTGCAGTGAGCTGAGATTGCGCCACTACACTCCAGCCTGGGTGACAGAATGAGACTCTGTCTCCCCCCCCCCAAAAAAATTATATATATACGCACACACACACACACACACACATATATATGTGTGTGTGTGTGTGTGTCTATAAATCAGAGTATGTCAGTTCTCTGCTCAAAACCTTGCAGTGGCTCCCATCTCACTCAGAATAAAACAGTAGTCATACTGGTCTACAAGGCCATATAGAGACTCGTCTCCATTTGCCTTGCAGATCTTATTGGTTTTTAATTTGCACCCTTATCCAATACCAGCAGTGGGTTCTTGACCCTCAGAAAATAGAAATCGACAAAGAATATAAGATGGACTTGAGCAAGGCAGTTTATTAGGGCTTTCGGCTTGAGCAGAAAGGGAGACAACAGCCAGAGGTATACTTGCAGCTGGCTCCTTGAAAGCAAGCTAGCCTACTTTGTTATTCTTTTCTGGGCTTTGTCCAGGTGACATCATGGCATGTTTGGGGTGGTCTGTTGGAAACACCTTTGCAGTCCCTTGTCATGTTTTTTCCTGTGTCTCAGGCCTCACTGGCATCTTAAATCTTCATGCAGGGGTATAATTTTTATCATTAACATGATGCAAAATTTAGGTTAGGATAATCTAAGACCCTACAGTGCATGTTCATTTGGGGAAGGTCTTTTGGAAATCCCTATGCTGATGGCCAGGATGTTTGTGGTTAGAGTGTTCCACTTCTTTGATGTCTGATTGCTTGATTTTATGAGCGGAAGCTTCAGTGGCTGCAAGGTTATGGAGCTGGGTGCTGCTGTATTCAGCGTAGCATGTAAAGAAGTGTGGCGGGGTCCCTTGTCCTGCCTTCCAATGTCTGCCTCACTTCTGCCCCTTTTTCCAGCCATAATACTTGCTTTTTACCTCCAGGCTTTCTTGCTTGGTATTCCATTTGGAATATTCTCTTGTAGCAGGATGAGCCGCAGACAAAACTCCTCAGACACCGGATTAAAGAAGGAAGAGGTTTTTTATTCAGCCAGGAGCATCGGCACTCTCACTTTCTCAATGTATTTTTTCTTTATCATTTTATGAGTAAAATTTCCCAAGACAGTATCATTTAAAATATCACCTCTTCCAACCACATGCTATGCCTTTTCCTGCTTCAGTGATCTTCATAGCAGTCAGCACCATCTGACACAGTATGTTTTGTTTTGTGTGTGTACCACCACCCAATAAATATAAATTCTATGTACACAGACAGATTGTTTTGTTCTTTCTCATTCACTGCTTTAACTCCCAGAGCGTAGAACAATGCTTGGCACATGCTATGTGCTCCTTTTGGTCGCTGTTGTTACACTAACATCCTCATAAAACTTTTTCTCCTCAAACCAGTGCCTTAGTACCAATAACATGATGCTTTTCATATATATGCACAAGGTCACACTTTTAAAAAATGACATTCAAAATAACTATTTTCCTGATTTCAAAGTATCAGCCTACGGATTACTTGTTGGCTAGAAGAAAAATCTCATTTTCAGTGGAACTATCACCCTAAACCACCAATTTTTTTTTTTTTTTTTTTTTGGGCAGTCTTTCTCTGTTGCCTAGACCGGAGTGCAGTGGTACCACCTTGGCTCACTACAACTTCTGCCTCCCGGGCTCCAGCCATTCTCCTAACTCAGCCTTCTGATTAACGGGGATTACAGGTGCCTGCCACCATGC
Organism: Chlorocebus sabaeus; assembly: GCF_047675955.1. NCBI lineage: Eukaryota > Metazoa > Chordata > Mammalia > Primates > Cercopithecidae > Chlorocebus > Chlorocebus sabaeus. Next base: position 26,142,237 of record NC_132920.1, on the reverse strand, counting down.
CCGGTTAATTTTTTTATTTTTAGTAGAGTTGGGTTTTCACCATGACGACCAGGCTGGTTTTGAACTCCTGACGTCAGGTGATCGGCCCACCTTGCCCTTACAACGTGCTGGGATTAGAGGCATGAGCCACTGTGCCCAGCCCAAACCTGTGATTTTTCTATCACTTTGAATTTGCATAAAACCAGACATCAAGTGCTTCTGATGTAGTGTACTACTATGTACATTAAATGTGTAAACTGTTCCTGACAGGTATATTCACCTTTCAATTAAGTGTACGGAAGTCACTTGTACTTTACAGGACATGGAGAATACAGAAGCTAAAATGATTAAGAATCAAGCCAATCCAAAAAAAAAAAAAACACCATTCTGTAAGTCCGGTCTTCAAAAAATCAACGTCCAAAAATGGGGAAGTAGGGGAGAGGAGCCTGTTTTAGATAAGAAAACTGGAGACACAACCGAAGTTATGGCGGCATCCTTCTTTAAACAAACCAGATCTCCAAGACATCTGGGGCATAACCGGGATGTTTTCAATGTGGAATGAGTACAGGTCTTTTTTGAACAATAGACAATGAGATCCAAGTAGGAAGTAACGAAGGCTTTATTTTCAGAGTGAGAAGAATCCCAGGATGTAGTGAGCACTCTGTGTCAGTGAAGGGGAGCTGGAATATATACATGCCTTACAGTCAATCCTACATCACAGATTAAGGAGGTTTGGAAAAATTCTTTGAATATTATTCATGAGGGAAGTCAGGCACTTGCACTTTCGCAAAACATGTAACATACATTTCATGTGAACCATGGGGAGGATTTTAGCATTACAATGAGGTGAGATTTAGCTTTATGCTAAAAGATGAACTGTAGGGCACAAAGACAATTTGTTCAATCTCTACAAGCTGGCTGAAACTGGCTTAAGGTCTATGTCCACTTATCAATAACGAATATATGTAAGACTGGTCCTCTAATTGGAGTTGTGGCAGGACTGCAAAACAGGGGAAAGGGATTTCTGGCTGGTCAATCAGAATCCGTTGGAACATTTTCTAACTAGTTTCTACAATGCTTTCCAGCAGTTAGTTTCTGCTTACAGGAAAGAAATCATACGGCAATTAACACTAAGATGATTAATCCTTCATTTTTTCTGCTAGCCATGCAACTCGATTATGTGGGGTTTACTGTATACTCAACAATTTGGGGTATAATGTCCTATTATAGCGTAGTATATATACTATAAAAACTGTCATAAACATTCTACCTACTTTTTAAATGTTTTTGTTACCGAGATTCCAGGGGTTCAGTCCAGGTCCTGCTGCTCGCCAGAGAATTTCAATGACCTAGAGGAGGGAAGGCTTTAATCCCGTGCTGCTGCTTAGGATAAAGGGAGATGAAATCACAAATCCGTCTCCCCGACCAAAATTTGGGGGGGTTTATGTAGCGAGAAGAGCGAGAAAATAGGAAATCAGGGAGCAATTGCTAAGGAAGTAATCATGATGGTTGAGAAACATGGGAGTCTCACGGTGTGGATGCAGTGATCCGGTGAGTTTCAGTTCCTCGCTTGAGGCAAGTACATGAGTTCCTAAACTTTAAAATTTGTCTCATGTGAGTTAAATGTTAAATTTCAAGCTTTAGGGTAGGGTTAAAAGGTCAAATTTCTTTATTCAAAAAACAGCAGATATTAGAACTTCTAAGGGACAACTGGGTTGGCTTAATATTCCGAAATGCATACTTGCAACCTCTCCTCGCGTGAGCTGATCTACCTCAGGGGCCTGTACACACCAGAAACTCGGTCATTAACAGAAAACAAGCCGCCAGGATTTAAGGCCCACATTACCGCCCAGAAGATTCGTTATGCTAATTCGCGTATCCGCCCGTTGCCAGGCACCGGCTTTGTTCCTCGCTGTCCGCCATTTTGAGCGGTTACGCACTCTCGCAGTTTTCCTACTTACGTGGAAAACCATGCAGTTTTATTAAAAAAAAAAGCGGTAAGAGAAACAGATGAGACACCACCACTCTAACCTTTTCAGTGCAACCTAAGCACCTACACCTCCTGAAAAGGCTATGCCTAATACAGCAATTCTAAATGAAAAGGGATCGTAGCCTAAAAAATGGTATGCTGAAACCAAATATAATTTCGAACAAAAAAAAAAAAAAAACCCGCGAAAGACATACGTACCTGTGGATAGGAACAATGACTTATAAAGTGACAAAGTAGTTAACAAAAGTCATTAGCTCTTTTAAGGAGAAGTGTGGGCGGCCCTAAAAAGGGCCTTTAATTAATTTGAGATAGTCGAGATGTTGAGTCGTTCAAGCAAGAGCCTTAGCCGCCGAAGCCGTAAAGAGTGCGTCCCTGTCGTTTGAGAGCGTAGACCACATCCATCGCTGTTACGGTCTTGCGCTTGGCGTGCTCCGTGTAAGTAACAGCGTCACGGATCACGTTCTCTAGAAACACCTTCAGAACCCCGCGGGTCTCCTCGTAGATGAGTCCAGAAATACGCTTGACACCACCGCGCCGAGCAAGACGCCGGATGGCAGGCTTGGTAATACCCTGGATATTATCTCGCAAGACTTTACGGTGACGCTTGGCGCCCCCTTTACCCAAGCCTTTTCCGCCTTTGCCGCGACCAGACATGACAAACCAGCCTGAAAAACAAACCGGAGGAATGTGAAAGACGAGCGACCGTAGTACCCTTATATGCTGGGAATTCGGACCTAATTGAAGACTGAAAACGCACATACGGGAACTTTGATACTGCCTGCTGGCCCCACCTCTCACAGCTCAGACCCGGATGACGTCACCAAGGACACCAGTTCCCGCCGGAAGAGTGCGCTCTCCATGGAGGCGTCTCTGCAAGTCTTAGTCCCCAAAGAGGAAATTTAGGCCTATTTTAACAACTAAATGAGATTAAATATATTAACATTTTTAAGTTAATATCATTTATTGCTTGGATGCTCTAGAACGATTGAACAGGAGCTTCGGCTCACAAGACTGGAACTGTAGCAATCTCCTTCCATGAGGAGTTCAGCTTTGTTCCCACAGGCATGGTGCCTCTGACATTTCTGCTGCTTGCTCTCTTGGGGACCGAGCCCCCTTAGGAAGTGTTTGAAAACTGCAAGATCTCACCCTCTCCAGCACCAAGCTAAGGGAAATCTGACCAAAAGGGTTTTCTTCCCGAAGAGAAAAATATGGATAATTAGTGATCCGTCGGACGCTGTGGCTCACGACTGTAATCTGAGCACTTTGGGAGGCTGAGGAGGGCGGATCACCTGAGGTTGGGAGTTCAATACCAGTCTTTAACATGGAGAAACCCGTCTCTACTAAGAACACAAAATTAGCCGGGCGTGGTGGCGCATGCCTGTAATCCCAACTACTTAGGAGGCTGAGGTAGGAGAATTGTTTGAACCCAGGAGGCAGAGGTTGTGGTGAGTCGAGATCACAGCATTGCACTCCAGTCTGGGCAACAAGAGTGAAACTCCGTCTCAAAGAAAAGAAAAAAAAAAAAAAGAAAGAAAATTAGTGATCCCATTAATTCTAGTCCTCATTGTGGAGGCCCGTGTTACAATTTTGGCTTTTCTTTTTTCCCTGTTTATTAAAATTTATAATTCTCATTTAAACAATTAGCTAACACGCACATCTAAACCTAAAAACTCACTGGTGTGTTAATGTTTAGTTCTCTATTGTTAGTTTTCTTTTCTCTTTGATGCTGGTAGCAGCCTTTATCACAAGAGAATTGGCAACGCGTAGTGGGCCAAGGTATTAAATAGGCGACTTCCTACAGACTTTTAAAATAAAAGGTGGTGTTGGGAGTCAGAAAACTACTACAAAATGAAGGCCTCAGCAGTAAGTTTTTCTCCTCCTACATTCCTCTCTCTCCCTCCCATTCTCCCCGGAAGCTAGCTATTGGAACTAGACTCCTTCCTCCCCAAGATGGAACATATAAACCAAAGCTAGCCCCAAAGCTGGCCGTAAAACCTAAAAATAATTAATCAAATTTTCCTCCTTCTGCCTTTTTGTGTAATAACTGGCAGTAAAGAAATTATCTGGTCTGGCCTACCTCATTTGATTGTAGGTCATAAGACCCCGATTCAAGAGAGGGCTTGTTCTATGCCCAGGAGGAGAGAATGCTGCCTAGAAAGTCCAAGAAGAATCTAGACACACAGGCCTTGCTGGGCTGTTATGATTAGCTCAGTCTATTAGCATTAGCTCGTACCCTTTGTGTCCAATCATATTTCTACACAGCTGTCCATATTTTGTTGAATCTAAGCATAAAAATGTATGATTTCCCCTGTATCTTTGGGTCTTCAGTTTGAAGGCTACTGTGTACATGTTAGTTAATTTGGATGCCCTCCTAGACATACAGATGTTACGATTTCTACTGTGAAAAGAAATCAAATATGTAGAGACTAAACAAAAAGGAACTGTAAATTGCTGCTGTTAAAATCCCACCAATATCAAAATTCTGTGCGCCTGTGATATTTAGGAAGAATTTACATGCTTCTATAATAATTTTAATAGTATTTACATATTTGTATTTAAATGTATAAAACTGTAATTTAATAGAACATTAGTTAATATATTACTGAATTGGGGTTTTTTTTTTTTTTTTTTTGAGTTTTTTGGCTGTAAGTTTATTCAATGCAAAATAATCCTCTCCAGTTTTGCTGAGGTGGCTGACCACGTCCATGACCAAATCTGCCTCTAAACTGGAATTCGGTTGCTGATCCAGCCCCAGCCTTGGCTTTCTTGTCAGTACCAGGGGACACAGCATTCCGTCTGCAGGTATCGCTGTCGGGTTCTCCTGTTGTGAGTCTTGCAGGTTGCTCACCTTCCATCCAGACCTTTAGGCCGAGGGCTGCCAGGCTCTGGACTCTGGACGACTGCGGCCTTCAGTGGCAGGCACAATCTCTGGGGGCAGATGAAGGTAATTATGGAGATACTGGATGCTCTCATTGGTAAGGTACCAGTAGAAATGTCTCCAGGCAAACTGTTCCTTCAAGTAGCCTTGGGACTCAAGAGACTGCATGGCCTTCATGACACGAAGGTTGGGCACATTCTTGTCTGCCATTTCTAGGTGCTTAAGCATATGGACATCCTTCTTGGTCACCATGACTCCCGGCTTAAAAAGGAGTTCATAAATGGCAATCTGGTTCTTCTTAGGCATCAACATCTCGGCGACTGTGGGGTCTCGGGCCAGGGCTGGTACATTACTCAATTCTTAAACTTGTATGGTTGCACTGGTTTCCTATTGCTGGTTTGAAAAATTATCACATTTTATGATTAAAAAATACAAATTTGTAATTATATAGTTTTTAAAATTGGGGCTCAGTCAGATCTTACTGAGCAAAAGAGTCAAGGTGTTGACTTGATATTAACTAAAGAAATAAAGAGCCTGTATCTTTTCCCTTGCCTTTTTACCCTGTAGATGCCACTCTCTCCTTGGATCATGGTCCTTTTCTTTCACTTTCAAAGCTGGAAATTTATGGCCAAATCGTTCTCATGCTGCCATATCTCTAGTTCTCTATTCCAATTCCGTCTTCCACTTTTAAGAATCTTTGTAATTGTATTGGGTTAACTCGTAACATGCAAGATAATCTCCTTAAGGTCAGCCAATTTAGTAGCCTTAATTCCATATAAACTTTAGTTGCCCTTTGTCACGTAATGTAACAAAGACTGCAGGAATTTGCAGACTCCAGGGATTAGGATGTGGTCATCACTGGGGTAGCCTTATTCTGCTTAGGACAGTGGATCACAATATTTTTAGAATCTGATAGAAAGCTATATAATTTGTTCTGGGAAGGAGAAACACATATGGCCACATTTTTACATAAAATTTCAGAAAGAAGTTGTATTCCCCTCAAGCTGATGTACACCTTAGTTTAGATATTTACTTATGGAACTACAGAAAGCAAAAATCGACTGCTATACCAATGTAAATTTGCACATGAAGCTATTTAGTATTTTTAGCTTTCATTTTTCTCGGTTTTTCTTGTTGCTTTCATATTTTCAGTTGGGGTTTGTTTATTTGAATGTTTATATATGCTTTGTAAGTGCTGTGTTCTGTGTCCATTTATGTGCCAGACAGGGAGTGGGAAGTTGAAAAAAAATTGTGGGACGGGTGCGGTGGCTCACACCTATAATCCCAGCATTTTGGGTGTCTGAGGAGGGTGGATCACCTGAGGTCAGGAGTTCGAAACCAGCTTGGCTAATACGGAGAAAGGCCGTGTGTACTAAAAATATAAAAATTAGCCGGGTGTGGTGGCAGCTGCCTCTTGTCCTAGCTACTTGGAAGGCTGAAACAGGAGAATCACTTGAACCCAGGAGGCGGAGGTTGCAGTGAGCCAAGATCGTGCCATTGAACTCTAGTCTGAGCGATAATAGTGAAACTTCGGAACAAAAAAAAAAAAAAAGAAAAGAAAGTAATATAGAATACTATTCCTTTTTTCTTAACTGGGTTGAAATTCTAAGAATATTTTGTATAAAATATTTTAAATATTTTTAAAAATACAAAAATATTTTGTAAAAATTCTAAGTATTCTACAATGGATGCCATTCATAACAATTTATGATCTTAAGTAAGGTTTGTAATACAAGCAATACAGTACAACTTCAATATCTTTATATGTGAGTATATAGAATAGAAAAATTGTGGTATTTGTAAGTAGAATGACATAAATTATTTTCTCATTTAAAAATCACAATTTTTGCCTATTAGAATAAAATGAACATATATGAAGTCAACCTTGAAGGAGAAAAAGTAAAAAACAACTTTGAGGAAGTGACCACAAAATATTTTAGGGTTAAGGGTGTTTCTCTCCTGGACTTCCAGTTATTACTCCCAAATGTTATTTTGCCAGTAGCCAAACTTTTCTTTAAACAAAGAACAATTTTGATTATTAGTGCTGCATCCAGGCACCGGTGTTCACATTTTTCAGTTTTCATGCACATGGCTTGTCTTGCTTTCCTTATATTTTGAAGAATTTGATTATATTATTTTAACCAGGCAAACTTGCCAATGCTGTTATGACTAAACTGGAATTAAGGAAGACATTCTTTTTCCCCACACTGTCAGTAGCAAAAGAAATATTACTTAATTTCAAAAGTTCTTTGCTTATGAAATCAGTTTGACAAGGGACACATCACAGCACAACATAAGATAAATGTGCACATCAGCACAATGGGCTAGCCTTGTAACCAGCACTTTGGGTAAAACAAATATGCTACCACTAACTTAAGATTAAGTACAGCATTTTGCCTTAAAGCAGTCAAAAGAACTGTGCTCTAGACCTACACAGCAGCAAACCCCTCAAATCAAGATAAAACCAAACCTGTTGGTAAACAGAAAATATGCAGGTAATTACAACTCTATAGCTGAAAAAGTGGGTGGCTCTTAAAAGAGCCTTTGGGATTGGGTATGAAGACGTTAGAATTACTTAGAGCTGGTGTACTTGGTGACAGCCTTGGTGCCTTCGGACACGGCATGCTTGGCCAGTTCCCCGGGCAGCAGCAGGCGCACGGCCGTCTGGATCTCTCTGGAGGTGATGGTGGAGCGCTTGTTGTAATGTGCCAGGCGGGAAGCCTCCCCGGCAATGCGCTCGAAGATATCGTTGACGAAGGAGTTCATGATACCCATGGCTTTCGATGAGATGCCAGTGTCGGGGTGGACCTGCTTTAGCACCTTGTACACGTAAACGGAATAGCTCTCCTTGCGACTACGCTTGCGCTTCTTGCCATCCTTCTTCTGCGCCTTGGTCACCGCCTTTTTGGAGCCCTTCTTTGGGGCAGGAGCAGACTTAGCAGGTTCAGGCATGTTAAAGAAACACCTCGTCCACAACCTAAAGAAAAATGACAAGTATCCTCACTCTGCAGCTCGTAATATCTCTAGAGCTGGTGTCCTAAACTGGCGTTTGAAAACTTACATATTGATTGGATAAACTGTCTCTGTGTGCCCTGTTGTATGCAAATTAGGCGATTCTCGCGATTCTTTGTAATTGGTAGGTTGTTCTAGCCAATCAAATAGCGTTATTTACAATTCGGCCTCCAAGTATAATAGTTTCTCACTTGCTAAGAAAATTCAGTTTTACATTTTTCACTTCGTTGCTTAACATCTATTTTGAGATATCACAATGTCCGGACGTGGCAAGCAAGGCGGAAAGGCCCGAGCCAAGGCTAAGACCCGATCTTCTCGGGCCGGCCTCCAGTTCCCTGTGGGCCGAGTGCACCGCTTGCTCCGCAAGGGCAACTACTCCGAGCGAGTTGGGGCTGGCGCACCGGTGTATCTGGCGGCGGTGCTGGAGTACCTGACTGCCGAGATCTTGGAGCTGGCGGGCAATGCGGCCCGCGACAACAAGAAGACCCGCATTATCCCCCGGCACCTGCAGCTGGCCATCCGCAACGACGAGGAGCTAAACAAGCTGCTGGGTAAAGTCACAATTGCTCAGGGCGGTGTCCTGCCCAACATCCAGGCTGTATTGCTCCCCAAGAAGACTGAGAGCCACCACAAGGCCAAGGGCAAGTAAAACGAGAATTTGCATATTGACTTTTTACGGAGGCAATCTTAACCAAAGGCTCTTTTCAGAGCCACCCATGTATTCATCAAAAGGGCTCATATTTTTTTCCATGTCAGCTATTTTGCAGTTTTGTTTAGTAATTCTTCTACCTGTAAGTGGGTGTCCTTACACTGTGCAACGTGAAACTAACCTTCCATTTTAAAGTCGCCATAAAAATAGTTAAGCAAATCGGCGGGGCGCGGTGGATCACGCCTGTAATCCCAGGACTTTGTAAGGCCGAGGCTGGCGGATCACAAAGTCAGGAGTTCCAGACCAGCCTGACCAACATGGTGAAACCTCGTCTCTACTAAAAGTACAAAAATTAGCCAGGCCTGGTGGCGCGCTCCTGTAATTTTAGCTACTAAGGAGGTTGAGGCAGGAGAAAAGCTTGAACTCCGGAGGCTGAGGTTGCAGTGAGCCGAGATCGGGTCACTGCACTACAGTTTGGGCGACAGAGAGATACTCTATCTCAAAAAAAAAAAAAAAAAAAAAAAAAAAAAAGGCAAACTAATTAAAATGCAGAGAGTATATGTCACAGGTAATTTAAATCGATCAATGCAGCAGCCCCTTACGATTGCAAAGCTGTTAAAAGGCGTGAGAAATACAGGAGAGAGGTTAATGTTCGTCAGTGTTTACATTTACATACGAATGTAGTGACTTAAAGCAACGGAACCAGAAACAACCTTTTATTATCTTTTGTATGCATCTTAATGATACGAAATTACCTGCAATTTGTAAGGATTTTTGAGGTCTGTTTTTGCTTTTTGCAAGCCACTTTCCACTCTACTGAGCTAACTCTCATTAATTATAAATAGGAATATAAACCTACATCCCTTGGAGCCAGATGGCCCTTAGGTGGAGCTTCTTTTCTTTGCACAGTGTTCAGCATGACTACAAGGGCACACTGGTCTTTTTGTGCCATTTATAAATTTGGCTATTTCTTTTCTTTACAGCAGATTACACAAATACCAGTTGAACTTGTAAAAGATGAGAGTGCTTTCATATGAGGATGTCATATTGTAGTTAAATATGTGTTCATGTTGCTTGGCATCAGGTTTCAAATTGTTAATGGTCATGGTGTACTTGGAACAAATTATTGAAAATATCTCCAAGTTTAAATAGACAGATCAAGACATAAAATTAGCCTTTCTAAACTTAAGAGGGTAAAAAGAAATCACTTGACCAATCACAACTAGCGCGCGTTTTTTCAAAACGTTGATCAAAGTCAGTTTCAGGCGCCAACGTTTTTTTAAAAATTAAGTAAGACACGTTATCCTAGTAGCTAGATAAAATTTTGCAGAGGAAAATCAAAGTACGTTTTTTTAAAAAGCCAGAAAGATGGCACAGAGGGGAAAGGGTTGAAAACACCAGCAGTTAAAGGAGACGGACGGAGGAAAGTTTTAATATTTGGTCTACATGCAGGAGATGTTCTGTCAGGGAGTGGACGTCTCCACCAATGGAGCTGCAGGGGAAAGGCTGCTTGGTCCAATCAGAACAGGGCTGCCTTTATATATACGGGTAGAAAAGTCTAGGCTTTCGGTTTTTCGTCATTTAGCGGGGTTTAGAAGTTCGCAATGGCTCGTACCAAGCAGACAGCTCGCAAGTCCACGGGTGGGAAGGCGCCACGCAAGCAGTTGGCCACCAAGGCTGCTAGAAAGAGCGCTCCGGCCACCGGCGGCGTGAAGAAGCCCCACCGCTACCGGCCCGGCACCGTGGCTCTGCGCGAGATCCGCCGCTACCAGAAGTCGACCGAGTTGCTGATTCGCAAACTGCCATTCCAGCGTCTGGTCCGTGAGATCGCGCAGGATTTCAAGACCGATCTGCGCTTCCAGAGCTCGGCGGTGATGGCGCTGCAGGAGGCCTGCGAGGCCTACCTGGTGGGGCTCTTTGAGGACACCAACCTATGCGCCATTCACGCCAAGCGAGTGACTATCATGCCCAAGGACATCCAGCTTGCTCGCCGCATTCGTGGGGAGAGGGCGTAAATTTTGTTGTGAATGTGTGCTAACCAAAACCCAAAGGCTCTTTTCAGAGCCAACCACCTTTTCTATAAAAGTTGCTGTGTACTGTTGCTGTCCGTAAACTGGAATCTGTTCAGTCAAGGTAAGTAAGCATTCTTACCTCTATCCCTCTCCCCTCCCTTCACGGAATTGGTGTAAAAAATTTGATAATTGGGCAGTTATTAAAACAGCCTTTAAGGTACTCTAGTTTTTAATTTCTGTTTTTGGGGGGCCGCTTTCTGGGGCTTGGGTACCTCCGGCTTGGGAACTTTCTTGGCCACCTTTGACCAACCAACCTTTTTCTCCAGCAGCCTCCACCCGCAAAAGCCTTATTTGGGGTCTGCTTAGTACTTTTCTTCGGAATAAGGGCGCCCCAAGCTTTCTTGGGCCTTTCGGCTGCCGGGACAGCTGTCTTGGGCATGACTGCAGCGGCTTTCCTGGCCTTGGTCTTGATTTTCCTAGGACCGCCTTGTTTAGCGGGAACGAACCCGAGGCGCTGCTCTTCTTAGCACGAAGATGCCCTCATTTGTTTTCAAGGCCTAACCTTATTCAAATGATTTTTAAAAGTTTGTATTTATTTTTACAACGAGGTCTCACTATGTTACCCAGGCTGATCTCAAAACTCCTCAGCTTGGCCAGGCAAGGTGGCTCAGTCTTGTAATGACAGCACTTTGGGATGCCAAGGCGGGCGGATAACGTGATGTCAAGAGTTCGAGACCAGCATGCCCAACACATTGAAACTTCATCTCTACTGAGAATACAAAAATTAGCCAGGTGTGGTGGCACACGCCTGCAGTCCCAGCTACATGGAAGGCTGAGGCGGGAGAAGGACTTGAACCCGGGAGGCGGAAGTTGCAGTGAACCGAGATGGCCCCACTATACTCCAGCTTGGGCAGCAGAGTTAGGTTCCGTCAAAAAAAAAACCCAAAAAACAAAAATCAAACAAACAAAAAATTCCCAAACACAAACAAAACCACCAAAAACAACTCCTTAGCTTAAGAGATTCTCCCGCCTTGGCCTCCCAAAATGCTGAGATTACACCGCGACCGGCAAGCTCCGGCTTAATGCGGCCGCTCTACTTAACATAGCCGCCAACACCTTGAGCGCGGCCACAGACAGGCTGCTAGGTCATTAGTGAACTCAGGTACCGAAGGAGCCTGGATGTCTTGCGCTTCACTGCACCTTCGGACTTGCAAACTTTTTTCTTTACTTAAGTCTTTGACTTGGGAGATACACCAGGAGTCACGGCATGTAAAGTTTCGGACTTGATTGTAGGTTTGGATATCTAATAGTTAAAAAAAAAAAATCAGGCTGCGAGTGTATCTATGATTACGTGTTATGTCACACACAGACACGCTGCGCGCTGATTGGTTCCCAGCTCAGTCTTTCAGCTTGGCAGCAACCTAGTCTCAACCCTGTTTCTGAGTTGTTTGTTGAAATTCAGAAAAGCAAAATAGTTTAAATTTCCTTAGGAGGAATCACACCAATTCTATTCTACAATGAACCAGAACGGCTAAGTGTTTATGATCTTTACATTTTCTTTCTCTAGTTTTTATTAAGGCAGCCTCGGCCTTTATCAAACGTTCCAGCTTTCAGAGATTCACAGTTCAGAGGGACAACTTGATTTTCATTTAAAATATAAACTCTTCCATTCGTGTCTTCAATTGCTTGCTGTCTTGTAATAGCCTACACATTTTTGGCCTCTCATACAGTGAACAACTACTTGATTTTCATTGAGATTTAACCAGGAAATCTGTTTTATATGAGAAGAGAAATAACAGGTTCTTTTTGAATTTCTCCAGAAGAACAGCAGTACGGATACTTAGAACAACAGCTCTTTCTGATAAAATTAGTTGGGGCTGAAAATGTTTTATGATAGCTTCTTGTTACTATTTGGATATTTAGTTAATTTGGGAGGGTTCAAACAAATGTGCAACATTTCCTTGGGAAAATGGGAAATACAATGATCAGTGATTCTCCAGATGTTGGGACTGTTTGCATAGCTGAACTCAGGAGAGATCCAGGAAAGGGCATAAAAGACAGAGAGTTTGACTCATTTATGAGTCAAAAAAAAATTTTTTTTAAATTTTTACTGGGGGAAATTAATTACTAAAATGTTCTTGAGTCTTTGGGTTCAGGGGTCTGTCATGCTTGGGGACATGGGGCAGATAAACTTTTGCAAAATATTCAAGTAACAGGATCAAGGATTATACACACAACCACCACACACACACAAAATTCCCTAGAGAGAGAAATTTAAAGAACAACCATGTTTCATATTCAGTACTACATTTCTTGTTTAAACAACAATATAGGCTTATAGTGAATGAAGTACAGCTTATGTTCGATATGAGAGGAAAATGGAGTGATGGCAGAAAGTGATTTAACTGATTTTCTTCACTCCTCAATGTCTTGAACATATGTTGATCTGGGGAGCATATACATTTATATGTTTTACTAAGACTATGAAGGAAGTAAATGCTGGGGACAGCAAAACACAAAAGGTGAGGGTTTCACACTTTTTGATCGCATCAAAATACAAATGACTTCATGTAGCAAATGCAACTAGGACATGAACAAATTAATGTTAATAAAAATTAATCAAATGGTTGAGATGAGAAACGAGCTAAATATGAATCACATTTACTTTGAGTGTGTATTCACTTTTTATGGAGCCCATGTATTTCTAATCTTAAAATGGCTTTGACCCATTATATTTGATTTCCTGGAGCACCAACAAAGGAAGAACTGACTTGTAGCCTTCCAACTGCGGGACTTCTCTAAGGTACTGTCCTATTTGCCTTCATGGGTTTGGGAGTTAGTTTCTTGCAGGTAACTAAAGTCTCTCCCTTCAGGCCTGTCCTCTTGCCTAAGTATCAAATTTGCATTTCTGGATGATTGCTGGATATCCGCTTGTTCATCTTCTGTACCAGACTCAGTATGACCATCCTCATCTAAGTAGCTTCTGTCTAACTAAGATTGCTGGATATTGGCTTTATTGTTTACCTATAACACACCCTCAACATATCCAACCACATCTAGGAAGCAACCTTTCAAGTGACATTCCTATATATTCTATTCACAACAACACTATTGCTTTGTTAACCAACACTTCAATTATTCCCTTTCCTTTGTTGCCAAATCCAATCTGTTACTAAGTTTGGTGGATTCTCCCTAAATTCATCTTCCCTTGTTTATTTGCCTTTTCATGGTTGTAATTCTTGCTCTTCTGTCTCTTCTTTGGACTGGCTATTGTTACAGCCTTCTTATGGGTGGTTCCTTTCTCTCATCCCTTTCTGCTGTCATTCATCCTCTTCATTGCTCTGGGTGAAATCTTCCTCCTATGAGCTTCAAATTTATATGCCCCATCTCCTTGTAGCTTTATGTTTTCTTCACTTAAAAACTGTTTTTCTCTATTCTTACAAGCCATGAAGAAAAAGCTGGATTCGGCTGGGTGTGGTGGCTCACGTCTGTAATCCCAGCACTTTGGGAGGCTGAGGTGGGTGGATCACCTGAGGTCGGGAGTTTGAGGCCAGCCTGACCAACACAGAGAAACCTCGTCTCTACTAAAAATACAAAAATTAGCTAGGCATGGTGGTGCGTGCCTGTAATCCCAGCTACTCAGGAGGCTGAGGCAGGAGAATCGCTTGTACCCAGGAGATGGAGGTTGCAGTGAGCGGAGAACACGCCATTGCACTCCAGTCTGGGCAACAAGAGTGAAACTCAGTCTCAAAGAAAAAAAAAGAGAGAGAAAGCTGGATTAATATAGCTTTAGATTTAAGAATAACTTTAGTATGGCAATCAAACTCTTTTATATGGCCTTAAATCAACACTCTGGAACTGTGGTTTAGTAGAAGTATGGAATTTGCAAACATGATGACATGTATTTGAGTCTTGTTTTGCCCCTTAGGAGCTATGTGATCTTGGTCTAATTATATTACCTTTCAGAGTATCTTTTTTCAGTTTTTTTCTTCTTTTTTCTCTCTTCTGCACCGTTTTAAATTTCAAACTAATCTAATGATGTATTTTGAAATGTTTATATTTTTCATTCCCCGTCTCTCAAAATCGATGAGATCTCTCTCTGTTTTGAATTCTTACATTGATTTCTTTCTTTCTTTTCTTTTTTTTTGAGACAGAATCTCACTCTGTTGCCAAGGCTGGAGTGCAGTGGCGTGATCTCGGCTCACTGCAACCTCCATCTCCCAGGTTCAAGCAATTCTTCTGCCTCGGCTTCCAGAGTAGCTGGGACCTGGGACTACAGGTGCATGCCACCACGCCCAGATAAGTTTTGTATTTTTAGTAGAGACTAGAGACGGGGTTTCACTATATTGGCCAGGCTGATCTTGAACTCCTGACCCTGTGATCCGCCAGCCTCTGCCTCCCAAAGTGCTGCGACTCCATGCGTGAGCCACGGCACCAGGCCCCCCCCCACATTGATTTCTTAAAAGGCCATTATAATCTGTTTCATATTAACTGCATACTTGTCCACTTTTAAATCTTCCTAGTAGTTTACAAATAACTAAAAGTACAGATTGGTATTATAGTATGGCATACAAATATTTATGTAAAAAAACTTGCAGAAATACATCTAGGGAGTTGTGTCAAACCAGAACATAATTCAACTGTCCTTAACTTTCCATTTCTTTATTATGCCTTTGTGGCTACTCCCCAAATGCTTGTTTTCTGCAGCAGTATGCCCTGTGCAGTATTGTTGACATAGTAGTGCTTGACTCTCGTTTTTCATTTTAAATTGAATAACTGGGTGAGGCATTATACACCATTGAAGATGCAGATCAATTATGAAATAGGTAACTTGTTCAAGTTTTCACCATTTAGCTCTGAGTGGCCCACACTATGCCTCTCATTCTAAGAAGCATTTTATTTTATTTATTTATTTATTTATTTATTTATTTATTTATTGAGATGGAATCTAACTCTTGCCCAGGCTAGAGTGCAGTGCTATAATATTGGCTTACTGCAAACTCTGCCTCCTGGGTTCAAGTGATTCTTGTGCCTCAGCCTCCCTGTAGCTGGGATTACAAGAGCATGCCACCATGCCCAGCTAATGTTTGTATTTTTAGTAGAGTCAGGGTTTCTCCATGTTGTCCAGCCTGCTCTTGAACTGGGCTCAAGTGATCCACCAGCCTTGGCCCCCCAAAGTGCTGGGATTACAGGCATGAGCCACCATGTCTGGCCAGATTAATATTTATTTATTTATTTATTTTTGAGACAGAGTTTCGCTCTTGTCGCCCAGACTGGAGTGCAATGGCGTGATCTTGTCTCACTATAACTTCTGTCTCCCAGGTTCAAGCAATTCTCTTGCCTCGGCCTCCCAAGTAGCTGGGATTACAGGTATGTGCCACCATGCCCAGCTAATTTTTGTATTTTTAGTAGAGGTGGGGTTTCACTATGTTGGCCAGGCTGGTCTCGAATGCTTGTCCTCAGGTGATCCACCCACCTTGGCTTCCCAAAGTGCTGGGATTACAGGCATGAGCCACTGTGCCCCGCCTAGAATAATGGTTTTAAATGCATTAGATAATATATAGGAATACAAAATGAAACAATTATATTAATATGCCATTATCAAATTATAAAAAATCCAAATTGGTGAAATATTAACATATGTGCTTTTAAATTTTTTATTTTATTTACTTACTGATTTTGAGACACAGTCTCACTCTGTTGCCCGGGCTGGAGTGCAATGGTACAATCTTGGCTCAGTGCAGTCTCTGCTTCTCAGGTTCAAGAGATTAGCCACCCAAGTAACTGT
The DNA here is from genome assembly GCF_047675955.1 of Chlorocebus sabaeus. Taxonomy (NCBI): domain Eukaryota; kingdom Metazoa; phylum Chordata; class Mammalia; order Primates; family Cercopithecidae; genus Chlorocebus; species Chlorocebus sabaeus. The sequence goes on along the minus strand of NC_132920.1, from coordinate 26,125,929 downwards.
GCGCCAATATGCCTGATAAATGTTTGCATTTTTAGTAGACACAAGGTTTTGCCATGTTGGCTAGACTGGTCTTGAACTGCTGGGCTCAAGTGATCCTCCCATCTGGGCCTTTCAAAGAGCTGGGATTTACAGGCATAAGCCATGCCCTGGCATAGGTGCTTTTTAAATTAATACATTAAATAATAATCTGTCTATGTGACTAAGACTTATTAGATTGGAAGTGTGGGGAATAGAAAGAGATCAGCCTGTTATTGTGTCTATATAGAAAGAAGTAGACATAAGAGACTCCATTTTGTTCTGTATTTGAGATGCTGTTAATCTGTGACCCTACCCCCAACCTTGTCCTTGCAAGAGACATGTGCTGTGGTAACTCAAGGTTTAATGGATTTTGGGCGTGCAGGGTGTGTCTTTGTTCCTAGAAAAGCTAGATATTGTCCAAGGTTTATCCCCATGTGATAGGATGAAACAATGCTGCTAAAAGTTTATCTCTAGGCACAGGATTTTCCTTTAAACTTATTCATGTCATAGAGATCCTTGTTCTTATGTCTTACTGCTGATTTCCTCCCTAAAAACGATCCTATTGTCCTGCCACTCCCTTATCTTTAAGATGTTAAAGATAATTATCTATAAATACTAAGGGAACTCAGAGACGGGTGCAGCGTGGGCCCTCTGTAAGCTGAGCGCCGGTCCCCTGGGCCCCCGCTTTTCTTTCTCTATACTTTGTCTCTGTGTCTTATTTCTTTTCTCAAGTCTCTCATTCCACCTAACGAGAAACACCCACAGGTGTGGAGGGGCAGGCCACCCCTTCAGGAAGGATTTAGTTTTGTTTTTTTTTTTGAGACGGAGTCTTGCTCTGTCGCCTAGGCTGGAGTGCAGTGGCACCATCTTGGCTCACTGCAAGCTCCGCGCCTCCTGGGTTCATGCCATTCTCCTGCCTCAGCCTCCCAAGTAGCTGGGACTATAGGTGCCCGCCACCATGACCAGCTAATTTTTTTGTATTTTTAGTAGAGACGAGGTTTCACTGTGTTAGCCAGGATGGTCTCGATCTCCTGACCTTGTGATCCTCCTGCCTCAGCCTCCCAAAGTGCTGGGATTACAGGCATGAGCCACTGCGCCCGGCTTTAGGATTGAGATTTTTAAATGCAATTTTGAGATATTGGCAATGGCAATGTGATACAAATAAAAGCACTTGTACTGCAATTATACTGTTTGTTGCCTGAGTTCATACATAGAGAAAATGCTAACTTTCTGTTGGAGAATAGTAATAAGAAAAAAAAAAAAATTTGATTTTTTTTTTTTCCTGTACTTATGCCCAGATCCCCTGAAGCCTTTCGATGTATCCCAGGCTAAGAACTTTACTCTGCAATCTTTTTCCATGTATCATAAATTCATCAAACAGCAAACAACTGTGATAAACCTGGTTCTCCTCACAAGTCATGGAGGAAAAACCAAATATTCCACCCAAAGGACCTGGAACGTTTTATGGGGATTAACAATGAGTTAAGTTTTTCGTTATTTATTATTTTGAGGAGTTCTCAAAGTCAGATTTTAGCAAATTTAAAAACTCTGTCTGATCCCTTTGGAAGGGTGAACCTTAAGGATAGGAATTGAGAACACCCACAATATTGTAATATACCATAATTAATGTTTAATGATTGCTTATTTGGAATCTAGACATTATTTTAAGTATTTTGATAGGATTATCTCGTTCCAACTTAACAAATAATTACAAGTTAGAATTTTAAAGTACATTTAAAACAAGGAAACTTTGTATAGCTTGCCCAGGGTCACCCCCACAGCATGTATGTGGAGCAGGCTGTCTCTATGATAGTTTGGCTGGATACTATGATGCCAATTTGTTGGGGTAATAGAATGTGGTGAATGATACAGTGCTGGCTACAATCTGTCCTGTGATTAAAGGCATGACCAAAGCATACAATCAAAGCATAAATTTTCATAAATTTCAGCCCAACAAGGTTCTAATTGTTTTGGGGATGTACATATTCATGTCTTCAACGGGCCCTAAGTGATCTTATCTTAATTTGACCTCTAAATGTGTAACTTTCATATGCTTTTAGTTCCCTCAGTAGCACTATCTAGCCTGCAGGCTGAAGAGCCCTGCTTGGTTAACTAGGAATGCATAAATCGATAAAAAATAATCTCAGAGACAATAAACATACGATTTACTTAAAATACTTTGAAAGCACCTTGTGGCCCGGCGCGTGGCTCACACCTGTAATCACAGCACTTTGGGAGGCCGAGGCAGGCGTATCACAAGTTCAGAAGTTCCAGGCCATCCTGACCAAGAGATGGTGAAACCCCGTCTCTTCTAACAAAATACCAAAATTAGCTGGGCATGGTGGCGTGCGCCTGTAACCCCAGCTACTCAGGAGGCTGAGGCAGAAGAATGCTTAAACCTGAGAGGCAGAGGTTGCAGTGAGCCTAGATCGTGCCACTGCACTCCCTCCTGGGCAACAGAGCAAGATCCTGTCGCAAAAACAAACAAACAAAAACCAACAAAACACAGCACCTTGTGAGGGAAAGAGTGTGTACTAATTATTTCATATTCTGGGAAAAGTGGGGGACAGCTGTCAGGCTTCTTTGTCAAAAGTTTATGAACTGATGGCTCAGTTAATGACTGAAAGTATGATGTGTATCTACATGCACATACATATCTAAGAGTATTTATGAAATCCCAACTGAGACTCTTTTGTTGCCTCAGGCCCCTCCTGGTCTCCTCCATTCTGAGCAAGGGAGAATTGCACAGAAGGGCGGGAACTGACTGTGGTTCCCGCCACTGCTCGTGAGGTTTTCAAACAGGTCCGTCATACTGTTATAAAAGTGCTGCGTGGCTGTGCCAGAGGTATTGTGTTACAAGCTTAACAGCTACGCTTTCAACATGTCTGGTCGCGGCAAGGGTGGGAAGGGTCTAGGTAAGGGTGGCGCCAAGCGTCACCGCAAGGTGTTGCGCGACAATATCCAAGGAATCACCAAGCCAGCCATCCGGCGCCTGGCTCGCCGCGGCGGCGTCAAGCGTATTTCTGGCCTCATCTATGAGGAGACTCGCGGAGTTCTGAAGGTTTTTCTGGAAAATGTAATCCGCGATGCTGTCACCTACACGGAGCACGCCAAACGCAAGACGGTCACAGCCATGGACGTGGTGTACGCGCTCAAGCGCCAGGGACGCACTCTGTATGGCTTTGGCGGCTGAGCTTAGCTCCACAGTCTGCTATCGCAAAACCAACGGCCCTTTTCAGGGCCACCTATCCACTCAGGAGAAAGAGTAGTAGTCACTGCTTAAAATTAATGTAGTTTCACGTGTTTAGTAGCTTCGGTTGTGAAGTTAAGTTGTTTTATTACGTCTATGGCTTCATATCTTACTGGCTAGTGAGGATAGTGTATCTTTTTTTTTTAAAATTTATTTTCAGACAGTCTGGCTCTGTCTCCCACGCTGGAGTGCAATGGCGCGATCTCGGCAAACTGCAGTCTCCGCCTCCCGGGTTCAAAGGATTCTTGTGCCTCAACCTTCCGCGTAGCTGGGACAACAGGCTTGCGCCACCAACACCCGCTAATTTTTGTATTTTTTGTAGCTATGGATTTTCGCCATGTTGCCCAGGCTCGTCTTGAATTCAAGCTCAAAGAGATTGCCCCTCCTCGGCCTCCGAAAGTGCTGGGATTACAAGCGTGAGCCACCATGCTTGGCCTGTGTTTTCTGTATTTCTATAAGGAGACTGATGGCAAACTGCCGCTAGCATTCTGCATGGGTATCAGAGAAAGAAAGTAGCAAAGACTGTAGCTGTTGGAGAAACAAGGTAACAAAACCTGTATCACAGAAGGCAAGTGGTAAAGGCTGATTCTGCTGTGAAGAATAGGGAAAAAAATGGAGGTAGGTACTAGTTCCTACCAAGGCATTGTTATATGAAAGGAAGACAAAATGGCGTTCACATGGTTATGGGTATAGGGGGATAGGAGGTGTGTGGGAGGCACTTAACTGGCAAATACAATCTTTAAAGAAGAAAGTAGTAATTACCGTGGGAGAAACAACCATGAAAGTATATAAGATTCTCTCAACATTTTTCAGTGGAATGGGGAGAGGCCAACTTGCTTGGCTGTGTTCCTCTGAGCTGCCTTCCATCCGGAGCTACTGATTTTTCTATTGTTGAATTTAAAAGGACTTTTTATTAACGTACCCGCGGCCAATTTAAAGGTATGTTGAACGAGTTTTTGTTGTTGTTGTTGTTGGCCTTTTATCTTAAATAGTTTCAGACTTTATTATTAACACAAGTCATTTTACCTTAAATCATAGATCAGGCCACTGTGGTTGCATGAATGGGCATTTAAAACCGAGGTTATCATGATTGAATTCCCACCTTCTTTCCCTCTACACCTCAGGAAATGAGACAAAAATAAGTATGCCATTCTCTAGTGGGTTACTCCAGTCCTTGTTCTTAATCACTGTAAAATTACAATCTCAGGACTATCAGTATGACACTATTATTCACTGTCCTCAAAATGGATTTTAGTTTGTGGAGAATATTGCATAAACCCTCATTTTTCCAATAAAGTTTTTTCATTTTATCATAATAAAAAGAAAGCTGGACAGGTGGCTGTCTAGCAAGAGGCAACATTTCCTGGTCTTTCTGGGAGCAGATGTAAGCATGTGGCTACATTATTTCTAACACAGGTGAGACACAGAAAAGTTACTACCAGGTCTGGTCTTTGAAACTTTCGTGTTACCTTCTTCCCCAGCTATAATGGTATTGATTTCGTTTTGAGCAAGCAGAGAACATTAGGCCCTAGGAGATGATAGAACATTGACTTGGAAGGAACGAAATTTCCTGATTGATCACAAGGAGCAGAGCTGCTTCACAAAGCTGGACTAATCACAATGGATTTGTTCCATGAAACAAAAATACCTGCCTTTAAGCTTATTTATTGTTAAGTCTCTTTGTAAGCAGCATAATTTTATCACACAAAATTCAGTTTTGTTTCATTGTGGAATGACCTTCCATTGACCTAAAAGCTCTTTGCAGAAAAGCTGATGCCAAATGAGCCTGTTGACTTGGTATCACCCCTGTTGTGTTCCATTATAGACAGAACACTGGGGCTAATTACAAGTTAGAGATCAGGCAGGGCACATGGCTCATGCCTGTAATCCCAGCAATTAGGGAGGCCGAAGTTTGTGGATCACTTGAGGTCAGGAGTTTGAGACCCTCCTGGCCAACACGGAGAAACCTCATCTCTAATAAAAATACAAAAATTAGCCGGGCATGCTGACACAGGCTTGTAGTTCCAGCAACTTCCAGGTCCAGGTCAGAGTGAGACTCTATCCAAAAAAAAAAAGTTAGAGATCAATGGGTAGACTAGATAGTCTATCTGTCTTCAGCAGTGGTAACCTATATATTTTAGTGGGCTGACTTCCTTAAAGAGTGGTTCTGCCATGCACGATGGCTCTCACCTGTAATCACAGCACTTTGGGAGGGTGAGGCAGGGGCATCGCCTGAGGTCGTCGGGAGTTCGATACCAGCCTGACCAACATGGAGAAACCCTGTCTCTACTAAAAATAAAAAAACTAGTTGGGTATGGTGGTGCATGCCTGTAATCCTAGCTACTCAGGAGGGTGAGGCAGGAAAATCGCTTGAACCCAGGAGGTGGAGGTTGTGGTGAGTCAAGATCTTGCCATTGCACTCCAGCCTGGGCAATGAGAGCGAAACTCTGTATCAAACAAAACAAAACAAAACAAAACAATAACAACAAAAAAAAGAGTAGTTCTTAGTAATAGATGGATCAAAAACTCCTTTGAGAATCTGTTGAAAATAGACATATGAACATAGACATTTTCTAAGGCTCATGCTCGGAAACTCAAGGAACTCCTAGGGCTCCCTGGATTCCTGTCAACAACTAGAAGTCTGGGATTTCAGGGCCTGAGATCTAGAGATCCCAAATTTAAAGATGGAGAGGAATCACAGACATAATACTAAATAATACGTTGAACAGGAGTAAGTTTATTTTGTTACTATTTACTGAGTGAAACCGACCTATATATTCTTCTCCTTCTTTTTTTTTTTTTTTTCTTTGAGATGTAATTTCCCTCTGTGTCCCAGGCTGGAGTGCAGTGGTGTGATCTCAGCTCACTGCAACCTCCGCCTCCCTGGGTTCAAGCAATTATCCGATCCTTCTGCCTCAGCCTCCCAAGTAGCTGGAACTACAGGCCTGTGCCACTATGCTCAGCTAATTTTTGTATTTTTAATAGAGACAGGGTTTTGCCATGTTGGACAGGCTGGTCTTGAAATCCCGACCTCAGATGATCCGCCCTCCTTGGCCTCCCAAAGTGCTGGGATTACAGGCTTGAGCCACCATGCCCAGTCTATTGTCTCTCTTCTTTTACTAGGAAGAGAAATCTCTTGTCTGTCTTGCTCACTGCAGTATTTCAATGCCTGGCACAGAGAGAATGCAGTCAATATTTGATGAAATACTGAATGAAATCCCTTCAACTACTTTCTGATTTGTTTATTGTATCCCCTGCTCCATTACTCCTGCCATTTCTTTGGCTTGAAACTTTATCCTCTTTCAACATCATTATTTCCCTCCACTGCATCCAGTCTCCTGCCACAGGAAGCATATTCCTAGAACTAGTTATAATTTTGTTAGTCCCTGCTCACAAGCTTTGTATAACTGTCTGCAAAATAAATCTAAACTTCATTGTTTGACATTCAGACTCTTCACAATCTTCTCCCACATCTTTATCACAAGAAAACTCCATGTAAGCAGGAGGCTTGGTTAGCATATTTTTTATATCAGCAATCTCCTTTAACAAGCTCTCCAGGTGATTCTGATGCACACTTGTCTGAGAACCACTGTTCTCAGTGCAAAAGTCCTCAGTACAAAATTCAGTGCTTGGCACTTCAATGTGAATGAATGACTATCCATTTTCAACCTACAGGATGTAGCTTTCATCCACCTTCGCCTGGAAGGTGCTTGTATCAGGCAGTGCAGATGCCTCCTCCCCAAAAGTCATTTCCCCTCCTTTCTTCCTAATACAACTTTATTTCTTTGTTCCCTGACTTGTTCTGCAGAGAAGGCAGAGTTCCTTTTAGCCTCAAGGATCTGATTAATTTGGCTACACCTATCCTAAAGATCACATGCCCCTTATTAATGATTGGATTGGGGATAAGTATATAGTCAGCTTTTGTGATTAGGAGAATCCTTAACAATGGAGACCCAACTTCTCTAAGAACATGATTAAGATGAGATGGGGATTGTCGACCAATGAACAATGTGTGTTGTGTGCAAATGCGAGTGTGGTTGCACACTGAGAATTGTCTAGTTGGTGAAACCAGACAGGTCGCAGAGGTGGGGCAGTGGAGGGAAGAGGGTTTTATTTTTTCCTTTAGAACCTAAAAATCCAAATTAAGACCTTTTAGAAGGAATTGAGGAAAGAAAGGAAAAAAGCAAATTCAACATTAAGAACTATTTGAGAGCAGCAGTCTCCTCCTTCCCCACCCCCGCTCCAGCCCCCCATGTGGGCTTCTTTTGTAAAACCCGTAGACTTTTAACGACTCAAGAAGAGAAACCAGTATATAGCTCCAATTGTGAAAAGTTGAGTGGCTCTGAAAAGAGCCTTTGGGTTTACTAAGGCAGTTGCAGGGCTAAGTTTACTTGGAGCTCGTGTACTTGGTGACGGCCTTGGTGCCCTCCGACACGGCGTGCTTGGCCAGCTCCCCGGGAAGCAGCAGGCGCACGGCCGTCTGGATCTCCCTGGAGGTGATGGTCGAGCGCTTGTTGTAATGTGCCAGGCGGGAAGCCTCCCCGGCGATGCGCTCGAAGATGTCGTTGACAAAGGAATTCATGATCCCCATGGCTTTGGAGGAGATGCCGGTGTCGGGATGGACCTGTTTCAGCACCTTGTACACGTATACGGAGTAGCTCTCCTTTCGGCTGCGCTTGCGCTTCTTCCCATCCTTCTTCTGCGCCTTGGTCACGGCCTTTTTGGAGCCTTTCTTTGGGGCCGGAGCGGATTTCGCTGGCTCAGGCATGCTACCTTCGCTGTTCTGCAAGTAGGAATCAAAATGAAATCTACATCTCATGATCCTCGGAATTTGTAGACAATGTTATGTAAATGAAGATTTAGTTTCTCTATCTCTGATTCGTTCTTTTGTCGTGAAGTCTACATGCAAATGAAGGAGCCTAGGTCTACTCTCCTATTGGTCGTATCTGAGAGCAGTTTTCGTGCACGGGTCACCTAATTAACATTTTATATAACACGTTCCTGGCATTCCAAACAATTCAGATTAGTTTACTTATTCATTTTAAAAACTAAAAGTTGCTCTCCTCTATGCTTTTAAATGCCAGGGAGACAAAGCTTCTGGTGCAGTTACGTCTTCGAATTGTAAGGTCGGTTTAAAAGCTCCTGGAAAAGCTATTCCTTGGCATTCTGATGTAGATTTTGGAGCAGCAGGAGAGACCTGAAGAACGGCGAGCTAGGCGACCGGCGATCACCCGCACAATCCCGAGAACAGTGTTTCCCACTTTTTACAGAGTGCACAAACACATCATGAAAATAAAGGGCAGGCAATAAAGGTCCGGAGAAAAACAACAACAACAACAACAAAAGTAAATGGCATCTCTTGAAGAGAGCTAAGACAGGAAAGAATGTCTTAGCCAAAATGGCTTCAGTCGTTAATGGAAAAGCAAGTCACACCTAGTTTAGCCCTACAGCGAGGATCCGAAATAAATATTCAGTCTTACTAGTGAAAATATTATTTAAAAAATTAAAATGAAAGAGTCCGCTATTTAACAAAGAGCTTTACTTTCAAGTTATTATTATTATCTTTGGCTAAAGCCCGCTTCTTAGCTAATTGTTCAGTTTAAGAAACTGTTCTTCCTAAATTTGACTGTCCTTTTTAAGCCCTCCTCCTTCACCCTAGGCTCCCCAGGCCCCTAGACCCTCTCCTCTCCTGCCACCATTCCCACTTCCTGGGTCCTAAGTCTCCAGGCATGAAGGTGCTGTGCAAAATGTATTCTACTCTGTGGGTTAGCATCTAACAAAAGTGTACTCTGAATTTATTGTGTCTTATGTTTGTTTCACAAAGTAATTTGTTTTTCTCACTTCAGTGATGACGAGAAAACTTTGAAATATGTTTAACATCTTTTTTTTTTTTTAATTTCCAATTTAGCTAATGTAGCAGTGTTCAGAATAGCTAATGCGCTTTATTTGTAATTATTTAATCAAAAAATCTTGGGGCGGGCGCGGTGCCACTTTTCCCTTAATACGGTTTAAATGTTCTGTCTCATTTGTCTTTCTCCTTTTGGGATTACACGCCTGTAATCCCAGCATTTTGGGAGGCCGAGGCGGGCGGATCATAAGGTCGGGAGATCCAGACCATCCTGGCTAACAGGGTGAAACCCTGTCTCTACTAAAAATACAAGAAAATTAGCTGGGCGTGGTGGCGGGCACCTGTAGTCCCAGCTACTTGGGAGATTGAGGCCGGAGAATGGCATGCACCTCGGAGGCGGAGCTTGCTGTGAGCGGAGATCCTGGCATTACACTGCAGCCTGGACAAGAGAAAGAGAGACTCCATCTCAAAGAAAAACAAACAAACAAACAAACAAACCAGCCTGGAGTGATGACTCACGCCTGTAATCCCAAAACTTTTGGAGGCCGAGGCGTGTGGATCAGAAGGTCAGGAGTTTGAGACCAGCCTGGCCAATATAGTGAAACTCCGTCGATACTAAAAATACAAAAATTAGCCGGGTGTGGTGGCGCATGCCTGTAGCCTCAGCTACTTGAGAGGCTGAGGGAGAACCCAGGAGGCGGAGGTTGCAGTGAGCCAAGGCCGCACCATTCCACTCCATCCTAGGTGAAAGAGTAAGACTCTGTCTCAAAAAATAAATAAATAAATAAATAAATAAATAAATAAATAAAACTTATGTGATATTACTTTTTTCTCATTTAACAGAAAGGGAAATTAGAGAACCCAAGTTGCCGCGTCCTGCCTAAAACCCCATTGCTTATACTAGGTGTAACCAGAATGATGATTGAGGCAATCTGACTTGTATCTAGTCCGTTAGAAGACATCTTCACCTACCTTGGTGGGCTGTGTTGCAAAAAGAGAAACGGCGTTCTTCTCATGTTAAAATAATGGAAAATGAAGCATTTCTTTAATGACTAAAAGAGGTTAGAAATGAAAAAAATTTTTGATTCTATGGTATAACTTAGTAGAGAAAAAGGAGAAAGACAAATGAGACAGAAAATTTAAACCCTATTAAGGGAAAAGTGGTAAAGAGAGAGAAAAAATAAACAGACGCAGTGGAAGGAGAGACAGACGTGAAGAGTAAGATAAAAAGAAAAAGAAATTCACCTAAAGAGGATGAACTAATATGTTGGAGAGACACAAAATGTATATACACAAAGAAAACCACAGAGAGAGGAGTTCAGTCATACAATCTGCAACTGCAAGAAGAAACAGAAAAGTGCAGATGAAGGCCCTTAACTACATCCAAACTACACATATCAGATATTCAACTGACAAGATTGGATTGAGACCCTTAAGTGATTTAAATGAGGTAGGTAACACTGCCATTCGTGATTTTTGAAATTCCTGCTAAAGACTAAAATTTCTGCACTTATATATCTATATGAATAAAAATGGTGATATGGCACATAATTAAGAAAAAGACAATGGGAAATTTAAAAAATGACAGTAACTGTAGAGTGGCATTGAGATTTCCTATTTCTTTCTTTTTTTTTTTTTTTAAACTCAAGATTTTATTGTCTTCATAATAAAAGATGACACTTAGAACTGGATCACTTGGCCCTTTCTCTTCTTATCTCCTCCCAGTTCAAAATGCTTGCATCTTTTAATAGCCAGCATTCTCTTAGATCTGCAGTTGGGCTCAACGCACTCAAGCCTTAGCACAATCTTCTTTGTAGTTTTAGCCTTTTTCCGGAAAATCGGCTTAGTTTGCCCACCATAGCCACTCTGCTTCCTGTCATAACGCCGCTTTCCCTGGGCATACAGAGAATCTTTGCCCTTCTTGTACTGTGTCACTTTGTGGGGTTGGTGCTTGCCACACTTCTTACAGAAAGTCCGGCGGGTTTTAGGGACGTTAACCATGCTTGCGAGAGCGATACCGGCACGGGAAGAAAGAAAGAAGCCGCGCCGCAAACGGAAGTATCGAGATTTCCTATTTCTGATTGAGATCTCAAGAGAGTTTTAAACTTTTTATAGTGAATAGATTTGTACAAAAGGATATATGCAACATAAACAAGAATTGTAAAACAAATGGTTGGTACTTAAAAACCCAGTTTAAGAAGTAAAATATCATTAGTAATTAATAGGCCCTGTATAACTCTCCCCAATTCAGTGGGAGAGACAGGAAGAACTTTGAGCTAGGCAAACAGCAATTACTCACATAATCTTATGAACAGTATATTTCACTTTTCACAGAGTACACATATACATCATCAAAATAAAGGGCAGTTTAAGAACTAGAATGTCAGGCCGGGCACAGTGGCTCATGCCTATAATCCCAGCACTCTGGGAGTTCAACACGGGTGGATCATCTGAGGTCAGGAGTTCAAGACCAGCTTGATCAAAATGGTGAAACCCTGTCTCTACTAAAAATACAAAAATTAGCTGGGCGTGGTGACACACGCCTGCAATCCCAGCCACTTGGGAGGTTGAGGAAGGAGAATTGCTCGAACCCAGGAGTTGGACGTTGCAGTGAGCCAAGATTGTGCCTCTGCACTCCTACCTGGGAGACAGAGTGAGACCCTGTCTCAAAAAAAAAAAAAAATTTTTTTTAGAGAAGGGGATCTCACTATATTGCCCAGGCATTCTCCCATCTTAGCCTCCCCAGTCACTGAAATTACAGGTGTCAGATACCAAGCCTGGCCCTACATTTTGTTTTAATCAATCTTATTTTTGTTTTTGTTTGTTTTTTGGTTTTTCTTGGTTTAAATATCTAAGAATGGATTCATAAATTGTAAGTCATTTCATTTTGCCTATTTTTATCTTCACATAAGTGGAATCACAAGCTGTATATAATTTTATGATGTTTTTATCCAAACCAATGTTTCTGAGATTCATTCATGTTCATATATGTTACTCCAGTACCATAGTTTCATTATTTTAAATAGCTAAATATACAGTAACACTAGTTTACTCAATTTATTATAACAGACCTTCATATTGTGTCTATCTGGGATTATCGAGGTCATTACTTCTGTGAACTTTCTTGCACATGTTTCCTGGTGTAGATGTGCACACATTTCTCTAGTATATATGTAACAAGGTGAGAAGCTGGTTGAGACATTCACATAGAGCTGCTCAGGGTGAAGATACATCTATAGATCTAGAGCTCAAGGCTGAAGCCTGGCATAGAAAAATGGCAGGCCACCCTGCCATCCCTCAACCCTTAATGTCCTTGCAAGGTTTGAAATGTCTGGATGGAGGGAACCATTTTCCATTTCCTATTTCTCACTAGGTAATATATATTTTTTTCAGCTTCTGAGTTCCCTTCCCTGCCCTTCCCTCCCATCCTTTCCCCTTCCCTTTCCTTTGCGGGCGTGGTAGCACACACCTGCAGTAGCTTGATATCAGCTCACCACAACCTGTGCCTCCTGGATTCAAGCAATTCTTGTGCCTCCACCTCCTCAGTAACTGGAATTACATGCATGTGCCACCATGCCTGGCTAATTTTTATATTTTAGTAGAGATGAGGTTTCACCATGTTGGCCAGGGTGCTCTCAAACTGCTCACTCAGGTGATCTGCCGGCCTTGGCCTCCCAAAGTGCTGGGATTACAGGTGTGAGCCACCACTCTTGGCTGGGCCTGATTAATCTTTTAAAGATATTTTGATTGTTATTGATGATAGGATCTTTAAAAACAAAATTCTATGAATTAAATCTGTTCATTTTTTTCCTGGAAATTATGTAGAGATGGATTAGTGAATTTAAATCTTATTAGATTAGTTGCCTTCCTTGATAAGATAAATTGCATGAATTTCTTTTTTAAATAATTCAATCAAAGCACAGATAAAACATCAGTAATTAAAATTTTCAGTGTTAATTCAAGCAGGATTTGGTTGTTTAAGTTAAAGAAATGAAACAAAATGAGTGACAACCCTATAGAAATGTAAGATCCAAGAGGGCATGCATTTTTGCTTGTTTTATCCATTGATGTATATCTAGCACTTAGAATAGTGCCTGGCACATAGTACCTTCACATAAACATGTGAAAGCTGGCAGAATATTCCAGATTACAATATGCCATTTTGGCATAAGGATTATTTTGAGCTAAAGGGACTTAAAAACAGCAGATGCAAGAGGGGTGCTCTGATCTCCCGTTTTTCTTCCTAGAAGTAGAAGATAAAACCTCCCTATAGAAGATGTGCTCCCTGGCTGGGGTCAGTGGCTCACACCTGTAGTCCTAGCACTCTGGGAGACCGAGGAGGGCAAATCACGAGGTCAAGAGATGGAGACAAAAATTAGCTGGGCATGGTGGCACCTGTCTGTAGTCCCAGCTACTTGGGAAGTTGAGGTAGGAGAATTGGTTGAACCACGCCCGGCTAACTTTAGTAATTTTAGTAGAGATGGGGTTTCACCATATTGGCCAGGATGGTCTGGATCTCATGACCTCGTCATCTGCCCGCCTCAGCCTCCCAAAGTGCTGGGATTACCGGCCTGAGCCACCAGGCTCGACCAATGAGTCTTCTTTAAATCACATATGATGAAGGGTGGTTTTTGCAGTAAGCCATTTTTGGAACAAAAGAAGGTGGGGAGGATTTCTTTAACCATTGCTGTTTTTTGATCACAGAGCTCAGATAAAGGTAAACAGGCCATTGAAAACTGCCTATAAAATAGGCAAAATTAAAATGAAAAATAATATCAATATTATTAGTTTCAATCAATGACATATCATTTAAATCTCACTGGGTCTGATGTTTAAAAAAATAAAAATGTAAAAGATTAAATACATTTGGTTTTATTTTAATGTAATCAGAAATTAGTGACATATGTTAGTGAAAGCAATATATGTTGGATATCATGAAAATTGCCTGTCTAGTCATACTTCCTGAATCCCAATTGCTCTCAACTCTTCTGAGGTAGTAATCACTTGATGATGAGCTTAAGGGTGCTGTTACCTGGACCACAGGATCATTACTTTAAAAACAAAATTGGCTAGTATGCTTACAAATAAGTAGATTTCTCTGATAGACATCTTTCCCATAAAAGTTCTCTCCAGCTCCAAGAACAGTGATTTTTTTTTAGGTTTACATACAATGAAACTCAAAAATAATGTGAGATATTAAATTAAATGGAATATATCCAAGGTATTTTGCTATATGGTTGTAATTTCATGGAAGTTTTATTTTGCCTTTCTAAAAAAAAAAAAAAAGCATATGTCAGTTTCTGAACATGAACAGTATTTTATCTTTTTACGATTTTTTTAAATTGAAGCAAAGAATATATGTAATAATGTGCCCTAGAGAGTACTCCTCTTATTTGGGCCTAAAAACAAATCATGCGTGGATTTAAAAAGATAATAATAACAATAATAAAGAAGATGAGGGACAAATATCCCCGGAAAATGTTTACCAAGACATTGCTAGTTTAGCAATATTAGTATCAGACAAAATATTAAAGCAAAGGTGTTTACAGGGATAGAGAGGGACACTGTAAGGACTCTTATCTGCAATGTGGAAAACAAGATATTCCAGAAAACTCTATTGAAGCAATACACCTATGAACTAGAGAAACTACAACCAACAAACTAGTACTTAGTTACTCAATTAACAAAAAACACAAGGGGCCGGGCACGGTGGCTCATGCCTGTAATCCCAGAACTTTGGGAAGTCAAAGCGGGTGAATCACTTGAGGTCAGGAGTTGGACACCAGCTTGGCCAACATGGTGAAACCCCATCTCTACTAAAAATGCAAAAATTAGCCGGGCGTGGTGGTGCGTGCCTATAATCCAAGCTACTCAGGAGGCTGAGGCAGGAGAATCGCTTGAACCTGGGAAGTGGAGGTTGCAGTGAGCCGAGATCATGCCAGTACAGTCCAGCCTGGGTGAAGGAGCAAGACTGTCTCAAACACACACACACACCCCCAAAGAAAAAAAAAAGCAAAGAAAAAACCACAAGGGAAATTCCCATAAACCATCCAGAACAATAATATTTAGAAGCTGAAACTAGGGTGACAAATAGGACATCTTTGGTTCTCTGGGTGCAAATACCATTAATCAGGATTCCGAGCTCTGGGAATTAAAGTCTGCCCCTTAGGGAATATAATTCTAGGCTCTTAAACAAAAGTGAAGACACATAGCATAAAGCCAGAATGCTTTGAAACAGGGGTAGCCTGGAGAAAAAAAGGAAAAAAGAAGAAAAAAACTAGTAAACATCCCTGGGATAAAACCTTGTTTGTCTCTACAGGACTCTGGCTCTGAGGAGGTGGATGGAGAAAATTGGCCCCGAAGATTTAACCCTAAGTTTTAATGAAGTCTTGAGTTCCAATGAAGACTTCCTGAAATTAAATTGACTCGGGCTTATAGTGCCCCCTTGTGCCTGATGAAGACAAACACAAACCCCTTCAGGAGGAAATCATCTTGAACCCAAGTTCTCTACATTTATACACATTATCTATTTATTGAGCAATCATTTATTGAACACCTATTATATGCCAGACACTCTGTCAGGAACTTAGGATGTTTAAATATAAGGTCGTGACAAATGTCACAAAATTGAAGAAAAACAGACACTATGGAGAGTTTGGCTTATAAGCAAAGAAGAGCCTTCTATTTCCTCCTAGATCCCTAGGCAAACAAAGGATTTCAGATATTGAAATGATTAGATACAGACTATAAAAATAACTATTTACTAAAAGTTTAATGAAATAAAAAATAGAATAATAAAACAATCAAGGAGCACGGGATAATCAAAACCAAGTACATTTGAAAAAGAACAAAAGAGAACTTTGTTATACTCCATAATGATAAAATACAAATCCAGAAGTAAGATGTAACATTCAAAACCTTATAGGCACTGGACTACCGAACCACTACTATGTCAATAAATAACTGACAGAATTAGAAGGGGAATTTCAAATTTACAATTGTAGGGTAACCTTTCAATATTCTGTATGAGTGTTAGACACTTATATTACAAACAAAGAAAAATGCTAATGGTTGTCCAGGATTTGAATAAGACAATAAGCAAATTTGATCTATCTATGATTACCTTCATTTGACACAGAAAACATCCCTTCTATTTTTCAAAGCATACATTGGACAATTTCAAAAAAAATTAATCCTGGTTTCAGAAAGTTATAGAAATTAAGGAACATAACTACAAAAAGGGAGATACAAAGAACAGTAAGAGAATGCTGTGTAATGTTTACAAAAAATTAAACTCAGTGGAAAATAATTTTCAAGAAGAAAATTAATAGACAAGCTGAGTAAACAAATTATGATTATGAAAATAAGGTAGGCAGTTAAAAAAAAATCTTTTCTGTGTCCTTCCACCCAAATACTGCCAAGTCCAATCTGATTTTCCAAGTTTTAGTGAATTTTTAAGGAATAGATCATCTCTTATTTTTTTTTTTTTTCTGAGATGGGTCTCGCTATGTTGCCTCCACTGTAGTGCAGTGGCTATACACAGGTGTGATGGCAGCACCTTACAGTCTCTAACTCCTGGGCTCAAGTGGTCCTTCTGCTTCACCTCCTAAGTAGCTGGGACTACAGGGACATGCCACCTTACTTGGCATGATACCTATTTTACAGAATCTGTTACTATAGAAAAATAGCTCTCCTACTTACTTTTTTCTTTTAAAATTGTATAACATTATTAGCAAAACTAGAGGAAAATACAAATTTTAAAAAGGGAGAAGAAAAAAACAAAAGTATAGCTTTGTCTCACTAATGAACATTCATTTTTGTTTTTCAGAAATAAATGCCTATTATGAGAAAACATGGAAACCAGGAGAAATTGCAGAGACCATATTATTTAAATAAATAGCATATTATATAGGGTTTATTCTAAGAATAGAAGGAAGTTTAGCATTCTAAATCTGCCAGTTTAAGAAATTAATAAAGGAAGGCCCAGAGCAGTGGCTCACGCCTGCATTCCTAGTACTTTAGGAGGCCGAGACAGGTGGGTCACTTGATGTCAGGAGTTCAAGGCCAGCCTGGCCAATGGCAGGAACCCCTGTCTTCTACTGAAAATACAAAAATTAGCCAGACATGGTGGCATGCACCTGTAGTCCCAGCTACTTGGGAAACTGAGGCAGAAGAATCACTTGAACCTGGGAGGTGGAGGCTGTAATGAGCTTAGATCAAGGCACTGCACTCCAGCCTGGGTGACAGAGTGAGACTCCATCTCAAAAATAAAAAATAAAATAAAAAAAGAGATTAATAAAAAACGTGATCATCTCCAAAGATAATGAGAAAGCAAATTCTAAATTACTGAAAAATGTAATGTCGAGCAAACCCTAATGAATATTTTGTAGAGCACTGTAAAATGCATATCAATGAATGAAAAGAGTCAAGATGATTCTCAAAAAAAAAGAAAAAAAGAAAAAGGAAAAGAAAGAAGAGAGTGATGGGCCATGACTTAGCACTATATATGAAGACATATGAACCTACAGTAATTAAAACAGTGTGGCATTTGGTCTAGGCATAATCAGCAGGTAAGTAGAATAGAGTTAGGCATTTTTGGAGTTTTCTGGGAGCCTCTTTGCTGACATATTCTAATTGCCTATAGATAGCTCTTCACTGGATGCTTTAACTCTGTATCCCTGGGAATAAGGTGGGTAGAGAGGGTGAATAATGCTAAAATATTTCTCTGATTCTAAACTCAACTCACACTGTTTGCTATAGGAATCTGGTTGACTCAAGTTGGTGTGTGTTTTCAATGCAGAGAATGGAGACTTCATCTCCATACATGGTGTTGGGCTGCTGAAGCAAGATGAAGAGAGAAGCATCCCTGAAGAACCAGAGAAGTGGTAATTGCGTGGGCGTGTAGTGTGATATGGGGAGAGTACCATAAAAAAAAGAGACAGGTATATACTGTACTATATTTATGTGCAGTACTATTATTGGCAGAGAGACAAGTGGAAATCTCACTGATCATGTGAAATGCAAGGTTTTGTTTTTACATGTTGTTAAATTAATTCCTTAGAGTTACCAAGAGATAATTATTTGTAATGTAAAGAAGGGACCCTGGAGCTAACCTGCCTAGGTCAGAAAGCTCTCTGTCATGTATTAGGCGTAGGACATTGGACAAGTTATTTTAAGCTTCACTTGGTATATACTCATGGGTAAAAGTGGGATAACAGGCCGGGCGTGGTGGCTCACACCTGTAATCCCAGCACTTTGGGAGGCCGAGGCGGGTGGATCACAAGTCAGGAGTTCCAGACCAGCCTGACCAACATGGTGAAACCCTATCTCTACTACAAATGCAGAAATTAGCAGGGCATGGTGGAGCGCACCTGTAATCCCAGCCATTCAGGAGGCTGAGGCAGGAGAATCGCTTGAACCCGGGAGGTGGAGGTTGCAATGAGGTGAGATCGCACCACTGCACTCCAGACTGGGCAACAGAGGGAGACTCCATCTCAAAAAAAAAAAAAAAAAAAAAAAAAAAAAGTGGGATAACAGTGCACAGGTATGTTTTGGGGCTGACATTAGTATCTGGAAATCACTTAGAAATGTATGTGTAAAAAATAAAAAATAAAAAGAAATAAAAATAACTCGTAAGGGTTGTCAGCTATGTGCACCAACGGCTGCATTGTCTTTCTTGCACCTGAAGGGCTTCTGCTTTCGTGGATTTTTTTTTTTAAAAACATTCAATTAGGAAATAATTATTCGCACGCATTCATATACATACATACACCGAATCATCACACGAAGAGCCCTACAGGCGTGAGAACAGTAAGGGAGGTGCAAGAAACGTCTCCTTGGAGATGGGAAGCATATTTTCAGCTACTAGAGAAGGGGGGAGGTGCCAGCTCTCAGAAGAAAGCAGGAGGATGCTGAGAGACTGAAGCTGAAATTTTCTTCCTGCTTCCTCACTCTTCTCGTTGGTTTCAGCAGTCTGAAAAACTCTTGTGAGAGGAGCAAAAAGATCAAGGGAAGATTATTGCCTGGCTTCTCAGTCTTCAAAATTTCCGGTCCTCTGTTTTTTTTGTTTTGAGATGGAGTCTAGCTCTGTCGCCAGGCTGGAGTGCAGTGGCGCGATCTCGGTCATTGCAACCTCCGCCTCCCGGGTTCTAGCGAATTCTTCTGCCTCAGCCTCCTGAGTAGCTGGGACTACAGGCGCGTGCCACCATACCCAGCTAATTTTTTGTACACCTGGTAGGGACGGGGTCTCACCGTGTAAGCCAGGATGGTCTCTATCTCCTGACCACGTCATCCGCCCGCCTCAGCCTCCCAAAGTGCTGGGATTACAGGCGTGAGCCACTGCGACGGCCGGTCCTCTGTTTTTAAACTGTCCACCGGATTGTTCGAAGTCTCCGATATCCGGCGATCTGGTGGCCGCAGAAGAAAGAGGTCCACTCGCCGGGGACTGGGAACCACCAGCTAGCGGCCTACGGGGAAACGTCCCGGACGCGCGCCGGACGGACGTTAAACGTTCGTGACGCCATATGCGGGAGCCGGATGGGCGTAACGTGGCAGCGGCGTAAAGTGTGGCTCTGTAGTCAGGACACGGAGGGGCGTGGCCGGACGGCCCTACGAGGGGGCGGGCGTTTGTGGCAAAGGTTGATGGGATGACCTTATGAGGGAGCCTGCATGGAGGGGCACGATGGTCCCCAAGACTCTTTTTCATGCCCGCATAGCCGTACCGGGAGTAGGATGACTGCTGCCATTTTTCAGGACCTTTCATCTTCGGCTTGAAGTTCTGTGCGATTTTCCGGCTTTGTGTGGCTATTTAGTACTAACATTTTAGGGCGGTTTCATTTCCTTTAAAGTAAAGCTCTCCAGATATGGTCTCCGGACCAGCAGCATCAGCATCACCTGGATAATTTAGAAGTACAAATTATCAGGTCTTACCTCAGATCGAATGCATTAGTAAAGTTTTGTGACTGCTTCAAAACATTGTTTCCCTTAATTCAGATGATGGAGTAGACCTTTCAAATGGCAGCTTAGCATAAGCTAATATGTTTTTAACTTCAGGTTCATTACCAAAGCCAAATCAGTGCTTAGGCCTTACCCACTCAGAACTTGATGCCGGAAAGTAAAGTGAAAACAGGTAGATAGGTAGGTAGGTAGGTAGGTATGTAGATAGATGTCTATAAAGGGGAGGTCTTAGAAGAAGGGTTTGGATCAACAATGAAGGCAGAATTTACAATTCTCCGCAGATTTTATTAATAATAACTTTTCTTTTCAGACTTCTTGCCATCTTCTCATTCAGATTTTTCTTAGCAAAGGTAGTCCATGGCAAGTAATGAATTAACTAGGTCTGTAACGGAAGTAAATTCTATTTTTATGTTTATAAGCTCAAAAAGTAACATGAAGTGCAAACATCTTGTTTAGTTTCTTCCCCTTGGTAACCTTCATTTGATGAACCAGTGTGTAGCAAACCAGTATGAGTTGGATTTGGGTGGGATCCACACAGTCATTTTCAGGCAGACGAGACTTCCTAAGTTCTATGGATAGATTCATATTGCCAGGTATTTTATGCGTTCATTTCTCCTCTGCCTTCATGTGTCTCCCCTGATTGAAGAAATAAGAAGGGTTTAGTTATTAGGTGACATTTTGCCATCACCATTAATATTTTCTATATAAAGAGGATTCTTTTTACATGTGCTTCTATGATGAACTATAGGAATTTCTACTTCAGTTCTAGCTACACTTTAGTAGCATTAACACATAAAAAGTCATGCTTAGTCAAGAAATATCACTGAATAATGTGATCTTTGTTTCAACTTCCCCAACTACTCTTCCTGGGTGGGATTCAAATAGTTCAAAAGCTCATATTCTCTCCCTTTCATTTTTGACCTGAAAATATTTGAACACTCTAATTTGCATTTTAACTCAGTGAAAAGGAAAATATAATAACTGTTAAATTTTGCTAAGTGCTTACTAAAAGTCCATCACTGTTTTAAGAGCTTTACATGAACTATCTTAAAATAACTTTAAGAAGTGATCTACTATTATTATCCTCTTTGTATAGATGAGGAAAGTGAAACCCAGAAAATCTGAGTCACTCATTCAGTTGAACCCTTGTGACAACTCAGTAGTGGCCTCTATTCCTGTAGTTATAGATATTTGTGCACTTCAATTATGTTAGAAATTATGTCATGCTGCAAATACTTTTTGAGAGTCTGCCATGTGCCTGGAACAGCCTTAGGCATTAGGAAACCAGCAGCAAAACAGGTGAACTCCCTGTTTTCATGGACCTTATGGTCTTCAGGATTGGAAGGGGAGGCAAACAATAAACAAATTTAAGATAGTGCTAAGTATAATGAGGAATGCATACAGCAAGTTAAGAATGAGGATAGAAGGGTGCCATTTTACATTTGATGGTCAGAGAAAACCTATCAGATGTGGTGACATTTTCATCAATCCGCTTAATCCGAAACCCAAGAAATGTGAGAAATATTTCAGTTATTTGACAGGTATTACACACAACTGAGACACCAAGTATATGACAAGGCCTATGTACTTATGTCCCCTTTTGGTTTTCTCTCTGTCTTTCTACCATATTTTGCTTTTGGTTTCTCTTAGGTCTCCAAGCTCTTTCCTGCCCCACCTTTTCTTTCTTTTTTTTTTTTGAGACAGCCTCTGCTGCCCAGGCTGGAGTGCAGTGGCGCCCTCTTGGCTAACTGCAACCTGCGCCTCCTGGGTTCAAGCGATTCTTTTGCCTCAGCCTCCCATGTACAGCTGGGACTACAGGCGCATGCCAGCAGGCCTGGCTAATTTTTGTATTTTTAGTAGAGACAGGGTTTCACCATGTTGGCCAGACTGGTCTGGAACTTCTGACCTCGTGATCTGCCTGCTTTGGTCTTCGAAATTGCTGTGAGCCACTGCAGCTGGCCCCTCCCTTTTTTAGTAGGAGTTTGCTTCTTCTATTCCTTTTCTGAGTCCTTCTCAACTTCTCTCACCTTTTTTCTCATGCTGTCCCCAATTTCCTAGAAAGTAATTGTAACTTGGCTATAATATTTATAAAATATTGTTTTGTATTTATAAATAATATTTTGAAATTTTAAAACAGAATATTTTATTACTCAAAAATTAGAATAAATATGTTTGCCTTGATGCAATTAATTTGATAGTTCCTCTATGAGCCCAAGTTCATTTGACTTTGCTGAAGATTTCCAAAGTATCAGACACACTTCTTTAGGCTTTAGTGAAAGAAAAAGGTAAATGAAAACAATTAGCTGTAAGTCTCCTTAACTGAGCGTTCCAGGAGGTCAAGGACCACCATATCTCTCTGTGTATCTGCAGTGCCCAAGCCAGTACCTAGGAGTTTTGCATACTTCATGAATTTCCTTACAAATCCTTCATGACTAATTTCTTCTATTTGGTTTCTTTTTTTTATACCTCTCTCTGCTGAGTTAATCTTATTAATCTTACACCTGGAACTTTTTTTTACTATTAATCATTAATCTTAAGTTTTATATATTAAATTATTAACTTAGTTTTAACTTCTTGTACAATTTAAATTTCATTAATTTGTTTTTTCCATTTAAAAATTTTTTTTCATACTCTACAGTATTTTCTAGGATTTAAAATTTTTATTGTATTAATTTCTCTGCTTCAGTTTGTTGTTTTCTTTAAAAAGGCCCAATCTGTTTGTTGGACATTCTAACAATCAGACACTAGAGAATTGCTTTACAGACTGCAGTTTAAGATTTATCAGATGAATTAATACATTCAATGCATATTTTTTAAAAAGTACCTGCTATGTGCTGGGATAATGTTTTATATAACCTGTAGAGGCACTACTTTGTCCTTTACAAAAAGGGAAAAGTCCATCAGGATATTATAAAGGGATTTTATTGGGCTTTGTCTCTGTGGATAGTGGTCAATTTTAGTCTGAATTGTCGAAATTCTTAAAGGTTCTGCCATTTATAAAGGTATCAGAGCCAGGTGATTGTACATTTGATTTCTATGTAGTCTTTAAAGCACAAATGCTTTTTACATCCAAGCATTTCAAATATAAAAAAGGTATAGTGGTTTTAAATTATGTCAGTAAACTTTTTTACATTTTTTTGCCTTATCAAATTTTTATTTTACTTATTTATTTATTTATTTATTTAAAAAACGGAGTTTTGCTCTTGTTGCCCAGGCTGGAGTGCAATGGTGTGATCTCGGCTCACCACAACCTTCACCTCCCGGGTTCAAGCTATTCTCCTACCTCAGTCTCCTGAGTAGCTGGGATTACAGGCATGCGCCACCATACCCGGCTAATTTTGTATTTTTAGTAGAGACAGGGTTTCTCCATGTTGGCCAGGGTGGTCTTGAACTCCCGACCTCAGGTGATCTGCCCGCCTCAACCTCCCAAAGTGCTGGGATTACAGGCGTGAGCCACTGGGCCCAGACCAAGTTTTTATTTTTATACACTTTTTTTTTCATATTAAAAAGGAAAGCACAATTACCACAAATTACAAAAGACTAAAGCAGGACTAGAATAATAAATGAATCACTTCAGCCTGGAAAGCAGATACCTTCAGTAATATTAATGTTACAATACAAGCTCATTCAAGTATTTTACGTTGCCTTTTTTTTTTTTTTGTCCTTTTAAATACGATACCCTAGCCCATAGTAAAGATGATATACTATAAGCGTAAGGTTGAACCTTCTCTACGAAGCCAGATGACAAGTTTTTGTCTCCAGTGAGAAATGGCTCTGAGTTCTTATCTTTTCTACCATCAACATGCCTGAAGGGGGATAGGGTCCAGGCTGGGGAAAATCCAAGGACCCTTCAACATGGGAGGATTCCATTCAGGAGAGTACCAGATAATTCAGATTACTCTACCTAGCCTTTTTTGACAAAATCAACGCTCACCCTTCATAGTCATCTTCCTTTGCTCTTCTCCTCACTTCCAGGGCCTTCTAAGCAGCTTACTTACTTTTGTAAAATCAATCACCAGGAAAAGGATTGATAGAACAACACAAAAATATTTAGCAACTTTGACATAGGGGCTTAGCACCTCTATCTGAGCCTCAGGGGTCTAAGCTGCGGGAGGGCCATCCAGCCCTGGGAGTGCATTTGTTCCCGGGTACAAGAGCGGGTAAAAGAGAAACCTGCCCCTTAACGGGGCTGAGACACACAGACCTTCTGATGTTTGATGCTCAAAGGTTGTGTTGGCATGGACAAACCTTGAAAGAGATATGATGAAAAGAGGGATCTGGGTAGGCTGTTGCTTTGTGTCTCAGGTCTTGGATCCCCATGGGAGGATGATAGGTATGAAGTAGCTAGCCCTGATGGTCCCCGCCACTTCTGGCATGCTTGTCACAGATACATTGGTCCTAAATTCAAGTGTCTTCAGAAGTTGAAGATGTAAACTACTCTTTGCAACATTAACTCCTATCATGTTACAAAAAAAAAAAAAAAAAAAAAAAAAAAGAAAGCGAAAACAAAAAAAGAAAGAAAATAACCTAAAGAAAAGCAAAAAAGAGGCCGGGTGCGGTGGCTCACGCCTGTAATCCCAGCACTTTGGGAGGGTGAGGCAGGCAGATCACCTGAGGTCAGGAGTTCGAAACCAGCCTGGTCAACATGGAGAAACCCTGTCTCTACTAAAAATACAAAAATTAGCCGGACATGGTGGTGCATGACTGTAGTCCCAGTTACTCAGGGAGGCTAAGACAGGAGAATGGCTTGAACCCAGGAGGCAGAGGTTGCGGTGAGCTGAGATTGAACAATTGCACTTTAGCCTGGGTGACAGAGCAAGACTCTGTGTAAAAAAAAAAAAAAAAAAGCCCCCTCTGCTCATGCCAACCACCAATCTATGTTGAGATGAAGTCCTTACCTCCCTGCCCCAAAGGGGCTTCCTTTTTGAGGAATGTGTGTGAAGAAGATGGCAGCTCCCTGACCTGGGAGTAAACCCCAGATAAGAAGAGCCTTTCCCCACATCCCAAGGTTTCTTTGTGCCCCCAGATGCAGCAGAGGAAAAAGAATGAAGTTTCTGTGGTGCTGGATATAGTACAAGACTGCATGACCTGAAGGAAAGGAGGAATAAAGGGAAGGAGGAGGGGATCCAGGAGCCCAGTATCTGGTACGATGTGAAGCAGGCAACAGACTGAGCAGGGAAAGGCCTCAGATTCCACTGTCATAGCAGAGACCAGGGTTTGAGACATGGGTCATAGGAAGTGAAATGGGCTTCCCACATACCAACCACTGAGAGGTCAAAGGCAGGGAAGGGCCCAGGCTAAAAGCAATGAGATGTCCAAGGTAACAGACAAGCCTGTGATACTGTCACAGGCTGTGATTTGTCAGCCTGTGATACTGTCTCCTACTCCCAGCCTTTGGGCTCAACAGAGTAATCAGTTGAAAAGGAGGGTCAAAGACATTGAGTCAGTGAGCAACAGGACCACCAACTCCTCTGTGTTGCCCAGATCCCACCAAGAGTGAACATGTAGTTATCCCTGTACCCGACACACATCCCAGTCTTTGTGGGTCAGTCCTTCATCACACTCCCTAGCTTCTGATGACAGCAGACTTCAGCCATTCCATTGTCATTCACAGCCCAACCCAGTCAGTGACTGAAGAAGAGAAGTCAGGTATACTCTATGTCCACATACATTTTCCTGCCATCGGGCTTCACCAGCTGGCAGGTTTCCCTCCCAGCCCCCACCTCCTTTTCATCCCTCATTCCCAGGTGAGGTCAATTGGAGGATGGGCAGAGATAGATGGCTTACACAGCGGGGATGCAAGATGGGGATACTCCACCAGACTCTAGTAGGAGAATAGCAACTTACTCCACTTTTTAAGAGAGACAGAGCCTCCTTGAGGTCTCAGAGATCTTTCAGGTCAACACAGGAAATATTTCCAAGCCTCAGCTGTGAGTGTTCGCATTTTCTCTCTGGGGTAGGGGAGATGTTCAAGCTGAGAACAAGTATGTTCCAGATGCAGGCCAAGTTTGCTTCAAACAAACTTGGCCTTGGGGTTTCATGGGTAGGATGAAAGATGTCATGGCAGGATGGGGCCTGGCATGAGGCAAAAGCACGCAGAGTAAGGACACAACGGTAGCAGCTGTGTACAGACACAGGATGTCAGCCTCAAACGATGCAATAGCAGGGATATCTTGGCATGGTTCTGATCCAAGTCACCACAAACCCTTGCCTCCAGGCCAGAGGCTGTGTACATGCAGCAGCCCAGAGAAAGATTCTAGGGAGTCCAAGACCAGGCACATCCAGAGAAGGTGGGAGCTCTTTAGGTTGGCTCTCCACCGTGGAAAACAGACATTTGGGTATTTCAGATTCCCACTGCACAATAAGGCAACCTAAAAACATTTCCAAAAACAAAAATCCAAGGGGAGAGGATAGACATCATTTTCTGTGGATTAGTTGGGGGATTTCTGATTTCTTATTTATTTATTTATTTATCTATTTATTTATTTTTGAGATGGAGTCTCGCACTGTCGCCCAGACTGGAGTGCAGTGGCGTGATCTCAGCTCACTGCAAGCTCCACCTTCCGGGTTCACGCCATTCTCCTGCCTCAGCCTCCTACAGGCGCCAGACACCACACCTGGCTAATTTTTTTGTAGTTTTAGTAGAGACAGGGTTTCACCGTGTTAGCCAGGATGGTCTCCATCTCCTGAGCTAGTGATCCGCCCGCCTCAGCCTCCCAAAGTGCTGGGATTATAGGCGCGACCCACCGCGCCCAGCTGATTTCTTGTTTTTTAATTGTTGATTTTTTTTTTTTTTTTCCATTTTCCCAGGGACAGAAAGGTCAGAGAAAAATAAATCATCTTTCAATACTCTTTCCTGATATGAGCAGCATCTGTCTGGGCTGGGGAGTAAAGAGTGTGGGAAGAGGGGAGTGAGGAGAGGCTAGAATCTCCCCCCAAACCCAAGTTTAGATCCTTTGGTTTCTTTCTCCCAGAAAGTGGCAGATGGGCATGGTAGGGACAGCAGAGAGAGAACATGATGATGACAAACCCTACAAGATCAAGGTGCTGGTTCTCCTGGGCTCAGGGGTGCCACCAGAGCCTTCCATGGGATGGTGTTGGGCAATGGGGCCTGCAGAGCCTTCTTGT
This sequence comes from Chlorocebus sabaeus, assembly GCF_047675955.1. Taxonomy (NCBI): domain Eukaryota; kingdom Metazoa; phylum Chordata; class Mammalia; order Primates; family Cercopithecidae; genus Chlorocebus; species Chlorocebus sabaeus. Next base: position 26,098,729 of record NC_132920.1, on the reverse strand, counting down.
GGGCTGCATAGTTGGCTGGAAGGGACTGGAAGGGGAGCAGGAAGACATTAGGTTTGGGGACCAGGGTTGCAGCCTCCTAGCTATGGTAGGGCTGCAGATTTTGGTAATCCAGATGAACTATCAATACTTTAAAATTATATATATGTATAATTTTACATATATATAAAAATATATAATATTTATATATTATATATTATATATATAAAAAATATACCTATATCTATATATATCTCCCCCTTGCTCTCCCCGCTTAGAAGAAGTTAGGATGTAAAGAATCATAGAGAGAGGAGAGGGAAGGGGATGTGGAGGCTGGACCCCTGTCCAGAGGACCCCTGTCCAGGGGTACTCTGATAGCCTAAATGGTGTGCACATTGCTACTCAGTACAAAGGCCCATGCTAATAACTCCAGACCTGTCCTTTTTTTGTTCCCTGTCCTGGGACTGGGCATGGCCATGGACTCTTGCCCATCCCATCCCTTTCCCTGCCTCAAGCACCAGGGCTAAGTGGTTTTTCACTTCCCCAAATCAGAGTGTTGGCTTGTCCACTTGTCATTTTCCAGGATGGGATGGCCGGTGGGTGGTATAGAGGGCTGGCTGATCATGGTAACAGATCTGCTGGGAGACTGGGAGGGGCACGGCTTCCTGCCCTCACCCCTGCCACCTCCTGCTACCACTGAGTGTTGCTTGTGGTTGGCCTTCTCACCTATTGGGGGGATCTACTCAGAAGTCTTCAAGATTTTGGAACTTGCTGAGATATTTTTGCAGTTGGGTTCAATGTCCAAATTTTTGGCTTTGGAGTATTTCAAGAAATTCTTTTACTATTCTTATCTGAAAGGGTGTAGCTTAATTCTACTTCAGGGTATGTGCCAGATTTCAGTGACTTGCTTATATTGAAAAACATATGCCAGATGAAATGGCTCATACCTGTAGTCTCAGCTACTTGGGAGTCTGAGGCAGGATTGCTTGAGCCCAGGAGTTCCAAGGTGCAGTAGGCTACATCAGGTCCCTGCATCCCAGCCTGGGTGACAGAGCAAGTCTCTGTCTCTAATAAATAAATAAATAAATAAATAAATAACGTTTAAAAAGTGTGAAGTGTGTGAGTTTCGAATCTTGTTCACAAAAGGCATTGCGGCTTATTCCTTCCCCCTTCTCTTTCTGTTTTCTCCTGCTAAGAGATAACAGTTGTTTGGTTTTTGAAGATAATCAGTTACCCCTCTAGAGAGGTCTAACGGACAAGGAACTGAGGCCTCCACCCCAACAGTCAGCTTGAACTTGCCAGATATGTGAGTGTGCCACCTTGGAAGGGAATCCTCCAGCTATAGTCAAGGATTCGGATGACTGTAGCCTATGTTTACAACTTGACTTCAATCTCAATAAGACCCTGAGCCATAACCACCTAGCTAAATCACTTCTGGATTCTTGACTCACAGAAATTAGTTTTGGGATAATTTGTTACACTGCAATAGATAACTTAACAGAGATGGAGAGCCCCACAATGAAGCTTACAAAATTTTACATTATAAAAATGAAGCCACCATAATTTTTATAATGAAACTTGATAAAGGTAAGCCCAAAACAGAACATCATAGAATGGGCCACGTGCAGTGGCTCATGCCTGTAATCCCAGCTACACAGGAGGCTGAGGTAGGAGAATCACTTGAACCCAGCAGGTGGAGGTTTCAGTGAGCCGAGATCATGTCACTGCACTTCAGCCTGGGTGACAGAGACTAAATCTTAAAAAAAAAAGAAAAAAAAAGAAATCATAGAATGATTTTATGTGACTAGAAATGGAAAAAATCCATGAAAAATATTAACAAAATTTACCCAGCTATTATTTAAGATAATAATATAACATGACCAAGTAAGATTTGGACTAGGAATAAAAGTATGAATCAACACAAGGAAATCTATCTACACTTCATGGCAACAGGGTTAAAAAAGAAAAAGCATATGATTTCTTCAGATGTCAAAGTGATCGAATAAAATTCATAAATCATTCCTAATATGAAATCTTAAAAAAAGAATAGAAAGAAACTACAGGGCTCGGCACCGTAGCGGACACCTGTAATCCCAGCACTTTGGGACCCCACGGCGGGCAGATCACTTGAGGTCGGGAGTTTGAGACTAACCTGGCCAGCATAACGAAACCTTGTCTCTAGTAAAAATACAAAAACATTAGCCGAGTGTGGTGGTGTGTGCCTGTAATCCCAGTTATTCAGGTGGCTGAAGTGAAGGCGGGAGGCTGGGAAGTGGAGGTTGCAGTGAGCAGAGATCCGGTCACTGCACTCCAGCCTGGGCAACAGAGCAAAACTCTGTCTCAAAACAACAACAAAGAAAAACCAAAAACTACATTAACGCAGTGAAAACTACACATACACATGCATGTACATACACACAAAAGCAATTATAAATTATCAACCACCGAAGTCATTTCTATGAACACGAGGAAAAAGACAATACCTGCTAGCATGTCTAATATGACATATTGTTTGTGATGTAGCTAGCACAGTAAGATGATGAAAGCAAACAATAAATACTTACTGGAGAGAATATCAAACATTTTTATTTGCTAATAATAGTACTACATGCAATTAAAATCAAGTCAGTTGTCTAAATATTGATTAGGATTAATAGAATTTGATAGTTAGCTAGACACAAAATTCACGTAAATAACCAATTGTCCAATTATCCTCCTACATACAGAATTTCAAACAGTGCTTTAGTGTGAGGTCATATGTCAATATGTAACAGAAGTCACAATATTTTGAAAATCAGTATTACATTTGTAAAACTTTGGGGAGTTTATTAATTCACAGCACACAGTGACTCCATTTTTTTTGTATAATTTTTCTCTGTTTAAATATTTACTTTTTTAACCAAGGCTTGCTTTGATGAGCAATACATTAGTTTCAATTTTTATTTTCTTATATTATTTTTAATTATTAGTAATCCATCCATTCTAGAAAATTGTTGGCCATGATCTTTTAAATCTCACACTTGCATCATTCTACCTGATTGTTTCTTCTGGTACTGTGATTAGATCCACGCCAGATCATATTTTACTACTAATTCCAAATCTCTTTTCATTTATTTATTTATTATTTGAGACAAAGTCTCATTCTCATTGCCCAGGCTGGAGTGCAGTGGTGTGATCATGGCTCTCTTCAGCCTCAATTTCCCTGGCTCAAGTGATTCTCTCACCTTAGCCTCCTGAGTAGCTGAAACCACAGGCATGCACCACCATGACTGGCTAATTTTTTGTATTTTCAGTAGACTCGGGGTTTTGCCATATTATTCAAGCTGGTCTCCAAATCCTGGGCTCAAGCTATCCTCCTGCCTCGGCCTCTGAAAGTGCTGGGATTACAGGCATGAGTCACCTTCCCCGGCCCTAATTCCAGGTTTCTTAAACTCACTTTTGCATTTTTCTCTCTGCATTTCACATAATTCCTTAAGATCTGATTACATAGTTTATTAAATGTCTACTGGTAGGTCCAATTGGCTGCTGTTAAACTCATGCAGTAAGCTTTTTATTTTAATTTGTCTTATAATTATATGTTTATTTTCTATAATTTCTATTAGGTTCTTTTTTCAAATCTCTGTGGTCACTTTTTGTATTTCTTTAGTCCTTCAATACATTTATAAGAATCTTTTTCTTTTTTTTTTTCTTTTCTTCAGATGGAGTTTCACTCTTGCTGCCCAGGCTGGAGTATAGTGGCACGATCTTGGCTCACTGCAACCTCTGCCTCCCTGGTTCATGCGACTCTACTGCCTCAGCCTCCTGAGTAGCTGGGATTAAAGGCGCACACCACCACACCCGGCTACTTTTTTGTGTATTTTTAGTAGAGACAGGGTTTCACTATGTTGATCAGACTGGTCTCAAACTCCTGACCTCGTGATCTGCCTGCCTTGGCTTCCCAAAGTGCTGGGATTACAGGTGTGAGCCACCGTGCCTGGTCTCAAGTCTGTATCTTGTTAATTCTCCCTTTTCATTCCTTTCATTTCCATTGTTGCTTTTTTTTTTTTTTTCCCCAGAGACAGGATCTCAAACTTCTGGTCTCAAGCAATCCTCCAGCCTCAGCCTCCTGAAGTGCTGGGATTACAAGCATTAGCCACCACACCCAGCTCCCCTTGTCTGTTGCTTTTGTTTTCATTAGTCATACTTCTGGTTTCATGATGTTTGGTCAATTTTGATTGTGAAGCTGCTTGTGCATTTTGGGGGGTATATTTTAGCTGTGGCAATTTGTTGAGGTGTAAAGTGAAGCTTGTTTTCCAGAGATGACTTGTATTTGTTTCTACTGGGTGCTCAGGGGCACAAAACCAGCCTGGGATATGTCTAAATTAAATTCTCAGCTTGGGTGTTTGAATCCCTATGGTATGAATGCCAGGAATAAGTAAGCATCAAGGATGGCTTGTAGTCCAAACCTTAGCAGTGGAATCTATACTGCCAATGTCAGGCCTCTGAGCCCAAGCTAAGCCATCATATCCCCAGTAACCTGCACGTATACATCCAGATGGCCTGAAGCAACTGAAGATCCACAGAAGTGAAAATAGCTTAACTGATGACATTCCACCATTGCGATTGGTTTCTACCCCACCCTAACTGATCAATGTTCTTTATAATCTCCCCACCCTTAATAAGTTTCTTTGTAATTCTCCCCACGCTTGAAAATGTACTTGGTGAGCTTCACCCCCTGTCCCCAAAACATTGCTCTTAACTTCACCACCTATCCCAAAACCTGTAAGAACCAAGGATTGTCCCACCACCCTTTGCTGACTCCTTTTTCGGACTCAGCCTGCCTGCACCCAGGTGAAATAAACAGCCATGTTGCTCACACAAAGCCTGTTTGGTGATCTCTTCACACCGACACATGAAACACTCAGAACCCAACTTCAGAGCTGACTCTTTTATTTGCATTCATCTGTGATGGGTTTGTATGTGTGTTTATTTCCAGTTCATCCTTCTACCCTGAGGTGACAGATTTTCGTCCGGTGTCTCACCTTCACCTAAAAAGATTTCTTATCAGGCTCTATATACCCTGGTTGGTTTCCATATAACACCCTAAAAATGAAAGTTAAGGGTTGGGTAAAAGCCAGCTGTAGTGCTTGGGGTTTAACATGGGCCAAATCCCTGGCTCTGATTTCTCTTTACTTTTTTAGAACCTCTTTGTTACTTTTAAGAATTTAGAAACTGTGATTCAGGTTTTTAGTTATCCGTTCAAGTACCAAGCTTGCCACGTTATGGAAAATGTATCCCATAATCCAAGATTTCATGTTTGTTTATGAGGGCATGAGGACATTGAGGGCATGAGGACAATGAACTTCTAAACTCACTCGTCTTTTAGACAATGATCATCCACCACCTAAGTTCTCCATCTCAGCTAATATTTGACTCCAAACCTAGCCTCATCCATCTCACAATTTTCACGTCGTAAGTATTGGTTCCTTTCCTTATGGCCACTCCCTCCTTCTTCCCTCTCGACTCTTCTGAGATTCTTTTTCTCCCACAATCATCCATTCTCCAGCAGTGAAAACCTTTTGTCATCATTCTACCTTGTGCAGCAGAAGCTACATCCTGCCAGAAGGAGGTTTTCTTTCCCTTTCTACCTTCTCCAGTCCTAGGTACTAAGGGGCATCTAGGAAAGGGTAAATTGTACTGCAAAGGGGGCTTCAGTCCTGCGGTAACTATTGCCTACCTGCAGTCAGACACCTTAATGACTATTTGGGTTTCTGCCGTTACCTAGTGAACTTTTAACCTGAAAGTTGCCAAAAGAAAACTATAAATTAAATGGCTTTCTGAAAAAGACGGTTTAGCAAAATAATTTTAAGGTGTCTCAGAAGTTGCTTCTTTTTTCCTGCACCTCAGCGCCTAGGATCCGCCTTTCCCTCCCCTACTCGCCTAAGAGCTTCAGAGAGAAACTGGACCAATTACAAAGCAAACCAGAAACTTTTGCAATACTTCCGTGTTCAGCTCACAGTCTTCAGCCTTTACTTGCAGTTATCACGTATCTGCATGGTAAAAATTTTACAAGAAAATGGGGGGCGGGGGTGATGGTGGAGAAAGCTCCAAACAGAAGGAAGTTGCAAAAGGGTGCTCTTTTGTGCTCAGGGTGGGCCGTCACCACACGAAGTCCCAGATCAACATCACGATCAACTTGGAAATCTGCACACGGAAACGAAAGAGCTGTACACTTACAGTACTTTCAGTTTATGTTAGTGTTATCTGACACTAAATGAGCTAATGATCTAGTATGTGCCCATAGCACTCAACTTCTGGTACCTATTGTTACTACCTATAATTTCCAAGTATTTCCTCTGCAGTACTAACGTAACATTAAAGATTGGTAGTATGGTGCTGAGAAATCTAATCCCCCTTTTGAATGAAATCACAACTCATTTACTGAAAACATGCGTGGCTCTTAAAAGAGCCTTTGGGATTAGGTGTAAAGATGCTTACTTGGCAAAGTTACTTGGAACTGGTGTACTTGGTGACGGCCTTGGTGCCCTCCGACACGGCGTGCTTGGCCAGCTCCCCCGGAAGCAGCAGGCGCACGGCCGTCTGGATCTCCCTGGAAGTGATGGTCGAGCGCTTGTTGTAGTGCGCCAGGCGGGAAGCCTCGCCGGCGATGCGCTCGAAGATGTCGTTGACGAAGGAATTCATGATCCCCATAGCCTTGGAAGAGATGCCGGTGTCGGGGTGGACCTGCTTCAGCACCTTGTACACGTACACTGAATAGCTCTCCTTGCGGCTACGCTTGCGCTTCTTCCCGTCCTTCTTCTGCGCCTTAGTCACCGCCTTCTTGGAGCCCTTCTTTGGGGCAGGAGCAGACTTGGTAGGCTCAGGCATAGTAACGTTAATAATTACAACACTGTCGCAAACACCTGAGAAAATAATCACACCCACCGATGCCCTGTTCATTTATAGATGCGGTATTCAAATGAGGTTAATCAGATTTCGTTTATGATTGGATTAATTTTCGTGTGTCGTCACAAATGCCAATGTAAACGACACTTAAAAGTCTACCTTTTCATTGGCTATTTCATTACTTTACTTTTACCCAATCAGAAAGCCCAGACCAGACTACCCGAGGCTACTATAAATAGTCCTCTTTAGACAAGTCAGCTGTGCACTTCTCTTGGAGCAGTTGTTTTTGAGATCACACTTTTTATTAGCTATGTGGTGTCAGAACGTATACTGAAAGATACTTCAGATTAGGAGAGCTCACATTCTCTCTTTTCTTTCTCCAACAAATCATAGGACTCGTTGCATACGGAAGTCACGGTAATTGGGATATCCCTGAAGTCTGGCAGTTTTGCGTTTGGGAAGTCCTTCATCTATGCAAATACTACATTTAAGGACCAAGTATTTTCTGCAGTGTCAATTTCTATTTTTTAGTTGTGGCAGTGGTTGAAATAGTGTACTATGCCACCTGTGTCGAGACGTACTCCTCTGCACTCCTTCATTGCCTGCCATGCTCTGTAGGGAACCAGCACGGAAATTTATCCTCTATTCGGAACTCATACGTCCCAGCCTAGAAGCCCGGGAAAATCCCGACTTTTTTTCCCCATGCTATTTGCAGGCCAGATCTCGCTAAGTGTTAAGTACTACAGAGGTCAAGTGGGTTTTGGGTTTTAACTCCAGTATTCGAAAACGCAATAAAAGCTCAATGACGCGGCTGCACTCCTGCTTGGCCGACGGAACGCGAAATGACCCCCTGGTCAAAAACAGCTCTTCTCTCTCCCGACTTTGTTCCCGGGAGACCCGCCCCTACTTAGCGGCGTTTCTTTCCCGGCCACGCCCCCTGATAGTGTAACAGCTCTTTTACTGAAAGCGGTGGGTGGCTCTGAAAAGAGCCTTTGGGTTGTGTTGAGCTTCTAAGCAGTTGGCCAAAGGAACTTCCTACTTTTTCTTGGCTGCCGCCTTCTTTGGCTTGGCTGCCTTGGGCTTGGCGGTCTTTGGTTTAGCCGCCTTGGGTTTCACTGCTTTGGCCTTCGCTGGGCTCTTGGGCGCCTTTTTTGGCTTGGCTGCTTTAGCCTTTTTCGGGCTTTTCGCTTTTTTGGCTCCAGCAGCCGCAGCCGGCTTCTTCGCCTTCTTTGGGGTCTTCTTGGCGCTCTTCTTAGGGGTGGCTGCCCCCGTCGCCTTCTTGGGCTTCTTCGCCGCTCCTGTAGGCTTCTTGGCTTTGGCCGCGCCTGCTTTTTTAGCTTTAGGCTTGGCTTCCCCGGAGGCCGCCTTCTTGTTGAGTTTGAAAGAACCCGATGCGCCGGTGCCCTTGGTCTGCACCAAAGTGCCCTTGCTCACCAGGCTCTTGAGACCCAGCTTGATGCGGCTGTTGTTCTTCTCCACGTCATAGCCAGCGGCTGCCAGCGCTTTCTTGAGAGCGGCCAAAGATACACCGCTGCGCTCCTTGGAGGCGGCAACAGCCTTAGTAATGAGCTCGGACACTGGGGGCCCAGACGCTTTGCGCTTAGCCGCACCTGCGGACTTGCGGGCCTTCTTCTTCACGGGTGTTTTCTCGGCAGGGGCCGGAGCAGCGGGCGCGGCAGGCGCAGTCTCGGACATGTTGAAGGCAGGCGTGAGAGAGAGAGAGCAATTCGAGCCGGAAGCAGAGGCACTGGCCGGGACTCGGGCCGCGGCGCTGCGCCCGCCCGTTTATATAGGGCGGAGCTGCGCCGTGATTGGTGCGCTGTCCAGCCCGCCTCGCTGGCAGCCGCAGAGTGTCCTCTCGGATCCCGAGTTGTGTTTGTTACACCTCAAAAAAAGCCAAAAATATAAAAATTGTCTGCACCGAACTACCCGGTTTTTCTCAGATAATGATCCCCGAACCCTCAGGCTTCACGGAGATCTCAAATTATGAGGAAATCACAAAGCCTTGTGCCAAAAACTTGCAATATTTCCCGCCGTGCTTGGCAAATTTCAACTCAGAGAAACAAAACTTTCTATTTTCTTCGTAAATTATAAACCGATCTTTAACTGTGGAGTTTTCTGACCTCTCAAATATGATTCTCCAAGTGGTTAGCTTCTGATATATCCAAAAAGCATGCCACTGGCATTAAGATTTTTATTACAAATCTGCACTTAAGTGAGGGAAGTAACACAGGCTCCTCGGAGAGTCCTGCCTATTGAGCCGAGGGCATTTGAGTTCATCAAACTGGTTTAGTTTAATGCTAAACAAATTATTCCTCATTTGACATTAAGTTTTGGACTCCTGGGACATCAATCTATGCAGCCATGGTTTTACATCTGTCCGCTATATCTGAGTTTTAAAACAATTCCTTTGGATAATTCTTTCCCTTTCTGCTCCCAAGGGTTGGGGGCGGGGCTGTTGCTTCTCTCTTCCTCTGGACAACTGCTCCATGGATTGAGATACCTTGAATTCAGGGTATTTGGGAACGAAGGGAAGTCCAAAATATACTCAGGGTACAGAGTTGAAAAAAGATTAATTTTCGAATGTGATGTTCATAAAGTCACTGTAAGTGGAGGTGCACTTTTCTTTAAAGCATTTGTCTGCAGCCTTGCTGAGTGCTTTTGGCATATGCTTCAGAACCAAATTGCAATAAAGTAGCTTAGAGCTGGAATTCAAACATTGATAATAAGGGAAAATAAATAAGAAGTGTAGATTGAAACATATCTACTCCCATTATTAGATAAGCCCAGCCGCTATTATTACTGAATAGTTGAGGAATGACTAGTCCACTCACCATGTATGGTTTCAATCCCCCTGAAGACTGTATCCCAACGCTTCGCAGAGCGCAATAGAAAGAAAAATAAGTGACATGTAGTGATTAAATGACAAGTTCAAATTTCGATCTCAGAAGCAGAGCTTTGAGAGTCTATCTAAGCTATTATAAATCATTGCCCTCTGAAAACATCCTTTGAACAATGTCTGAGTAAATCTCTTTAGGTAGTTGCCCAACCAAGAAGAGTGTATGTAGGTTGGCAATGAAAGCCCAACTAAAAGAATTATTTCTGAATAACGGTATGGCTGGAACAGTATGGGTAGAACTACAAGCCACTTACCATAGAAACAAAATAAAATTTTGCCCAATGCTATAAGTTGATATGATACTGTTCTGTGGACGTGGCTGATTGTAATATGGCGTTGGATATCACTTTAAATTTTAATTTCATTGCCCAAAATCTCCAGACAAAAATTCTGCTACTGAAATAAAGAGAATATAGAATTTTGATATAACATGAGTGAAATGTGTCAACACAATACTGTTTAATGTTGAATATGGTATAAAAGTGATGTAAATTATCAATGTTTTTAATATCTCCATGTGTAAATAAATAAAATTTAATTATTGCACAGCAGTGCAAAAATAAATGTGTCCTTTGGTGTTTATTGAAATAAAAAGGGAGATGGATAAATCTCCAAAACATACTAGGGAAACTGATTATATGGGCATTTGATTCCAGAATGGTAACATTATACCTATTTAATGACAACAAAAACCACTCCTGTAAATGGCTGAAAGTTACACAACACATGGAAGTTTGCTTTCACATGCCTCACTTTATCCAGTGTATTCCTTATGGCTAGGAAGGAGTTAAACTCCAAATTCTGTGGTCTTTCAATTTCCACTGCTTGCCCCCTTAAACTGTGGTGTGTTTTCTTTCTCTCTTTTTTTTTTTTTGAGACAGAGTCTCACTGTGTCACCTAGGCTGGAGTGCAATGGCAGGATCTCTGTTCACTGCAACCACTGTCTCTGCCACGAAATGCATGGGCTGGGAGCAGTGGCTCACGCCTGTAATCCCAGCACTTTGGGATGCTAAGGCGAATGGATGACCTCAGATCAGGAGTTTGAGGCCAGCCTGACCAACATGCTGAAACCCCATCTCTGCTAAAATAATAATAATAATAATAATAATAATAATAATAATAATAAAGTTAGCCAGGTATGGTGGTGTCCATGCGCCTGTAATCCCAGTTACTTGGGAAGCTGAGGGAGGAAATTTCCTTGAACCAGGAAGCTGGAGGTTGCAGTGAACGTGCTCTTGAGCCTGGGTGACAGAGATTGAGGACTGGCCACTATTAAATCAAGCATTTATTTGATATTTGTTGGTGATGAAATATGAAAATAACAAAAGGCCTCACTTTCTTATTGATCAGTGGGCTGGCTATCTCAGAACTAGGTGTGTGTGCACACACACATTTTCATGCATATGTCTTATTTTTTATTTTATTATTGTTTTTTCAGATGGAGTTTCGCTCTTGTCACCCAGGCTGGAGTGCAATGGCGCTATCTCAGCTCACTGCAAACTCCGGTTCCGGGGTTCAAGCAATTCTCCTGTCTCAAAAGCCCAAGTAGCTGGAATTACAGGCGACTGCCACCACGCCCACCTAACTTTTGTATTTTTAGTAGAGACAGGGTTTCACCATGTTGGTCGGGCTGGTCTCCAATTCCTGATATCAGGTGATCCACCCACCTCGGCCTCTCAAAGTGCTGCGATTTACCGGCTTGAGACACCTGGCCTGGCCCATGTGTTTTGTTTGTTTTTGAGACTGAGACAGAGTCTCGCTCTGTTTTCCAGGCTGGAGTGCAGTGGCAAGATCTTGGCTCAATGCAACCTCCGCCTCCAGGGTTCAAGCAACTCTACTGCCTCAGCCACCTGAGTAGCTGGGATGACAGGCACCCACTACCACACCCAGCTAATTTTTTGTAGTTTTAGTAGAGACAGGGTTTTACTATGTTGGTCAGGCTGGTCTCGAACTCCTGACCTCAAGTGATCCACCCGCCTTGGCCTCCCAAACTGCTAGGATTACAGGCATGAGCCACCCAGTCATGCATGTGTTTTAAACAGATTATGAGACCTTGTTCAAGATTATTCTGATGTCATAACTCTTCAGTAGGTCCTCAGAATCTGAATATTTATCAGATTTCTCATGTCAGTCTTATGCCGGGCCAAGTTTGGGAGCTCTGCTGAACTCACTAGAGATGACCAACAGGGCAAATGTGCTTCCTGTCATGTGAGTTCTCCCATGGATTTATGGAGATCTTAGAAATGATTTCCATGCTGAATATGACCATATATTGGAAAGACGGGTCAGCATTAGTCCAATCTTGACTTCCTTTAATTCACACCTGCCTGGCCACTATAGTGGGCTGAAGAAGGAGAAAGGAGAGTAAGTAATCATCCAATAAGTCATTATTTTCCAACCACAGAAGGTAGACTGAACCTTGGCTGCCTGTGAACTACTTGAATCCTCTAGTACAGCATCTACATTCCTTATCCTTTTTATCATTTTTAATGATAGTTATCCTTTCCATTTGTTGGCTACTGTACTATGTGCTATCTGCAAAATTTTTTTTTTCCACTACAACTGGGCTGCAGCCTGAGCTACCTGCATTCTTACTTAATCAGTGTAAGAATCCTCTGTTATGGATAGTATCTCTACTTTATATAGGAGGAAATAGACATGCAGAGGTTAAGAAGTTATCTTGAGAAAACTAATGGTAAGAGGTACATTCCAGATTCCAGCGCACATTGGTTTTACTTCAAAGCATGTATGCTTATTAAACAGTGTTTTCTCAAACTTCAGGTCTGAACAAGCATGAAAAGTTGTGAAATCAATTTAGTTGTCAAGGCCAAATTATTTCTCTTTTTAGTGAATTAGAATAGAATATAAAATACCAGTTTTCACTGCATGTTGTTTTAGTTATATACACAATTCTTTGTTTTAGGCCCCTAAGTAAAAGACATTTCTGCTGTGCCTATTCACATGTCTACAGTGATAGTATGTCTTCGTTGTGCAATTTCTTGAGCTTTTATAGTCATAAAATATTATCAAGTATGTTATTCTTTAATGAGCTAAGAAAGTAATTTCTTATCATTGGCATTTTTAAAGTCTCTAAGGTACCCTGAGTATTGGAAAATGGGGGACACGCTAATTGTTTTTATTTGGGACATGATAGCAGTAATATGCAGCTACAAATATGACTATGAACTAAGGAGAACAATGTGCTTTGCAGAAAAGTTGAGAGAAAAGAGAAGATTGTGCTTGGTTGCTTTTACCTCACAGTTCTTCACTTGAAGAGCTTAATTCTGAATTTCTGTATTTTAATATAATGTTACCATGATTGTTTCATTAAAGACAGAGTTTGGAAAAGAAGTACTTTATACTAGATAGATGGACTATATATTATCTTCAACATTGTTTTCTTTTTACTTAAGTCAATAATTAAAGCTGTGATTTGCACATCCATGGTTATTTATCACAGCAATATTTAGAATTATAAAATATTTCAAACAACTTTAATGCCCCTACATAAGAGAGTGGTTGGATAAAGTAGGATGCATTTACACAGTATAGTAATATGCAGCTACAAAAATGACTAACTAAGATCTCTATGAACTAGTATAAATTCCAGGATATACATTTAAGTGATAAGGCAAAGTCCAAAGGAATATACAAAATACAATGACCCTTCCTGAGAAAGAAGGGAATATAAGAAAACACACAATTTTTTATTCATTTGTGCACAAGAAATATAGAAAGGATAAACCAAAAACTAAAAATCATTGGCTACCTGTGGGAGGTGAATGAGAAAGGAACAGGGGGAAAGAAGGAGGAATGGGAAAAAACAGTAAGGATAAGAAGGGATTGAAACTTTTTTGGGTATACCTTTTCATATAAGTAACTCTTACAACTATAGTAATGTTTCATATACCAGCAAAATAAACTATTATACAAACTATTAAAACTGATAGAAATGGGGGATACAAAATGGAATACAAGTAATTAAACAAATAAACCAAGCTGTATTAACTTAATAACATAGTAACACTTAAGGGAGGGAAGGAGATAAAAGTTAACCTAAGTAACATTGGAATACAATATTAATTTCATACTCCCTGGGCAGGCGCGGTGGTTTTCGCCTGTAATCTCAGCACTTTGGAAGGCCGAGGCAGGCAGATCACCTGAGGTCAGGAGTTCGAGACCAGCTTGACCAACATGGGGAAACTCAGTCTCTACTAAAAATAAAAAAAATCAGCCAGGTGTGGTGGCACGCACCTGTAATCCCAGTTACTTGGGAGGCTGAGGCAAGATAATCACTTGAACTAGTGGGGCAGAGGTTGCAGTGAGCCGAGATCATGTCACTGTATTCCAGCCTGAGTGATAGAGCAAGACCTCACGTCAAAAAAAAAAAAAAAAAGAAAAACAAAAAAAATTTACTTGCATACTTTCAGGTTAAGACAAAAAAACACCCATATATACATATATATACACACTGTAATCTAGTATATATGGATTAGTATAGTATATACTAAATTTAGTTAAAGTATTTGTTATTAATATGGGTTATCAATTCTGAAACTACTTTATGTGCACATTACTATTAAGCAAATAAGTAAAATGATCTCTTTGTAGATAATGACAGTATTCTCACTGGTGGAAAAATAATATTAACTAAAATGAACCCTGTAAAAAAAAATTAGCCAGGTGTGGTAGTTTGCACTTGTAGTGCTAGCTACATGGGAGGCTGAGGTAGAAGCATCCCTTGAAACCAGGATTTCAAGGCTTCAGTAAGCTGTGATTGCATCACTCACTCCAGCCTGGGTAACAGAGCAAGAACTTGTTTTAAAAAAAACAAAAAAAAAAGGGCCTGGCGCGGTGGCTCAAGCCTGTAATCCCAGCACTTTGGGAGGCCGAGACGGGCGGATCACGAGGTCAGGAGATCAAGACCATCCTTGCTAACCCAGTGAAACTCCGTCTCTACTAAAAAAAAATACAAAAAATTAGCTGGCCATGGTGGCGGGCGCCTGTAGTCCCAGCTACTCGGGAGGCTGAGCCAGGAGAATGGCGTGAACCCGGGAGGCAGAGCTTGCAGTGAGCCGAGATCACCCCACTGCACTCCAGCCTGGGCGACATAGCGAGACTCCGTCGCAAAAAAAAAAAAAAAAAAAGTATTGGATTTTAACTTATATGTTTATAAATAAAAAGAAGGGATAATTCTTCCTTCCAGTATAATTGCAATTAGTAAATGTAGAAGGAAGGAGGGAAACAGAAAATGGTCATTAGGCAAACAATATAGTGATCTTGTCTCACATAAAATCCATCAATGGATGCTAAAATTAGTGGGCAAATTTTAGGAAGCATGATTTGCTTCTCCAAGTTACCTTATCAACTACAAAGGAAAAGATAATAAGTTTACATTGAAGAATACTAGCAATCACCACCTTAGCTAAGTAAACATCACAAAGTAAGAAGGCATCTATGTATCATAAACTCATTGCATTGAGAAGGACATTTTATCATTTTTGTAGTATTTCCTGTCAAAAACACAGAAACTCACTCCAGTGGGAAAAAAAAAAGACATTCATTAAGGGATATTCTTCAAAATAACCGATCAGCACTCTTCAAAAGTGTCAACATGATAAATATAAGAACAGACCGCAGAACTAATACAGACTTAAAGAGACTAAGAAACAAATAGTGACTAAATTCAGTGTGGCATCCAGAACAGGATTCTGACACAGAAAAAGAACATCAGTGGGAAGATGTGTAATATTTGAATAGGTCTGAAGTTTAGTTAACATTTTAGCAACGTCTATTTCCTATTTCTGATCATTATATATGGTTATACAAAACATTAACATTAGAGGAAAACAGTTGCTGAAAATAAGAAACGTTGTATATTATATTTGCAACTTTTTTTTCACAATTTTTTGCAAAAATAATTCTCTTAGTATTTCACCATGTTACAACACTTTTCGCAGGGCGCGGTGGCTCACGCCTGTAATCGCAGCACTTTGGGAGGCGGAGGCGAGCAGATCACGAGGTCAGGAGATGGAGACCATCCTGGCTAACACAGTGAAACCCCGTCTCTACTAAAAATACAAAAAAAGTAGCCAGGCGTGGCAGCCTGTGCCTGTCGTCCCAGCTACTTGGGAGGCTGAGGCAGGAGAATGGCGTGAACCCTGGAGGTGGAGCTTGCAGTGAGCCGAGATTGTGCCACTGCACTCCAGCCTGGGTGACAGAGCAAGACTCCATCTCAAAAAAAAAAAAAAAAAGAATGCTTTTCATAGGCGGTAAAAAGAAAAAGAAAAAATGCAAAACACCAAACTGTGATACAGAGAGTCTCCATAGTGGTAGAAATACAAATTATTTTTATTATTGTATCTAAACCTTTATGTGTTTTCAAAATTTCTACTGTCAGCATGGATTTCTTTATTAGCAAACAACATGTTTCTAGAGCTGGGCTCACGCCTATAATCCCAGCACTTTGGGAGGCTGAGGTGGATGGATCACTTGAAGTCAGGAGTTTGAGATCAACCTGGCCAATATGGTGAAACCCTGTCTCTACTAATAATACAAAAAAATTAGCTGGGTGTGGTGGTGGGGATTACAGCTACTCAGGAGGCTGAGGTGGGAGAATCTCTTGAACCTGGGAAGTGGAGGCTGTAATGAGCCGAGATCCTGTCAATGCACTCCACCCTGGGTGACAATGTGAGACTCTGTCTCAAAGAAACAAACAAAAACCAAAAACAAACAATATGTTTTTCTTAAAAATATGATAAAGTTTATTTTTTAAAATATATCTGCTTAGTGGCCCTGGATATCCAGATACTATTCCCTTTGTACTCTCCTTCTCTCAATTATCTGAACTTTTATTAAAATCATTTTCTAGGTTTTTTTTGTACATACGTATCCATGAACAGTATGATTCAGTTTGTCCTCTTTCTGAAATTCATGTATGTGAAATCATAGTGTATTATTGTGTGCCTTGCTCTTTTTTCCTTCACTAGGATTCATTCCTCTTTCTTATATTGATGCAGAAAGCTCAAGTTTGTTGATCTGCATTGCTATTTCATATTATGAATTTGGCCCCATGTATTTACTTATCTAGTCTACTCCTCATGGACATTCTCTCGGTTGTAAAAGCTGGCATATTTAATTTTGTTGACTCTTCAGCCTTGTGTCTCTAAACTATCTCATAAGAAATTTTATTTTTCTGAGGCCATTGTAGTCTGTGAAACCCAAGAAGCATGTGGAGACCATGTTTGGGCAGTCCTCTCCTTCCTTCCTCACTTTTTCCCTCTTCTCCCCTCCCCTCTCTAATTTCAGTAAAGCTGATCACAACCAACTAATTGGACTTCATGAATAGCAATCAGAATACTGAAGAAATACTATGTTATAGGCGGCAGGGTGAAAAACATTGGTTTTGGAGATATTAGCAACCTTTCCATTTTCTTTAACATTGAACCTATAATCATTTTTTCAAAGAATCTCTTCAGCATCTATTTATTCAAAGTTCTGGCCACTGTCTTTGGAAGAGGTGGTTTAATGAACACATTGTATTTGGCCTTCTTGTGTATCTTCAGTTTTTCTGTTTCTCTCTTTATCTATGATACTTCCTATAATTGTTTCCTTAATATCTCTTTACTTTTTACTCTCCATTTCCCTTACATTACACGAATTTGCTGGTTTGTAAATGTAAGGATTATCTGTTTACACATGATCACTAATTTATATGCGGTGGCAGCTTGGCATAGTGTTTAAACAGATCGACTCTGATATGGACTCTATTGCTACAAAACAAATTGTCCTAAAATTTAGTGGCTTAAAATAATAGAAAAAATTCATTATGTCACACGGTTTCCATGATTCAGGAATTTGAGGGTGAGTGAACAGTAGTTTCAATATGGGATCTCTCATGAGATTGGAGGCAAGCTATTTGCATGGAGTTTAGTCATCTGCATACTTAAGCTGAAGAATGGGACTGGAAAATTCCCAGATGGCTTACCTGGCTGGCAAGTTGATGTTGGCTATCAGCAGAAGACTTCTGTTCCTTGGCACATGAGACCTTTTGTAGAGCTACACAAGGGTTCAGTATATTGCCGCTGGTTTCTTCCAGAGTGATTAAAGAGACAGCAAAACAGAAGTCACAATATCATTTATGACTTAACCTCGGGAGTCACAATATTTGTTAGTTTCATAGGTCAGAGCTATCCAATTTGGGAGGGAGATACTCAAGATACACAAGTCTGTGAATGCCAGAAGGTGAGAATTCACTGAGCCATCTTGGAGTCTGGGTATCAGAGTTATGGAGACAGACCACTCCATTTCAATCTCAATCCTGTATCGTTTACTAGGTGACTTTAAGAAACTAACTAAACTCTATTTCTCAATTTTCTCATGCCTAAAATTTAGATAAGAATATTGCGGTAAATTGTACTATTGCTCCCATGATTTTACTGCCCTTTTGGGGAGTATTATATATCCTTGCCCATTGATATGGGTTTACTATATTCCTCTCCATGTAAGGAGCACTCTTTCCTACTATCTATATATCAGTCTTTACAAGTGAGTTGCTTTGGTCAATAAAATATGAGTAGAAGTACCATGTGTCTACTTCCCTGCAGAATCTTTGAGAGCATTGAGATCCCTTTATGTCAGTTTAGCTCAGCTTGGGTCTGTCTATGAAGAAAATGTGGAGCAGAGCCATTGCTGACCCATATAGAAATAGAATTTGGGCCAGAAATAACCCTTCTTGTTATTATCCACCAAGATGTGGGGAGTTGTTATATAACTGGGCAAAAACTTAAGTTATAACTATTACCTACTTTAGTAGGATTGTTGGTAGGAGTAGACAATATTTTTGAAGTGCTTATAACAATGTCTGACACATAGTAAGAATATCTATTACTATGATTATTCAAACCTAAATTCACATGAGATAGGTTTATAAGCCATACCATTACTTTATCAACTTATAATGAAAGATATACTACATATTAAAAATACTTATCAGAGGTATGTTTATTGCATTACATTCTGGTCTACAGACAAAGATACAAATTAGAAGATAATTTCTGAGCATAGAGTTGTAATAAAATACATTTTCATCAAGCAGTGGTCTCCTGATCAATTGGCTCCTCTATCCCAGGGACACTTGAGTACTGCATTCTGCACTGTGGAAAAGATACAATGAACAATTCACCATTCTATGAACTCTTCATTTTCTAGGTGATCACCAGACTTTTTTTTTTTTTTTTTTTTTTTTTTGAGACGGAGTCTCGCTCTGTCGCCCAGGCTGGAGTGCAGTGGTGGGATCTCAGCTCACTGCAAGCTCCGCCTCCCGGGTTTACGCCATTCTCCTGCCTCAGCCTCCCGAGTAGCTGGGGCCACAGGCGCCCGCCACCTTGCCCGGTATTTTTTAGTAGAGACGGGGTTTCACCGTGTTAGCCAGGATGGTCTCGATCTCCTGACCTCGTGATCCGCCCGTCTCGGCCTCCCAAAGTGCTGGGATTACAGGCTTGAGCCACCGCGCCTGGCCTTTTTTTTTTTTTTTTTCTTTTTAAATCATGGTTGCTCTTACATGAACTCTCTGTATTTGTAGTGTGGAAACTAAAGTAACTCAATCTAAGATGCTAATCTGCTGTATTGACTTCTTTTTTTTTTCCTTTGAGACAGAGTCTCTCTCTACCACCCAAGCAGGAATGCAGTGGTGCAATCTCGGCTCACTGCAAGCTCCGCCTTCCGGGTTCACCCATTCTCCTGGCTCAGCCTCCGGAGTAGCTGGGACTACAGACGCCCGCCACCACGCCCGGCTAATTTTTTGTATTTTTAGTAGAGACGGGGTTTCAGCGTGTTAGCCAGGATGGTCTCGATTTTCTGACCTCGTGATCCGCCCGCCTCGGCCTCCCAAAGTGCTGGGATTACAGGCGTGAGCCATCGCGCCCGGCTGCTGTATTGACTTCTAAAAATCCCAGTTCTGGGAATGCCTCTAAGATTTCTACTTCCCAGTACTTATCATAAATCCTGCCCTTAAGTCAAAACAATCTTGATGTTATTGTAAACACATACTTACTATAAATCCTGCCGTTAGGCAAATTCCCTACATCTATAAGCCCTGGGGTTTGGGGTGGGGTAATGGCAGGTGGACAGATTCACGAAGTTGTCTAGATGCCATGGAAGACATGGCTTCTGTTTATAAGTCCCTATTAAAAGTTTCTTTCTTGATTTGTCATCATCCTTCTGCATTTCAGTTTCCTTGACCTTTGGAGGCAGGTTTGCTTAGAACTGCTAACGGAGGAACATGTTTTAAGTATAATATACCTGTTTAATTTATGTCAGTTATGGCCAGGCGCGGTGGCTCACGCCTGTAATCCCAGAACTTTGGGGGGCCGAGGTGGGGAGATCATCTGAGGTCAGGAGTTCGAGACCAGCCTGGCCAACATGGTGAAACCCCGTCTGTACTAAAAATACAAAAATAATTAGCTGGGCTTGGTGGTGCATGCCTATTATTCCAGCTACTAGGGAGGCTGAGGCAGGATAATTGCTTGAATCTGGGAGGCAGAGGTTGCAGTGAGCCAAGATTGTGCCACTGTACTCCAGCCTGGGTGACAGGGCAAGACTCCATCTTAAAAAAAAGAAAAATTATGTCAGTTACAATATAAGTATAGTGGATGACAATTCAGACTATTGGAATATATTCATGAAGTTTACTATAGAATAGATACTATGTGCTAGATACTGTTCTAAGCACTTGACAAGTAGTCCTTATAATAACCCTTATACTCTTAAAACCATTTTTCAGAAGACAAAATGATGCCCAAAGATGTCATTTGCCCATGGTCTTACAGCTAAGATAGCTGCCTCTCTTCCTGAGATTTTTCTAGTAACGAATTCTACCATTCTTTGTAAATTATTGTTATCCCAAGTTCAACAAAGTGTTATTTTCCTGTTTGTTAACTTTATTCTTTTTTCTCCCCTGTGACACAGAGTCTCACTCCCATTGCCCAGGCTGGATGTAGTGGCATGATCTCGGCTCACTGCAGCCTCCACCCCTTGGGCTCAAGTAATCCTCCCACCTTAGCCTCCAGAGAAAATGGGATCACAGGTGAACACCACCAAAATAATTTTTTTTTTTTTTTTTTTTTTTTTGAGACGGAGTCTCGCTTTGTCGACCCGGCTGGAGTGCAGGGGCCGGATCTCAGCTCACTGCAAGCTCCGCCTCCCGGGTTTACGCCATTCTCCTGCCTCAGCCTCCCGAGTAGCTGGGACTACAGGCGCCCGCCACCTTGCCCGGCTAGTTTTTTGTATTTTTTAGTAGAGACGGGGTTTCACCGTGTTAGCCAGGATGGTCTCAATCTCCTGACCTCGTGATCCGCCCGTCTCGGCCTCCCAAAGTGCTGGGATTACAGGCTTGAGCCACTGCGCCCGGCCCACCAAAATAATTTTTATATTTTTTATACAGGCGGAGTGTTGCCATGTTGCCCAAGCTGGAACTTTATTCCTAAGCATGCTTCCTTGATTTGGGGGTGAGGTAGAAAGCAGGGAGTGGAATATAAAACAGGAAGCGATTTGTGAGATAATGTACTTATTTTATGAAGTCATGGCATGATTAATGTTAGCTTTCTTCATAGTGTCCATCAGTGGCACTCACCTTCTGGAATATGGACAATTCAAGGTTTTGGGTTTTCTATTCCTTTCCTTTCTTCTTGTTTTTTACTATTCCGCCTCACTGTTCCATGCTAGTCTCATATAAAATGCTTCCACCATTTCCCAATCAGCATGCAGTTCCTATGCCTTCCTTATGGAAAAATTCTAGAGTCCCCAATATTCAGAGATTTGAGGGACCACAGATATCACAAATCCTCCCATTTTACAAAACAACAAACTTTAGCCCAGAGTGGTGAAGGTACAACCTGAAGAAGTGACTATCCTCTAAATTTCCAGCAGCATGAGCACCAGGTCAGACATTTAGGACTAGCAAACACTCCAAACCATGCTCTCTGTACATGAGTTGCTCAGGAAAGGGCAATGTTCATTCAATCCTACTGTTTGTCAGTGTACAAGTATAGTCCACGCTAGGGATTTCATATAGAAAGAATTAAATAGAGGTAATTAGATAAACAGGTGATGAAAGAGTTGAGAAACCCAATAGAGGGGGTGAGGGCAACCCACAGATAAGCTGCAGCAGAAAGTTGCCACCTCTGTCCTCTAGGAACAAAGGGGAGAGGTGATGCTGGAGTCAAGCAGGAAGAGCGCAGGCTGGTAAGGCAGGAACTGAGACCACCAGGAGAAAGGCTCTGTGGTAGGACTAAAGTCAAAGTACCAAGGAGGCTGGAGAAGCCCCAGGAAACAAAGAAGAAGAGAAATACTCTGCCCCACCATCATCATCCATCAGTGCCACCCATTGGCCAAATGTACTGGAAACTTGACAGCATGGAAACCTGGGAAATGTAGTTTCCAGTGAGATACAGCAGCATCAGAGAGTAAATGGGCAAGTGATAGAAACAAACAGAAATGCAAACACCACAAATATTTCTGCAATTTTAGATTGTGACCCTGTACCTGCATGTGACCATGTATGTGCACTTAACAAAGTGCCCTAGGAAACACAGAGGTGCACTTCCATTTTTAAGGATGTCAGATCAAGAAGACAGTTCTGCCTTATTTTAAACAGATTGTGATTTACCCAGTGTGGTAGGTATTCTCTAGGATGATCCCTGCCTCTGAGGGTTCATCCTCTGGTATTATCTCCTTTCCTGTGGGCTGCACCTAGGGACTTGCTTCTAACAAATAGAATATGTCAAAAATGATGTTTTGTCACCTTTGACATTAGGTTACATAAGGTTACGGCTTCTTTCTTGGTCCTTCTCTCTGGCTCATTCTTTTGGAAGAAAGTCAGCTGCCATGTGGTGCATTGTCCTGTGGAGAGGCCCACATAGGGATTTGAGGTCTTTGGTCTAACAGCCCTGGAAATAATTATATTCACTGAATCATGTGAATGAGCTTAGAAATGGATCAATTACATGTAGTTTGGATAGCATAGCAAACTACAGTACGTTTGGGCAACAAGGAATATCAATCTCAACCTGAGGCTCAGCTTCTGAGCTGAAGGTTAGAACCGAACTAAAAGTTAGATTCCTAATCACAGAGCCAGACGACCAGTCCACATATGCTGCACCATGACACAAATGTGGGCCCACCAGAAACTAGGAGCTCAACTCAGGTCCTACATGACTGAGTGCCACTGGGGCATCTGTGGCATGTGGCAGTAGGGCCTACGCATATTTAAACACTATCCAGTGCAAAAGTTTAGAAAAGTTTCTTTTGCTCCTTTAAAAATAGCTAATGTTAAATAGAGAGGAAAGAGAGATAGTGGGCAAAGAATGGACAACAGAAAGCGGGGCATAAATGGAAAATTACAGAGAGCTATTGCTTTGTGACTTTCATTAAGAGCATTTGAGAAGATGAGATACAAGGTGATTTGAATAATGATTAAGAAGTTAAATCCTAGTCCCTTAATGAAAGCCTATATCCACTCATTTCCACTGTCTACCACCTTCGGAGGTAATTTAATTCCTCTCGTAGCTTCTGCCTGTCTTGTCAGCAGGCACAGTGTTGCTTGTGCCAGCTGGAACTAGTGGGCAGAGGGTTGCAGATACACAGTTCTTGTTCTCCTGCAGCCTACAGAGCCCTGAGCCCAGGAAGGGGGTAGCCTGATGCACAGAGAGGCTGTGCTCCAGAAAGGGACCCACACACAGCCCCGGCTGTTCCTTTTCATAGAGAAAGCATGAGAGCAGACTTGATAAAGAGAATAAACATTTTCTGTGTGGGTGTCAGCTGAGAAAGCCAGCCTTCCAGCACCTGGGAACATTGGCTGATCCTCCCACAGGAAAAGAAGCAGCCATTGTTCCCAGTTCATTGCCAGGCAACCCAGAGAAAGTCCCTGGGGTCATTGGTTGAAGAGCTCTGCTTGTGTCTTCACAGTGCCTTTGCTCACTGCTTTCCTAGCTATGCTGTTGCTGACAGTTCACATTGCCAGCATCACCATCCACCAGATGATGGTCACTTTCTCAGAAGGCCTCCCTGCCCCTCTGGGAATGGGAAAATGGTCAATGGAGGGCCTCACTGAGGTGACATTTAAGCGGGTATCTGCAAAAAGAGTGTTCTAGGCTTCCTCGTAAAATTTGGAGAGCAGACATGAAAACAGGGGAGGTGGGAAACAATATGGAAATATATGCAGTGGGTACAGATCATAGGAAAGAGTATGGAACTTAAATGAGACCAGAAGTGTAGGGGTCATTTGAGATAGGGCCCTTCTGGGTAGAAAAACAGCACAATAGAGTGACCCAATGTGCATGTGCTGGATGGAGTTGGGGAGTGGAGAGAGAGAGAGATAAGGATATCCTTACCAGGAAGGAGCAGCGAATATTTAAGGCAGTGGTGTGCTGATATATGTTTACTGACTCTTGAGGAACAAAACAAAAAAAACCCTAGCATATGCTAGTTCCCATGGTGTAAATGCTGCCATTATGGCCAGTTTCAAACTACCAATGTTACACTGACTGCAGAGTAGAAAGGAAGGAAGGCTTTAAAATCACACATAGATCTTTAATTGGAGATCAGAGAAAATCACAATACAAAAGGCAGAAATATAACTCAGTGTGTGGATGTGGAAAAGCCATTGATTTGTTTTTGTGACCATACCTAAGGCCAACCGATTCAGAGCCCCAGCCTCTTCATCCTCAGTCTGAAGGGACTGTGCTAAAGGAAATGGAAGATTCTTTCTGTGGTCTTTCATTGATTGTTTCCTTCCCCAAGGTCAATCTACCTAGGGCTTTCCTCATTTCTCTTTGCTCTGCCAAGTTTGCTCAGGTACCCAGTTGGGATGAATTCTCCATGTCCTCACTGAAGGTAGGAAGTCAAGTTGAACTAAAAGCAGAATGGGCAGAGTAGGGGGCATCCCTGTTTGGAAAGGTGGCTCAGCTGAGTCACAAATACGCATGCCGTCCACAGGGACTGCTGCTTCTGAACCTGGAGCTGACTTGGTGAGAGGTGAGTAGGTACACTCCACCACCATTCAACATTCCATGTCTACCAGGCTGACTCTTCTACAAGTTTCATTTAGCCATGGGGGCAAACTGCAACCAGAATCTGTTAGTACTTAGGTGTAAGATCCCCAGTTACTTCATTTTCTGCAGGTGGAAGCCAGCAATCTGACAGGAATCCCAACATTCTCTCCTGCTTTCACTTTTCCACATTTGAAAATCAGACAGAAGATGGTCTTTATATAATTTTGCACATATTTATGTCAGGTTTTATAAGGAATATAGTGTTTTCTCATCTGCCATCTCATTTGATAGTTTTTCACAACTCTGGGAGGTACTATTATCTTATTTTACAAAAGAAAAATTTTGAGATGGCAGGTAGCTAATCCCATCAGACACTTGGTGAGTGGCAAAGCTGGAACAAAATCAAAGGTATTTTGGCTTCAGAGTCCTGTGTTTTTCCAGAATACCTGAGTGCCTGTCTATGCAGGTATGTATGTGTGTGTGTGTAGACACACAAAACCCACTTTTTATAGGTTTATTGTGTAGGCATTTTTGTTTTTTTTTTGAAACAGGATCTCGCTCTATTGCCCAGAGCTGGAGTGTAGTGCTGCAATCATAGCTCACTGCAGCCTTGACCTTCAGGGCTCAAGCAATCCTCCCACCCAGCCCTGGAGTAGCTGGGACCAGAAGTGCAGGCCCACCACGCAGAGTTAAATTTTACATATTTTGTAGAGATGGGGTTTCGCCATGTTGTCCAGGCTGGTCTCGAAATCCTGGGTTCAAGCCATCTGCCCAACTTGGCTTCCCCAAATGCTAGGATTACTGGCCTAAGCCACAGTAACTGGCAAGGTATTTCTTAAGAATAAATTGGGTGTTCCCTTCTTCCACTCAGCCTATGATATTAAGGTGGTTCTCTTGTCAGTTCCTGAAAATTCAGGGCCAGAATTGAAATTTCCATCCAGAGTAGGCCTCATGAATTCATCAGCCATTTCTCGAGTGACTACTATTTGCCACACAGCGTCAGGCACCATGCTGGGAGCTGGAATACAGCAGTGGACCATACAGGCCCTTAGCCACCAATACACACAGATTTTGTAAGAGTAACAGACAGTCTTAAAACCAGACCTTGACAAGTTTTGAAAGACTTTGACAAGGCAAATGAAAAAGGAGGCAAAAGAGGGCAGGCAGGTCAGGAGGATGTTTCCTAATCTCTATGCAAGGAAGGCAGGAAATAGGAGGCAACCTAGGCAGAACATTAATGACACATGCCTTCTTCTCCCTTTGCATTACCTTTTATTACCTCATGCCAGGCTGGAATTTGGGAAATCTGCTTCTATTACAATGTAGTATATACATTATACATTAAATAAGATTATGCACATTACAAATAAAATTATTTCAAAATTAAGAAATTACACACAGTACAATTAAAATTAAATTTAATTTCAAAATAAAATAATTTTATTTGTGGTGGTCTTTAGAGCACCAAACAATTCACATACATAATCTTCATTCTCATAGTCTATTAAGGTAAATATTACCTCCATTTTAGAGGTGAAGAAATTAAGGTTCAAAACAACTAACTTGGTGATGGCCACATAATTTTTAAGAAGAACCTTGAGTCTAGCCCAAGAGTGACTGGAATTTCCTGTTCACTTACCACCACTATTCCAGCAGAATAGCACAGCAATTTCAATTTTGCAGTAAATCAGGGTTAATCATCCCAGAACTGTTTGATAGCAAAAGACTAAAAAACTCAAGTGCCTACCAACAGTAGACAGGTTACATAAAATATAATGCATTTGCATAACGCAATACATGCAACTATGTACAGGAAGCTCTGTATGTTCTCACAGGGAAAGTTCTCCAAGATAGATTGTTATGAAAAGGGCAAGTGCAGAACAGTGTATACAGTCTGATATCTGGGCAAGGATGAAAAAAGTGGATAACACGTATCATTCATTATTGACTGATATTAGCAGGAATGAATACTGGGCAGATACACAAGAAAAAGAAAAGTGATCACCTGGGGTAAGTTGAGGGGTGGATTCTTTCTATTTATCTTTTTACTTCAAATCGTTTGAACCCTGTGAATGTAATACTTATTTAAAAAATTAAACACATTTTGTACTCAGAAGAACTTCCCCTCAATAATTTCTTTCTCTTCATTTTACCCTCCTTATCCCCCCACACATGATGTAGAATGTTTTTAATAAAAAAATTTGTGGATGCAGAATCAATCAGTGATGTAGGAACATTGACACCATCCATCCACTTATTCCTTAGAATTGGTAGGTTTGGCAGGCACTCGGGATCCTGGCATCTCTCTGAAATGAGAAGTTTTTGCAACCTAAGAGAGAGAAGAAAAAGTAAATTTATCTGGAAACCTCCTTCTTGGCCTTCCTTACACATACAGAAAAACTAACAGATCCTTTTCTTCATAATGAGTTAGCTTCTTTACAGGTACCAGCCCTTCTCAAGTTCTCAAATAACTCCCTGTGGTGTAAAAGGACATATCCAGGCTAGACACTTCAATGTTGCTCTTCAGATAGGGTTGACAGATTTGGCACATTAAAAATACTGAATGCCCAGTTAAATCTGAATTTCAGATATACAGCATAAATATATATATATATATATATATTTAATGTATAGGATGTCTTATGTAGTATTTGAGTGTGCAGCGAGGGGTATACTTAAGCCATTATTTGTTGCCTGTTTGAAATTCAAATATAATTGGGTGTCCTGTATTTTATATGGTAAATTTATCCTCTGATTCCACCTGGAGGAGGCTAGTTAAGTGCACTTGAACTTATTAGCCCAGGGACACAAAATGTACACAGCCCAGTGCAATCCAATAGAATTTTCCATGATGATAGACATGTTTTATGTATGTGTATCCAATACAGTAGACACCAGTAACTTGAAATGTGGTGAGACTGAGAAACTGAATTTTTGATTTAATTATTTAAATTTAAAATATCACATGTGGCTAAAGGCTACTGTATCGGAGAGCAAAGCTCTAAAAAGAGTAATGTATCTCCCTTCAATTTAGCAACTGGAATTTAAGATCTGGTGATGGCTAAAATGACACATAACTCAGGAATACAATCCTAAGTCTCTGTAGCTTAGATAGTGACTACTTCATTTTTGCACAAAAATGTTTTGTTGTCAACATAATCATTCTGGGTTTTTTCCCCCTGTATTTACAAGATCTATTATATGGAAAGGATGTGAAGGACCAGGGTACAGGTAGATGTGAAGATATAGGGTATAAGGTAAGGTAAATTCTTCAACAAACTTATCCTAGTAGGTAAGAGTGTTAACTGAATAATCTCAGCATTAGAATATAGAAGCTGGGGTCAGGCACAGTGGCTGAGGCCTGTAATCCCAGCTATTTGGGAGGCTAAGGCAGGCAGATCATTTGAGGCCCGGTGTTGGAGACCAGCCTGGCCAACATCTGAAACTCCATCTACTAAAAATACAAAAACTAGCCAGGTGTGACAGCACGCATCTATAATCCTAGCTAATTGGGAGGCTGAGGCAGGAGAATCGCTTGAACCCTGGAGGCAGAGGTTGCAGTGAGCTGAGATTGCACCACTGCACTCCAGCCTGGGCAACAGAGCTAAACTCTGTCAAGAAAGAAAGGAAGGGAGGGAGGAAGGAAGGAAGGAAGGAAAATAAAAGCTGGGAGGTTCCATTATCACAAAGCAAACATTAAGTGGATGAAACAGCACAAATTTGATCACACCCACCAGTTGTGTGACCATTTTCTTTCCATGATTTTAAGCAAACATCTATTAACCCTAGACCCAGAGTATATTAAAGAGAATTATTTTATGTATGATGCCAGCTAGCAGAGAACTGGCCCTTAAAAGAATTAACGATCTAGACAACTTAGAATTATCAGTATACATGTCTGGAAAGGTTAGTGTAGAAACTGGGAAAATGGTAAGAGTGTGGAAAACAAATGGGGTGTGATTCTAAACTTCACTGTGTTCCTAGTAGCTGGGTAAGGTGAGTAGGTAATGTATTAACAATGATTTATAGGAAGACATTTTTATACAGAAATTCAGATAATCACTCTGTGCATATCTGAAATATAATCATTTTTATATAGAAATTATTTCTGGGCTAAAAAGTATCTATTCTCTGGTTTATTTACCAGATACTTGGGTTCCCACTAAGTGTCAGGCCCTCTGCTAGATGCTGGGACGTAACAGTGAATGACTAGACCAGGTCCCTACTTTGTGGAGCTAGGTTTAATGGAAAGAGGCAAACAACAAGGAATCTGATAAAACTTCAAACTGCATTTGAAAGAATCTAAACAGAATGAGCGATAGAACATAATTTGAGGTGGGAAATGGAGAAAGCTTACTTTTTTGTTTCTCTCTTTATACTTTAAAAAAATATACTTGCTCATTTTAACAGTTCACACAGAGACGTTTATAAAGGTTAACCTCTCCTCACCCCATTCTATTAGGTTGGTACAAACATAATTGCAGTTTTTGCCAGTGAAAATAATGGTAAGAACCACAATTACTTTTGCACCAACTTAGTTTCAGCTCTCTGAGATAATTAATGTGATAGGTTTTCTTCCATACAGTTCTCTATTTACTCTCATCAGTTGTGTGTGTGATTTTGTTTCACCGGATTATTGTTGTGGGTAGCTGTGTAACATTCCATAGTATAAATGGATGTCTCACTATGTCATCAGTATTCTTATTTATAGTTACTTAAATGTTTAACATGTATAATTAGTTTTCTTTTTTTTTTTCTCATCACAGTTTTTGTTTTTTTTGTCTTGTTTTCAGACGGAGTCTCACTCTGTTGCCCAGGCTGGAGTGCAGTGGCGCAATCTCGGCTCACTGTAACCTCTGCCTCCTGGGTTCAAGCTATTCTCCTGCCTCAGCCTACCGAGTAGCTGGGATTACAGGCATGTGCCACCATGCCTGGCTCATTTTTGTATTTTTAGTAGAGATAGGATTTCACCATGTTGGCCAGGAGGGTCTCAAACCCCTTACCTCAAGTGATCCACTCGCTTTAGCCTCCCAAAATGCTAGAATTACAGGCATGAGTCACTGCACCCGACCTCTCATGACAGTTTTGAAAGAGACCTTACATATGTAACCTTACCTAGTGGGGCCTTTATTCTATTGTTGACACTCTCCCTTTCCAAATGTTTATTAATAAAATCTAATAGACATTGCCAGGAAAACTTCTGAAAAATTATATGACAATGACAATTCTTCCTCATCCTTCACAGTCCTGAGTATTACTGGCTTTAGTGGTTGTCTATTCATAGGTAAGAAATGGTATCCCAGGCTAGGCGCGGTGGCTCACGCCTATAATTCCAGCACTTTGGGACCCTGAAGTGGGTGGATCATCTGAGGTCAGGAGGAGTTTGACACCAGCCTGGTCAACATGGTGAAACCCTGTCTCTACTAATAATACAAAAATTAGGCTGGGTGCGGTGGTTCACGCCTGTAATCCCAGCACTTTGGGAGGCCGAGGCGGGCGGATCACGAGGTCAAGAGATCGAGACCATCCTGGCCAACCAACATGGTAAAACCCCATCTCTACTAAAAATACAAAAATTAGCTGAGCATGGTAGTAGGCGCCTGTAGTCCCAGCTACTCGGGAGGCTGAGGCAAGAGAATCGCTTGAACCCGGGGGGGTGGAGGTTGTAGTGAGTCGAGATCGCACCACTGCACTCCAGCCTGGGTAGCTGAGCAAGACTATGTCTCACAAAAAAAAAAAAAAAAAAAAAAAAAAAAAGGTATCCCCTTGTTGTATTAATATGTATAATTTTGAATTACTAGAAAGGTTTTTTGTTTCTTGTTTTTCATATGTATTGGCCATTTGAATTTAATACATGATATAAAATACCGTTTAATCAGTTTTTATATTATGCTGTTTGTCTTTTTACTAATGTTTCCAGTTCGTCCTTGTAAATTGAGGTTACTAACCCTGTATATGTTTTGGAAATCCTTTATCCCAATTTATTGCTCTTTCTACAACTCTCTTTACATATATTCTGTCTTAGAACACTTTTGGACCTATCTAGTTTGTGTCCTTTCCTATAATGTCTTTTGTGTTTCCTCCTCACTTAGTAAAGACACTCTCCCACCACCATTTCCAAACACATACACACACAAATTGATTTTTAATCCATTTAGGTAGGTTTATTTTAGATAGGCTTGTCTGAAACAGAGCTAAGACCTGATGAGTGAAAATGAGCTCACCAGAAGAAAAATCAAAGAACAGGCATTTCCGAGACTGAGGCCAATAAGGTAAATGTCTTAAATCAGCAGAGTTTAGCTGCTTGATGGGAAAAGAGACCACAGTGGTTGGAACAGCAAAGGAGAACAGTAGAAGAGGTGAACAGAGGTCAGAGGTGGTCACTGAGTGGGTCCTCAAGTCATGGTAAGGAGTATGGAGAATGAATTATTGAGTATGTAGGTGATGTGACTCACAGGTAACTTTGGATTTGTAGAGATGAAGGAAATGTAGCAAGTGCCACTCTTAGAATGTTGATTCGAGTAAATGGTAGTGTCAGTTATTGAACTGGGAAGAACTGGAAGGGAAAACAGGCTTAAGGAGCACAATGTTTATTCCTGTGTCTTGGAAGTGTTCAGGGTGAACGACCTATTAGAGTTCTAAATGGAGATGTCAAATGAAAATGTGGCTACACACATTTGAATTTCAGAAAAAAGGTCAGGCTGGAGATGTAAAATTGGAAGTTTACTGCATATAGACAGTCTTTGGAACCGTTGTATTGATGAATCTATTAACTAGACAGAACAAAGACTAGGGACCAGAACTGAGCTACAAGTTTCTAAAATTTAGAGCATAGTACAGTCTGGTCATTTTGAGGTGAATACTTAATGACAGAACAATTTGCTGAAGTGTAAATTTAGAGCCCTATACTTTCAGCTCTGATTATTAACGAAAAGAAGAAAGAATGGATATGGTTATCTGCCTGGTGTCTGTGAAATAATTTAAGCCAGGAAGAGTTCCTCACCAGAAACTGACTATGCTGGCAACTTGGATTTTAGACTTCCAGCCAGTAGAATTGTTAGAAAATAAATGTCTACCGTTAAAGCCACCAGTCTGTAGTATTTTGTTATGGCTGCCCAAGCTGACTAAAACAGGTTTTGGTACCCAGACGCGGGATGCTGCAACAACAAATACCTAAACACGAGGAAGTGGCTTGGGAAATTGGTGATGGGTAAAGGCTAGAAGAGTTTCAGGTTCATACTAGAAAAAGCCAATTGTGAAGAGACTATTGATAGAAATATGGACATTAAAGGCAATTCTGGCAAAGGATCGGAAAGGAAGACAGTTGGAAAGAAAGCTTCCATTTTCATAGAATCTTAGATTTATAACGATCATGAATAGAATATGGTTAAATATGTTGGTTAAAATATGGAAATTAGGCCAGGTGTGGTGGCTAACGCCTGTAATCCCAGCACTTTGGGAGGCTGAAGGGGGCAGATCACGAGGTTGGGAGTTTGAGACCAGCCTGGCCAATATGGCAAAATCCCATCTCCACTAAAAATACAACAATTAGCTGGGCATGGTGATGCGCTCCTGTAGTCCCAGCTACTCCGGAGGTGGAGGCAGAAGAATTGCTGAAACCCGGGGTGGGGTCGGGGGGTGGAGGTTGCAGTGAGCCAAGCAAGATCGCACCACTGCACTCCAGTCTGGGAGATAGAGCTCCGCCTCAAAAAAAAAAAAAAAAAAAAAAATATATATATATATATATATGGACATTAAAGGCAACTCTAGTGAGGACTCAGATGAAAATGAGGGACAGGTTATTGGAAACTGTAGAAATCGCTGTTCTTGTTACAATGTGTCAAGAACTTGGCTGAATTACGCTCTAGTGTTTACTGGAAAGAATTTACAAGCAGTAAAACTGGATATTTAGCAGAAGAGATGTCTAAGAAAAGTATTGAAGGTGTGGTTTAGGTCCTCCTCATTGCTTATAGTAAAATGTGAAAGGAAATAGCTGAAATAAAGAAGGAATTTTAAAGCAAAACACAATCATAACTTGGAGATGTGGGATAGATTTCTCAATCTATAGTGCAAACATTGAGAAAGCTTTTCTTGAAGAGGTATGGTTTAACAATCTTTTCTTTTTCTTTTTTTTTTTTTATTTTTGAGACAGGGTCTGGCTATGTCATCCAGGCTGGAATACAGTGGCACAATCTCAGTTCAGTGCAACCTTTGCCTTCAGGCTCAAGCAATCCTCCCACCTCAGCCTCCCAAGTAGCTGGGACTACAAGAGCTCATCACCATGCCCAGTTAATTGCACTACCACACCCTGGCTAATTTTTTGTTGCTGTTGTTTATAGATATGGGGTTTTGACATGTTGCCCAGGCTGGTCTCTCACTCCTGAGCTCAAGTGATCTGCCCTCCTCAGTCTCCCTAAAGTGTTGGGATTACAGGCTTTCGTGAAACATTGAGCCTGACCTGAACAACCACTTGATAAAAGAGATAATGGGTGTGACACAAGGATTTAATCAGCCATCTCAGAAGAAGCTAGGAAGAGAGATGGGATTATTCCAGCAGAGACATTGCCAATTTGAACTAAAGTAGGCAGCAAAAACAGAAAGGAACTAAGGAAGATTGTCGACTTTTTGAATTCTATACAACAGGGTCATAGAGCTATCTGGCTGTCAATGTCTACTATTCTTTAAGAAAAGGAAAGACTGACCCACTAAAGGTAATTTATGAGATCATTAGGGCTGCCACTTTCTTTTTTTTTTTTTTTTTTTGAGGTAGACTTTCACTCTGTCACCCAGGCTGTAGGGCAGTGGTGGGATCTCAGCTCATTGCAATCTCCACCTCCCAGGTTCAAGGGGATTCTCTTGCCTCAGCCTCCCAAGTAGCTGGGATGACAGACTCTAAATCTGTAGGCTGCCGAGTAGCGTGCCTGCCACCACACCCAGCTAATTTTTGTATTTTTAGTAGAGATGGGGTTTCACCATGTTGGTCAGGCTAGTATGGAACTCCTGACCTCAAGTGATCCACTCTCATTGGCCTCCCAAAGTGCTGGGATTACAGGCAGGAGCCGCCAGGGCTGCCACATTGATCTAAGACTCAGAGAGTATAGATGGGATAGGGTGGGGGTGGGAACAGGTAGTCAAGGCTGACTCTACCTCAAAGGTAGGGTAGAGAAGATGACTACCATCTTCTTCAAAGATGCCTTGAAGAACTGGGCAGGAGAGTCCCTCACAGATGGCTGCCTGGGCGGGACCCCACCAAACTGAAAGAGCGAGATTTCAGGTAGGGCAGATGGAGTAGGCCACCCACAGAGCCAGAGGTGACACTGCGACAGCACTGGGCCTGGAAGTCAGGGCATCAAGCCAAAGAGGGTTTTTCTTAAGACCGAACATAATTTGCCTTGCCAGGTTTTGGACTTGATTAGGACACATTACACCTTCCTTCTTTCCTATTTCTCCATTTTCTAATGGGAATGTCTATTACGCCTGTTTCAGCATTGTACCTCAGAAGCATGTAACATTTCTGGTTTCACAGGTTCAAAGCTGGAAAGGAATTTTGTCTCTGGATGAATCGCACATTGAGTCTCACCCATAACCTGATTTAGATGATTTTTTAGATGACACTTTGAACTTTAGAATTGATGCTAGAATGAGTTAAGACTTTCAGGGGGCTGTTGGGATGGAATAATTTTTCTTTTTTTTTTTTTTTTTTGAGGAGTCTAGCTCTGTTGCCCAGGCTAGAGTGCAGTGGCGTGATCTCAGCTCATTGCAAGCTCCGCCTCCTGGGTTTATGCCATTCTCCTGCCTTAGCCTTGAGTAGCTGGGACTACAGGGGCCCGCCACCAGGCCCGACTCATTTTTTTGTATTTTAGTAGAGACAGGGTTTCACCGTGTTAGCCAGAATGGTCTCAATGTCTTGACCTTGTGATCCGCCCGCCTTGGCCTCCCAAAGTGCTGGGATTACAGGCGTGAGCCACCATGCCCGGCGATGGAATAAATTTGTCTTGTATGGGAGAAGGACACACATTTTGGCAGGCCAGGGACAGAATGTTATGGACTAAATTGTGTCCCTCAAAATTCATTTATTAAAACTCTAAACCCCAGTGTGACTGTATTTGGAGATAGGGCCTTTAGGAGGTACATAAAACTAAAGGTCATAGGATAGGGCCCTAATCCCACTGGGGCTGGTGTCCTTATAGAAGGTAAGGAGACACTTAGAGCTCACTCTCCACTCAGGAAGCAAGGAAACACCATATAAACACACAGTGATGGCAGCTGTCTGTAAGCCAGGAACAGATTCTCACCATACACTATGTTGGCACCTTGATCTTAAACTTCCAGGCTCCAAAAGTGTGAGAAAACGAATTTCCATTCCAAGCTTCTTAGAGATGGGAAAAAATATTCTGTTGTTTAAGCGATCCAGTCTCTGGTATTTTGTTATGGCAGCCTGAATAGGCTAAGACAATGAAGGATGTGGTAAAACTTTAGGTCCCAACCACATACCAAAGAGGCTGGAATTTAGCACACTTTCTTCTTTCAACTGTAGGCAATGTGCACAAGTTCTAAATCCTAAGACATGTTGGCTCCTTTACTCTGCCCAAACTACAAATCAAAATCAAACACCTGTAATATAATCACATCCAATGAAGTTCTGACACTTCTTTAACATGACTACACTAATTCAATGCCAGAAAATTCATTTTATGTTGAAATCTACATGCCATATTCCAATTTCTGTTTAAGGTGCAATGGTTATATTTATCCTTTTTAATATAGATTTATCAGGCTGGGCGCGGTGGCTCACACCTGTAATCCTAGCACTTTGAGAGGCTGAGGTGGGTAAATCACCTGAGGTCAGGAGTTTGAGAGCAGGCTGGTGAACATGGTGAAACCTGTCTGCAGTATAAATACAAAAATTAGCTGGGCATGGTGGTGCACGCCTGTAGTCCCAGTTACTAGGGAGGCTGAGGTAGGAGAATTGCTTGAACCTGGGAGCACGAGGTTGCAATGAGTGGAAATCGCACCAATATACTCCAGCCTGGGCGACAGAGCAAAATAATAAATAAATAAATAAATAAAATAGATTTCTCAGTTTATCAATAATATAGTTTTTTTTTCTAGGTGTAAATATAGGTAATGACTGTCTTTGAGTACATTTTCTCATGATGCTCCTCTTACTTGGTTTGGTACAATATTAAGTATTGAAATAGAGAATCCTGTCGCTACATATGAACCCTTATTCCATTTGCTCATCTCCAATACACATGGGAAATTCTCAAATTGCTAATAATCTTATGATACACATGCATTATATTTAACAGGAATATATAAATTTATAATTATAATTTAGGATCAACAGATGGCAAACCTTTAGAAGGTTTGTATTTAACCCTAAAATACAATTTTTTAAAATTGGTTATAAAATTTCTAATACTTTCTTTTTTGTGACCTCAAGGGGAAAATATAATTCTTGTAAAAAAGAGTTCAAATGATTTACAGAATACAAAAAGTGAATAGAGATGACGGATGAATTAAAGGAAAGGATATTGCTACATAGATTATTTGGAAATTTAAAAAGGGAAATTACAACTGCTGATTTTGTGTTAAACTGATCTGCTTTGTTCAGGATATCTTATGTACCAAAAAATGATTTTATCTCAGCCTCACATCTCAGTAAATTCCTGAGATAAACTTTTGTCCCTGGTGCCTTTGGTAATTGGGAGACCTCTAGGTTTAGCATTCTCATCCACTCGCCCCAATTTAAATAGTCCTCCCCAGGGCCATTCAGGCAACGTAGATAAAAACTTGCTCAAGAGTTGGAATCCAATTTAAGCTACGGAAATTCACTGCTCAATAGAGAATTTTCCCCAGAAGTAACTAGGGCTTTTGGATATAACAGTGGCTTTTCAAAGTAGAACGTAAAGTATTTCCGAGATAAGGAGACAGGACAGAGCTATGAGGAATGTCCTTTGTTTAGGGAGTAGGCCCTTAGCAGTACCTCTTAGGTATGAACTGGTTAACTGGCACCTTCTGTTTCTCTGAAGTTTCCAGAACAAACTGCCAACGCAATTTGGATTTTCAGAGTAGATTTGCTTTTTTGTTGTTGTTACTTTTTTTTTTTTTTTTTGAGACAGTCTCACTCTGTCGTCCAGGTTGGAGTGCTGGAGTGCTGGAGTGCTGGAGTGCAGTGGTGCCATCTCGGCTCACTGCAACCTCCCCCTCCTATGTTCAAGTGATTCTCTTGCCTCAGTCTCCCGAGTAGCTGGGACTATAGGCGTGCACCAGCATGCCCAGCTAATTTTTGTATTTTTTTAGAGATGCGGTTGGTTTTTTTAATTGAGATGGAGTTTCACTTTGTCGCCCAGGCTGCAGTGCAGTGGCATGATCTTGGCTCACTAAAACCTCCACCTACCGGGTTTCAAGTGATTCTTCTGCCTCAGCCTCCTGAGTAGCTGGGACTATAGGCGCCTACAGGTGAACCCCACCATGCTTGACTAATTTGTGTAGTTTTATTAGAGACAGGGTTTTGCCATGTTGGCCAGGTTGGTCTTGAACTCCTGACCTCAGGTGATCTACCCACCTCAGCCTCCCCAAGTGCTGGGATTACAGATGTGAGACACCATACCTGCCTTAGAAGATATTTTCTATTGGAAAGAGAAAACACGATTAGCAACCTATTAGTGTTTAATACTTAATGTCTTCCTTAGTAATAAACTAAGTCTAGAGCAAAGTGCTTCCTGGCTGCCTAGTCATTGATTCATTCGGTTCCACATTTTCTCAATGCCCAACAACCAAGTGTCTCTTATATGCCAAGTTCTATGCTGATTATCAGTAATTGAATAAGAGGGGGTCTAGATCTTAAGTATTGCTTAAGATGAAAGCTTCTAGGTTAACAAACTTAACACAATGTTTCACTACTAAACAGACCAAATACAAAATCTTGTCATTGGTGCCCAGAGAGAATTGAAATTCAAGTTTTCTCTCTCTCCTTTTCTCAGTCACCACTATAAGTCAGTTGCATCAAGTCCTGTAGCTCTTTACTGAGCCATCTTCTCACCTGTCCCCTTATTTCATTTGTCACACCCTAAATAAAAATTGTACTCGCTTTTTTTTTTTTTTCTGGATTTAGTGTTAATACATTGTCAAGATTTACCTCTTCATGTAGATTCCCTGGGGAAAATTACCTTTCCTCCTTCCCTTAAATTCTTCAGAGAGGTTAGAAAGCCATTAGTAACATTCTGGTATGTGGACAAAGTTTACCCATTATGTATGGATGTTTTACTCTTTTTATTTTTCTGACAATAATCTCTTAAGGAGGTGTGGTTATAGAATAGCCAGCTGTTATAAGTACTGTTTTTCTGGCCTTGGAACTTTTTTAAAGCTGTTTCTTAGTTTGCTCATCTCAAAATTCGGAATAAGGATAAAACCTATTTCTAAGATTGTTGGATTAAATGAATTAACATACTGGAATCTCATGAAATGTGCCTGGCACACAGTAGTGCCTAATAAACCATCTCTTTTATTTAGCTTGTTTTCTGATTTCAGAATCTACACTTGCTGAGCCAGATTCTTTTCATTTCAAGGTGAGCAAAAGCATGCAAGGAAGAGGAGGCAGGAAGAAATTAAGCCCTAGGCCAAGGTCACACACCGATTGGGAGCTGGAATCAAAGGCAATTTGGCCTGGGAATGAAAAGGATTCCAAGGCCCATATAAAGCCGTTCCAACCTTAAGATCCAAATTCTCGGACATACAGGAAATGCTAGGGGGAAAAAATCCGGTCCTCTCAGCCCAAGAGCCATGTGAAACCAGACCTTCCTCAAATCTGATGACTCTCAGCCCAACTGCCCATTAGGATCGTTGTAATTTAAAAATATCCTCGGAAAATTCTAACATGTGGCTATCAAAGGTGATCATTTGCTTTTATGCCACTTTGTTTTCTCCCAAACAGGACATCCAACCCTTTTCCTTTGAGGGTAGTTGTAGGGAAAGGAGTGGGTGGAAGGAGGAAAGAGCGGAAAAGGCTGGACCCGCCCCAAACTAGTGTCAGTATCTGGGAAGTGGGAGGAGCGTCAGCAGTAAACAGCCTCTGCTTGGATTATTATCTCCTGCCCACACACTCGGATTTGAAGGCTCGAAACAAACAATGCAAAACGTTTCAGTGGAATTCCAGAAGCGTTAGACTAAACGACTGGGGTCTGTTTGGCTAGTCTGAGGAGCTGGGCGCTGAGGCGTAGGCAAGACTCAGCCCGCCTAGACTTCCCTGCTCACTTAATTCCGATCAAAGCAGAAACCGGCCGGGCGCGGGGGCTCACGCCTGTAATCCCAGCACTTTGGGAGGCAGAGGCCGGCGGATCACCTGAAGTCAGGAGACCAGCCTGGCTAACATGGTGAAACTCCGTTTCTACGAGTGGCGGGCGTCTGTAATGCCATGTACTAGGCAGGCTGAGGCTGAGGCAGGAGAGTCGTCTGAACCCGGGAGGCGGAGTTTGCATGCAGTGAGCCGAGATCGCGCCACTGCACTCCAGCTTGGGCAACAAGAGCAAAACTCCATTTCAAAAAAGCAAACAGATTTCAAAAAGCGCAGAAACCGAGATACGGAAGAAAACCTCGGCGAGACTCAGAATCCAGGAAAACAGGTCCCTAGAAATTTGCCCACGGTCCCAGATCTCCATTTCTTGTGGGTGGGGCAGCTGTTACCAGACAGAAGCAATGGTTTTTTTGGGGACGGTGTCTCACTCTGTTGCCCAGGCTGGATGACAGTGGCACGGTCTCGGCTTACTGCAACCTCCCCCTCCCTCCCAGGCTCAAGCGACTGTCCTGAGTCAGACTCAAGAGTAGCTGCAATTGAAAGGTATGTGCCAACACGCCCGACTAGTTTTTGTAATTTTAGTAGAGACGAGTTTCATCATGTTGGCCAGGCTAGCGTCGAACTCGTGACCTCAGGTGATCCGCACCCCTCGGCCTCGGATTAGAGAGGTGAGCAGAAAGCAAAGGTTTTTGAGTGGCCACAGGCCCCAGTCTCCTTTTCTGGCTGTGCTGGAAACCTAGACGCTTGAGTCTTTTAAAATAAAACAGCACGTTGCATGTCAGGCATCGTTCTACATTAGGGACGTTAATCTGTTTTTTAGACACCTTTCAACTTCCTGGTTAACTTTTAGACAGTATACTCTGCACTTTAGCAGGGATGGAACCTAGAAGTTTAACAGAATTAAGTGAGGCTGCCTACAGCCTAAATTGAGAAATAGAAGGGGGACTAGTTGGAGGGCCGAACAAGGTTACCGTCACGCTACAGTTTGCCTTGAATTTACATTTTAAAAGTAATCAGTTTTTAGATCACCAGGTATCCCTGACATGTAAACTAATTAGGCACCAACTATGGTCGATCTTACAAAACACTAGACTATTTAGTTAGAATATAATGATAGCACATGCGAATATTAGATCCTAACTGACCTAATACAGACAAACCAACCTTTAGTAACACCGTTCCCCAAAAAACTGAAAAGCAAGAATACACGTTGCTCCAGATTGGGATAAAATTAACTTACCTTAGTGCTTTTTTTCCTCGTACGTACAAGCAGTGAGGTTAGCTCTTCCTCTGAAACAGTAGGGGGGCTCTGAAAAGAGCCTTTGGGTTTGATAGCGTTTCCGGAAGCTCAGATGCCTGTCAAATCACTTGCCCTTGGCCTTGTGGTGACTCTCGGTTTTCTTAGGCAAAAGCACGGCCTGGATGTTAGGAAGGACGCCGCCCTGAGCAATTGTCACCCGGCCTAGCAGCTTGTTGAGCTCCTCATCGTTACGGATGGCCAGCTGCAAGTGGCGCGGGATGATGCGGGTCTTCTTGTTGTCGCGAGCCGCGTTGCCGGCCAGCTCCAGGATCTCGGCAGTCAGGTACTCCAACACCGCCGCCAGATACACCGGCGCGCCGGCCCCGACCCGCTCTGCGTAATTGCCTTTGCGGAGCAGGCGGTGCACTCGGCCCACCGGGAACTGGAGACCAGCGCGAGAAGAGCGGGATTTCGCTTTGGCGCGAGCTTTGCCTCCCTGCTTACCGCGTCCAGACATCTCAATAACACAAAACAGCACCAAAACAAGCAGTCCAAGCTCAGGAGAAAACAAACAAAATCAAGAAATGTGTAAAACATGGCTGCTTTTATAGGTAGTTGCTAGGGAGTAAATCCGACTTTTCGATTGGTCGGTAGCAAATACTAGTCAGGTAGCCAATAGAAAAGCTGCGCTTTCATACCTCATTTGCATAGCTCGGCCCACGGATGACAACTCTGCAGTTTGTCTTCCAATTAACTAAGAGGTACTCTCCATCCCTCATTAGCATAAAAGCCCTATAAGTAGCAGAAATCCGTTGTTTACTTCCGACACATTTCTGGTGTTAAAGATGCCTGAGCCAGCCAAGTCTGCTCCCGCCCCGAAGAAGGGCTCCAAGAAGGCGGTGACCAAGGCGCAGAAAAAAGATGGGAAAAAGCGCAAGCGCAGCCGCAAGGAGAGCTACTCTGTTTATGTGTACAAGGTGCTGAAGCAGGTCCACCCCGACACCGGCATCTCTTCCAAGGCGATGGGGATCATGAATTCTTTCGTTAACGACATATTTGAGCGTATCGCGGGGGAGGCTTCCCGCCTGGCGCATTACAACAAGCGCTCGACCATCACCTCCAGGGAGATACAGACCGCCGTGCGCTTGCTCCTTCCCGGAGAGCTGGCCAAGCACGCCGTGTCGGAGGGCACCAAGGCCGTCACCAAGTACACCAGCTCCAAGTAAACTTTTCAAGTAAGCGTCTTAACACTTAACCCCAAAGGCTCTTTTAAGAGCCACCCACATACCCACTAAAAGAGCTGTGGCCAGACGCCAAATTTTTATTTGGCGGCGGAAGAATATTAGGGATTGGAGAAGGGTGGGGACAAGTACTGCAACTTAGGGACAAAGGGGCATGAGCCTGGAAGAAACCAGCCACTAAAAATGGGTTTGGGGTCAATTCGTTGCGCTTAAATTTAAAATGGAGACAAGCGGCCATTTTGCTAACCCCGCGTTCCCGGAAGAAACCTCAGGCTCGCGTAGGTTTCGGACCCAGTTGTCTGTCTGTCCCTGTTTACGTCGCCTGGATCAACGGCTGCCGTATTAACCAATCGAGAGAAAGCTGGTTTGAAACCCTTATTTACATAGCGGACCGGAGTGGAAACCTGGGGAGTAACTGGCTAAGGACACCCCCTCTGTTTTCGTGGCGCACACCTTCGTAATATACTGAAGGCTGTGTCGCCTTGGTTTCCAACTGCCCCGGTAATAAAGTCCTTTAACATAATACGTGTCGGTTTTGATAAGAATAAGGCAGTAAGAACCTAAAGATGTAAGCACCGCGCCAGATGTTGCTTCATACATTTTATTCTGTTCAACTGGTTTATTCAAGATTCAAACCAAATTTTACTTGAATCCCAGGGCTCAGCCATAAATGGTGTGTTGCCTGATTGAAACTTAAAATCTCTGTAGGGGGCTTGTAACATGCAGAAAAGGTTGCAAATTGCTTTAGAAGAAGCCAACTCTAACTTGGGTAAATTGACAAGCATTCGAACACTGAACTGAAGGCCAGTAAGGACTAGGCGCTGGTTGGGAGAATGAAGAGGAGACGCCATTAAACTTAGCACATACACTGTGTCTCCTAGAAGACCTTCCCTTCCTAGACAACTGCAGGCCGCTTTATGGCCTGGGAAATACCACATTCCCTTAAGTATTTTACTCATGGTCTTTTCCAGGCAAAGATTTTAAGATGAAAGTTTAGAAGTAGTTTACCTATCTTTTTATTCAAGTCTAGAACACGTTTGTAGCACCTTGAAGTGAAGTTTGCTTTCTCCATTAAAAACTGGGAATATACAATAAATAAAATTAGTGTTAAAGCAGATTTTTACAAATTTAAATACCATGTAATTCAGGTTACAAAGTTATTTAACATAAGGACTGTGTGATCTTAAATCTGCAATTTCTTTCACAACTGGAAAATAAACTAAGGCCTCTCTGGTCTCAGACAAGGTCTTATAGTTGAACCCTGCTGTGCAATCACAGGCTGCCTTGCCTAGATAACTTATCTGAGAAATTCTGATGAAAAATGAAATTTCCAGAGTCTCTCACAAGTAAATTTTCTTCTTCTTCTTCTTTTTTTTTTTGAGACGGAGTTTCGCTCTTATTGCCCAGGTTGGAGTGCAATGGC
This sequence comes from Chlorocebus sabaeus, assembly GCF_047675955.1. Classification (NCBI taxonomy): domain Eukaryota; kingdom Metazoa; phylum Chordata; class Mammalia; order Primates; family Cercopithecidae; genus Chlorocebus; species Chlorocebus sabaeus. The sequence goes on along the minus strand of NC_132920.1, from coordinate 26,055,716 downwards.
GCGATCTTGGCTCACAGCAACCTCCACCTCCCGGGTTCAAGCCATTCTCCTGCCTCAGCCTCCGGAGTAGCTGGGATTACAGGCATGCGCCACCACACCGGGCTAATTTTGTATTTTTACTAGACACGAGGTTTCTCCATGTTGGTCAGGCTGGTCTCGAACTCAGGACGTCAGGTGATCCGCCCACCTTGCCCTCCGGAAGTGCTGGGATTACAGGTGTGAGTCCCCGCGCCGGACCTAAATTTATTTTTTTATGCCTCTAATGGACCTGGTCAAAGACTTATTCACATTCAGACTGACCTTTCTTCTACCTGCCAACTAACTAATCAGTGTAACCAAAATCTGCAAGCAAAATTCAGTATTCCCAAGGTGATTCTTTCCCCGCCTTTCCCCCTTTCTCTTACGTAAATTATGTTTTTGCCTGTGTTAGATGAAATAATTCTATTGCTTGTTCTCTCTTCTGTACAAGTACACAGTAAGCAAATCATTAACTTCTCGGTCATTTATTTCTGAATTTTCCACCAAGACAGTGTTTATGTGAGTCATACAATAAGAACCAACAGAAATGTGTGTCGTGGAAACATCTTGTCTAGCCCTGAACCCTTTGAGTTTTCTGTTCACATTCCTTTGGCTTTTGCATCCTGAAAGTTTATCGTCCGCGATAAACTTTGGTTATTCTATTTGAACTTGGCTGATTGGTTGCATATTGGTAGCAGTAGTAGAATTTGAATTATGGTTTTCTGGTCACATCATTAAGTGATTAGTCAGTGGAGAGGACAGGAAATCTGGTTTATTTATTAACCTTTTTCTGGGGTGTTTTTGTTTGAAGATGTCGATATTCTCTCTGAGAACACAAGGTTAGAGAGTTGGTGTTTTTCTTTCTGGCTTTATATGAGATTTGATGTTTTGTGCTTGTATGCCTCTTTCTACCTTCGAAAACTTGTCTTTTTTGAGTCCAAATAGTTGTCGATATCTGCAAAACCAGTATTCCTGTGTTAAGATGATATGAATATGAAATAGCTGCCCTGTTGTAACTTTTGACTTTAAGAAAGTGTTAAGACTAACAGGAGACAAAAAGGAAATCAAGGAAACCGAATGTCTGGTCTCAGTAACTGCTATGCCAAAGGCTCTACAGCTTATTATTAATTTTACTAATTTCACATTATTGCCCCTTCAGGTTCTTTAAGTAAGGTTAGAGGATAGAAGAAACATCATGTTGTTACAAATTGGACTATTGAGTCAGGAAAAAAAAAGATTGCTTTCAATATCTGAATAAAACAAAGATTTAATATTTTCTAAACCTTAATGAGTTTATTGTAAGGGATATGACACTGGAAACTAGAATTTTTTACTAAACTGAGGATCAGAGAATTATTCATATTTTCAGCAATGGTGCCACCTGAGGGACATCTGATCTTGATTACATACCTTTATTTCTTTAACTGATCAACATACTAAATAGAAAACCTATGGCTCTGTTTTTAATCCACTTTAAATTCTGTTGTATTAGCACAGTTAGCTTTTCTAATTGGCAATAAGATTGAGACTATCTTTTTTTTTTTTTTTTTTTTGAGACAGACTTTTGCTCTGTCGCCCAGGCTGGGGTGCAGTGGCACAATCTCAGCTAACTTCAACCTCCGCCTCCCGGGTTCTAGCGATTCTCCTGCCTCAGCCTCCCCAGTAACTATGATTACAGGCACACCACCACGCCTGGTTAATTTTTGTATTTTTAGTAGAGATGGGGTTTCGCCATGGTGGCCAAGCTGGTCTCGAACTCAGGTGATCCACCTCAGCCTCCCAAAGTGATGGCATTACAGGCGTGAGCCACCGTGCCCAGAAAAGACTATCTTATTTTATGAATTTAAATAACTGTGAAATTATCCACTTCAGGGAATTAATTAATTATAATATAATCTTAAATTTTAGTTGGCTTACATAAAGACTTAAAATACATCAATTTAAATAAAAATTCATTTGTCTAAAAAAATTAAAAATTTTCCTTGTGCTTTAAATGTGCTGCCTGTTTAAGTTGTAACTCAGAGAAAAGAAGTTTAAGTGTGAGTTTCATTAGTGTTCTTAGTTAACAGGTTAAAGTATTTTGTTAAAAAAAAATACTTCACAATTTTTACATAACTTAAAAATGTTAATACCTTTTTTATTAGGTATGTTCTTTTATAGGGAAAATACATAACATATCTAATCAAGATTATTTTTTGGACAAATTGGCTTAATTTCATTTTGAAAATGGCTTCTTATCATAATGTAAAAATAATATTAGTATAATATTATAGTATACACAAGTTTAGGGTTCATTTTCTAAAAAGCAAAAACTAATTTAATTTGAGTGTACTATATTTCTTCCACTAGCTGTACTGGTGAGATGAGTTAACATCACTTTATTTATAATTTTAAAATTGTAAATTATTCATTGAACCAAATTAAATCATAATAGATAATGTCATTTGAAAAAATGGAATTAAATTTTATGTTACTAATTATAAGGATTCAATGTGTGAGCTTAAGTACTGAATTCACAATGTGTGATAACTTTAAGAATTTAGGTGAATATTATTAAATTGAGTAAATTAATGCTTAATCTTAGGATACCTATACAATTTCTAAATTGGAGGGTACAAAATACAAATCACAAAAACCTGTGTAGTTTATGCAAATAAAATTTTTACACAGTTTTGAATAACCATTGATAAACAGATAAGAGAACATACGATAGCCTTAGAGTAGATACTCTTGCTTTTGCCACTTTAGATTTGTAAATCACGTACTGTATACCTGTGGGCCTAGAGGACCATGCAGGTTTTGGATGACTGCCTCTGTTTTCTTCATGCCTATGAGGGAACACAATTGCCTGCTTTATTTAAGGGCTATGGTTAATCCAAACAGCTCTGACTCTACCAAGCACTGTAGCTACAGAGAAACACAAGTAAGCATTCAAGATAATGACTACCTTGAGCCTTTACTTATTTAAAAAGTTGTTACTGTTTATTAATGTGGTACATTCAATTCACTGTGGATTGCCACTCTAAAATAAGACTTCAATCTTTTTCTTATTTTTATATAGCCATGATTTATATTCATATCTTAATGTAATAGCCAATCTTCTCTGACAACATAATAACAATGCTGGAGCCTCCATTTTCAGTACTTCAAACAACAAATACTGCTTTTATACTTCAGAGCAGATGGACATGTGCTTCCCAGTGTAAACCCATTTGGAATCCCACTGAGATATACACTGTCACTGAAAATACAGTTCTGAGATTCATTAAAAAACCTCCAGAATTCTGGAAGTGGGAAGTTTCCTCTTCAAAGTCTACAGATGAAGATTAGGTCTGAAAGAGACAGCTTCTTCCTTCTTTTACCTGTGGTATTATTCTGTTTTGTCCTTTTCTCCATTATCTGTCTTACCAGTTATTAAATTTTGATCTGGCCCTCCCACATATTAAAAAACAAGGAAATAAACAAATCTCAGTTATATTTTACTATGAGAATGGCGTGCTAACTTTTTGCAGGTTTGTAACAAGGACCTTTATACCTTGACTAAAAGTTCCTAAATAAGAATGTTTACTAGATAATTTATTTAAGAATGTTTACTAGATAATTTATTTCTGCGTATGGCCCACATTTGATTCAAAAAAATCAATTAGGAAAAATGAACTTGTTTAATTAAAGTTGACCAAACTGATCTTTGAGACCTATTCATCTAACTAAGACAAGTCAATTAAATTCTTGGAGACAATTTGGACTTTAAGGAATTCTTATAATATTTGCAATTACCCTCATAACTTTTTTTTTTGCCCTACTTCTCTGCTTCTCTAATATGCAAATGATTAAATGATGTTACAAAGTCACTGTCAAAAAATAAATAAATAAACAAACTCACATGGTTATACTTGCTCCTTTATGAGCTGTTATTACCAAAAATGGAGGAGTTGAAAAACTCTGGTACCAGAAATCATGAAGACATGGCCTACCTAACATGGAAATGTTGATTGTTAGTGGAAAATATTACACAGAGATAGCCACAGTGCTGCACAGCCAATCTTAAGTGTTTCTAGAGAATCAGTAATTGTTTTCTTTTAACAGTATTGGTTTATACAAGAAGAGACTATCCATACTAAACTCTTTTCTACTGAAAATAATGTGCAAACATAACATCCTATTCCTAGACAGTTTGGTGCTTTTTTCTCACATTTCTATTTTATAAACCATCTTTTTAAAATACTTTGTTGAGTGAGATCAGTCCATTGCTTGATATACCCTGTGCACAAGTAAATAGTATACCGATAATTAAATGTCTTTGAGTCACAGTTTAACAAACTCAACTACCCTGAGCCTATAGAGTGGTAATAATTGCCCTACTCATAAAGATGAGGTGAGGATTAAATGAAATAGCAACTATAGAACACTAGTTCTGGACATGGTATCATGTTACTAAAATGGCTGCACAGCATTGCTCAATGATGACAAAAACTGAAGCCTCTGGAGACCAACTCCAAGTTTGACTCTAAGATCACCACATATCAGCTGTGGGACTCTGAGGCAGGTCATTTAATCTCTCTGTGCATTAGTATCCTTCTCTATACCTTATGGGTGATGGTAATAGCACTTACCTTCTAGAAATATGTGAGGATTAAAGATCCTTAATGCATATAAACCACTGTATTTACTGCTGTTTGACAAATTTTATTTATAACCATCTTGACACTCCTAAAAGGACTTGAAGCAGCTTATGACTGATAACTTTGGTAGGAGTTGGCCTTCTATACATTATAAGAATTTCATAAGTTATTTGATATAAAAATGCCAGTTGATCATAATATGTTTACCTGCGTCCAACATGTTGAGAAAAAATACACTTGTTTTTCCCCGCTTATATGAAATTAGCTCTCTAGGCATATTCTTAAGGACTTAAAGAATGATAACTATCATTTCTCTTAAATCTTCTAGATTTGGAAGGATATATATATCCAGCACATTACCAGACAATCCCAGTAGTCCTAAATTAAAAGACATTAAAAATTAGTAAACCTTTTCCTGCCTTTAGCCTGTGTAATGCTGGATGACCAAACATAAAATTAAATTGAGTAGAGTATACCACTGCAACATTTCCTGAAAGGTATTCTAGGCTCTGAGTCAGTTCTTTGGGGTCTGAAGATCAGTTTGACATATCCTCAAGTATCATGAGTTCATTATAATTAAGAAAAGGAGTAAATCTGGAGATGAGCTGCTTTGTTACTACTCCCTGACCTCAGTTCTTTTTTTCAGAGACAGGGTCTCGCTTTGTTGCTCAGGCTGCCAGGTTGGAGTGGACTGGCGCAATCGCATCTCACTGTAACCTCCAACTTCTGGGCTGAAGTGATCCTTCTGCCTCAGCCTCCTGAATATCTGGAACCATAATAGGTGTACACCACCATGCTCAGCTAATTTTTAAAAAAGTTTTTTGTAGGGTTGGGGTCCTACTGTGTTGCCTAGGCTGGTCTCAAACTCCTGGGCTTAAGTGATCCTCCTGCCTCAGCCTCCCAAATTGTTGGGATTACTAGCGTGAGTCACTGTACCCTGCCTCACCTCAGTTCTGAGGAGGAAAAAATATGTAATAATAATGAGAGTCTGGTTTGCTGATTTAAAGATTCATGTAACCTTATCATCCAATGCACAATTTGTAGAATAATTAATAGAGACATCTGGTCTCATGTTTCTACAGTTGCTCATGCCTTGATATTAGATCTCCTTGCTGCTGGCTCAGAAGGGTAAAAGAACAGAAATGATGGGGTTTCTCTCATTCTATGAGGAAATAGACCTATGTAGAGGAGGCCACCTGTGGTAAAACTTTGTCCTCATCACTTAAAATTCTAGACTTATTCTCTGACCATATCAAGTTTTCAAATGGTAAAAGAATTGGATTCAAGATAAATATGAATAAACTTTGTTTTCACTTTTCTCCCTCCTCTTCCCCCATTCTCCCTTCCTTTATTGTCTTGTCCTTAGTTTTCTTTTCACTTTTTTGTCTACTATTATTGGATCAAATTCAGCTGTAGGATAGAACAAAAAAAAAAAAAATTGAAAATTAAAATGTGCCCCTTTTGTTGTTAGACTTGCTTAAACAATTGGGGTAATGAACCTTGGACACTAGATTTTAAAACACACACATTTGAGCTTCAGTGCACTGAAATAAATATATTTTTAGAAATTAAAAAATAAAATTGCATGTTTAAAAATTCTGCAGAGACAATACAGGTTCTGAGATCTTGAATGGAAGGAAAACTGCTAGCCTCAAGAGTGAATCAAAGATGCTCAACAGGCAACAGAGTAAGGGCGTTTTGGAGGGTTTAGAGAGAGTGCTGAGGGTTCTAGGCTCTCAAAATCAGACATTCCCCACGACCTGAACTTTGTCACTATATCTTCTTTTTCATAAACACTAAGTCGTTTTCCTCGCTGGACAAATTCTTATCCTTCAAGGTTAGATCAAATGGAACCTTAGGACAATGACTAGGTTATGTTCATCTTTTAAGAGCATACAGAAATTCAAGAGCTAGAGGGTGTGGCTTTACTGCACAGGCTCACTATCCAACAGCTGTGCTACCTGGGAAACTTAACCTTTCTGTGACTTAATTTCCTCATCTATAACACAAGGAGAATGACAGTAGGTGTCTTATAAGGTTGTTGTGACGACTAAATGCCTTGGTATCTATTATGTGAAGTGCCTAAAACACTGCCTGGCAGAGAGCAAACATCCAATGAACTTTAGCCATCATCATTATCATTGTTTTCAGAGTCAAATATAATATCTCATATCTGATAAATTACAGAAGTGAATCAATCACTCTCTTTTCTCCAGGGGAGACAACAGCTTTTAGACACATCTTTTCCAACAGTCGTCACTGCTGGACACTGTTTCATCTTGCAAATAAACCAATGAGAATGAGTGATCCTAAAAGAAGATAAATGGAGGTATTTTGAACAATCAAAAAAAGACCAATGAACACCTGGCTAAGAAAAATTAGCTTGTTTTTTTCTATGTATAAAACTATTAAAATGTTCTTCATAGACATTTATGAAATGAGAAACATAAAGACAAAATTAAAATAACTCCTAGTATCTCCTATTCTTTTTATATGTATAGCATATATATTAATATTCATATATATTTATATCTCACATCATGTATCATATATAAAATAAATTTAGATGCATATGATATATATATTTAGATAAATATACTTAGAAACATTTTTTATGGATGTATAATTTATGGATATGCTGATAATTATGTATTCGTTATTGACTATTTCAATTGATTCCCATTTTATGCATTATAGATTATAAAGCTCACACATCTTTCTACATAAATCTTTGTTCAAGTATTATTTCCTAAAGATAGACTTCATGAAGTGGAAATACTAAATCAAAGGTGAAAAACATTTTCTAAGGTTCTTAACATGTACATTGCCAAATTGCTATCAGCATCATGCCAATTTATAATCCCACCATAATATGGAAATTCCTGTTTTATAGCACTCATAGTTACAATAGATTTTTAAAAGCATTGTTAACCTAATAGGCCCCCAAAAAGAAAAAAAATTGAAATTACATTTCTTTATTTTAATGACTTTATTAGTGAGGGTCATTTTTCCCATGTTTCTTGTTAGCCATGACCTTATTAGAAATAAACTGTGCTACAAAATAATAAACATGATATCAATCATTCCATGGGAAGGCACTATATAAAGAATAATACCTTAGGTTAAGGCCAAATAAATAATATTTATCAGGTGCCTCTTCTGCGGAGGACTCTGAAGGGATACTAAACTGCACTTAGCTGCATGCAACTGAAACTACTGTTACCTACATTGTCTCTTATAAACATTATAACTACTCTTAGAGAAAGTGTTTACTATGGACTGAATTGTCTCCCCATCCCCCCAAATTCGTATATTGAAGCCGTGAGCCCCAATATGACTCTATTCCTAGACAGGACTTATAAGAGGTAATTAAGGTTAAATGAGGTTATTAGGATGTGTTCCTAACTGGCCAGGATTGGTGGCCTTATAAGAAGAGGAAGATTCTGTACGTGGTCTTCCAAATTAAATTATTTTTTTAAAAAAAGAGAAAGAGAGCTCTGCACACATACTGAGGAAAGGCTATGTGAGCTCACTGTGAGAAGGTAGCACTCTACAAGCCGGCAAGAGAGCCCTCACCAGAATCCAGCCATGCTATACCCTGCTCTGAGACTTCCAGCCTCCAGAACTGTGATAAAATTTTGTTGTTTAAACCACACAATCTATGGTATTTTGTTCTGGCAGCCCAAGCCAACTAAGACAGCATCATTGCTGTCACTTACAGACAAGAAAACTAAGACTAGGAGAGATAAAAGTTAAACTTGTCCAAGGTCACAAAGACCAGAAACAAGTGAGGTGAGAAGTTGACCTTGTTCTCCTCAATCCCAGGTCAGGACTCTTCAACTCCACATGTAGATAGCCACCTCACAGTCAACAGCCAAATGTCCCCAGAGTCAGCATTAGACCAAGATGTCTCACCAGGAGAGAAATGCCTCATCTTGAATAAATATATTCTAACAACTTACCCATGTAAAACATTGAACCTCATGAAAAACAAAAATGCAAAGTATGTACAAAACTGTTTACCACTTAACTGACAGTGATATAAAGCTTAATGATATCCTTATAGTCTTGGAGGGGTTTGTATGTGTTGAAACAGGTGCTCATGCACTGCTGATAGACTGTAAATTGGTCCTAGAGAGAAAAATAAATACACTGGAAGGAGATATGCTGTATGTTTACTTTTTTTTAATGGAAAGATATGAGATATACCTGGAAATTTGATTGGCCATGCATCTGTTTCTTCAGTGGGTATGCACAGTTGAGCTGTTCCCATGTACCAGGCACTGTAATGGGACAATTGCACATGACAGACAAAAATTTTAGCCTTATGAAGTCGACATGCTCATGGAGAGGTGCCACCCACTAAACTAATATTTATATATCAATTATGGATACATTGGGCCACATTTTGCAGAAATTCACTTACAGTGGATTAGCCAGAAAGGGATTTGTTTTTCTCAATTGGCAAGAAGGCTAGGGTGGTTTGTTGGGGGCTGTCAGGAGCTGTCTAGGCTGCCCAAGTATGCAGGTCTCTTCTATCATCCTGTGTTAGCTATCTTCCATATCGCTTTCAACCTCATGGTCATCTGCAGCATGTCTAGGGGTCATATCTATGTTCCATGCAGGAAAAAAGGCTAAAGGCAAAGGGAAGTAGGCATGTACCATCTTAATTCACACCTTGGTTTTCAGAAAATTTAACAAGAAAGACTTTCTGCTTTTTTCTGACTATTCTGTATTCTGGATTACAATGCAAGAGAAACATCACCTAAATTCTAATGTTTTTCTCTCCTTGCTTTTGAAAACTGACTCACTAGCCTCCAAGTGGCTTGGAAAAATTATTTCAGTCATCCAGTAATGAGCTGTTCATAGAAATGTTTTGGACATCAGTCTGTGTTGTTAGCATTATACATGTTAAGCATAGATTTAAAAAACAACACGATGTGGGTACATTTCTATACTTACATATAAGTGCTTATATACATAGAGCTGAAAAGAGAGGTTGAAATGTCAGGTGGAACAGAAATAAGATTACCTAGATGTTTCCCCTATGGGTGATTTTCAGCTATGTTAATCTTTCTTCCAGGTCAGGTACTTGCAGAACTTCCTAATTAAATGGTGGCCTTGATGTTAGTTCCCCTCTCCTCTTAGACATTTTCCAGGACTACAGAAGATGTGCAGTTTATAAATGAGCAGCAGAAACCTACTGAGCAAATTATTCAGGTTCATCTGAACAGAGAGGACACCCTCTTTGCTATACTCTCTCAGTGATTTCAAGACACCCTGCCTTGAAATCCTGGGTCAATTATTGTCTTGGACGTTGATTTAAGCACAAAATAATTGTTGTCATTGCTTATGTTTGGATTTTATCTCCCAAAATAGATAAATTCTTTAGAGACCAAATAATACTTTAAAAAAATTTTTTTTATTGTTTTTGTTTCTGTGTCTCTCAGCCCTGTAATAGCATCATACTTGCACTTCGTAGATTTTTAGAGACAACTTTTACAAAACATGGAATTATCTACATACCCTTTCTACAAAACAGACAAATTAAATACTCAGTAGTTGAACAAAAAAAAGCAGTTCAAATAAAATACTTTGAAAATGAAGAAATCATTTGAACAGAGAGTTAAGGTTAATGGTAAAATAATGTGTGAAAATTATTGCGAATCAAATATGAAGTTCAAAAATAGTTCTTGAAAAAGGAAGAATCGTATGGAAAGGGAGTACTTGTTTTAAAAATGTTAGATATCAGGAAAAGCCAAGAAGTGAGTATGGTAAGAGTGCTGTCAAGTGAAATCCTGCTGATCTCACTGAACATGTAAAAATCTGTAGATGCCTTTATTTTATTCACTCTCATACATATGTAGAAAGAGAAATATATGGTAAACATTAAAAAAAACTAGAATGTAAAATTAATACTTTAAAAAATGGGCTGTATACTTTTCTTGTCACCAGAGATAAGAATTTATTATTTTTAAAAGAGAATAGTTATTTTCTTTGTGACTGTTTCCATGACTTTGCTACTTAGAAGTTAGAGATGCCAAAGTTTATCTAAGAAAATGTTTATGGAAGTATGATTTCAATAATGAATGTTTAGAAGACTGAATTTCCTGACTGGGCACAGTGGCTTATGCCTGTAGTCCCAGCACTTTGAGAGGATGAAGAAAGAGGATTGCTTGAGTCCAGGAATTCAAGACCAGCCTGGGCAACACAGCGAGGGCAAGTCATGTGACATTCCTGTGCCTCAGTTTTTTCACCTATAAACTGAATTCCTACAGTTTTGGGGGAGGGGAGAAAAACTTAGGATAGTGACTGGCACAAGAGAAGCACTATATACAATATATATGTGGATATCGTTTGTTTTTATGGTACCTTTTTAGCTATCTAATGCAAAGTATGAATCATTTTTTTCTGGGTCTTAAATTACGGAATGTAAGAATTTTCTAAATTCTCTAATTCTGTGTTAGTTTTAAAGCAATGGAGTAACATATCTGTCAACTTGTAAATATGGATCAACCTGATCCACAATTTGACCCCTAGCCACTAATATTTACTGGTACAACACTCAGAAAATATCAAAGGTCAGAGAAGCCAAACAAATGTAAAAACATACAGGTGCTCAGAAATATATACCTGTAATCTCTCTAAAGAGAAATATTTTCCAAACTGAGTGACACAGTGCTTTAGTGAGTTGTGAAATCAATCTCATGATTTCCAAGCCAGTGTTCTTTTAAAAATGAACTAGTCCACAATAGAATATACTAAAGTGCTGGTGTTTTCCGGAAAAAAAAAAATTTTTTTTTTTGAGACAGGGTCTTACTCTGTTGCCCTGGCTAAAGTGCAGTGGCACGATCATGCTCACTGCAGCCTTGACCTTCTGGGCCCAAGTGATTCTCCCACCTCAGCCTTTTGAGTAACTGGGATCACAGGTACATGCCACCACACCCAGGTATTTTTTTAATTGTAGAGGTAGGGTCTTGCTATGTTGTTTAGGCTGGCCTTGAACTCCTGGGCTCTAGTGATTCACTAGCCTCAGCCTCCCAAATTTATGGGATTATAGGTGTGAGTCACCTTACCTGGCCTGTTTCCTGAATTTTTTTTTTTTTTTTTTCAGGTGTTTGTGCATATGTGTGTTTGTATGGGTATAACAGAGAGAGAGAAAGAAACTTTTCTACCTCACTTTGCAATCAGAAGTTTGAAGTCTTATCTTTTGACTTTTGTTTCAGAAATATTTCAAATGTAGACTCTCTCCTTTACCACACTGTCCCCTTAGGCAAGATCTTTGCCATGTTTCTGAGACTATTGCAGCAGACTCCCAACCTCTGACTGTGGGCCCTTCTCAATAATGATTGTTTATGTAATAAATCTAAACCCAAGACAACTACAACGATACAACAAATTACGTGCTTAAAAACTTCCAATGTCGGCCAGGTGTGGTGGCTCAGGCCTGTAATCCCAGCACTTTAGAGGCAGAGGCGGGCAGATCACCTGAGGTGGGGAGTTCGAGACTAGCCTGGCCAATATGATGAAACCCCATCTCTACTAAAAATACAAAAAATTAGCCAGACGTGGCGGTGGGCGCCTATAATCCCAGCTAATTGGGAGGCTGAGGCAGGAGAATTGCCTGAACCTGGGAGGTGGAGGTTGAACTGAGCCGAGATCACACCACTGCACTCCAGCCTGGGCAACAAGAGCAAAACTCTGTCTCAAACAAAACAAAACAAAACAAAACAAAACAAAACAAAACAAAAACTTCCAGTGTCTACCAAATGTCTCACACAAGTATTTGGGGATCTTCACAAAACGGCCCTTATGGAGTTTTCCTTTGCTGAGACCCTAGGCTGTGACCACAGTAAACTCACTCAGCATCCCAGAAAGGCCTTGGCCTTTGTGAGCAATCTCTTATCTCCAGGCCTCTCACAAAGACCTGTTCCAGTAGAAGCTCAGGGGAGCATAGTGGACATTATTCCAACAACCCTTTCCCCACAGCTATGCAGCCAAATCTGCCAGCTCAGTTAATTAATTAATTAATTAAGCAATTCAGAGATGGGGGTCTGCCCAGGCTGGACTATAGTAGCAACCTCAAACTCCTGGGCTCTAAGTGATCCTCTTCAGTCTACCCAGAAGCTGGGACTGCAGGCATGTGCCATCACACCCAGCTATGTTTTTTTTTTTTTTTTTTTTCTGGTAGGGACCAGGTCAACTTAGTCTTGAACTCCCGGCCTCCAGCCTCTGGAAGTGCTGGGATTATAGGCATGAACCACTGCACCCAGCCAACCTGCCCAGTCTTGTTAGACATGGGGTCTGTAGTTTCCAGTAGGTTCTTGAGTCTAGGGTTCCTACCTCATGTTTTATAGTTAATTTAGGGGAGGGGCTGTGTTGGTTTATCTGGGGAGGTAGGGGTGGGCAGGGGGATAGAGGGGACTTCAATTAATGAAACCATAAGCAAAACTCAGTTGACGACACCGGTCATGAGAGTGGCCTGATTATGGCCAATCTTACGTAATGTTTGAGATCTTGATATTACCCCATCCTTGAGAGTTTTCTATAAAGCTACAGGGACTTAGGAGCACCTTTAATCACAGACAACCCATGTTCCTGTGGATTATGGTTTATTAGATTGCACATGCCTGAATAAAGACATCCTCTGCAGTCTTTTGACAATTCTATAAGCATTTTGTGACTGCAATTAGACAACTAAGAGATCTGTGTTACTTCCATCACATATATAAATAATTTTAAATAAAAATCATGGCGTGAATAATTTATGTCCTCTACCGATTTGAAGCTATTCATTTGGAAGACCACTCTGAAGAGATGAAATAAGTCTTCTGCCAAAAATTACTTATTAATTTACAAGGGAAAGGGGAAGTTTTGTTCCTCTCCTTGATTTGACTGAAAATCGAGGGCTTTCTCGAATAGTTTTGGCATCCAGGGTCATTTTTCATTAAAAAGCGAAAAGTCATGTGAAATATGAATCTCCCCAGGTCATTCAGCACTAGACCCTGGGAGATTCTGTACAGAGGGGGTTTGTTATAGTCAACTTTTCCGGGTAAAACAAACACAAATACTCCTCCTCCAAGGGGCGGGGGCGGTGCCTAGGTGATGCACCAATCACAGCGCGCCCTACCCTATATAAGGCCCCGAGGCCCTGTGGCGTTTTACGCTTTTCGCTGGTTATTACATTTAGCGTTTCTCTGCTGTTATGTCTGAAACCGTGCCTGCAGCTTCTGCCGGTGCTGTTCCAGCCGTCATGGAGAAACCTCTAACCAAGAAGAGAGGGAAGAAGCCGGCTGGCTTGACAAGTGCAAGTTGCAAAGCACCGAACCTCTCTGTGTCCAAGTTAATCACCGAGGCCCTTTCAGTGTCACAGGAACGAGTAGGTATGTCTCTGGCTGCGCTCAAGAAGGCACTGGCCGCTGCTGGCTACGACGTGGAGAAGAATAACAGCCGCATCAAACTGTCCCTCAAGAGCTTAGTGAACAAGGGAATTCTGGTGCAAACCAGGGGTACTGGTGCCTCCGGTTCCTTTAAGCTTAGTAAGAAGGTCCTTCCTAAATCTACCAGGAGGAAGGCTAACAAGTCAGCTTCTGCCAAGACCAAGAAGCTGGTTTTATCCAGGGACTCCAAGTCACCAAAGACTGCTAAAACCAATAAGAGAGCCAAGAAACCGAGGGCGACAGCTCCTAAAAAAGCTGTTAGGAGCGGGAGAAAGGCTAAAGGAGCCAAGAGTAAGCAACAGCAGAAGAGCCCAGTGAAGGCAAGGGCCACGAAGCCAAAATTGACTCAACATCATAAAGCTAATATTAGAAAGGCCACATCTAGCAAGTAAAGAGAACTTTCCAGGAGGCCGATTTCGAAAGAACCCAAAGGCTCTTTTAAGAGCCACCCACATTATTTTAAAATGGCGTAACACTGGAAACTTAATTTCTATGACAGTTAACTATAGGTTTAAGTTGTGATACAGCTGAGTTGAAAAGTCTTGAGGTGGGAGAATTCAGTCCAGGATTCAAGACCATCCTGCGCAATATAGCCGGACTACCATCTATGCCAGAGGTCCCCATTTCCCCTGGCCACCCACCGGTACGGTTCTTGTCAGTGGCACGTTATGAATTGGGCCGCACAGCTGAGGGGTGAGTGAACATTAACCACCTGAGCTCCACTGCCTGTTAGGTTAGCTGCAGCATTAGATTCTCATAAGCTCAAACCGTATTGTGAATGGCGCATGCAAGGGAACTAGCTTTCAGGCTCCTTGTGACAATCTAATGCCTGATGATCTGAGGTTGGAGCAGTTTTAGTCTGGAAACCATCGCCCCCAGCCCCTGCATCCCCTCGTCCGTAGTATATTTGTCTTAGACAAAACCAGTCTCTGGTGTCAAAAATGTTGGAGACTACTGGTTTTACAAAAAAGTAAATTAGTAAAGCATGGTTGGCACGCTCCCTTAGTCCCTGTGCCCAGGCTTTTAAGGATACAGTGAGCTATGATCGTAGTACTTCACTCCAGCCTGGATGACAGTGAGACCTTGTCTCAAAACTTAAAAAAAAAAAAAGTTAAAAAAGAAAAAGGGCTTCTTGTCAGAGACGTGGTGTATACCTAGAGGTCCAAGAACTACAAAATCTGATGTCCAATCCTGAAAAACTCAATGGTGCACTAGAGTAGGCTTTTACATATAAGAGCATCTAAGTTCTGGAAATGCCAGTGTCAAGGAAGGGAGTGGAGAGCAATTCATCATCCAAACAATTTGCTGATACTTTTATTTTTAAACACAAGTACTACATTCTAGTCTTTCTGTGGTGTCATTATAACTATTGTTTCTTAATATGCTGTCCACCGACTTCAAGGGATCAATAAATAGGAATCAAGGTGTCCCAGAATATGGATTAGGGGAGTTTTTTTTTTTTTTTTTCATCTATTCATTAACTAGCTGAAATTTAGAATTTTCTTCCATTGAGTGTGACTGATAGAAATAACAAGTTTGTAGGTTATAGTTGTTGCAAGAATCTTGAAAATCGTGCTTGCTTATTTCCAAAGTACTATTATTATTAGATATTTGATATATCAACAAAAACACACTGTCAAGTGGTTTGATAATTATTTTAATATTATTGATCTAATACAGTTGTAACCTTATGAATTACTTTAAGTATCTTATTTATGAAAATAATCTGGGTCGGACGTGGTGGCTTACGCTTGTAACCCCAGCAGTGTGGGAGGCCGAGGCAGGCGGATCACGAGGTCAGGAGATGAGACCATCCTGGCTAACACGGTGAAACCCCATCTCTACTAAAAATACAAAAAAATTAGCCGGGCGTGGTGGCGGGTGCCTGTAGTCCCAGCTAGTCATGAGGCAGAGGCAGGAGAATGGCATGAACCTGGGAGATGGAGCTTGCAGTGAGCCGACTGCGCCACTGCACACACCAGCCTAGGTGACAGAGCGAGACTCCATCTCAAAAAAAAAAAAAAAAAAAGTGTAGGTTTCATCAGACTGCCAGAGGATTCTGAAGACTGAAAAATTTTAAGAATCCAAACCTTAATGAAAATGTTGGAGGCTGCCCAGTTAGGGTCTGAATTCAACCTTCCTGAATCACAAAATTGTTTTAAGTCTCGGGGTCTGAGCTAAAGTACGTTTCTCTTTAAACATAGTTTATTTTAATTTTCCCTTGATTTGTGATTTAGTATTCTTACCGACCATCAAAAATATTCGGTCAATGTTAGTCTATCTTGGACCATGGTATTTCGACAAACTTTGAACAAAGTCCCCTGCAAAACTATGCATTGCATTATTTCACATACATGTATGTTTTCCAGACGGTTCAATAGTACTTCACTTTTCTGAACTTATTTGTATAGTTTGGAATCTTTTTAAAAATTAAGTTGTGTCCTATAATTAGAAACAACTAAACATTATGTTTTAAACTTGTATAGATAAAATCAACCACAGACCTTTCCTGTTTGGATGTAATTGTATTGTTTCCCAAAGAGTTTAGAATTACAAGGATTGTGCAAAAATATGCCTCACTTGCCTGACATAGCAGAGAGCCCTTTTGTCTAAATTCTGTGCCCAGCAATGGACTGTCACCAGATTTTCATCATATACAGTGAGGATGAACAACTGACTTCTCTCAGCAGCTGGCCAGTCTCTCAAGAATATGCGAATCCCTCAAGATGGCTTCCTGCACCTTTGCTCCTTTAGCCTTGTATGTATACAAGGCTAGCATGCCTGGCATACATAAGGTTAAAAACAAAATCAACCAGTTATGGTTCTTCCTCCAGTTCTGAGGATTATTAGACCACATTTTTTTTTTTTTTGGATGGAGACTCAATCTGTCACCCAGCTGTCACCCAGGCTGGAGTGCATGGAGTGCAGTGGCACAATCTCCGCTCCCTGCAACCTCCGTCTCCCGGAGGGAGAGAGCAGTTCTCTGGCTCAGCCTCCCAAGTAGCTGGGATTACAGGCGCCTGCCACCACACCCGGCTAACTTTTGTATTTTTAGTAGACTGGGGTTTGGCCGTCTTGGCCAGGCTGGTCTTGAACGCCCGACCACGTGATTCACCCGCCTTGGCCTACCAAAGTGCTTGAATTACAATTGTGGCCCACTGTGCCCAGCAAATGCTTCTTTTCTGGAGACACTTTACTAGCGCTTACCTCTCTATGCCTACTTTCTGCTTCAAAATTTTCAGAATGTGGCCGGTCATTGTAAACATAGATCATTCTTACGCAACTTATCAGTGAATTCTGCCATCCAGACTCACATTCTCGCAACGCATTTCAGCTCTTTAGACGACTTTGTGAGCGGCCCTGAAAAGGGCCTTTTTTGTTTTTGTTTTTTTTTTTTTTTTTTTGAAGTTCCAGGAGACCCCGTATTCTTAGATTCAGCCACCGAAGCCATACAGAGTGCGCCCCTGACGTTTTAGAGCGTATACTACATCCATGGCTGTGACAGTTTTGCGCTTGGCATGCTCTGTATAGGTAACAGCGTCTCGAATAACGTTCTCTAAGAAAACCTTCAGCACACCTCGAGTTTCCTCATAAATGAGACCGGAAATGCGCTTGACGCCACCGCGCCGAGCCAAACGACGAATAGCCGGCTTTGTGATGCCCTGGATGTTATCCCGGAGCACCTTACGATGGCGCTTAGCACCACCCTTCCCCAATCCTTTTCCTCCTTTGCCTCGACCAGACATGATTCCCACAGCATTGGAAGTTATGAACGCACACAGTCCCTTATATACAAACTTGGCGGACCTGATTGAAAACAATATGAGTTGGCGCGCGGATTTTTTATTTTTCAAATTAGGTCACCAAGTGGGTGGAGCAAGAAAACTTTCATTAAGAGTTCATTGTTTTGATTGGCCAGTGAGACTTCGCTCTTCGTGGGACTGGAAGGGTCTCTACAAGCTGAATGCACTGCATTCCTGTCAGCTTAATGACGCTAAGCACAGCCCCATTCCAAATTTCTATTTCCACTTAATAACTAATAAATTACGCAATAGTTTATTGAGAAAAGTATAATGTTTAAAGGAGGTCAGATTTATAGGTCAAGGGACTTAACCTCCCAATCATTTCAATATTTTTATTTATACCAGGCATTTTGATGGTCTTCTCTGTGCTGGACAAAGTATAAGTTTGGCTATGAAGTTTCACTCCTAAAGATCCTATGTTTGAGAAGGCAAAAAGATAGCCAAATAATTGCAAATTAAAACCTCATAAGTGCAAACTTCTTCCTCGTCACCTTCCCTCTCGATTCAAATATTTATTGAATGACTCATTTTTGTGCAAAAGTCTGTGAGAGAGATAGGGAACATAAACTTAAGTCTGGAAAAAATGTTTTCCCGGGACGCTCTTCCTGGCCTGCTGTGCCTGTCTGGTGTGCCTGAAATTCCAAACACTCTTCCCTTCCCACCATTTTTAATCCCCTTTCAACTTGCTCCAGCTTTAGAGAAAAGAACATACGTTTTGTACAGTTGGGGATTAATTGAAGTGTAGGGCTAATACTTGATTAAGGTCATTACAAAGTCTACAGGGTCTTCCTCTGGGAGGTTTTTGTGATAAGATTATTGGTGTTAAAATAAGGCTAATCCCCTTGAAAAATAAATAGAATAGCAGAATTAGGTCTGAATGTGATTTGAAGAAAGGGACTCCTCAATTCAAAATTTTATTCTTAGCTTCCTGCCAGAGCTTTCCAGAATGCCCATAAGATCCGCTTTTGTTTAAAAAACAAAAACCCAACCCCACTCATCTCTCCTGGTTAATAAATGAATATCCATTGGTAATATTTATAATGAACTGTGGCCTGTGAGAGACATCATATAGTAACCTCAGACTTGCTCGCATGAAAAGAAATCCAGAAATGGAGAATAAAGACCCAGGAAAGGCCAGAATGTTCTAAATGTCATATTGTTTCTATCACTTCTGAAATAATTGATTACATTCTTCTGACCCAAATTGAGTTATTAGATTTTTCCACTCACTATCCACATGCCATAACACATACCTTATAACTAGAGACTTAGCTAGGAACAAATGTCAAACATTACAGAGAAAAAGTGCAGAGTCCGAGATCATAAGTAAAACTCTGAAATCTCAACATGCCTTTTAATTCATGAAAATAAAAAATATAGCAGCATATGCAATATGACAATTCTCTGAAAACATACCTCATGTGAACTACCCTGGAACTCATCTCGCCAAGTGCCATCTTCATTTAAACCAGAGGTCTGGGATGCCTTTTCTTTATTTTGCCTATTATATTATTTATAAAACCCCATTTTTATTTTGATACTTTGTTTACTTTCTATTTCCTGCTCCTAATATCTCCTTTCTAAACTTTTCTCAATGACAGTGACTCAAAAACAATGAATGTTAGAACAAATATTAAAGGGTGTATATATATATATTTAAAATGGATTCT
The DNA here is from genome assembly GCF_047675955.1 of Chlorocebus sabaeus. Taxonomy (NCBI): domain Eukaryota; kingdom Metazoa; phylum Chordata; class Mammalia; order Primates; family Cercopithecidae; genus Chlorocebus; species Chlorocebus sabaeus. The sequence goes on along the minus strand of NC_132920.1, from coordinate 26,036,163 downwards.
TCCACTCTGGGAAGAATTCAGGCATACTCAATCTTAAAATACCCATTTTTCTGGTTTATTTTTTTCTGAATTAAACTATCATTGCCATTGGCACATCTTTGGTTCTGTAGCATAACCTATGTCTCTGCTGGGTTTTTTTTTTTTTTTTACCTCCACTCCTTACTATTCTAGGAAAAAATCTCTGCTTTTTCTTTTCAGTTTAAATTATTTTACTAAAGGTTTCTTAACTTGAACTTCCTAGGCTTGCTGTACTTGTGTGGGCACTCTCCCATAAACAGTATTAATACATTTTGATTTGTTAAAAATAAAGATATTTCGACAGAAAATTTCTTTTCTTTTTCTTTTCTTGTTTTTTGTTTTGTTTTGTTTTTGTTTTCCCAGACTGGAATGCAGTGGCACCATGATGGCTCATGGTAGCTACACTTCCCTGGGCTCAAGTGATCCTCCCACCTCAGCCTCCCAAGTAGCTGGGACTACAGTTGTGCACGACCACACCTGACTAATTTTGTGTATTTTGTAGAGATGGGCTTTCCCTATGTTGTCCAGGCTGGTTTTGAACTCCTGGGCTTAAGCGATCTGCCCACCTTGTCCTCCCAAAATGCTAGGATTACTGGCGTGAGCCATCAGGTCTGGCTGGAAAGATAATTTTTAACATTATCCTCTCTTAAACATTTGTTTCAAAAATTTTACAAACATGATAGTAATTAAATATGATTTTCAAAATTCCCTTGAATACTTCCTTAATAGCACACAGAAAGCACAAAGTATTTTATACTTGTTTTAATGATGAAATTGTGAACCCAAACTTACACTTCTTTGTGTAACATTATACTCATACTTAAAACAGATGCCCTCATATAAATAGTAAATCTCTTGGGGCAGTAGTGAAGTTGGTTATTTGCTGTTTTATGGAAGTGCCATTCGGCCGGGCGCGGTGGCTCACGCCTGTAATCCCAGCACTTTGGGAGGCCGGAGTAGGCGGATCACGAGGTCAGGAGTTTGAGACCAGCCTGACCAAAATGGTGAAACCCCGTCTCTACTAAATATACAAAATTTAGCCGGACGTGGTATCGTGTGCCTGTGGTCCCACCTACATGTGAGGCTGGGGCAGAAGAAGCACTTGAACCCGGGAGGCGGAGGTTGCAGTGAACCGAGATCGCGCCATTGCATTCCAGCCTGGGCAACAAGGCAAGGCTCCGTCTAAAAAAAAAAAAAAAAAGTGCCCATGTGGTGACTCAGTTTAAGGAATAAATCAAGGATATTTAACTCAATAGACTAACGTTAGCTTACCTGACTTGCACTGAAAGTTAAACAAATATTGGTACTTATACCTCTGCCCCCAAAGTATGAATTAAAGACTCCAAAATTCTTTTTAGAATCTTCAGGGTAAAAGTTAGAATTTGATTTAAAAAATAAAAATAAAAAAATACTTTGTATCTAAATCTAGTGTGTAAAATAACTTGGTGGATGATGCTTCAAGGCTACCCATCCCCACATTTCTTCCTGAATGACAAAAAGAATAAATGAATATGTGAATTCAAAAGTTAGAAATCTGGCCAGGGATGGTGTCTCACGCCTGATAAACCTTTCGGACACTGAGGCGGGTGGATCACCGGGGCTCCGGAGTTCAAGACCAGCCTGGGCAACATAGCCAGAACTCGTTTCAATAAATAACAGAAAAACATGAGCCAGGCGTGGTGGTCCCAGCTACTCGGGAGGCTGAGGTGAGAGGATCACTTGAGTTCAGGAGGTTGAGACTGCAGTGAGCCATGGTGGCACTACTGCATACCAGCCTTGGTGTCAGACTGAGACCTGTCTTAACAATAACAAAACAAGTTAAAAATTTGGCCAGGAGCAGTGGTTCACACCTGTAATCCCAGCACTTTGGGAGGCCGAGGAGGGCGGCTCATTTGAGGTCAGGAGTTCGAGACCAGCCTGGCCAACATGGTGAAACTCCATCTCTACTAAAAATACAAAAAAATTAGGCATATATGGTGGTGTGTGCCTGTAGTCTCAGCTGCTTAGGAGGCTGAGGCAGTAAAATCGCTTGAACCCAGTAGGCAGAGGTTGCAGTGAGCTGAGATCATGCCACTGCATTCCAGCCTGGGTGACAGAGTGAGACTCTGTCTCAAGAAAGAAAAAAAAAAAAATTCTGTATGAATGGAACAAAACATCCTTAAATTTTAAAATACATCTAAAAGATATTTCAAAATATTTAGGAAAAAAATCATAGGGATCAGGCAAATTCTGAGATTCCTTTTTCCCTGCAGTAAACATTAGGAGTGCTGCTATTCCTAAAAAGATGGTAACAGTTGCCACACCATATGTTTCCTTGGCTCAGACAAGGTTATGTAGTTGTTATTCCAGAATGGCTAGAATAAAAATCTAGCACAATCATCTTCTTCAGTAAGTTAACTAACGTTTCTGTGCCTTGGTTTCATAACAGCAACATAAGGATAACAGAATAGAAGTCATTATTCCTGCCTATCTCATAAGATTCTTTGAAGGAATTAAATTAAGATTCAGAACAGAGCCTAATATCTAGTAAGTAATAATAATTGGCTGGAAAAAATAGTTTTTTTAATTATATATATTCATGGGGTACAAGTAAAATTTTGCTACATTGATATATTACACTGTGGTGAAATCAGGGCCTTCAATCCATACCGGAAAAAAAAAGTCTTTGAAAATATTTCTGCCATGGAAAACTTTTAATATACAAATTCATTCATCCAAGAAATAGAAAATATATAAGTATCCACCCCAAATCTACCATATCTATCTCTTCTACACCTTAAACAATTACTCAGAAATAGAATGCTTGAGATACCAGAATGCATGCATATCAAGTAATAAATGTATGCAGGATGTCAAGGCATCCTAGGCTTTCAAATAAAATTGTCATACAAAATACTTTAATATTGTATTAACATTCTACGTGTTACAGTGTAGATCACCGATGCAAAAAAGGAAAAGAACACATTATACCCAAAGCCTACAGAGAGAATCGCAATTAAAAATATCAGCCTGTATGTGAAAATCTTTAATTTGAAAGTCAGTAATATTTAAGTGATGGTCATGGTTAAATCAGATTGTGGTTTGAAAAATGTTCGTTTAAAACTGATAGCTTATGAGAAATTTGGGGATTTTAGAGACAGTGTTTTGTTTTTAAATGTGTGTGAGTTTATGAATAATGTTTTATACAATACTGATAGTACTATAAGATGACATTATTATAATACAACATAAGAATTTTGGCCTGTACCTCTCAGCAGTCCTCAATCATCTGCTGTACTTGACTGAATTCTTATCAGAGTGGTTTGTTTTCCTTCTGTTGTGTTCCCAGTTCAGGCAGCTCAGCAACGGCCTGTGATTCCAGCAATTCAAATAGCTGGTAAGTAGTTTCTTATTTGTTTTCTGAAATTGTCAGGGGCTTTTCTCTACAAGTGATTTCTAGTGCACATCCCTCCACCCACTGTTTATTCCTTTACTCTCAGGAAAACCCTCAGCTCTGCACCTCTGGTCACCGGACCACCGTGGTATGTTTACTTGTGGCCACCAGGTGTCACACTTCTCTTTACCCCCATGGTCTGTGAGTGGTTTTGCCAGAGGTGAGTAAGAAAGAATTTAAAATGAGGTCTTTGATTTTTCAAATGTAGTTGACCTTAATAATTTATTAATAAAGCCAGAAAAATTAAGCTTAAAAAACACTGAAAGAAAATGAGGACTTAAAATTTCTATTAAAAAAATTAACAGGCCACAGTTGCTGATGTTTAGTAAATATGTTACCGAAATGTGTTACTATGAAGACTGGGGTGTTTCTTGTAATCTCAGCCCAGGTGAAATAAAACCAATATAAAACAAATGCTTACCTAATTAATTAATTGTAACATATTCTTTATGAGGTAGAAGAGTAAGTGAAGCCTTATAGCAGTCTGCTTTCAGTATGGTACCATATTAAGAGAGAAAGAATTTGTCATACACTTCCAGAATGGTTTGTTGGTAAAATAACCAATGTCTTACAACTTAGACGACAATGTCCCTAGTGTGAAGAAAAACAATTCGGCTAACACAGTTGAATGAAAATATTCCATAAGACAAAATGTAAAGAAATTAGAAGCAAAATAAATATCTCAAAATGACAAAGCAATTAAGTATATACACAAGATGAACAAGAACATCAATAAAATCATGCAGTATGCAATACAATGTACATTTATTAAAGTATATGCATTTTTAATGCAACAATAATACTAACAGGTAATAGACAAGTTTTTAATAGTTTATCACTGGCTAATTAAATAACAGCTTTAATTGTATTCATTTTTTAGCTTTTCTACAATGAGCATAAATGACATTTCCTTTTTTCTACATAACTTTTCTAACCAGCAAAAAAGAAAATTGTTTAAAAGAAGAGATGAGATATCTTTGCTAAAATTTAATGCCTACAAAAGAAACTTCTGAGCTGTACATGGTATCCTGAAGCATCTGCCCTTCAAGACAGAATGCTTGTACCACATTTATGCAGCCAAATGCATGTAGCAACATAAAGTAAACACATGTCATCTGGATATATATATTAAGACTCTTCTGATGGTCGGGCAGGGTGATTCATGCATGTAATCCCAGCACTTTCGGAGGCCGAGGCGGGCGGATCACGAGATCAGGAGTTCGAGACCAGCCTGGCCAACATGGTGAAACCTCGTCTCTACTAAAAATGCAAAAATTAGCCGGGCATGGTGGTGCATGCCTGTAATCCCAGCTACTCGTGAGGCTGAGGCAGGAGAATCTCTTAAACCTGGGAGGCAGAGGTTACAGTGAGCTGAGATCACGCTGTTGCACTCCAGTCTGCGCAATAGAGTCTCAAAAAAAAAAAAAAAGACTCTTTTGAACATGGTGAACTGATTTCCCAGAATCTAGCAATTCTTGAGTGCCCTGCTTAGATTTTTTTTTTTTTTTTTTTTTTTTTTAATGTGCACCGGAACCCCAGTGGCCCCATGACAGGGCCTGGGCATCCTCTAAGCCACTTGGTGGCTTCCATTTATCATCTCAAAATGAAAGAGTTTACTCCAGTTCATCGAGGGAAATACCACCAGAGTTCTGACTCCAGAGGCACTGGCCTAGGGAGGACAGTGTGTGTGAAGCCCAGCAGGGCCACTAGCTGTCCCCACCAATTACAGTCCTTGCGTAGGGGCCAAAGAAATGAATGCCAAAGAGAGTAACAGAGAAGCAAGGGAGTCACATTCCAGGACCTTCCTTGGGGACTTTTAAAGGAAACATGACAGCTGAGGATCAGCTGGTTGTTTTCTGCTGTTTCCCTTTATGTGATTCAAGCTCACTCAGAAGAAATACAATGAGACAATAGAAGAGCCATCTCCTTCCGTCTCTATTTACTCTAGGCATCTAAACTACCTGAATGTAGTGGTGTGTGAGATGTATCATACGGTCAGATTGACTGAGTTTGAAACCTGTTTCTATCACTGGCAAGCTGTGTGATACTCTATATTTTCGTTTTTCTTTCCTTTTGTTTTTGAGACACAGTCTCACTCTATCACTCAGGCTGGAGTGCAGTGGCGAGATCTCCGCTCACTGCAAGCTCCGCCTCCCGGGTTCACGCCATTCTCCTGCCTCAGCCTCCCCAGTAGCTGGGACTACAGGTGCCTGCTACCACGCCCAGCTAATTTTTTTGTATTTTTAGTAGAGACAGGGTTTCCTCGTGTTAGCCAGGATGGTCTGGATCTCCTGACCTCGTGAACCACCCTCCTCAGCCTCCCAAAGTGCTGGGATTACAGACGTGAGCCACCGTGCCTGGCCTACTTCACTTTCTTCATCTAAAAAAGAAATTGAGATAATAGTGCCTATCTCATAGAATTATTGTAAGAATTGCATGCAATAATGCATGTAAGTAGGTGCTCAGAAGAGTGGGACACAAAGTAAGTGCTTTTATCATCATTATCATCATCCTTATAATTTTCATTATCAGAACAAGGAGAGATCAGGGAGAAAATTATTGTTATACTTCAGGTCTGCAATATGAGAGTAGCATTCCAAATGAAGGCACCATTAAACTTTGCAAACCTGTATGACACCTTCATGCCAATTAGAAAAAGACACCTCTTTGCAACCCCTTTCAAGATATTTGCCTCCTACCTGCTAAAAACACCCATCATAATACCCACAGACAGCCATGATGCTTTTTCTGGGAAAGGTGCCTCTTCCATTCGTGCAGTGTACAGCCTACAACTCACATAACAATCAGATGAAAGAATCCCCATGGCTTGGTGACAGATGAGTTACTGGGTAACACAGAGGGATGATTCAAAGGAAAAGTAGAACAGGTCCAGAAAATGCCTAGATACATATGTAAAATTCTGGTAAGGTTATGACTAGCCATGTCCCAGGATTCAAAGCTTTTCTGACATGTTAAAATGAATCATGTAAGTCCCCCAAATTTAAGGAGTCCTCTTCCAAAAATAGGAAATGAAGACATAGGTGTATGTGTCTGAGGTGATGGAGGAAATGAAGGAAGCAGATGCAGCTTGAGGTTCATGAGAGGCAGTTCCAGGGGAGAGGTCACAGCTGGGGATCACTGGCATGCAGGAATCAGAAACCTAAATGGGGAAATATTTTTGAGGAAATGAACAGAGAAAGCTAAAAGCAAGGAGTTCTTCATGTTTAGGTTCAACTCTGTCCTGAAACATGAAGAGCTCCATAAGTACACTCCCTTTTTGAATCTCTAGTGTTGTGTGCTTCCCACGATGAGTCTGCAGGCTGCGTGTCACTCACGTTCAGCTAAGACGTAGTGCCCCATGACTCCTCCTGTGGAGACAAGAGACCCAGGAAAGAGGCATCACAAACCTAGGCATCATCTTGCTTCTTCTCTGTTCCTTATTTTCCTCATTCACCCATCTCAATTTAGACCTGGGCACTATTGGATTTCAAGAACCATTATCTCTCATCTGGGAATGCTTATTGGCTTTCAAACTGGTCTCCTCACCTCCCATCTGACTTCTTAACAACACATTCACCATATAAGGGAGATCATGGTCCTCCTTTCTTAGGATCCTTCAGTGACACTCCAGTGATCATAACCCAATATCCCAAAAGACCCTCGGACTCTGTATGAGCTGGCTTCTTTCTGTCTCTCTTTTCCCCACACCACAGACGTTCAGGGAGTAGAAATGCATAATTGGTGAGCGATAGCTATGCAAACTCGGGGTTAAGGTAGAGTAATTAGTTCTAACCTCCCAGTATGCCTTATACTCTCCTACTTGGCATGGTTGTTCCATCTGTGTAGACCTCCCATCATCTTCAACCTCACCTAATGGAATCAAGCTTTTCCTTCAAGATCCAGAAGGCTTTCTTGATCCCCAGCTGAATGTGATCATTCCTTCCTTTGACACCCTAAGCATTTGCTTCCTGCCTGCTTTAGGACCTCATGGGGTCTTCTTTAACTACATTCACTTGCTATCATTTTCATTCTCTACCAGATTTGGGTTCTGAGAATAGCCACAGTGACTTCTCAACCTCAAAGCCCCTGCACTACCTTAAACAGCTCTTGCAAAATAGTAGGTGCTCTGAAGATGTTTGTTGAATTAGAGACTTTCATTCTAGGGAGAACCATTATTTTCTGTCTCCCAAGGAGCTACTGGTGTCCCCAAAGAATATAAATAAGAAAAATGCTTCCCATGGATGTCAGATCCCCTCTGCCCCTCTTCCCACTGTGCTCTGGGGCAGAGATACTAAGAGACTTCTCCTTGTTCCTACTCACTTGAAGTCTGCCTCTTCCTTAATATTATGAACAAAATTCCAATGAACAAGATGATGACAAAAACAGCAATTCCACTGATGACTCCAATGACTAGAGTTCTAGATGGTGAGGGCTCTAAAACAGAAAAAGCAAGTTAAAGCCATTGATTGCCACCCCCAGTCCACCCCCTAACAAAGAGCAGATCCTTGTGTCACTGCCATAATTACCCCCTCAGGCACTCCTCTCAACCCCCAATAGATTTTCTCAGCTCCTGGCTCTCATCAGTCACATACCCCAGAAAGCAAGGAGGGGCTGATCCAGGCCTGGGTGCTCCACCTGGCAAGTATATCTCTGTTCTTCCCCTGGGGGTACAGTCAAGGTTATCCAGCCCTGGTAGGTCCCATCCCCATTGGGCAATACGTCTTTACGTTCGACCTCCTTGGCATCCATTGGCTGCCTATCCTTCAGCCACTTCATGGTGATGTTCTGAGGGTAGTAGTTCAGGGCCCGACATCGTAGAGTGGTCACTGAAGAGGTTACATGATGTGTCACCTTCACCAAAGGAGGCACTTGACAGGAAAGAGGAAGGATGAGGAGAGGGGATCTGTTTACCCTTGCCAGGAAGATTGGAACTTTCACTTCCTTCTATAGGTTGGAGGAAGGAAATACCCTTTTCAGAAAAAAAAACAAGCTACAGGAGAGACACCATTTTGTGTCCTAAGATTGGGCTATAACACAGTGTCAGTTGGAGCGCAGTCAGATCAGCTTGCTCTCCTAACATGTAAATGTACATATCAGTTACCTATGTTCTTTGTTCTGATAGATAAAATTGCCTTTTATGTGCATTGAAAACGATTGAATACAGATGGTTAGTTTCACCTGGGTCAACCTAGGAGGCATTGTTATAAGAAGGGGCCTTGTAAAATAGGTAGCTTCAGTGATTATTGCTATGTTCTGTGAAATAAACTTTTAACCTAAAGCATTCTGCTACTTGATAAGTGGCCTCACTTGATATTTTGTCCTGGTATTCATATGATAGCTGACATCTCTGAATTCTCTCTTTTCTTTTTTTTTTTTTTAAGATGGAGTCTCACTCTGTTGCCTAGGCTAGAGTGCAGTGGCGTGATCTCAGCTCAGTGCAACCTCTGCTTCCTGGGTTCAAGCGATTCTCCTTCCTCAGCCTCCCAATTAGCTGGGACTACAGGCACGCATGACTGCGCCCAGCTAATTTTTGTATTTTTTTAGAGACGGGTTTCACCATGTTGGTCAGACTGGTCTCGAACTCCTGACCTCATGATCCACCCGCCTTGGCCTCCAATTGCTGGGATTACAAGGATGAGTCACCGCGCCTGGCCTTGACATTTCTGAATTCTTAACAGGTATACATATACAAAGGATTATTGGTTAAATAAAAAGCAAGGGCTGCAGATACTTCCCTTTGAGCCATATGAATGGAGAAAAGAAATTAAACCCATGACTTGTGGCTGCCTCATACATCTCAATTATAAGGTAGAGACTCTAGGATTGAGAAAGTCCCTTCCCAGAATTTGGAGAGGCACACACCCTCAGCCACCTCTGAAACTCTAACCAGGGATTCCATGCCCTACATCCTCCTCCACTCTGCCACTAGAGTACGGGGGCAGAAGTGTGTTTCCACCATACCTGGCCGGTCGAAAACACCTCTCCCCAGCTCCAGCAACTGTTGCAGCTGCACAGGGCAGTCCCTCTCGAGGTAGGCTCTGTTCTGCCTGGCCCGAATCTTGTGCCTTTCCCACTCCAGCTTGGTGGGCCAGGCCCTGGGTTCTGCTGCTTTCCAATCCAGCGTGTCAGGGCAGAATTCAAGGTGGTCCTGCCCATCGTACCCGTACTTCCAGAAGCCCTCGGTACTGTTGTCCTCTTGCATTTTGCAGCCCAGGATGACCTGCAGGGTGTGGGACTCTGGAAAAATCCCCAGCCTTGTTACTGCAACCAAAGGAGTAGGTCCCTATTTCCACCATCCCCAAGGACCAAATGACCTCAGGAAGTAAATTCCTTCCCTCTTCCCTGCTCCCACAAGACATCAGATTTCCAGCTGTTTCCTTCAAGATGCATGAAAAGATGAAAAGCTCTGACAACCTCCAGAAGGTGAGGCCCCCTCTCCACATACCCTTGCTGTGGTTGTGATTTTCCATAATAGTCCAGAAGTCAACAGTGAACATGTGATCCCACCCTTTCAGACTCTGACTCAGCTGCAGCCACATCTGGCTTGAAGTTCTACCGGAAACCCATGGAGTTCGGGGCTCCACACGGCGACTCTCATGATCATAGAACACGAACAGCTGGTCGTCCACATAGCCCAAAGCTTCAAACAGGGAAAGACCAAGGTCCTGCTCTGAGGAACCCATGAAGAGGTAGTGCAGAGAGTGTGAACCTGGAGACAGAGCAACAGGCCTTCACCATGTGCAATAGGAGGGGAGTGGGATGTTGAGGCTCCACACACCTGCATCAACTCATAGCATCAGTTGTGTCTGGTCCTCATATTGTGAAGGGTGAGTTGCAGTCCCGTCTTTCTTCCATTTGACAGTCCTGGCTGCTCTCTCCTTGTGTGCCTTTCTCTGCCACACATGGCTGCCATCCCCTCACTGCCCCCAGACCCTATTCCAATACTCATGATTAGACAGACTCCACTAAAGCTGGTGGATTCTAGAAAATGTTAAGGTGTCTCTAGCTATGGTAGTTGAACTCAGGAGTTGGTGCTCAGAGCAAATTAGACCCAAATCCTGAGGAATTCATTCAGGTTTTTTGTTTGTTTGTTTTTGAGACTGAGTCTCACTCTATTGCCCAGGCTGGAGTGCAGTGGCACAATCTCAGCTCACTGCAACCTGCACCTCCTGGATTCAAGGGATTCTCCTGCCTAAGCCTCCTGAAAACCTGGGACTATAGGCATGTGCCACCACACCAGGCTAATTTTTGTATTTTTAGTAGACATGGGGTTTCACCATGTTAGCCAAGCTTGTCTCAAACTCCTGACCTCAAGTGATCGGCCTGCCTCAGCCTCCCAAAGCGCTGGGATTACAGGAGTGAGCCACCGTGCCCAGCCTTGGCCCTGAATTCTTACACTGAACTGCCTATATGGCCTCACCACTTGGATGCCTGACTGGAATCTCAAACTTAGCATGTCCAAATCCAGATCCTTGATTTACCCCAAACTGCTCTTTCCTCTGCCTTCACCATCTCAGAAATGGCATTGCCAATTACCCCACTGCTCAGGCCAATAAAATTAAAATAAAGAACAAAGTCAACTTTAACTCTTCTCTTTTTTCAGGGGATGGAGGGAGACAGGATCTTGCTCTGTCATCTAGGCTGAAGTATAGTGGCACAATCATGGCTCACTGCAGCCTCAACTTCCTGGGCTCAAGCAATCCCCCACACCTCAGCCTCCCTAGTAGCTAGGATCACAGGTGCATGCCACCACACCCGGCTAATTTTTGTATTTTTTGTAGAGAAGGGGTTTTGCCATGTTGCCCAGGCTGGTCTTGAACTCCTGAGCTCAAGAATCTGCCCTCCTTGGCCTACTCCTTGGCATGAGCTACCACACCCAGCTAATTCTTCTCTTTCTCTCACACAACATAGAATCCTTCAGCAACTTCCTTCAGAATATATTCAGGAGACAACGGTTTCTCACTCCCTTTTATGTTCCCACCCAGCCCACTCCACCATCTCTTGTGTGGACTGTGTAACAGCTTCCTGGATGGGCTCCCTGCTTTTACTGTTGCTCCCTTCATTCTGCTTTCCACATAGTAGCCAGAGCAATCTTTTTAAAGCCTGTGACAGATCACTGTTACTCCTTGGCTAGAATTCACACCATAGCCTACAGGCACCTGCACGACCTTGTTTGTGGCTCCTCTTCTGAGCCCATTACCTACTTCTTGGCCTCTAACCCCCAGCACTACTTGTTTTTTTTTCAACCCGAGCTTCTTAACCAGGAGTTTGTCTCCTAGGTGACATGTGGCAAAGTTTAGAGACATTTTTGGTTGTCAAGACTGGAGGAGTGCTCCTAGCACCTAGTGAGTAGGGAGGATGAGTGCTCCTAGCACCAAGTGAGTAGAGACAACAGGATACTGCTGGACATGCTACATGCAGATGGTAGTCCCTCTTCCCACCCCCAACACACACACACACACACACACACACACGAGCAGTGCTGAGAAAACCCACTTTTTAATCCAACTTGCCTGGCCCACTCAGTTTGCCTGGGAAATACTGCTCCCAGTCAATCTCATTCTTATTTCCTTCATGTCTCTGCTCAAGTGTCAGCCCCAGAGTGACTTGTCCTGACTTCTCTGCTTCTCACAAAACCCATCGTTTCCTGATGTTGCATATCTTTCTGCTCATTTGCTTATTGTCATCTCTCCCACTAGAATGCAAAATATCAAAGGGTGAAGACTTGTTTCCCTGCTCTCTCCCTTGGGCCTTGAACAGTGCAACACATGGTTGGGACTCATTTACACTTGTAAACATGAATATTTCTGCTCAACCTGAAATTTTATTATTCAGCTTCTAATGCAGTGTGATGTTTAAGAATCATAGCTATGAAGTGGAGACATGAGCTCTGCCACCAAAGCCCAGTGTACCATTGAATAAACTTGCCGGGAAGCAGGCTGTGCATGCCTCATTCTTGTCATGTGTAAAATGTAGATACACATAGTACCAAAACTCAAAGTGCTGTGCTGAGGCCGGTGTGTGACCCACAGAACACTGTGCTAGACTACAGGGCAAAATCACTGTCAACTAAGATTAGAAGCAGCTATAGTACTTGAAATAATATCTGAAAACCTTTTTACTTATATACTTTGTAACCTGAAAAGAGTTATTTAATCTGAATTCCAGTTAACTTCTAGTAAATAAACATATTATTCCTACCTCCCTATGCCTAGTGAAAATCAAATAAGATCAGATATGAATGTAACTTACAACTGAGTGCATTGCTTACATGTTCATTATCAGTACTTTGACGTTCTTTAGAGGACTCTTAATTACACAGCACATTGCGAATCAATAAAGCCTGGCTGAAAAGAGAACTGTTCAGTTCAAACGTTGAAAACTAACATATACTCAATTTTCCAGGCAAAAGAACAATTGCCAAGAGTGGGGAAAGGCCCGAGGTAGGCCTCTCTCAGAAGCCTCCCACCCCAGAGACCTCCACCCCAGGTCTCACCAAAAGTGGGTGGAATGGTGAAGAATTCAGATCCCCAACCCCACTCTTCCGCGCCCCCACCATCCAGCGCATTCGTTCCGCGGTGGAAACCCCGTGAGGATCCTGCTGTGGGTTAGCTCAGCCTTCTCGGCAAGCATGCAGGGAAGAACTTCCTGTTTGGAGATGACTGGGGAAAAAACCGCACAGCTGACATTGGAAATAAACCCGAGATCCAGGTCCAAGGAGCCCCAGGCTTAACTCAGCTCAAGTGAGGAACTACGAGATTTATTTAAAAGCATTCTGGTTGGGGGAAGGGAGTGGGCGGTTCCAAAAGTCACTCCGAAGAGCCGGGACAGCCGGGGGAGGGGGCAGGTCCTGGGGCGAGGGACCCCCATATGCAGCTCAGTGGCAGGCATTCCCTCCCGGGGTGTGGACGCAGAAAGTAGGGAGAGGGGACTGCGGATACGGTTGAGCAGGTCCTCCAAAGTTAGCAAACTCCCAAGCGCAAAGAAAATCTAGTTTCGATTTTTCCACCCCCGCCGCGCCCCTCGTTGGCCCGCAGCCCTCGGACTCACGCAGCAAGCGCCCCTGCAGGACCGCGGTCTGCAAAAGCATCAGGAGGAGAAGCGCCGGCCTGGCTCGCGGGCCCATTTCCCCAGCTCTGACTGCACGTCCCCGTTAAGTCTCCGCTTCTTTGGTGGGGCGGGGAAACGGCGATGGCTCCAGAAGTCACCCTACAACTATTGCCTAGGCTCAGGAGATGCCCAGTAAAACTTCCTGGTGAAAAGCAATAGGTCTTCAGAACTTTAATTCTCTCTCTCCTACAGCAAAAGGTACCTGCTTGTGAAACTCTAGGTGATCCAGTGTCCCCCTTGGTTTTTAAATCCTGAAGGGATGTTGCTGATTGGGGAAAGTATCTTTGCAATGTTCTGATGTAAACTTTAGATATATAAATATTTATTATTTTCAAAATTCAATTATACATTTAAAAATTTTATCTCGACCTTAGACCAACTTGTGTCTTATTTGTTTTAGAAGTATAAAGCTTTTTCATTTTGTTTTTTGATTCAAATTAATTAAATCATAACGTTAACCAATTAGATCCTACTGAAACACCTTCCACAGCCTTCATAATTGAATTATCTGACAAGTTTTTCACAAACTTTGCAGTATTGAGATGACTTGGAAAATGATTAAACATATTGAGGCCTGCTCCTAACCCCAGACACACTGATTTAATGGGTAATTGTTAGGTAGTTAGACATTAGCAGCTGGGAAGGGAGGACAGAAGAGAACAGAAAGGCTGTCACTAAGACAGCCACTGGCTCACCTAAGTTCAGGCCCAAGACTACCCTAACGCCACCCTAAGGGATGGAGTTTATGATGAAGTCTGTGGCTAAAATATCCTGGAGAAAGAGAAAGGAGGGTACAGGTGGAAATTCCCCAAAGTGGCACATGCCCAATAACACAAAACCCTGTCCTTCATTATATTACCCATGACCATCATTATAATAGAATTTACATACAGTTTTGCCCCCCATCCTTGGGAGGCTTTTAACGAATTATAGGTAAGAACATGCGCAGTTTAATTTTAGTTTATATAGCTATAAAATTCAATCACATAACATCATCCTGTCACTCAGACACAGCCCAAACCTCAACTCCTCCCCACAAACCCCATAAAAGCACCTTAAGCTCTGTAAAGAGGTGCCGATTTCACTTTGCAGAAATCAGCCCACTCTCCCTCTGTGAGTGTATTATTATGCTTCAATAAACTTCGCTTTCAACTTGCATTTTGGTGTTAGTTTGTAGTTCTTTACTCACTGTCACAAGAACTGAGATTGCTGGTTCAGAGCTCCGGCTCTAATAATCTCCTCAGTTAAAGGCTCCATCCCAACGCAGAATTCCCAGTAACAGTATGGGATGCCACCTCGGCAACGCGATTTTAAAAGCTTTCCTCTTCCCTCAATGAAGTTTGGGAATTATTGCCTTAGACATTTCAAACCATATAAATAAATTTAATACACCTGATTTGCTCCAAACCTTTACATATTTAGCAAATTCAACAGGTATTATTTTTGTAAGTGTGTATACAAATTTTGGCAATTCAAGAAAATCAAACTTAGGATATCAGGGCCTCAACTGTAGGCGAACAGATAAAATAACATTGGAAAAATGTAGAATATTGATGGTGGGCACATTGGGGCTGATAGTACTATTCCTTTTATTCAATTTTTGGTAACATATAATTCGCATACCATGTAATTCATCTATTTAAAATACAAAATTGGCCTGACTCAGTGGCTCATGCCTGTAATCCCAGCACTTTGGGAGGCCGAGGCAGGCAGATCACCTGAGGTCAGGAGTTCGAGACCAGCCTGGTCAACATGGTGAAACCCCATCTTTACTAAAAACACAAAAATTAGCCAGGTGTGGTGGCAGGCACCTGTAATTCCAGCTACACAAGAGGCTGAGGCAGGAGAATCGCTTGAACCTAGGAGGTGGAGGTTGCAGTGAGCTGAGATCGTGCCATCGCATGCCAGCATGGGAGACAAGTGTGAAACTTCATCTCAAAAAAAAAAAAAAAATTAGCTGGGTGTGGTGGCATGCACCTGTAATCCCAGCTACTTGGGAGGATGAGACAGGAGAATCGCTTGAACCCCAGAGACGGAGGTTGTGATGAGTCGAGATCGCGCCATTGCACTCCAGCCTGGGCAACAAGAACGAAACTCCGTCTCAAAAATAAGATAAAATAAATAAAATTAAATGCAAAAAGTAATGGATTATAATCCATTATAAATATATATATATTTATATATATATAATTTATAATATAAATTGTAAATATTATAATTATAAATATTATAATATTTACAGAGATGTGCAACCATTACCAAAATTTTACAACATTTTCTATCTCCCCAAAAAGAAACTATGTTCCCCTAATTCAGTACCCTTAATTCATCACCTCCCAGGTTCTTCCATTATCCCCCTTCTTCCCTCCCAGTCCCAGACAATCATTAATCTACTTTCTTTCTATTTGGAACATTTAGTACTCATAAACCCATATAATACATTGCTTTGCCGTGACTGGCTTCTTTCATTTAGCATAATGTTTTTATGTATGTTTTTCATGGACCAATAATATCTATTTTAAGGACATACCACAACAAATTTTATTCATTCATTCATCAGCTGATGGAGATTTGTTTGTTTCTACTTTATGACTATTGGGAATAGTGCTGCTAAAAACATTTATGTACAAGCTTTTTTGTGGACTTATGTTTTGATTTCTTTTGGTTATATATCTAGGAGTGGGTTTGCTGGGTCATATGGTAACTTTGTTTAACCTTTTGAGGAATAGCCACATTCTTTTCCAAAGTAAGCATTTTACCCTTCTATCAGCAGTGTATGAGAGTTCTGATTTCTCTCCATCTTTGCCTGGGTTTTTGAATCAGGGCCCCAGATAGAACAAAAATGTGGTTATTCAGTTGTTTCACCATCACTTGTTGAGAAGACTTTTTTCATTGAAGTGTTTTGGCACGCTTATCAAAAATCTATCTACCATAAATGTGAGAGTTTATTTCTGGAGTCCCAATTTTATCCCATTATGCTATAATCCTATTTTTTTTTTTTTTTTTTTTTTTGACAGAGTCTCACTCTGTAGCCCAGGCTGGATTGCAGTGGCGTGATCCTGGCTCACTGCAACCTCCGCCTCCCGGGTTCAAGTGATTCTTCTGCCTCAGCCTCCCAAGCAGCTGGGATTACAGTTACCTGCCGCCATGCCTGGCCAATTTTTGTATTTTTAGTAGAGGTGGGGTTTCACCATGTTGGTCAGGCTGGTCTGGAAGTCCTGACCTCAGGTGATCTGTCCACTTCAGCCTCCCAAAGTGCTGGGATTACAGGTGTGAGCCACCACACCCAGACTGTAATCCTGTCTTTATGTCAGGACTACACTGTCTTGATTACTATAGCTTTGTAGTAAGTTGAATTCAAGAACTTTCTCAACTTCAAATATGATCTTGTTTTGGAAGACTATATCAGCTATTCTCATTCTGCTGAATTTCCATAGGAATTTTAGGATCTATTATCAATGTCTATTCTATTTTTGTATATGTTTTAATATTTTCATAAGAATACATTTAATTTTTTTTTTTTTAAGAAAAATAGTAAAAGTCAGAACACTGGGGGTCAGGCGCATTTAACAGGCAGAAGAAGGATAAAAGGCCGGGCGCGGTGGCTCAAGCCTGTAATCCCAGCGCTTTGGGAGGCCGAGGCGGGTGGATCATGAGGTCAGGAGATCGAGACCATCCTGGCTAACATGGTGAAACCCCGTCTCTACTAAAAAATACAAAAAACTAGCCGGGCGAGGTGGTGGGCGCCTGTAGTCCCAGCTACTGGGAGGCTGAGGCCGGAGAATGGCGTAAACCCAGGAGGCGGAGCTTGCAGTGAGCTGAGATCCGGCCACTGCACTCCAGCCTGGGTGACACAGCGAGACTCCGTCTCAAAAAAAAAAAAAAAAAAAAGAAGAAGGATAAAAACTCATCATATAAACAAAAAAGAAATGACCAACCATATTCTGGAAGCCATGGAGTGGTTATTGGTACCAAAAGCTGCAGAGAAATGTTGTCAGATATACCTGAAAATTGTCCATTGTATTTGGACATTAAGAGACTTAGAAGACTTAAGCCATAGATTGCTCAGTGAGACCCCAAGGTTAAATGGTCTGAATGTGAATAGACCATTTCACCTTCAAGAGAGCAGGTAGGAAGCTATAAATCCAGGTCTGAAAAGTTGACTGAACTGGTAAGGAAGAAACTCTCTCATCTTGAGCCACTCTACCCTGGCTCCACCTTCTGCTGCAAGCACACAGAAATGCTGAAATTCAACAGTCACAAAGCCTAGTAAGCTGGAAATGACACAAATTACTCCTGGGAAAGTCAAATTCAGAATTAGGCCATATTTGTTGGGGTTCAGATTTCCATGTACACTTGGGAAAGGGTTTAGCATATAGGCACATGCATGAAGGGAACAGGTATAGGGCTGTGTTCACAAGGTCAAGAGTTGAAGGCCAGGCATGGTGGCTCTTGCCTGTAATCCCAGCACTTTGGGAGGCTGAGGCAGGAGGATGGCTTGAGTCCAGGAATTTAAGACCAGTCTGGGAAACATAGGGAGACCCTGTCTCCACAAAAAAATTAAAAAATAAAATTAATCAGGTGTGGTGGCACACACTTGTGGTCCCAGCCACTTAGGAGGCTGGGAGGATCACTTAAGCCTGGGACATTGAGGCTGCAGTGAGCCATGATAGTAGTAGTGAGCTACTGCACACCAGTCTGGGTGGCAGAATGAGACCCTGTCTCAAAAAAAAGAGCAGTATCCACACCCCAGGAAAGTGGTTGAAGATCTGCTTTTCTCTACAAACCTAATACAGAATAGAGTGACAAATGTGTGTTGTGGAAAAAAATCGGTTGAGAGCTACGTAGATGCAAAACAATACATCCCCACATAACACTTGTTAATCATCCTTTTCCACCCACTTATGGGATGAATTGCATCTCCCCAAAAGATATTCTGTCCTAATCCTCAGTACCTGAGAACATGATCTTATCTGGAATAGGGTGAGTTAACTGGTTAAGAAGAGATTATAGTGGAATAGGGTGAGTCCTCCAACCAATGACTGGTATCCTCACAGACATAGAGGCACAATGGCCAGCTAGAGATGGAGGCAGAGATTGGAGTTATGCTGCCACAAACCAAGGAACACAGGAAGCTGCTGGAAGTGGAAACAGGCAAGAAAGAATCCTCTCCCGGAGGCTACAGAGGGATCTTGACCTTGATAATACCTTGATCTCAACTGGCCTACATAACTGTGAGAAAATAATTTTCTTTTGTTCTAAGCCACCCAGTTAATGGTACTTTGTTATGGCAGCCCTAAGGAACTTGATATACATTCCTTTTACTGTCATAGAAGTTTTGAGTCTTTTAAGTAGATCTGTCCCCTTCCTCCCAGTGTCAATGCATGGAATTTCTCTCCTAGTGCCTTGAAAAGTGAAAGGTCTTTGAACTGCTAATGAAAGAAATCTCAGCATGAAGCCAGGTGCTGTACCTCACACCTGTAATCTCAGCACTTTGGGAGGATGAGGGGGGCAGATCACTTGAAGTCAGGAGTTCTAGACTACTCTGGCCAACATTGTGAAAACCCATCTCTATTAAAAACAAAAAAAGTTATCCTAGCCAAGCATGGTGGTACACACTTGTAGTTCCAGCTACTCGGGAGGCTGAGGCAGGAGAATCGCTTGAACCTGGGAGGTGGAGGTTGAAGTGAGCCGAGATCATACCACTGCACTCTAGCCTGGGTGACAGAGCAAGACTCAGTCTCAGAAAAGAAAAATGAAATTTCAGCATTATAGGATAAAAATGTTTCCCCTTCCCCTCAAACTTTAAAAAAGCAGAAGTCTGCATCATAAAATGGTCTTTGCCAATGTTATTTTTATTATAACAAAGGAATCTTGCAAGGCTACCAGATCTCAGCAATTGTCACTATGTTTTGTAAGAATCAATTTCTAAAATGTCTGAATTGATTGCTTGTCTCATTTAATTATTTGTTTCTTGTGTAATACTGCAATGGATATCTGTCTTGTTAGTATAAATATTTGTGCATTTGTTGTTGTTAAAACAACTTTTTTGGCCTGTCTTCTTCCACCTATGAGGTAATATAAAACTCATATTTAACACTTATTTTGTAGCAGGACAAGCCACAGACAAAACCCCTCAGACACCAAGTTAAAGAAGGAAGGACTTTATTCAGCTGGGAGCTTTGGCAAGACTCACGTCTCCAAAAACCGAGCTCCCCGAGTGAGCAATTCCTGTCCCTTTTAAGGGCTTACAACTCTAAGGGGGTCCATGTGAGAGGGTTGTGATCAATTGAGCAAGCAGGGGGTATGTGATTGGGAGCTGCATGCACCAATAACCAGAACAGAACAGAACAGGGATTTCACAATGCTTTTCCATACAATTTCTGGAATCTATAGATAACATAACTGGCTAGGTCAGGGGTCGATCTTTAACCAGACCCAGGGTGAGGCACTGGACTGTCTGCCTGTGGATTTCATTTCTGCCTTTTAGTTTTTACTTTTCTTTCTTTGGAGGCAGAAATTGGGCATAAGACAATATGAGGGGTGGTCTCCTCACTTATTCACCCATCTTTGAGAATCTCACTCTTTAGTGGGAGTTCTCACTTTTATTCTCACTACCCATGTCTTCTTGAAAGACAGATTGACAGTGATTCATGTAGTACACTTGTGCTGCAGCATTTTGGTGAGCTAAGGGAGCAATGAAGCTTTTTATCATTTGAAGAAGCACAGGTAGCAAACAAGGGAGCAATAAGCAGATTTCTATTGCTATTATAACTACTATTATAAGAGTTTTAAATCTTCTTAGCACTGGGAACCATTTTTCAAACTTGGCCCCAGGGTCAAATCCATGCCACCCCTACACGGGCACATGTGCCAGTTTTGTCATATCTCTAACTATATCTTTAACTACTTGCCCTTGATTATCTATGTGTAGTCAGTAATTAGTAAGGTTAAATTTCCTACAGACCCCTCCTTCAGTTGCTAGCAAGTAGTTGAGAGCCAATCTGTTTTGATAGATAGCATTTCTCATCTGAGTTTCTTTCCGGGCCAGAATAGTCAAGGCTCTGCTGATCTTATTAGCGATTATTTCTAATCACTAATAATATCACTACACAGCTTGTAACTGTATGATTCAGTTGAGCATGTAAATGGTGGTCTGGTATCCCCACGAGCTATCTTGTGCCCAAGTAGCAGGCCCATAATATTGTATGATTTTCTCAGGGGGCCATTCGTTATTTTTCCAATTTTCTATAGCGATGCCTTTTTTTTTTTTTTTTTTTTTTTTTTTTTTTGTGGGAAGCATAGACAGGGAAGCCCAGGTGTTCGCCTGTCTTTATGGGAAGTAGGAAGAAAGATGGTTTAATAATGCCAATAACACAACTACCTGCCCACTGGTTGGGTAATTTGGCATAAGCTGTATGCCCAAATATCCAGTATAATCCAGTGGGGGCTGTCCAGTCCCAGTGGGACTCCGAGTGGGACCAAACAGTTTGCAACTTTCGGAATTTACTAAATGGATTTTTCTTAGTGTGGTTTGAACTCCAATAGGTGGCTGTTTTTGTAGTACTATTATACAATTTTTGCCCAAGGTAGCTGAGTCTTCCCACAGGAAGAGTGAAGTCCTTCCCCACTCTTGCTATACTGACTGAGGCTTTTAGGACCCAGAAGTTATCAGGGTGATTCTTTTGAGCCAGGAATTTATCAGGAACTGGGTCTGTAGGTACTAATTTCCGGGCTTCCCATGGCCATTGATTTCCCATTACAGTTCCTCCACATACATAACACGAAGTGACATTGAGAGACTTGGCTGCATGCTCAGCTAACTGCAAAAACAAATTTCTTGTTTTTCCTGGAATTTCTGGTACTGGCACATTCCGTTCATCATAGAAGGTTTGAAATACTGGCTCAGGAGAGCATTTATAAATTTCTCCTCAAACCACCATATTTATTCGAGCATCCAGTCCAGCCCCATCTATTTCTAGGGTTACATGCTCCCCTTTTTTCCAGCGAGAATCAAGGGGATTGGTTATTACTAGGTCTAAGGGGTTACACTGACCACTGTTACAGGAAAGGCCACTTTTCCCTTTCTGAAGGTGGACAGGATTATTTTTATTTTTTATCCAAGTAGCCTAAATGACACAAGACCAGTATCTACATTTATTTCCACACAGTCCTAATTCATGACAAATGTACTTATTTTCTGCCATACGGCCTCATTCCTAATTAAGAGAACCACATCCTATTTCTAACTTATTACTGTTAATGACAGCACAGGCATCAAATTTCAAGGTGACTTGTTTGGGCACTCCTTTTTCTTCTATTTTCGCTAACACTTTACTCATATCATTTATGAGCCCCCACCAGTCTTCAGTCCTTAATCTTATTTCAGAAACTGTGGTCATGGGAGGCTCAGATGGGTCATAACACACATCAGGTTGGCCATTTCCTGGGCTATATACCTTTTTAGAGTCCCTGTACACTTATAATAACCATGAAATAATAGGACTGTAGCAACTTTTTGTCCTACCTCAGTGACTTGATATATACACTGGGAAGAGTCCTCAGTCTGAGGAAGATCATTTGAAGTCTTTACAGTCCAAGTTCAAATTTTAAGGAAAATGAGTCCTGTGATGTGTTTTCTCATGCTTCGGCCATGGGTGGACTAGTCAGCTTCCAGGAGTGACTGGAGCAGGCCTTGTTGTCTTCTTCAGAGTCACTTTGCAGGGGTTGGCGAAGCTGCCACATACAGCTCACAGTCTACTGATGTTCAAGGATGGTTTTGGAAGTTGGGTCCACTAGAATAAACTAAGTCCAATACCTCTACACAGTTATGTTCAACTGGGCTCTCTGATACCAGGAGCAAGGTGGCGGGGTTTAGGGTATTGTAAACTTGCGGGGATTTTCACATAGCAAGTTTTGGTTCTTGGTTAATCTAGCATTTGTTAGCCAATGATGTATTCATTAAAGTCATCACAGCATGAGAGGCCTTTAAGTTTAGGTTTTGTCCAAGAATTAGCTTATCTGCCTCTTGTGCTAGCGGGGCTGTCACTGCCAAGGCTCTTAAGCACGGAGGCCAACCCTTAGAAACTCCATCTAGCTGTTTGGAGAGGTAGGCTACTGGCCGCTGCCAGGGCCCTACAGTCTGGGGCAAAACTCCAACCGCCATTTTTTCTCTTTCTGACACATAGAGTGTAAAGGGCTTTGTCAGGTCAGGTAGTGCCATGGCTGGGGCCGACATGAGTGTTTTCTTTAACTCGCGAAAAACTCATTCCTGTTGGTTGTAATAGATGTAGTTTATCCAATCTACATTTTTATTAACTGTCACTCACCAAAATATTGACTCAAATCCTGCAACTATTTGATTTGGGCTTTAAATTGATCTAGTATTCCCCATGGAACTCCAATTGCTTCTAAATAGATGTGCGAGTTGAAAGACCTATAAGGGGCTTCTCTCGCTTTACGATGTCTTGTTTTTCCTCCCTCTGGTTGATGAAATGCCAGGGTGAAAGGGATAGCCAACTAGACTAAAGTACAAGTGCCACTCCAGTTATTCGGCAGAGTGCCCAGTAAAGGTCTACCACAATACCACCACACATCCACTCGGGGATGAACAAGGGCTGACTGATTGATAAGCTCTTGAAAATTCTTAAGTTCTCTGCATCCCTTCAGGTCTCCAAGGAATGCTGTTTCCTCCCTGTCATTAAACAAGAAGTGAATTTTGTGTTAGGATACGGAAGCTGGATGGTCCTTGGGGGCTGACCTGCAGGGTGCCGGACTTTGAGATATAGCAGAGAGAGCTTGGCATGACTTATTACTCCAGGCTATAGAATGCTGGAAAACAGTTACCATGCAGCCCATGTCTGGTCAACTGGAGGACCACCTAAGTGGAAAGGGGACAATCTGGGCCTCTGGCCTGCCATGTGCACAAGCATAACAATTGCTTTTGTTTAATGTGCGGACGGAATATTTGATCCATTCCAACCAGGCATTTGCATCTTGGTATCCTGCTTAACTGACAAAATTTGTTTTAAGTCTTTAACTTCTATGATCCTCTAGTAAAATGAATGTATGATTTCAGGAAATTACAGAAACTGGTTGGGGCAGTCCATCCTTGCTCTTTAGTGGTCCATGCAATGTTGGACCAACTATGGCATAAAAGCTCTATATTGGGGGGCAAGACTCCTGGTTGACACTGGTGTCTTTATTGAAATCTCCCTGGATTAAATGGTCCCAATTTACTAATGCCCAGTCTAAGGAGAGTCAGGAGGGACAGAGGTACTTTTCTGAAGTAGAAAGTTGTTTTTGACTTGGCAAGTCCCCACAGGGTATAACAAGGCAAGCATTAAATTCAACAGTTTGAGGCGAAATTGACTTGGTTATGTTAATAACTAGATGGTCAGAAATAGAGTGAGGAAAGAAGAAAGAGTAATAGAATAGATGAAGGAGTTAAATTTTTCTTAGCTTTAGCTTGGTAGAGTTTTACCCTGGGACTAAGGGGAACAAGAAATTTGTTTTTGCAGTTAGCTGACCATGTAGCCCAGTCTCCCATGACTCTGCAGGGGGTGGCACTTTCTTGACTTGGGTGTGATGAGTCCATCCCTTTTTCACTGTATGAACAGCAGTCTCAGTGGTTAGCAGCACAAGGTAGGGTCCTTCCTAGGCTGGCTCGAGTTTTCCTTTTTCCCACCCTTTGATGAGAACATGATCTTCAGGCTGGTGCTGGTTTATCGGAAATTCGAGGGGTGGTACATGTGCTAAAAGACTTTTAGTTTTGAGGGAAAGGAAAGTGGAAGATAAACCAAGCATATAATTTTTAAGAAATTGACCTTTTGTTTAAAATGTGGGGACATCAGCAGTGGACTTTATAGTCCCTGATGCCTTCTTACTGAGAAATTTCCTTTAGCACCTATGTTTATTAGTTTTTAGACCAAAGAAAGTCAAACACTATTTCATATTTGACCACACTTCCTGTATGTTTATACCAGATAAGCTAGATTTCACCTTTATATTAGCGTGTTATTAATGTTAAACTTAGTTTTAATAAAACTTTGTAGACATATTTATTTAATTTTTAATGTCTGACCATAAGGTAAGATTTTTATATACTTTTTTTTAACCTTTTATAATTTTTGTTAAAAAACAGGTTAGTGCTTTAAGAAAAACCCATTGTGTTTTTACTTTAATGTTCAGTTCACAGAAAAACTGGATGATACCCCTTTAATTTTAGCCAATATGTTTAGACACAGAATTTTCTTTACAATCAATGTTTCAAAAATTGCTTAAACCTTCAAAACAATTTTTGTAACCTTTTAATGTAGGTAAGAATCCACATTCTTATGTCTCCTTATAATCCTTTTACCAAAGGTATGTTTTACTTTCCTTATATACCTTGTACATAAACTGTTTCTTCAATAGTTTTACATTCAGGAGGCCTAATTACTTTTAAATTATACAACATTTCTTGCATAAATTTCTTTTTCTAACACACCTTTTTTTTTTCATGACTTTCACAGACAATTCTTTGACATGCCTCAACTTTCTGACTTATTGCAAACATCCCTTTCTTTAAACAACTAGTTAATTTATTTCAGGACAAGGATTTTCCATACAACATTCTTTTTTATATAAATTCTGCCTCCCCTTTATTTCCTCTTTTTTATTTCCGAGGATGATAACCATTCTTTTCCAAAGCGAACTTCCTTTTTGTCTGTGGACTACACTGTCTAAGGCCACAAGATTAGACGTTGCTATAATATATGTTACACTGTTAACTTTTAGTAAACTTTTTTGTTGAAAACCTTGTAAGTTTGGGATTTCAATTATCCTTTGCTATTAATAAGACCTTACTTAGTCCAAATTAACTTAGAATTGGTATAGATGTTTTTTTTTTTTTTTAATTACCTGGAAGGAAACATCTATACTCCTGTCCTGAAGGAGTATAGTATGGTATATACCTTCATATGGTAACTAAGATTTAACTCCCCTGTTAGTAAACCTGCAGGGTTAAGGGAATTTTCAGTGGTTTATGTTAAATCATCCTTTTTTTTTTTTTTTTTTTTTTTCTGTAGGATACTTCTGAACTGGTGAGGTGGGCTCACAATGAAGTTTCCTCTAAAAGCTTTTTTGGTTTTGTTTTGTTTTACTTTCTTCTGTTAGCAAAGCAATTGCCGCTACAGATTGAATGCATTTGGGCCATCCGTGGGTTACTGGGTTAAGGATTTTTGATAAGAAGGTCTCAGTGCTTTTGGAATATACCCTGACAGCAAAGTGCCAGTTCCTTCCCGGTGCTCAGCCACTGCGTTGATCCTCCAAGGGGGCCTGCCACACACTGCTCTGGTACGGCGTTCCACCAGGGCAATTGCCTACCTGGGAGCACTCTCAGGATCTATGTCGCTCAGGCTGGCTGGAGTTCCCTGTAGGGATGCTCCACAGGGCAGGCCTAAGCCGCCTAAGGGGCTGCCTCAACCGTCTGTTAATCACCTTGCTTCTAGGTCAGGGAACCAAGAAATGTAGCAGGACAAGCCATAGACAAAACCCCTCAGACACAGAGTTAAAGAAGGAAGGGCTTTATTCAGCCGGGAACTTCAGCAATTCTCACCTCTCCAAAAACCAGCTCCCTGAGTGAGCAATTCCTGTCCCTTTTAAAGGCTTACAACTCTAAGGGATTCCATGTGAGAGGGTCGTGGTAGATAGAGCAAGCAGGGGGTACATGACTGGGGCTGCATGCACCGGTAATCAGAACAGAACAGAGCAGAGCAGAGCAGAGCAGAACAGAACAGAACAGAACAGAGATTTTCACAAACAATTTCCATACAATGTCTGGAATCTATACATAACATAACCAGTTAGGTCGGGGGTCGATCTGTCACCGGACTCAGGATGCGGCGCCGGGCTGTCTGCCTGTGGATTTCATTTCTCCCTTTTAGTTTTTACTTGTTCTTTCTTTGGAGGCAGAAATTGGGCATAAGACAATATGAGGGGTGGTCTCCTCCCTTAAGTTAAACAAAATATTCAAAGTCCTACCCCAAGTAAATTGGCAAATATTAATAAAGTTATGGCATAAAAAATAAAAATGATTTTAAAAGGTGTAAAGATGTTTCTGTGGGGGAAAACATTTGTTTATTAATTATCAGTTAAAATTCTGTGAAAAATAACCACTAGAGATCCTAAAGTATCCAGGGGCTAATAACAGGAAGGGAGGAACACCCTCTCGCTTCCCACGATTACCTCCCCAAAAGGGAAGAGAAAGAGGGTGACTCCAGGAGAGCTGTGATTTCCCTTCTCCGTATGTCCACATATACCTGACCTCCCCTCCCCAAATATATACCCAGTATCTCTCCCATATATACATATTTATCTGACCTCTCCACATGTATATATACCTAAACTTTATCTACACATCCACATATACCTAACCCTCTCACACACATGTACGTGACCTCCAGTGGAGGAAATTGGGGAAGTGAGAAGAAGTTATCAAAGGATAAATCTAGGTCATACTCAGAAATGTCAAAAACACAAACCACACACAAACAAAACAACACAAAAAAAAATAGAAACTGATGAATCGTTCGTGTCAAAATTAAGAATTCCGGTTCAATGAAGGATCCCATGGATAAAGTTAAGACACTGCTGTAAAGATGATAGAGAATAAAATGCAATGTCTGAAACAGACACAAGGATTAGTAATTAGAATGCACAAGGCCAAGAAGAACAAAACAGAAACTCCACATAAAAAATGTATGAGGCTGGGCGCGGTGGCTCATGCCTGTAATCCCAGCACTTTCGGAGGCCGGGGTGGGCGGATCAGGAGTTTGAGACCAGGCTGACCAACATCGTGAAACCCTGTCTCTATAAAAAATACAAAAAAAATAGCCAGGCATGGTAGTGAGTGCCTGTAATCCCAGCTACTTGGGAGGCTGAGGTAGGAGAATCGCTTGAACTCAAGAGGTGGAGGTTTCAGTGAACCAAGATCACACCATTGCACTCCAGCCTGGGCTGGAGTGTATATATATGTGTGTGTGTGTATATATATGTATATGTCTATATATATATATGAAAGAAACGAACAAGAAATTTAGATACAGGAAAATCCAAAGCACTTGGTAATGAAAGAAAGGTAAAGTGATAAGTCCTTTTGCATGTAAAAGAGAACATTAACAAATTAGAGAACTGAATAATGCTCAGTATTGGTGTGGATATGGAGACTCAGGAATTCTCATGCACTGCTGAGGGCAGTGCACACTGGGGCTTTAACCCCATTCCTGGGAATGTTTTCCAAATATCATCTCAAACATATCCCATAAAGCTGACAGGAAGGTGTGGGCAGACCTATATTCTTCACAGAGAGAGCTGGAGGTAAAATGAAGTCACTACACAATATAGAGTTGGAAGCAATGGATTAGATGTCCACAAAACTACCTGGAAGAATCCACAAAACACACACACACACCTTTGTGTATATTGTTACTGGCAGGTAGACATGGAGGATTAGAGGCTTTCTACGTCACACTTACTGGACAGAGTAAATGGCCAGGGCAGAGCACTGACTTCCATGAAGGGAGATTGAAGTTAAGAGACTGAAGATTGTTTTCTGGTCTGGGACCCTGCAACTGAATATGCAGAAAAAAGTACACCCCGCTACCCCCTTCCCAGCTTTCCTACCTGATCAGAATAACTTTTTCAGAAAACTTTGGCCAGGGGTTGTGGCTCACGGCTGTACTCCCAGCACTTTGGGAGAACGGATCATCTTAAGTCAGGAGGTCGACCCTAGCCTGGCCAACATGGCGAAACCCTGTCTCTACTAAAAATACAAAAATTAGCAGGGCATGGTGGCACACACCTGTCATCCCAGCTACTCGGGAGCCTGAGGCAGGAGACTCACTTGAAGTGCACAGATGGAGGCTGAAGTTAGCTGAGATCGTGCCACTGCACTCCAACCTGGGCAACAGAGTGAGACTTTGTCTCAAAAAAAAACAGCAAAACCCACCAAAACTTTAAATCTACCTATGGCCAAATGCCTGCTAAACTGAGCACCCAAGAAGCAGTGTTAATGAAAGTCAGATAAATACCCTAAAATTAGATGCAATGTTGGCCGGTCACGGTGGCTCAGGCCCTGTAATCCCAATCCTTCTTGGGAGGCCGAGGCGACAGATCACTTAAGCCCAGGAATTCGAGACCAGCCTGGACAACATGGTGAGACCATGTCTCTACCAAAAAGTACAAAAATGAGCTGGGAGTGGTGGTGCGCACCTGTAGTCCCAGCTACTCAGGAAGCTGAGGTGGGAGGATCACTTGAACCCAGAAGGTGGAGACTACAGTGAGCCGAGATCATGCCACTACACCCCAGCCTAGATGATAGAGTCAGACCCCCATCTCCAAAAAAAAAAAAAAAAAAAAAAACAGAGAGAAAGACAGATGCAATATTTAGGGTTCAACAAGACTGAATTTCTGACTCCTTTCCCTACCTCGCAAGCAGGTTATATTCTGGGTCCTTCATCCTAAACCCCTGTACCTGCCATAGCCACCCTGTGGTACCAACTTTGAGAGCTTGAATCTTCATCCCCTCATGATAATGAATATCCCATTCAGGTCTCCATGCTCAGCTTGGCAAGAGTGTCTGTCTTCTCATCATGAGACGGTCACATTCATCCAGCACTGACAGGTTCCATTCCCACTAGGGTGGCACTCTATATGGTCTGAGTTCAGGCCTTCCTGGTCCCTCAGTAAGCTCAGCATGGTAACACAATCAAAAAGGGCTAGGCACGGCAGCACCATTTCCCCCCAAGAGGTCTGATGGCTGATCACATAGACTGAAGGAGGTTCTGAAGAGCAGAGGTGGAATGAAGAACGAATCCTGGGCTCCGCTCTTCCTAGGCCTGTCTTCCTCCCTCCCAAGATGTTAGCTGACTCATGAGAATCAGAAACCAACTGCAGGCTGGCCTCAGGCCCTTAGGTAGTGCTTCAGCCTCAGCCCTCCACATTCTAGGAACCCTCATATTATGGGTTGAAGTATGCCTTCCCACAAAAATAAAGTTGTTGAATTCCTAACCTCTAGTACCAAAATGAGAAAAGTTCCCTCGTCCCCCTCACAGGGCATGTGATGGGGGTGTGGCTCATTTCTTCAGTGCCTGACTGCTCAAGTCTCTAGGGGAACATAAAGGCAGGCAGGTTGTGGGCCTCCAACCCCACGACCCCACGACAGTGTCTAGGGTTGAATGTTTACAGCTCCTGAAGCCACAGTGGGTGTGTGTTACAGGGTGCTCTCTTAGTTTTGTCATTTATAGGCAGCTGGTGTTAACTAGCTCAATTAGATCATCTACCTTGTCCCAGTGACAGAGGGCTTTCTGTATCCCAGGTTTTTGCCTTGGTGTACCAGAAGAAATCAGACCACACCTGGGCTTAGAGAAAGAGTGCAAGGTTTTATTAAGTGGAGGTAGGTCTCAGCAGTTGGGGGAAGTCAAAAGTGGATGGAGTGGGAAAGTTTTCCCTTGGAGTCAGCCACTCAGTGGCCTGGGCTCTCCTCCAACCGCTCCAGCCAAATTCCGCCTCACTTTGCCAGGCAAACGTTTGTTGTGTGCTCTTCTGCCAGTGTGCTCCCCTGGACATCCAGCTGCTTGTGTCTTGCGGCAGGCCAGGGGAGATCTTGGGAAATGCAACATTTGGGTAGAAAAACAAAAATGCCTGTCCTCACTGTGGTCCCTGGGCACAGACCTGGGGGTGGAGCCCTAGCCAGGGACCATGCCCTTCCCTTCTCCACTTCCATGTCATTTAAAGGGACCACACCCTTTCCTTCCCAGCACTTTCCCCCTCCTGTATCAGTACCTGTGAATGTGGCCTCATTTGGAAATAGTGTCTTTGCACGTGATCAGTTAAGATAAGAGTGGGCTCTAACCCAACATAAATGGTGACTTTATAAAAAGGAGAAATGTTGTACACAGAGACTGACACC
This sequence comes from Chlorocebus sabaeus, assembly GCF_047675955.1. Taxonomy (NCBI): domain Eukaryota; kingdom Metazoa; phylum Chordata; class Mammalia; order Primates; family Cercopithecidae; genus Chlorocebus; species Chlorocebus sabaeus. The sequence goes on along the minus strand of NC_132920.1, from coordinate 26,005,651 downwards.
TATAGAGAGAAAATGTGGTGAGTAGACACTAGGAGAATCCCCATTCGAGTCAAGCAGTTAGTCTGGGGATACCAGAAGCTGGGAGAGAAACCTGGAACAGATTATCCCTCACTGCCATCAGAAGGAATCAAACCTAATGATACTTTGATTTCAGACTTCCAGCTTCCAGGACTGTGTGACGATAAATATCTGTTGTTAAGCTACCGAGTTTGAGGTACTTTGTTACTACAGCCCCAGACAACTAATACAATAGGTATTATGAACTGAATTGTGTCTCCCTGTCCCAAAATTCATATATTGAAACCCTTATGCCCAATGTGATGGCACTTGGAGCTGGGGCCTTTGGGAAGTCATTATAGTTAGACAAACTCGTCGGGATGTGTCTCTCATGATGAAATTCATGCCCTTATTAAAAGAGACAACAGACCAGGCGTGGTGGCTCAAGCCTGTAATCCTAGCACTTTTGGAGGCCAAGGTGGGTGGATCACCTGAGGTCGGGAGTTCGAGACCAGCCTGGCCAACATGGTGAAACCCCGTGTCTACCAAAAATTCAAAAATTAGCCAAGTGTGGTGGTACATGCTTGTAATCCCAGCTACTTAGAAGACTGAGGCAGGAGAATTCCTTGAACCCGTGAGTTGGAAGCTGCAGTGAGATCACACCACTGTACTCCAGCTTGGGTGATAGAGACTCCATCTCAAAAAAAAAAAAAAAAAAAAAGACAATAAAACCAGGTGCTGTAGCTGATGCCTATAATTCCAACACTATGACAGGCTGAAGCAGGAGGATCACTTTAGCCCAGGAGTTCAAGACCAGCTTGGACAAAATAGTGAGATCCCCATCTTCTAAAAATTTGAAAAATGAACTAGGTGTGGTGGTGCACATGTGAGACCCCAGCTACTCTGGAGGTTGAGGTGGGAGGATCACTTGAGCCCAGGAGGAGGCTGCAGTGAGCCACTGCTGTCTAGCCTGGGCTACACAAGGACCTGTCTCAGGAAAAGGAGTAAACAGAGAGACCTCTTTTACTCTCCTTCTTCTCTCCACTCCCCAAGCCCTACAAGCACAAAGAGGACACCACGTGAGCATGTAGTGAGAAGGCTGCCACCACCAAGCCAGGAAGAGAGCGTTCACCTAGAAACTGAATTGGCCAGCACCTGGATCTTGGAGTTCTGAGCTTCCAGAACTGTGAGAAAGTTATTTTTTTTTTTGGTAACTAAGTCTATGGTATTGTGCTATGGCAGCCCAAGGTAACTCACATAGTAGAAGGGATGAATTATAGAGATCACAAGTCCACACATCCAGAAAAAGGCTTCCCTGAAAATTAGTCTGAGCAAAATTGGAACGAATTATTTTGAGAACTTTCAAGGGATCTGACAAGTTTGCAAGAGCTAGAGAATGCTTTACAACAGTGCTAATAGAATGCTCTGTGATGACAGAAATCTTTCCACACTGCTCAAAACCAGCTACTGGCCACTTGTGACGATTGTGCACTTGAAATGTGACTGGTGTCTGAGGAGCAGAATGTTTATTTTACTTAATTTTAATTCATTACAATAGCTACATGTAACTAGAGGCTACTGGATTGAACAGCACAGCTCGAGTCTTTTAGAGGGAAATAGGACTCGCCAAGGTGGATGCTGGCGGCCAAGCAGCAATGGCAGGTAGTACACACACAAGAGGCAGATGATACAACAAATTCTCCCCAAACCTGGAGATAAGCTCACCCCACCATCTCGCCACTGAAATAGAGTTGATGTTACCAATATGCATTTTTACATCCTTTTCCATACAGAAAGATCATTCAACAAGTACTATGGCGATTAAAAAACATAATATTCAATTCATTATTATGACAAAATTAAATTAACAGCTCTTCCTTAAACTTTTAAATTCAATTTACAATGCTCACTATTGGCATTTATTAATCTACCAATTTTTCCCCATAGAACCCATAGAACAAATAATCTACCAAATTTTTAACATTCATTTTTGACAAGGCTTTTGCAGTTTGACCAACTTTAAGAAAAAACTTATAAATTGCATTTTTTAAATCTGACATACTGGACTTTTAAAGCATCCAATTGACTAATGAACAAAACTGCTCCAAATTTTTCGATTCTTAAAAATCTTAAGACAATACTTAATATGGCAAATCTTAATTTCTTAAACTTTGTAAGAATGCTTATCAATTTAGATTGGTGTCAAGTTGAGTTAAAAATCACAGTATACATCGTCTCAGCTATATGTTTTCATGAGTTCAGTTTTTACAATCATTTGAAATGCTTAGAATAGGAAATATGTATAAATTATTTAACATAAAATATTGTTACAAAACTTCTGGAGTGTCAGTTTCTCTAGCCAGACTTTATGCTGCAGCACCTTTGCTGCAGTTCTTGTCCTGCGTCCAGGAAGAATTACATACACAGGGAAGAGTCAAGAAGATTAGTCTTCCAATAGTTCAGCTCACCTAGTTAACTCCTGTTCACAATCTTCAAAGTTATCAGAAACCTGCAATCGAGCGTTATAATCCATCCTTCGAAGAGTTTCAAAACAAGACAACATTTGTCTATGAATGTTAAAATGTCCTAGGGTAGTCACAATCAAAAACACAATTGACAAAGAAATTTGATCACTTGTGTGATTTACAATAACCTAACACAATAACTCTTAATTATAACTGATAACACAAACTCAGATATCAGAACTCTAGAAATCCTGTATAATTTTGGAACACACATTCACAGTTTTCACTAAAATATAACCTGAAGATCAAATACCATCTTATTTCAACAATCTTATATAACTAAACATGTCAAATAATCCTGTTTACCTCTCCTTCTTATATTCCAGGGGTCCTCTGTAGCATCCAAAAGTTAGGGGTTAGCAAAGACAATTTTAAAGCTGTAAAGGCTCAAAACACTCAATGAGCCTCTAGTCATATCTGTCTTATACTCACTAAATGCTAGTAGCACCTCTCAGTTGTGGTTAAGATGGGAGGATCTCTTGAGCCTAGAAGTTTGAGGATGCAGTGAACTATGATTATGTCACTGCACTCCAGCCTGGGCAACAAAGTAAAATCCTGTCTGAAAAACAAAAACAAAAAACGAATTGCCTATGCTTGGTTATCTCACAATTAAAATAATAAAAATGAAAAAAAAAAAAAGTATGCAGTCTCTGTAGGTCCTCGACATTTGTTGGAACTCAGAAAACAATACATCAAAATAAAGGCCGCAGAAGCCAAAGATTTTCTCTGATCTTCTCCTGCCCTCCTGTCTCTGAGTCCCACTCTCCCGGGAGTCTAGCCAAAGAAATGAGAATTTCTCTTCCTCAAGTTAGGCCATAGAAATCAAAACACCTTTTCCCCAGAGCCAGCCATAAAACCTAAAATTAGTACTCTAACTTTCCCTCTGTTTTTCTGTGTAAAAACTGGCCATGAAGAAATTATCTGAACTACCTTATTTGACCATAGATCACAAGACCCCATTCCAGAGAGGATCCAGAAAGAAGGAATGCTGCACAGAGAGGCCAAGAAGAATCTAGACAGACAGGCCTTGCTGGGTTTCCCTACTCCCTTTATTAGCAATCCTATTTCTACATGGCTGCCCATACTTTGTTGAATCTAAAAAATAAAAATGGACAATTTTCACTGTACACAATAATACACTTTAATAAATTGGATGTAAATTGGATAATTCATTAGTGTACACATTAATAAATTGGATACGGCCGGGCGCGATGGCTCATGCCTGTAATCCCAGCACTTTGGGAGGCTGAGGCAGGCAGATCTCAAGGTCAAGAGATTGAGACCTTCCTGGCCAACACGGTGAAACCCTTTCTCTACTAAAAATACAAAACTTAGCTGGGCATGGTGGCACTTGCCTGTAGTCCCAGCTACTGGTGAGCCTGAGGCAGGAGGATTGCTTAAACTCGGGAGGCAGAGGTTGCAGTGAGCCGAGACTGTGCCACTGCACTCCAGCCTGGTGACAGAGTGAGACTCCGTCTAAAATAAAAATAGAAGTAAAAAACGAATAAAAAAAAGAAAGAAATAATAATAAATTGGATGCATTTTATCCTATTAATCTTCCTCTTGTTGGTAGTTTTCAGCGAATCTTCAGAGGCCAAAGAGTGTTTCCCCTTAGCCCCTACAGGTTCTCATGCTTAATTTGTTACTCTCATTTAAGACACATTTAAAGTGGCTTCTCCATGAAGATTATTTCTGCATCCATTATTTGGTAACATTGGCCATTTCCTCCTTTGATCTCTGCTCCACACTGATCCACATAAAACATCACTGCCTGTGGGTTTTTTTTGTTTTGTTGTGTTTTGTTTTGTTTTGAGACGAGTCTCCCTCTGTTGCCCAGGCTGGAGTGCAGTGGCAGGATCTCGGCTCACTACAAGCTCCGCTTCCCGGTTCACACCATTCTCCTGCCTCAGCCTCCCAAGCAGCTGGGACTGCAGGCATCAGCCACCACGCCCGCCTAATTTTTGTATTTTCAGTAGAGACGGGGTTTCACTGTGTTAACCAGGATGGTCTTGATCTCCTGACCCCGTGATCCGCCCACCTCAGCCTCCCAAAGTGCTGGGATTACAGGCGTGAGCCACTGGTGCACGGCCTCTTTTTTTTTTTTTCCATGTCTTTTCCCTTTTACTGTAAACTATTTGCACTACCAGCATAGTTATCATTTGTACTGCTTAATAATTGTTTTGGGGAAGTGAATGAGTCAACCCACATGAGTTTGTTGCCTATTTGACAATTTAGTCTCTTTAGGAATAGTATTAACTTCTAAGGTCCTGGGAGCCAGCCTCTGTACTTGGCCGCTCCGGGGTCCTGCTTCAGTTTCCCAGCTTCTCAGTACTGTCACTGTCAATTGTGGGTAATAATTATTTTTGTCCATCAAAATACTCTGTATGTGAATGAGTTTTAAAATCTGCTGAGTAATACAGTGTTGACCGAGTTAATGATTTGCCAGGAGGCTTGATCAGCTGCTGTCCCACTCCTGGCATTTTAATTTGGAGCGTCATCTAGTGTCTGCAAGCACAAACAACATCCTACATTGTAAATGCCTTTGGCCACAGAGATTGAAGCCAAAGCAAACCTATGCTTTGAATTGTTACTCTTCAGCAGTTCTGCTAGCCTTGAAAAATCTAAAAGTTTAAAAAAACTTTATATTTCATTATCTGCCTAAACTGTTTAAAATTGCTAGTTGGCAATTAGATATTTTCAATTTAATGGGAACTTTTGTTTTATTTCACAGATTAATATATAATGGGGGGGGTTCTTATTCTGTTGGACTTTTATATAATCTCCACTTTAGTGCAGTCTGCTTTATGGGGTCTTGTTTGAGATGTGTGTGTGTTTACGGGAATGTGGTTTACAATCAAAATATTGGGCTGCTCTTAGGCACATTGTAAAGTTACAAACCTGTATTCTTATTGGTACATAACAATTAATAACATTATTACAGCCATGATCACCATAATTATTGCTATATCTAAATAATGAACTTTATAATTTTACTTCCTATCAGGCAAGAGACAATTCCAGTGTTATCATGTTTGTACAGCAGTATTTATTTCTGTCATCCTCCTCAGTGTGGTCATTTTACTTCAAAAATGAAAAGAATTAATGTTTTTATGTTTCCCTTAAAGACCCTATTTTTAACCTCCACTCCCAGGTAAACTGGTCTAGACCCTCCTTTTCATATCATCTCTGATATCTTTTGCACAGCCACTATTACCTACCTTTTTCTAGATCCCTATTCTTCAAACACTACCATGAAGGTAGAGCCTGTCTTAATTACTTTATTGTCCCCTGAACTCAGTACATCATTGGACTTCTTGAAGGTGCTGATCAGTTGTTTGTGGAGTGAATGAATCAGCAACATGATTTTTCTAGACCACTGAAACAAGAGTCCAAGACACTTGTTCCCTCCCATGTTCTTGCCTGCTTGTGCAATCCATGCAGTCTCATGGCTTCTCAGTGCCTCAGAATTATTCCCTGTGAAACAGGCATATGAACTATATAATCACATATATGCATTATAAATAAATATTTTTATAATATTTTTAAAGGTTATATAACAATTTCTGTCCACTGAAAAAGACAGAAAACTAAGTGTACAGTTAGAGGTTAAAAATTACCGGCCAGGTACTATGGCTCACTCCTGTCATTCCAACATTTTGGGAGGCTGAGGTGGGCAGATCACCTGAGGTCAGGAATTCGAGACCAGGCTGGCTAACATGGCGACCCTGTCTCTATCAAAAATTTTACAATTAGCCAGATGTGGTGGCTCACACCTGTGGCCCCAGCTACTCAGTGGGCTGAGGCAGGAGAATCGCTTGAGCCTGGGAGGTTGAGGCTGCAGAAAAATAAAAATATACCCTCTTTCAAGAGTTCCTGGTTTGGACTGCCACCTAGCCTACATCAGAAAAACAGCATGACATTGCAAACGCCTGTGACAGAGGGGTAAGGTGAGAGAGGCTGATGAAGAATGTATTGAAGCGGTGAAAACGCTTCCATCCCTCTATTTACTAAATATATTAGTTAAATAGTTGGGGCATATTTTAATTTATGCATTTTGTAGATAGAAAGACAAAGTTTTATTCTGTTTGATTTCAGTTGATACTTTAATATGTGTGTGTTTAGGATGCATGATTTATAATCAGTCTGCAGCACTTCTTGGAGAAGTCTGAATTCTCCTTCTCCATTTCCTTATTGGCAACGTGAGGATGATTACGATGGTGGTTCTCATAGGATGTAGGGAGTCAGAATGAAAATAATGCATATAATGCCTGGTGCAGAGGAAGGGTTCAGTTAACTATCTGTATTAATATTATTGATAACAGTCACGACAAACATAAACTTAACAACAACAACAAAATAGTTGCAGAATTGAGCCACCAATTTACACACAAGATTGTAGGTAAGATGTTTTGGAAAAGTTATTATTTAACATATGTATATATTTTTGTACTTAAAATATGCCAGAGGTTGTTGTAAGAACTATTTAAATATTAACTCCTTAATCCTCATAATGACCTATGAAACAGGTAGGCTTATTATTGTCACTTTACAGGTGAGAAAACTGAGACATGAAAAGGTTTATTAACTCACCCAAAGTCACACAGCTAGTAAAACGGCAAAATTGAATTTGAACTCAGACATTCCAGTCTATTCTTTTGACTAATATACTAAGCTGCCTCTGTATTTTTCCTTGATTACTTTGAAAAGTATGAGGAAAATATAAGTTCTGCAAGTAACCATGAAAAGTATAAACAATCTATGCATCAACTGAAGCATAATTACAAATCCTTAGTTAAGCAAACATAATAAAACTTTGATATCAATCAAAAATTTTATTTAATGTAAGCAGGTTGAGATGAATTGCATAGTAAAAAAATGCAGAGTGCTGGAATACCATGCTTCTAATGTATTGGCTAGTAACACCTGCCTGCTATCAAAGGTATGCACACACCTGGGATGCAGAAGGTGGGGACTGGGTAGCTATGTGAGTGTCATAAGACATAAGAGTGTGTCACACACACACACTCTCATCTCTTCTCTGGTGGTCCAGCTCCATCTCTTATCATTAGGCTTCTTGGGGCTAGTACCTAGGGCCTGTATCCTTTCAGAGGCAGCTAAGGAAAGCACACATAATTAGAAAGAATGAACCAGCTTGTTGGATTTGGTCTCTTCCCATCCAGCCCTCCAAGTTAAGGAGAGCACTATTTTTCTTAGGGTCACCAAAAAAAACAAAAACAAAAACAAAAACAAAACCAGAAGGATATCATACTACAAGGATCTAATGGAAATATGCCTCAAATGAGAGGCTACTGTGTGCTCATCCCAATCCCAGGAACTGTATGCACATTATCTAATTTAATCTTTACTATATTTCTGGGAGTATTATTCCCATTTTACAGAGAAGGAATTTAGCAGGGTAACCAAGCTCATGAGTGGAGAAACTGGGATTAAACATAAAGCTTCCTTGCGCCAAAACTGTTGTCTTTCCACTCTTCCACACTACCAGCTCAGCTGTGTTCTCTACATGCAGGCAGCTTTACAAGTTTCAGATTAGCCTGGGACTTCCAGGGTTTTGAATGGGTTAGGGAATGGGGAACTTTCAGGTTTACTTTCCATTTTCTCTTCATACATATGTAATATATAACATGAATCTATGGTACATAAGATAAATATGTAGCTACATATGAACTATATAATCACATATATGCATTATAAATATTTTTATAATATTTTAAAGGTTATCAAATAAATATTAAAATAAATAATTAAATATTTGATACTCAGCTTTGTTTTCCAAAGTGATAAATGTCTATATTTAGTAAAAGATTTTTTGGAGGCCTGATAATTTTTAGGAGTGTAAAGAAGTCCTGATATCTGAATGTTTAAGAACTGCTATTTTAGGCTATTGTCTTATGTCTTATTTTCCCAGCTAGATTGGCAAATATTTGAAGCAAATGTTTAACCAGCACGTTAACACTTTTATGTTTTTATTCTTTTGTTCTCTTAGTGACTGTGTCTTTCCTATCAGATTTCTCACACTGTATGATGGCTACATTTCTCTGTAGCTGTCCCACCAGGCATAAGTTCTTTAGAGGATACACTGCTAGGCTGATCTTAGTTTTTATTATTTCTCCTGGTGTCCTGTGCTTAACGAGTGCTCATTGAGTGTGTAAAAACACGGCACAGTGAAAAACTAGATATTAAAAAATAATGTCAACCAATCTATTGAAATTTGCATCTCCATGTTTCCTCCAAAATAGTCATTGTGTTATGTTTGCACTTATTCTGATGAAAACTATTGCCTAATGTACATTTGCATCTTGTGCTTTATAACCACCTTCATATAGACACAGATTGAGAAGGTGTAAAATGTGCATATTCTCACAATTGACAAATTCTTATCCTTTGAGGGTAGGTTTGACTTTCTGAAATGCTTTGACATCATTTGAAAGAAGCTTAAAAGAATAAGATAGCTGTTAATGACCAGTTTCCTATGTCACATATACAATTATAATGGCAATTTCAAAATGTTAGGTAAATATATTTTGCAATATATTGTTCCTTTTGTAATACTTTCTATGTATTTATTTATATTTTTAAAATTTTATATTTGCGTATTTATTTTTCTGGACAGAGTCTTGCTCTGTCGCCCCGGCTGGAGTGAAGTGGTTCGATCATAGCTCTCTGCAACTTCAAACTGCTGGGCAAAAGCAATCCTCCTGCCTCAGCCTCATGAGTAGAGTAGCTGGAACTACAGGCACATGCCACTGTACCCAGCTAATCAATGTATTTATTATGTTCCCACTGTGTGCTTTAATATATTTTCTGTTGTTTTCTGTAACCCATTTTGAGGGTGTGTTAGGGAATACAGATACAGTAACTTTGGTCTCTGCCCTTGAGTTGAGGAAATATTTAACCTCAGGCTTAATATCCTAGTGGTTGGCCATTTGCCTTTAAAGATTGAAAAACAAACAAAACTGTGGATCTGGGTTATATGTTTAAAAAAAAAAAAAGTTTATGGGGCTGAAGCCAGGCAACAGACTAGAGCCCCTACATTCTTATTTAGGCTGAAAATATCCTGGAGTCCCTATATTGTTTGTCTCAAGCAGATAGCAGCACTAACACTTACTCTTTGAGGCAGACACTGCCAGCGGGGTGGCTGTTATTATTAGCCTCATTAATTGGTGAATCAGGTAAAAGCAGCTTTAAATCATTCAAAGTTCTGGCCTATACAGGATATATTAATATCAGATTAGCTACATCCAAAAGCTGACGGAGCCCTACTCAAGGTTGGGCTTGGTGGTTCACACCTATAATCTCAAAACTTTAGGAGGCTGAGGCAGGAGGATCACTTGGTGGCAAGAGTTTGAGACCAGCCTGAGCCACATAGTGACCCCTGGTAGAGACCCCTGTCTCTACCAAAAACAAAGAACTCTAACTGGTATAGTAGAAGGAGAAAATGAAACAAAAACCAACTGTCACCCTCATTCCTTACACCTGTCCCAACAACTCCTCTCACCCTCTTTTGAATGTATCTTGGCTGTTTGAGTCTCTCTCTAGCCCCATTACTGCTGTTTGGACTTGACATTTTGCTCTGCATTTTTAACTTTTTCTACCAGGGTTTCCAGAGCCTGAAAAATGTGGCATGAAACAAAACTAGTCAACCTATAATATTTATGATGTGTGGTAAATACAAGAATACACAATATATTGCATTACAATATTTTAACTGTGTCCTCAATTTGTTTGTGACTTTCTTGAGGACATCAGTTTTGAGTGGGATGACCACATCCTTAATCTGAACTTTCCCTTGGAGGTCATTCTTTTTTTTTTGAAATGGAGTCTCACTCTGTTACCCAGGCTGGAGTGCAGTGGTGCAATCTTGGCTCACTGCAACCTCTGCCTCCCGGGTTCAAGTGATTCTCCTGCCTTGGCCTTCCGAGTAGCTGGGATTACAGGTGGACGCCACCATGCTGGGCTAATTTTTGTATTTTTAGAAGAGACAGAATTTCACCACGTTGGTCAGGCTGGTCTTAAACTTCTGACCTCGTGATCCGCCGGCCTTGGCCTCCTAAAGTGCTGGGATTACAGGCGTGAGCCACCCTGCCTGGCTGGAGGTCATTCTAATAGACTTTATTTTTGTGTTGCTCACAGGCTTGTTCAATCTTATTTCAAAATTTGAGAAATACAGTTTCCATGGAACACCAACCAGATACCAGGTTGCTATGGAGTTGATAGTCAAAAAACTTTGTATCTTCCAGTTTTTCAGAATGGCTTCTAAAGGTTCTGATTCAGAGCTCTTAGGCCAAATTGAACAACCAAGTGTCAAAGTACAATATTCAGGAAGTTAAAAACATGACTGACATACATGTACTATATATAGTGAGCTTGTGTATGTGTCAAAATGATTTAACTCAATGAATGAGGAAGCAGAATCACAATTAGGTCAAAGGAAGATACGGGAGAACAAAATATGTATTTGGTCAGGGAAAGAATGAATACGGGAAGAGGAATGGCAAATCAGATATAAAGTTGTTTAATGTCTTATTAGGCAATACAATAATAACTTTTGGGGTCATTTTTTCCATACTAAGAATTCATTTCCATCTCTATGACAAAATCCTTACTAATTTATTAAACTTCTACAAGTGAATGTTTACTTTTAGATAATCTGGGCCCAATAAAATATAAACATCAAGTCAGAGTTACTTTCACGTAGAACAGTGTTGTCCAATAAGGTACCACTAGCTATATGTGATCATTGACCATTTGGACTGTAGCTAGTCTGATTTAAAATGTTCTAAAAGTGTAAAATACACACCAGGTTCTGAAGATTTATTATTAAAAAAAGAATGTCAACTGTCCTTTTTTTTTTTAGCTTATTTATTATATGTTGAAGTGATAATAGTTTTGATATATACAGTTAAATAAAATATATTAAAATTAATTTTACTTGTTTCTTTTCATTCTTTCAATCTGACCACTAGAAATTTGGAAAGTATGGCTGGGCACGGTGGCTCACGCCTGTAATCCCAGCACTTTGGGAGGTCGATCACGCGAGGTCAGGAGATCGAGACCATCCTGGCTAACGCAGTGAAACCCCGTCTCTAATAAAAATACAAAAACATTAGCCGGGCGTTGTGGCGGGCATCTGTAGTCCCAGCTACTGGGAGGCTGAGGCAGGAGAATAGTGTGAACCCGGGGAGGCGGAGGTTGCAGTGAGGTGAGATCAAGCCACTGCACTCCAGCCTGGGTGACAGAGCGAGACTCTGTCTCAACAAAAAAAAAATTTGGAAAATATTTATGTGATTCACATTCTCTTTTACTGTCTAGTATTGCGTTACATCATCAGGTACACCATAAGTAGACTTTTTAGACAATTCTCTAATATAGCTTGGAAGGATATGGAGAAATATTTTTGCCTGGCTTTTAAGTTTTGCATAACTTTTTCAACACACTTTACAAGGGATCTAGAAAGGGCTTGGTTACATATTTCTCTGTCTTCTGGCCTCCACCATGTTGCCAGGAGGTTGGGGACAAGATTCTGTGTGGCTGGATGTCCTAATGGCTTGAGGTCTTCAGATTTGCATGTAAAGAGATGTGATTAGCTTGAGTTGACTGGAAAAATCATATTAGAGAACTGAATCACAGTGATTAAATTTACATGTCGATTTATAAACCAGGATACCAATTTATAGTGAAAGGAGGTCCAGTTACCTGGTAATTAAGACTCCTCATAGCTATTTTCATGGTAGATACACTTAGCCGAGTTTTAAATGAGAAGGGGGTTCATTGCGTACAGAATAAGATCTACATCACATGTTTTTTTTTTTCTTTTTTCTTTTAAGACGGAGTCTTGCTCTGTTGCCCAGGCTGGAGTGCAATGACACAATCTCAGCTAACTACAACCTCCGCCTCCCAGGTTCAAGGGATTCTCCTGCCTCAGTTTCCCGAGTAGTTGGTAATACAGTTGCCTGCCACCGTGCCCAGCGAATTTTTGTATTTTTTTAAGTAGAGATGGGGTTTCACCATGCTGGCCAGGCTGGTCTTGAACTCCTGACCTCAGGCAATCTGCCCGCCTCAGCCTCCCCAAGTGCTCCCAAGTGCTGGGATTACAGGCATGAGCCACCAAGCCCAGCCTAAGTGACATGTTATTATATTGTCTCTTTTTTTTTTTTTTTTTTTTTTTTTGCGACTGAGTCTCACTCTGTCGCCCAGGCTGGAGTATAGTGGCATCATCTCGGCTCATTGCAACCTACAACCTCCTCCTCCTGCATTCAAGTGATTCTCTTGCCTCAGCCTCCCGCGTGCCTCCACTCCCAGCTAATTTTTGTACTTTTAGTAGAGATGGGGTTTCACCATGTTGGCTAGGCTGATCTCAAACTCCTGGCCTCAGGTGATCCGCCCCGGTGAGTCTCCCAAAGTGCTGGGATTACAGGCCTGGGCCACAGGGTCCAGCCTTATATTATTTCTTTTACTACAATATATTAGTACGATGCAACTGCTTCAATTGTTTATATACTTTACATAATTTTGTATAATTCTTATACCCTGTCACTCTGAGGAATGGCCAGTCTAAAGTGTTTTTCCACCACTGCTAATTCATCCATCACTAATCTCATTAGACTGTTAATTCCCAGAGGACATAAGCATACAAGTAGACAATGTTTCCAAATGTTGGACAAATGTTATTTAATAAAACAAGGGGGTCACCCTTAGTCTAAAAGATGTTTCACTTTTCATTCTTCATTGAACTCAATTTATAGGATACCTTTTGACTTTCCCACAATCTAAGGCTGTTCTCTAACACATATTTTCATGAAAACATATATTTGAGTAGAAATTGTTGGTGAGTTGTAACATTACCTTTGTCCCTAAATATAAATCCATAATTATATCAAATGTATGGGCAGACAACTTACTTTGCCTTTAATCTCTAGAAAAAAATAGCAATTACTTGGGGTCGGAGAGTAAAATAAGTAGTGAATCTTAAAGTAGTAAACTTTAGAAAAGAATAGTTTCAGAGGGGAAAAGAAGAGGTCATTTTCAGCTCATCAACAAAAGATCTTATAATAAATTACATGTTCTGGTACTTTTCCTATCTTTCTGTGTAAATTTTTGCTATTTAAAAAATAAATTTCAAATATATTGTTCATCTTAAAAGTCAAGAGTTTGTTTTATTAAAGTCAGTTGCTTTATTTGCAATTCAAAGATATATTTGAGTTTCAAACTGGAGATTGTCCTGAACGGTAACTTGTGTAAGGTGTGGTTACTGAAAGTAACCTCTAATTTTCATGGGCTGAAATTCATCTCTAATATTACAATGTACAAAAATAAATAAATAAATAAATGCTTGTTTTCTTTGAAAACATATTATCTCAGTGCCTCTAACTGCCAAATCTATTGGCTTTCTTTGCAGGCTTAAGGGATCTCCCTTGTTCCTTTATTATCTCTATCTTGAGGGCCAGACCTCCTGCCTTACACAACTCAGAGGGGGACCTCAGAGCTTTTTAAAAAGAGCCCAATTTCTCGCCTGTAGAGAAGTGAAAAGGATGCCCCGCCCCCATCTATGAAAAGAAGGATTTGATGGTTTCAATGTCTTCAAATCAAAGATTTAAGTCTCTAGCCCCCCACCACATTGGACCCTACCAAGGCTCATGAACCCCCTCCCATCCCTCCCTAATTACTTTGGACAGGCCCTGGAATCCTTGTCCCAGTCCACAGTTCCTGTGCGTCTGCAGGAAGAATTCACAGAGGACCTGTGTTACTTCCCTTGTGAAGAAACAGAATTATCATGAAAATTTAGGTGGAAACCATTTCGTTTTTTTTTCCAAAAATAAGGGAAGCATGTGCCCAACCACCCCTGGGAAAAAGAACTTTCAGGGGCAAAGGAGCGAACAGGTAATTTATAAGAAAAACAGAAAGTGGTCTCTGACTGCCCCAGACTTCCTTCGGAGTTGGGGGAATTGGGGACGCCTGGACGCGTTGTTTTTGTGGTTGTGGAAAAAATAAATGAAAAGCCTGAAGCCCGAGGCTTCTGAGATCCTTTCCTGACCAAATCCGGGTGATTTGGTGCGGGGAATTTTAATATTTTTCCCCTTTTGTGAGGTGGAACAAACACAACTTGGGAGCAGCGCAGCGGCTCAGAGCCTGCCAGCCAGGCGGGCCACCAGAGCACCAATCAGAGCGCTCCTGCGCTCTATATATACAGCGGCCCTGCCCAAGCGCTGTTTCATCGGCGCTTTGCCACTTGTACCCGAGTTGTTGATCCTCAACATGTCCGAGACTGCTCCTGTCGCTCCCGCTGCCGCGCCTCCGGCGGAGAAAGTCCCCGTAAAGAAGAAGACAGCCAAGAAATCTGGGGGGCCGCCTCGTAAGGCATCTGGTCCTCCGGTGTCAGAGCTCATCACCAAGGCGGTGGCAGCCTCTAAAGAGCGCAGCGGGGTTTCTCTGGCTGCTTTGAAAAAAGCGTTGGCTGCCGCGGGCTATGATGTGGAGAAAAACAACAGCCGAATCAAACTTGGTCTCAAGAGCCTGGTGAGCAAGGGCACTCTGGTGCAGACGAAGGGCACCGGTGCTTCTGGTTCCTTCAAACTCAACAAGAAGGCAACCTCCGGCGAAGCCAAGCCCAAGGTTAAGAAAGTGGGCGCAGCCAAGCCTAAGAAGCCGGTTGGGGCAGCTAAGAAGCCTAGGAAGGCGACTGGCGGCGCTACTCCGAAGAAGAGCGCTAAGAAAACACCGAAGAAGGCGAAGAAGCCGGCCGCGGCCACTGTGACCAAGAAAGTGGCCAAGAGCCCAAAAAAGGCCAAGGTTGCGAAGCCCAAGAAAGCTGCCAAAAGTGCTGCTAAGTCCGTGAAGCCCAAGGCCGCCAAGCCCAAGGTTGTCAAGCCTAAGAAGGCGGCACCCAAGAAGAAATAGGTGGACGCCTGCTTCAAAAAACCCAAAAGGCTCTTTTCAGAGCCACCACTGATCTCAATAAAAGAGCTGGATACTTGTTTTTCCTAGTTGCCCTTCTTCCTTTTCTTGCTCGACCCTGCTCCTTAAGGTTAGTCGAAAGGATAAGTAATGGGGGTTGGAGAGTGGCCGTGGTAAGGTTATGGCACTTAAACCTTTGCTGCGACTTCCATGTCCCTGACTGCTGCTTCGAGGCGTTTACCGCTGGCGGATGTTTTTGGGATGGCAGTCAGCCACGCCCCAGGCCTGTGAAAGGCAGAAAAGATCGCAAAACAAGAGCCAGGTTCTTCGTCTAAAGGGATATCCGGATTGGACTAAAAAATAATTCAAAAGTCCCGCCCTACTCCTCGGTTGGTCCGTCGTTCTAGTCCATGACTTTCATTCTATATTTAATTGGATAGTGGCAGACGTTGCTTATTCCGTGTGTGTTGCTTCACTGTGACTTAAAAGTTTTGCCTCTTGATATTAACGTCCGGGATTTCGGACGCTTTCTATGTTGTCGGTAGTCAAGTTGATATCTCCTGGAGGTAGTGGCAACATCCAGCCCTGGGAGGAGAGTGCGTGCAGGTACCTTTGTCCTACATTCCTCTGCTGTTAATTTCTCATTCCTGTGGCAACAAAGGAATGCATTTGAAAAAACAGCTACAACAGCGGCAATAGCCCTTCCTCCACCCAAGGCAATCGTGGACCTAGGGAGTTTTTTGTTTCTCATATCATGCATGTAGCGTTCCGCTAAACTGACAGATCTGAGCGTATCGATTTTGAGCGTATCGAAAGCACAACTTTTAGCCAGCCATTTTGTCCTCGCATGACGGTTACTTATCCTCAGTTTAGGCAGACATCAACATTTAAAAATCGAAGTTCTTTTAAACGTATTTTGTTTGGCAGTCCAAATGTTTCTACGCGGAGAACGATTTGTACTATTAACTAAAGTGTATGGATAAATGAGAGACATTTCTAATAAAGGCTTTCGTTAATGGTTCCCTCTATTTGACATCCATGGTGCTTCTGAATACAGAAAACCTAGCGTCTTATATTCGCTTCTTTTAAAATCTGATGGGCACATTTCAGTGAGACCTAAATTATGTGTACCGGGACTTCTGGAGATAACCTGCCCAGTTATTCTACCATCTCCACAATGATGAATGTAGTGAGTTAATTTCTCTGTTAGTGATGGTGACCACGGATTCATCCCAAGAAAGGGAGAAAGGGGAGGGAGGCAAGCAGAGAGACAAGGAGGCAGAGGCAGGGAAGAAGGAAAAAGCATTCTCCCATGGGCTAAGTAATTTTGTGTTGTTAATTTTACATTACAACACGGTTTACATGGTGAACTCTATTTTGGTGTAAGGTTTAATATATGGACATATTTTCTCCCAAGACCATTTATGAACTTTCATTTCTGCTTCCCCCTTCTTCCTCCCGTGCCACCCTCCACACACCTATCAATTTTGGCTATTTTTGTCATAGGCTAATAGGCTAAAATTTCATGGACAGTTGGACTGTCTCAGGTTTCTCAGGTTTCGGTTTTATTCCTTTAGTCATTCCCACAGTTCTTAAGGTAGAATTGTACTGTTTTAAACATTGTGCTATGTGCTACCCTTAATACTGAGATGATTATGTGACACATGACAGGTGTTCAACTAGTACCTAAATCTGTAGTACCTTATCCAGCCTAATGCTACTTCACAATGCCTACTCCATTCACCTCACTTTATCTCATCACAGGCATTCTATCATCTCACATCATCACAAGTAAAACGGTAAGCTATTTTGAGAGAGATCACAGTCACATAATTTATATTTATATTTTTATTTATTTATTTATAAGACGGAGTTTCCCTCTGTCACCCAGGCTGGAGTGCTATGGCACGATGTTGGCTCACTGCAACCTCGGCCTCCCAGGTTAAAGCAATTCTCCTGCTATGCCTTCCGAGTAGCTGAGATTACAGGGGCCTGTCACCATGCCCGGCTAATTTTTGTATTTTTAGTAGAGACGGTTTTCACCAAGTTGGCCAGACTGGTCTCGAACTCCTGACCTCATGTTATCCGCCCACCTGGTCCTGCCAAAGTGCTGGGATTACAGGCGTGAGCTACCGTTCCCAGACTCAAATAATTTTTATTACAGTATGTGGTCATAATTGTTCTGTTTTATTATCAGTTATTGCTAATCTCTTACTGTGCCTGATTTATGAATTAAATTAATCATTGCTTTGTATATATAGAAAAAAACCCAGCGTACATAGGGTTCAGTATTATCTGTGGTTTCAGGCATCCACTGGTTGTGCGGGGAGATAAGGGGAGACTGATGTAAATGCATGTTTAATAAACCGAGATGTTATAACTGGACTTTAATAGCTGAATAGCTGATACAGCTAATTTTCTCTCATTATTCTTCTTTTTCAGAATTGTCCTGGTTATTCCATGTTTTTATTTTTCCATATATATATATTAAGATCCCTCCCACCTCCTCCTGTTTCTCCATCTCAACATCACACAATTAAAAAAAAAAAAAAAAAAAAAAAAAAAAAAAAAAAAAAAAAAGGCCAGACGCGGTGGCTCATGCCTCTAATCCCAGCACTTTGGTAGGCCGAGGCGGGTGGATCACAGGTCAGGAGTTCAAGACTAGCCTTACCAATATGGTGAACTCCTGTCTCTACTAAAAATACAAAAATTAGCCAGCCGTGGTGGTAGGCGCCTGTAATATCAGCTACTTGGGTAGCTGAGGCAGAGAATTGCTTGAACCTAGGAAGCGGAGGTTGCAGTGAGCCGAGATTGCACCACTGCACTCCAGCCTGGGCGACACAGCGAGACTCCGTCATAAAAAAAAAAAAAAAAAAAAAAAAAAAAGCTGGAAGCGGTGGCTCACGCCTGTAATCCCAGCACTTTGGGAGGCTGAGTTGGCCAGATCACCTGAGGTTAGGAGTTCGAGACCAGCCTGGTCAAAATGGCGAAACTCCATCTCCATGAAAACACACAATAAGCTGGGTGTGGTGTCACACACCTGTAATCCTAGCTGCTCGGGAGACAGAGACAGGAGAATCGCTTGAACCCGGGAGGCAGAGGTTGCAGTGAGCTAAGATGATGCCACTGCACTCCGCCTGGGCGATAGAGCCAGAGTCTGTCTCAAAAAACTAAATAAATAAAAATTAAGTTATGGTACATTGAACTTCTGTGTTCCTTTCTCCCTTAGACACTTTCATGGCTACCCATTTAGTTGATGTTCATATCATCTCTAAGAGTTAGTCAGGAGAGAAATCAACCCAAGCAAAAATAGAAGATTTTCTAATTTTCCTTCAATGCCCTTTGGGGTCTTAATCTATTTGAGTTATATACTTTCAATTAATCCCAACCTCGAATGTCTTCTGCAAACATGTTTCCACAGATGAAAGCTGTGAAATGAAACACATTCATTTAATTTATAGAGTTAAAAATTAGAAAAGTTTTCAATTCTACCTGGCCTTTAGATTCAGTCTTCCATATGTTTTCTCAGTTTTGTTCATGTCCTTTAGTTTTGTTTTATTCCATCACAATTGTTCACCTAGCTGACTGGCTTAGGTCTAATGAACCATTAATTTGGAAATTAAAATTGGCCATTTTAAGATGAAAAAGATTCTTGCCTCAGTTTTATTTAGGTTTTGAAACTGTCAATGAAGAAACATTTTTTTTCTGTACTGTTAGTTTCACTAAGTAGGGTCTTGCAAATTTAAGTGACAAAGGACAGATTAACATGCGAAAAAAAAGCATACAATTTTATTAGTATATTACATGCACAGAGTTCACAAAGAAAAAAAATGAAACCTTAAAAAAGCAGTTAGACTCACAGACTTGTACACCATTCCAACAAAGGAAAGGGAGTTTGCACTTCATGGGATAACAAATTTGGGAATGTGACTGGGAAATACATGGGCAATAAAAAACCATGGAAGATAAAATGAAAGATAGAAATAATTGTAGGAAGGTTTGTTTTTGCAGATTCATCTCAGTGCCAACCTTCCACATCTAATGATAAAAATTGCTCTCTTTTTCCTGGTGTAGCAATTGGGGACACTTTCACAAGGGAAATTTCTGTCACCTTCACAAAGGGAAATACCCTACTTTATTTGGGTAAAGAGAAGACAGAGAACTCCTCCTACACCTGTTGATTTTCAATTGCCTTCAGTTGAAAATAATTATTATGCCAAAGAAGAATAATTTGGGGGTGACATCCTGACATTCTTCAAAACTTATATTTAATTTCACATTATTAATTATATCATTTTTGATTTTTAAATTAGTTTTATAAAATAATTTTGGAAAACAATAATGATATTCAAATAATTCCAGAAACACTGCTGATTAGCCAAAAATGTCAATGAATATTGCATAAACAACTGATAATTCAACCATGAAAATTTATGACATTGTTCCTGTGTGATAAAACTACGAGTAACATAAAAACTAGAGAGGCTACTTGTAATGCGTTATTCCGAACTTTCTTTTTTTTTTTTGAGACATAGTCTCTCTCTGTCACCCAGGCTGGAGTGCAATGGTGCAATCTTGGCTCACTGCAGCCTCCACTTCCTGGGTTCAAGCGATTCTCCCTCCTCAGCCTCCCGAGTAACTGGGATTACAGGTGTCTGCCACCAAGCCCAGCTAATTTTTTTTGTATTTTTAGGAGAGACAGGGTTTCGCCATGTTGGCCAGGCTAGTCTCGAACTCCTGACCTCAGTGATCCACCTACCTCGGCCTCCCAAAGTGCTAGGATTACAGGCGTGAGCCACCGTGCCAGGCGCATTATTCCAAACTTTCATACACAGTGCTCTCATGGCTACAAAATGAAATATCTTATTATATACCCCAAGGCAAAGCTCTGGATATTTTGGCCATGTAAGCCTGAGGGAAATGTAGAAAAAGCATTATAGTTGAAATTCATACTAGAGATGAACAGGCCCATTGCAAGACAGAATTACATCACTAAAGGATATCAGAAGACAATAGGGATTTAGGGTACAGTGGCAACAACAGTTTTGGGAACTAGCATTTCTTGAGCACTTATTTACAATATGCCAAGCACTGTTGCTGATTATATTTATTTTCAAACACATTCTTGTCACAGCACTTTGAGGTGCCATTGTCATTCACACTTCAGAGATGAAGATCTAAAGCTTGGTGTCATTGAGGATGTAGCTAGTTAGCTCTGTGTGTGTGTGTATGTGCAGTTTTTTTTTCATTTAAAGTCAATAAATTTTTATTTGAAGAATTTCACATCAAGGTAACCTAGTTCCTCTAAAGAGCTGGAGTCAAAATGTATCTTCAAAAGATTCATCTTCAAGTTAGTCCTTCTTAATAGAACTGATGCTTAACCCACAGTTGTCAGCCCACAATTCTTTTATTTTGATTTTTTTTTAATTTTTTTTTGAGACGGAGTCTCGCACTGTTGCCTGGGCTGATGGGCAGTGGCGTGATCTCGGCTCGCTGCAACCTCTGCCTCCTGAGTTCAAGCAATTCTCCTGCCTCAGCCTCCTTAGTAGCTGGGACCACAGGCGCATGCCACCATGCCCAGCTAATTTTTGTATTTTTATTAGAGACGGGGTTTCACTATGTTGGCCAGGCCGGTCTCGAACTCCTGACCTCGTGATCTGCCTGCCTTTTAGCCTCCCACAGTGCTGGAATTACAGGTATGAACCACAGCGCCTGGCCTTATTTTCCTTTCTTTAATCTCCATTTGAATATGGATATACTGATGAAAACTTCAACATTCTTCACCAAGAATCTTTGGGATTTAATTTCTTCAACCACTTTACTTTGGGGTCATTTTAAGATGAGGTGTATCTGCCTGGTTCTCAGTTTGACACCGTTTGTCTCTAAACATGAATGAGTTCCAATCATATTTATTCCTAAGCTCTCACACTCAAGTATACTACAGATCTGTGGAATATGCCAAAAGTTAAGGTAAAAAATTAAATTATTAGGTATTTCATACCTTTTGCTAGTTTTTGATCTGTGAGTGAATATAACTATCCTCTATATCCTGGCACTGTTCCTCAGAAACATAGGGGCCACATATGTAATTTTAAATTTTTTAGTAGCCACATTTTAAAAAGTTAAAAAAAAAAGTGAAATCTATTTTAATGATTTTAATCCAGTGTAAAAAAAAAAGTGAAATCTATTTTAATGATTTTAATCCAGTGTAATCAAAAATTGTTTCAACAAGGTATCTAATATTAAAACACTGAGTTTTTACTTTGTTATTTTACTAGGTCTTTGAAATCTGGTGTATATTTTACACTTAAAGCACATCTCAGTTTAGAGTAGCCACATTTCAATGCTTAATAGTCACGTATGATTAGTGGCTACCATCTTGGACAGGACAGCTTTTATACTCTGGGAAGACACAAGCAAATACTTGCTCTGCATCAGAATCCAGATTTAAAAAAAAAAAAAAAAAAAAAAAAAAAAAAAAAAAAAAAATTTCTGACCTGTTCCTGAAACCCTGGGAGTGTCTCTAATGCTTTATATTTTATTGGCTTGTCCTATTGTAACCACCTAACGGGCTCTCCTTGTCCGCTGCCTAGACAGAGCTGATTTATCAAGACAGGGGAATTGCAATAAGGAGCCAGCTGTACAGGAGACTAGAGTTTTATTATTGCTCAAATCAGTCTCCTTGAGAATTTGCGGAGCAAAGTTTTTAAGAATAATTTGATTGTAGGGGACCAGTGAGTCCGGAGTGCTGATTGGTTGGGTCAGAGATGAAATTATAGGAAGTCTAAGCTGTCCTCTTGTTGTAAATCAGTTCCTTGGGGTGGTGGGGTGGTGGGGGTCACAAGACCAGATAATCCATTTTATCTATCTGGGTGGTGCCAGCTGATCCATTGTGTTCAGGTTCTGCAAAATAGCTCAAGCATTGATCATCGGTTTTAAAATAGTGATTTTATCCCCAGGAGCAATTTGAGGAGGTTTAGAATCTTGTAGCTTCCAGCTACATGACTCCTAAACCATAATTTTAATCTTGCGGCTAATTTGTTAGTCCTGCAAAAGCAGTCTGGTCCCCAGGCAGGAAAGGGGTTTGTTTCTGAAAGGGCTGTTATTGTTTTTGTTTCAAAGCAGAACTATAAACTAAGTTCCTCCCAAAGTTAGTTAATCCCAAGCTCAGGAATGAAAAGGACGGCTTGGAGGTTAGAAGCAAGATGGAGTCGGTTAGGTCAGATCTCTTTCACTGTAATAATTTTCAGTTATGATTTTTGCAAAGGCGGTTTCACTGTCCACTTCACCTCACATCTGGCCTCTGACTAGAGGATTCCAACAATACTTAGGCCAGGCCACCACCATGTCTCCTCATCCACCCTGAGGGAGTCCAATTTCTGAAACAAAGGAAACTATATATGATAATATGCAACTATATATAAGAAGGAAATTATATATGATAATCAGTTTCAGGGTTATCTTATTGATTAGAAGATATTAAAGTGTGACACTGCCTGGCAATGATTATCTGCTAGTAGTAAGAATTTGGCCAATTTACTGAAATTCCTGAGGCTGAACCTCCACTTCTGTAAAATGGAGGCAGTGAGATAATTTGCATTACAATGCTGAAGTAAGAATTTTACACAGTAATTCAGACCAACCACTTCATGTAGTACTTGATCCATGGAAAACTATCAATGACAGTTTATAGTTTATAGTATTAATGAATCCTTTATTTATTGTTATTTCCTTCTACACATTGTCCTCTCTAAAAGAAGGTAATATTCAATACAAATAAAGTTATAACAGCTTACAAAGTCGTCCCAGGGAATTCACTTAACCACTGAAGTGTTCAAATTGCTTAAGGTTGACTTTATATTCTCCTGACTAAGCTTTCTCCTTCTGGTATTTCTTCTGAGAACAGCACCACCATCCAAAGCATCATGCAAACAGTGGTCATCCCAGAACAGTAATTCTCAACTCATAGGGTGCTCCTGCAGAGATGTATTTGAATAGAGTGGTAGGATGCTAAAGAAGGCCACGTATAATTTGGCCAGTGATCTGAGGCAGATTTATCCTGAAGCTCATGAAACACAAGTGTAAGGGCCTGTACTTCCAAGGTGCTGAGAGGGGCCCTACAAATGTGTTAGTTTCTCTCTCTCTTTTTAAAATTTGCAGTATTAAGGTATTTTAATCACAGGTTAAGACTGTTATTTCCACTCAATCCTCCTTTTTATTAAAATTCATCATTGTCTGATTATGTTGGAATCCTGATGAAAATATTTGGAATTTGAGTAAGAGAAAGTTTAGTTGAAGATGTATCTAGTATGGGGATAATAAGTTACGTGATTTGCATGTGTTCATGTGTAGTTCATTTGTTGCCAGCCAATCTGATGTAAGAATGGCTCACTGGAATAACTCACCTAAATTCCTGGCAAGATACAGGTCTAGATAAAATGTTATGACATCTAAGTATTCAAAACACCTTCCCAGCACTGAGTGAGTGTCTAGTGGAGAGTAGAAATGTATCGAGCCAGAAGCTAGTCTGGAAAGAATTCTTACAAAGTTTACAACTTACATGTGAAAGGAACTTGACAGAGGATTTTCCAGATTTGAAAACAATCCTAAAAACTTACTTGACATTACCAACAATGTGTTTTGAAACTGAAACTCTTCTAAGTTATGAAGAAAACATATTATCAATAGCTACCCTGGAAGAAAGATTGGATTCTATTTCCATTACCTATAGACAATATTACAAAATAATTTCGATCTGAAGATGGAGAGTATTCAGTCGAAACTATACGAAAATATACATCGTTGTGTCATATTCAGAAGTTAATAAAATTTGCTATTTTCTGAATTTTGTGATGGCTATTGTTTTGTCAGCTTTTATAAAATTGGAATTTGATTTTATTTTCCCATTATAAATTAATATTTACAGTTTGCAGTACATTTGCATTTTTAATTTTACATTAAATATTTATTAAAAGAGGACATGGGTAAAAGAGCTTTGCAGTTGCTACCCTTCATTCTCAAATCTCCTGGATTTTAAGGATGACTGCATAATCTTTAGATGATCATACACAAGTCATATGTATCTGTTGCATAAATTTAGTGGACTTCTGGCTGTGTGTACTGAGGCCAGTTTTTTCCACCTGAGCTCTGACTCCAGTTCCAATAGCCCAATACCAATACTGATTTTTGGGATCAGTATTAATGTTTTTGTGAACTTTGGGTAACTATACGCACATTGTCCTTACAATAGCTTTAATAAAAATGCCATCAGACCTAATATTGGCAGGTGGATTAAAAGTTTCACCAGAAACCTGTTTCGAAATGTTAAGTATACACATATACATGTTAAAAAGATAAGATCCCTAGGATTTTTTTAACAAGGGCAAAAAAGTCACTCAACTGGCTTTCTCCCAGTAAAACCGTCCCAAAAGAAAAGGCCTGATGTACTCGTCTACAGTTATTCAAAGCGTGTGTACTTATCTTTAAAAATCCTTTAAATCTCCTGGGAACTACCGAATTGGTTACAACTGTTTTTAAGTGAAATTGTAAGTGGCTCTGAAAAGAGCCTTTTCAATTAGGAAGAAATAAGCAGACTTATGCCCTTTCCCCACGGATGCGACGTGCCAGTTGTATGTCTTTGGGCATGATGGTGACGCGTTTGGCGTGAATAGCGCACAGATTAGTGTCTTCGAAGAGCCCCACCAGGTAGGCCTCGCAAGCCTCCTGCAGCGCCATCACCGCAGAGCTCTGGAAGCGCAGGTCGGTTTTGAAGTCCTGCGCGATTTCTCGCACCAGGCGCTGGAACGGCAGCTTCCGAATCAGCAGTTCGGTAGACTTCTGGTAGCGGCGAATTTCGCGCAAAGCCACGGTACCGGGCCGGTAGCGGTGAGGCTTCTTCACCCCACCTGTGGCCGGCGCGCTCTTACGCGCCGCTTTAGTAGCAAGTTGCTTTCGCGGCGCTTTGCCGCCGGTGGACTTGCGAGCTGTTTGCTTTGTACGAGCCATCTGCAATGACCCCACACACAAAAGCGTACTGAACTGAGAGCAAGTGGTCTTTAAATATAGTTAGAAACATTCTGATTGGTTCTGTAATATTTCAAAAGTCCCGCGCGATAAGCCCATTGGCTGAAGAGTGACCAGACTGATTGGTTCATTACTAGGCAATCTTATTGGATGAATCGCCCCACCGCCCATCATGTCCTTTTTGTTTGTTATCTGCAGGGATAAATTGTCTAAAATTCTAGTTCATCCAGTCCCAAAGAACAGGGTACATAACAAGGCATCTAAGGATTTTTTAAATGTAAATTCCGATTCAGTAAGTTTGCGTGGGACTTGAAATTCTGCATTCCTGACAGTCTTGAAAGTTATCAATGCTGGTGAACACTCACTAAACCACCAGAAACGTTGACTCATGTCGGAAAATACTTACATTCAGAGAATGAGAATTCCATGCTATTTTGTTACTGGTCAACAGCCAGTTTCCTTCCCCTTTGTTTTCTAAGTCCAAGTCACATTCCCACCCTGCCTGTTCTCAAACTGTCTTATTTTGGTTGGCTTTAGTTTCACTTTGTATACTCTAAAATGTAGTTTCTTAAGGTATTTCCTCGAAACTTAATTTTTAAACACCACTAGGCTAGTGGGGCGGTGGCTCACGCCTGTAATCCCAGCATTTTGGGAGGGCAAGATGGGACGATCACTTGAGGCCAGGAGTTCAAGACAACCCTAGCTAAAATGGTGAAAACCCCGTCTCGAATAAAAATACAAAAATTGGCTGGGCGTGGTAGCAGACGCCTGTAATCCCAGGTACAAAGGAGGCTGAGGCATGAGAACCTCGTGAAGCCGCGGGGTGGAGATTGCAGTGAGCCGATATCGCGCCGCAGCATTCCAGCCTGGGTGACAGAGCGAAACTCTGTCTCAAACCAATCCAAACCAAAACCAAAAGATACCCGAAACACAAGCAAGTTACCATCCTTTCTTGTGAAACAATGGACGGTTCTAAAAAATGCCGTTGCAAGTTTAAGGTACGTTTTCTGGTTTGAGTGGACTTTACTTGCTTTTGGCCTTATCGTGGTTCTCGGTTATTTTTGCAACAGGACGGCCTGAATATTGGCCAGGACGCCTCCTTGAGTAATAGTGACTTTTCCCAGCAGCTTGTTGAGCTGCTCGTCGTTGCGGAAGGCCAGCTGCAGGTGGCGGGGGATGCTGTGGGTCTTGTCACGTATGACGCTGCGTGTCAGCTCCAGGATATCGGCGGCCAGGTATTCTAAGTACAGCGGCGCGCCAGCTTCGACAGGCTCAGAATAATTGCCCTTTCGAAAAAGACGATGGACCCTGCGCTACTAGAAACTGCAAGGATGCTACCGATGAACAACTTTTGCTTTACTTCCGTTTTCCACGTCCAAACACAGCGACCTCCGAAAACTGTAAAAGACAAGCAAGATGGAATGAAGCCTGAAGAAATACTTTTATACAAACTGCAAGGCTGCAATAGAGAGTTATCCTACTGGTCAATTATGTTTCCTGCTTTATCCAATAGAAAAAGAGTCCATAAATTCCATATTTGCATAAACCCCACCCCTTAGTGAAACTGTATTTCTTTTATCCAATTAGAAGTGAGGAATCTTAAACCGTCATTTGAATCTCAGGACTATAAATACGTGGGCTCTGAACTGTTCTCTCTACTACTCTGGTGGAGAGTGTCAGTAGCTTTTTTGTTTTGTTTTAGGAATAGCGATGCCTGAACCCTCTAAGTCTGCTCCTGCCCCTAAAAAGGGCTCTAAGAAGGCCATCACTAAGGCGCAGAAGAAGGATGGTAAGAAGCGTAAGCGCAGCCGAAAGGAGAGCTATTCCATCTATGTGTACAAGGTTCTGAAGCAGGTCCACCCCGACACCGGCATCTCCTCCAAGGCCATGGGGATCATGAATTCCTTCGTCAACGACATCTTCGAGCGCATTGCGGGCGAGGCTTCCCGCCTGGCGCACTACAACAAGCGCTCGACCATCACCTCCAGGGAGATCCAGACTGCTGTGCGCCTGCTGCTGCCCGGGGAACTGGCTAAGCATGCTGTGTCCGAGGGCACCAAGGCTGTTACCAAGTACACTAGCTCCAAGTAAGTGCTTATGTAAGCACCTCCAAACCCAAAGGCTCTTTTCAGAGCCACCTACTTTGTCGCAAACAGAGCTATAACCACAATTTCTTAAGGTGGTGCTGCCGCTGTTCTGCTTCAGTTCTAGAGGATCAACTAGAATGTTAGCGAAGGCAAGTTTTACAGCCAAGGTTAACTTGGACGGGGCAGCGCGCCGTGGCTCTCGCCTTTAATCCCAGCATTTTGGGAGGCCGAGGCGGTCGGATCACTTGACGTCAGGAGTTCGAGACTGGCCCGGCCAACATGGTCTTTACTAAAAATACAAACGTTGGGGTGATGGCGCTGTTTCTCATCTGCCTTTAGCAAACTTCTTTGTTCCCCCTGGGTAAGCCTTCGGGTACTAGTTGTAATTCCTTTGATATGGTCACTACTCCCTCCCTGGTCTAGCACAGGAAACTTTCTGGATAATGAAACAAGTAATGCAATTCAGGGTACAGCGTTTCTATGGGGGTCATTAGCCGTTAACCGCTTGAGATGAGGGGGAGGGGAGCAGAAAAGTCTAAGCGACAAAAGGGCGTGTAGGGATATTTGCTCCTGCAGTTTGCCTATGCTGTAAATTCTTACCTCCAGTAAGAAGGAAAGATTTCCTCCAGTATTGAGGAAACGGTAAGCGAAGTCTGATTTCCCGGGCGCCTTTGTAGGGAATATTTCCCGTTCCACAAAATGAAATCGCAGTAGTTTTTGCGTTATAATTGTTTATCAATGACAACAGCTATGTAGTTTACATATTTCATGCATCCCAGAAATCCAGATTCCTATTTCCTAGGCCACTTAACCTTCGGATTTCCAGCTCTGCGAGATACAAAAGGGTTTGAATTTTGTGCCTTTCCCCAACTGGCCCTACTGCAAAGATACTAGGAAGGCCCCACTTGGAGAGGGAAGCATTTTTCAAGAAATCCGGGACGCCAAAAACAATATAGCTAGAAAAAGGCAGGAAGGGCACTAGCTGAGGACTCAATGGGCCAATTCTGGGTCTGGGGCTGGGGGAAGAAATGGAAGAAGAAAAGAACCTGTTGATTGCACACTAAGTAGGAGGGGATGGGGGAATCGGAGGGGAGTATTTTAAGTGAACTTACAGGCATTATATGTAGGTGACATTCAGCAGTGTCTTTGGATGAAGAAATAAAGTTTCTCAAACAGTTATTGTTTCTGTTTTGAGAAATGGTCTTGCTCTGTTGGCCAGGCGCCATCATAGCTCACTGCAGCCTCGACTTCCCCAGCTCAAGCTATCCTCTAACTTCAGCCCCTTGAGTAGCTGGGACTACAGAAATGCGCCACCACACCCAGTTAATTTTTTAATTTTTTGTGGAGGCAAAGGGTCTTACTATGTTGCCCAGGCTGGTCAAGTGAACTCCTGGGCTCAAGTGATCCTCCCGCCTTGGCCTCCCAAAGTTCTGGGATCATAGGAATGAGTCACGGCGCCCGGCCCAGATTTAATTTTTAAGAATCTTTTAAAAGAGGTTCTGGGCCAGGTGTGGTGCAGCTCACGCCTGTAATACCAGCACTTTGGGAGGCCAAGGTGGGAGGATCACTTGAGCCTAGGAGCTCAAGACCAGTCTGGGCAACTTAGTGAGACCTTCTGTCTCCACCAAAACTTTAAAAATTAACCAGGCCTGGTGGCACATTTCTGTAGTCCCAACTACTGGGGAGGTTGAAGTGGGAGGATCATTTGAGCCTGGAAGGTGGAGGTTGCAGTAAGCTGTGATGACACCACTGCATTCCAGCCTGGGTGAGGACAGACCCTGTTTCAAAAATAAAAAAAAATCTGGATGCCACACAAAATGTCAGGGAACAACTGTAAGTGAAGCACTTGTCATCCTAGTACTGTATATGCAAACTACCGTTGTGAAAGAGATGCTTGTGTTTTAAAAAAATCTATAATTTTTTTAAAAATTATAAAACGACCACCTCCCCCAAAACATTACTAAGCAATTGAGGCTGCAGTTTAAGAAAGTGATATTTAGGATCTTTCCCCGGAGAAGTCAGACCTGCTAATATAAGCATTTGCAAAATGAACTTTTGGGCCAGGTGCATCATGCCTGTAATCCCAGCACTTTGGGAGACTTAGTCAGGCAGACCACTTGAGCTCACAATTCGAGACCAGCCTGGGCAACATGGCGAAATCCAGTCTCTACAAAAAATACAAAAAATTAGCTGGGCGTTGTGGCATATGCCTATAGTTCCAGTTACTAGAGAGGCTGAGGTGGGAGGATTACTTGAGCCCGGGAGGTAGAGGTTGCAGGAAGCCAAGATCGCGCCGTGACAACCTGAGCGACAGAATAAGACACCCCCCCCCAAAAAAAAACAGCCTGACTCATTAAAAAAAAAATTTAAAAATATTAAGTTTTGAATCAGATATTATTTTGTCATATGTTCTTTCATAAATTTTTTGCCTGCCTGCTTTCTTCCTTTGTTACAGAACTCCAACACTTATCCAAAGGTAGCTGTAGGGTCAGGGTTTCTGTATTATTTATTAGTCCCTTCTGTGGTGGCCAGAAATATGTTACAGGAAAGAGGTCCCCATCCAGACCCCAAGAGAGGGTTCTTGGATCCCGCACAAGAAAGAGTTCAGGACGAGTCCGCAGTGCAAAGTAAATGCAAGTTTACTAAGAAAGTAAAGTGGTGAAAGGACAGCTACTCCATAGACAGAGCAGGACATTCCGGAAAGTAAGAGGAGGAAGGCATCCACCCTGTAGGTACAATGCTTGTATATATGGGGAGATGTGCTCTGCTACACGGGGTTGTGATAAAGGATTGATTTTCTTAGTTACTATATTTTGCAAGAATAGACATTATTATCTTTAAACAAAATTAGGAATGCCTTTGTTCTCCAGATATAGGGATATCTGGACACTCCCAGGTCTGAGTCTGTTTAGTAAACATTATTTATTTGTTCCCTTAACCATAAACATCTAGAAGCTAGGAATGATGGACTTTCTGGCAATGCAGCCCAGCAAGTCTCAGCCTCATTTTCCTAGCCCATACTCAAAATGGAGTCACTTTGGTTCAAATGACTCTGACACTTTTCTTCTCCTTTTTCCTTCTTTCTTTCCTTCCTTTTTTTTAAAATAAGAAATCAAGAATACTTGATGTTTTATCTAAAACAATACCCATAACTGACAAGCCAATACAAAAACCTAGGTCTTCTAACTCAAAACTAGGATGTTTTGCTGTCTCTGTTGATAGTCTGCTGATCACTAATAGGTAATTAACAAACAAGCCTTCCTATGTCCCCTCAGTTTATTACCATTAGATCATATGCCTACTGTCAATCGTATTAATCCACAACTATGCATTTCACTAAACTTACCATAAAAATACACAGGTTTCCTTCTTCCATCGAGTTTTCATTTCTGAAGGGTCGCATGTAACATAAAAGTTATATTAAATACATTTGTATGCTTTCCTCTTGCTAATCTTTTTTTTTTTTTTTGAGACTGAGTCTTTCTCTGTCAACCAGGCTGGAGTGCAATGGTGAGATCTCAGCTCACCGCAACCTCCGCCTCCAGAGTTCAAGCAATTATCCTGCCTCAGCCTCCCCAGTAACTGGGGCTACAGGCATGCACCACCACGCCCGGCTAATTTTGTATTTTTATTAAAGACAAGGTTTCTCCATGTTGGTCAGACTGATCTCGAACTCCTGACCTCAGGTGATCTGCCCGCCTCGGCCTCCCAAAGTGCTGGGATTACAGGCATGAGCCACTGCGCCTGGCCACATTTCTAAGTTCTTTGCAAGTATAAATTCATTCAATCTTCACCAAAACTCAAGAAGTGTGAGTACTATTATTACCATTGTTTTACAGATTATGACAAGTAATGCAGCCACTTACTGAGTTCTATACACTTGGTAATTTTTTTGTTTTGTTGTTCTATCAGTTATTGGGGGAGGAGTGTTGAAATCTCTACCTTTAAATCATGTATGTGTCTGTTTCTCCTTTTGGTTCTATCAGTTTTTGCTACACATATTTTGCAGTTCTGTTATTTGGTGCATATACATTTAGAATTGCTTGTTTTTCGTATTGGATTGATCCTGTTATCATTATGTAATATCCCTGTCTCTTCCTAGTAATTTTCTTTGCTCTGAAATATACTTATCTGATATATCATCCAAAAGACCACCAGGATGGCTAAAGAGTGGAAAGAGAGATTTACTGGCAATACTAATTTGCAAGCCAGGAAAAGATGGTCCCAGAATCGGCCAAAATTACTCTCTCTTTGAGGAGAAGGAGCAGGTTGGTTATTTTTATGCCTCATGGGATATATATCACACAATAGAGTCATACATATTCAGCAGGTTTGGGGGGACAGCTATATATATTATGAGGGATGCCAAGTGCATTCACAATGGATAAACACATGTGTAACATACCTCCTATGTTCACTTTGAGGTGGAATTTTAGGTTAAAATGAGGTAGAATTTAGCTCTTTACATCAAAAGGTGAACTATAGGAACAAAGACAGTTTACGTGCTGCTTCCATAAACTGGCTGAAAATGGCTTAAGGTCTACAGTTACTTGTAAGACTAGAATGTGTGTCAAGCCGGTCCTCTGTCCAATCAGAGTTGTAGTGGCCTGGACTGTAAATCAGAGTTAGGAGGGCTTCTGATAGCTCCTATAGTTAAAGAATTTAGAAAGTGTGAGTTTTTTGTAGTCTTTGGAATTTAGGAATTTGCCATACCAGCCAAGCTGTGAACGCTCAACCAGTAGGTAACTCTGTTTCCTTAATCTTGGAGTCTGTCTTAGTTGGTATAGGGGCATCTATTTCGGTCTTTCAGATCACAGATATTAATACAGATACTCTTGCAGTTTGGGGCTGATGTTTATATGGCTTATCTTTTTTGCAGTCTTTAATTTCAACCTGCATTATGTTTATATTTGAAGTGAGAGTCTTGCAGACAGTGTACAGTTGGGGCATTCATTGTTATCCACTGGGCCAAACAGTTTGTTTGGGTTTTTTTTTGAGACAGAATTTCACTCTTGTTGTCTAGGCTGGAGTGCAGTGGCACAGTCTCAGCTCACTGCAACCTCTGCCTCCTGAGTTCAAGGAATGTTCCTGCCTCAGCCTCCTGAGTAGCTGGGATTACAGCCGTGTGCCACCACATCCGGCTAATTTTTGTACTTTTAGTAGAGACGGGGTTTCACTATGCTGGCCAGGCTTGTCTCAAACTCTTGACCTCGTGATTTGCCCACCTCGGCCTCCCAAAGTGCTAGGATTACAGGCGTGAGCCCCGGTGCCCAACCAAACTGTTTTTTTGTTGGCGTATTTACACCATACACATTTAATGCAATTATTGATCTCTTAGGGTTTAAGTTCATAAAGGGTAGTGTGGGGGCCATAGTCTCTTGGTCCACTAAATGTTTGCCAGAAATCCCTGACAAGGCAGATTGATTAATAGGTAAAAAGGCATACCCAATTATTTAACGTGTCTACGTGGGAGCATTCAGAATTAATTACCTAACTTCCCAATGAGTTACAGACGCTTATATACCATTTTTAGATCACAGAAAGAATTGGGGCTTAGATTCTGGTAAAACAGGTTATGGGAGGCAAAAGAGGTTTGGCTTGCAAAGGTGGCCTTGTTACGTAGGTAAAGCCTCCCTCAGAAAGAATAGATGGTAAATGTTTCTTTTACGATTTTTAAGTGTCAGACTCTCAATCTCTCCTGGATCTGGGGAAAGGTACAGAAAGGGGAGGAGGCATGGCTGCATTAACGGAGATTCTCTAGAGACGTAAAATTTTTCCCATTTAAAACAGTTTTGCACGCCCATTTCTGCCTGCTGGCCAAGCAGCAGCCATTTCAAAATATGTCAAAGAAATATATTTTGTGGTAAAATATTTTCATTTCCTTTAGACTGGTGGCTTTATAAGAAAAGGAAGAGAGACCTGAGGTGACACACATACTCTTGCTCTCTCAACATGTTATGATGCAGTAAGAAGGCCCTCACCAGATACTAATGCCATAATGTCATGCCCTTAGCTTCCCAGGTTCTAGAACAGTAGGAAATAAATTTCTTTTCTTTAGAAGTTAGCCAGTCTGTGGTATTCTGTTACAGTATCACAAAATGGACTAAGTAACTATATTATGATCATCTTAACGTGACTGATCACTCCTACATCATACACATATACAGGCCACATTTGGAACATTGCTAGAGGTTCCACTGTCCAATAGAAATGTACTACAAATTATATATGTATTTTTAAATTTTTGAATATCTTCAATAGTATATTTTTTAAATTTTATAGTCAAAATGTCATTATAACATGTTTTCAATATGCATACTTATTAGTGAGATGTGTTACATTCTTTCTTCATACTAAGTGATATGGTTTGGATATTTGTCCCTTCTAAATCTCATGTTGAAATGTAATCTGGTTCTTTAAAAGAGTGTGACACCTCCCCCATCTCTCTTGCTCAACTCTCACCATATGATATGCCTACTCCCTCTTCACCTTCCACCATGATTGGACGTTTCCTGAGGCCTTGCCAGTAGCAGATACCTGCACCACACCTCCTGCACAGCCTGCAGAATCATGAGCCAAAAAAAATTACTTTTCTTTATAAATTAGTCAGTCTCAGGGATTCCCTTACAGTAATGCAAGAATGAACTAACACACTAAGTCTATTTCATATTTATAGCATAGCTCAATCTGAAGTACCCTTTTTCAACTTCACAGTAGCTACTTGCAGCTAGTGGGCACTGATTTGGAGAGTGATCAAGGGTGAATTACATTATGCAATTAATAGATTTTTTTTTTACTGTTTTTGCAAACCACGAGGCATCAGATTGTCTTGCTTTCTCTACTCCTGGTGTTGGAGTTGTTATTGGGAAACAACTTATTTTCCTCTTATATTTATATGGAATAAATAATCCCCAATATTTCCCTCCCCAATATCTGCCTTTTGTATGTTTTTTAAAGGCAAGTGCCTAAAATTTACTGTTTGAGGCACTTACTGAAAGGACTGCCATCAAGTTGTTTTGCTAATAGCACATGCCAGGCGCTTGTTGGTTTGCTTAATTCAAGGTAACTTGGATGAGAAGAGTTTTTCTCATCCATGAACCAGTGGCATATAGATTACTGATATTGTGACTGGATGTACTCCTGCTTTCTAGTCTGAGTTTCTGAAGCTACCATTAATCTTGGTTTCAATTTTATCTAGCCCTGTACATATCCAGGGCTCTTTCCAAAATGGCCTATGATTTGTTCAGGAAATTACAATAGCTGTACCTTCTTACCCTTGGTTCCGGACATTTTCTTGGCTTCGAACACATCCAGTATTTTATCGAAGTATTTATCCTTCCTACTTGGCTGGCTTCTTCACTTCCTTTCAGGTCTGAATTCAAATGACATTCTCCTGATGAAACTTTTCCTCCTTATTCCTATTCTTTTTTCTTAACCCCTTTCTTTATTTTTCTGCATAGCACTCATCACTTATCTCTACATTTTCACTATGTATTTACCTTATTGTGCACTTCCTCCTACAAGACAAGTAGCACCCTAAGGAAACAGGTTGTCTGCTTTTTCACTGCTATGTTCCCTGCACCTAGAACTCTCTCTGGCACTTAGCAGGTTTTCAGTAAATATATGCTGAACTAATGCTGGATATACACCTCCCTCATGAACTCTCTAACTCCTTCTAATTTACAGTGATCAATCTTCTTTTTTATGTGCGTTTGTATGATATATTGCTCAAAGTCTTTATTTTGTATGCAGAATGTGCACTGCTATTTAATCTTCAGGTATGTAAGTCCTCCCTTCTCAGAGTATAATCTCTTTAGGGCAGTATCTGAGATAACTTTTTAACATCTTCATCATGTATCTTGCACCTTTTCTAAGAAAATGAGCCAGCGGTTACTGATGTTTACTGCTATTGTTGAGGGAGAAGATCATTATCATTTTGAAAAGGGAGGTTGAATATTGTGAAGGGAAAAATATCACCAGAGTCAGAAGACTTGGGAAAAGGCAAAAAAGAAACTAAAAATCAGCACTTTTAGTTTCCTCACAGTTTCTCTGCATCAAATCCATAGTTCTGTGACAGTATTGGCTTAGGAGCAGATTTTTTTTTTTTTTTTTTTTTTTTGAGAGGTAGTTTTGCTTTTGCTCAGGCTGGAGTGCATTGGCGCGATCTCTGCTCGCTGCAACCTCCGTCTCCAGGGTTCAAGCGATTCTCCTGCTTCAGCCTACGGAGTAGCTGGGATTACAGGTTCCCACCACCATGCCCAGCTAATGTTTTGTATTTTTAGTAAAGCCTGGGGTTTCACCATGTTGGCCAGGTTGGTTATAAACTCCTGACCTCAGGTGATCCGCCCGCCTCAGCCTCCCAAAATGTTGGGATTACAGGCATGAGCCACCGTTCCCGTCCAGGAGCAGATTTTCTTACACCTGTGTCTCTTTTTCCTTCTGCCATTCTGTTTCAGTATAAGTAGACCAAAGATACAAGTCGTAGATACCTCAGAAATTCCTGGAATAATTAATCCACCTTCATCTATACCCCCCCTGCTCCTATCTCATGGAATATAAAAGGAAAAACACCAAGATGTCTCTAGGCAATCTCTCTTGATTTTAGGTTCCTCAACACGAGAGGGAGACAATGGCTATAATAATACTGTTCGAGCCAAGGAAAAACTTCCCCTTTGCCCTCCCAAGGTTTACTGAAAATTACTGGCAAAACACAGATTAATTGGAGAAAAGGCATATACATTTATTTCATCATAATTTTACCGGAAATTTTAGAATGGAAAGATACAGGGGAAATTGCCCATTTTTATGCTTAGGTTCAACAATATAAACAGCTGTATAGGGTACATCGAATGCTAACAGACTGAGTAGGGAGGTCCCGCAAGTCTTGTGTGTCAAGATTCTTCTTGACCTCTCAGTGCAGCATTCTTTCCTTCTGGTTATGGGACAAGACCCTCTTTTAGAATGAGGGGGTCTTATGACCTACGGGCAAACAAGGTTGGTTAGAGTAATATTTTTAAGTTTTATGGCTGGCTCTGGGGAAAAGGAGTTCTGGTTTGTATAGCCTACCTTGAGGAGGAATTCTGGTTTCTATGGCTAGCCTTTGCAGAGAATGGGACTTAGAGACAGGAAGGCAGAAGAAGGTCAGAGAAACACTTTTATGATAATAATCCCATTTTGAGTATTTCTGTTATGGAATGTTTGTTCTCTCATTTCCTGAAAGATTCCAGAGACTCCTCATTCAGTGTTATGAAAAAGTTCAGGAAATGCAACTCAAAAGTATGCCACTTTGTTATGCTGATTTCTTTGAACTGAGGGCACTTAGGAGATTCAGGGAGGAGCTTTCTCTGAACTCTTGTTATCAAAAATTTCAAAAATTAAAAAAAAAATTCAAAAAGAAATTTAGTTAAGATTCACTTCCCTGGGGAATCTCATCAACCAGAGAAGATTAACTATATCACAGGAGAGGAGACTGGCGGTTAACACCATCTAAACAGACTTTGTTACAGCTGTCACCTATTCTTTGAAACATCCATTTATTTTTCTCCCGAATCATATACTCTCCCCTAAGTTGCTTACATCCCCTTCTCTTTCCCTTATGAATCAGAGAGCTTATAAGCTTCTACAGCTGGGATTTGAGGTATTCCCTTTTCTTCCTTCCCCCCCACCCAACCTTTTTTTTCTTTGAAACAGTCTCCTGGCTCTGTCGCCCACGCTGGAGTGTGGTGGCTCTAACTGAACTCACTGCAACCTCTGCCTCTCCGGTTCAAGCGATCCTCCCACCTCAGCTTCTCGGGTAACTGTAACTACAAGCGTGCACTAACTACCAACCCCGTCTTTTTTTTTTCTTTTTTTTTCCCCCCTTCTTTTCTTGGTATTTTACTGGAGACAGGGTTTCTCCATGTTGTCCACGCTGGTCTCGAACGCCTGGCCCACCCTCCTCGGCCTCCCAAAGTGCTGGGATTACCGGAATGAGCCACCGCGCCCGGTTTGAAGAACCTCTTAAATATCTATTTAGAAATTGGTCGGAGTCCACTCCTTTCCAAAACCATGAGTCACAAGCCCGGAAAAGCACTAGCGGCTAAAAGTCAAAATAACCAGAACAAAACCTCCACTCATGCTTAAAAAAGATACTTTGACAAAATCCTAATTGGGTTAGCATTCAAGTCGAAGGCTCCTCAAGCCATACTGGGGTTTGAGTCAAACATAAACCTTACACCAGATGGAAGGATTACATGCAAATGAAGGATGCAGATTCTGATTTCCCATTGGGTATTTGAAATTAGCCAATGGGAGAATTCCCCACAGCCTACCTCCAGTCAGTATAAATGCTTCTCTGCCTTCTCTCCTAACATATTCTCGTTACATTTTCCTGTGGGCGTTTTTTTATTCTAGCTGAAGTAGCTATGTCTGGTCGCGGCAAACAAGGCGGCAAAGCCCGCGCCAAGGCTAAGACTCGTTCTTCTCGTGCAGGTCTGCAGTTCCCCGTGGGCCGGGTGCATCGCCTGCTCCGCAAAGGCAACTACTCCGAGCGCGTCGGGGCTGGCGCGCCGGTGTATCTGGCGGCGGTGCTTGAGTACCTGACCGCCGAGATCCTGGAGCTGGCGGGCAATGCGGCCCGCGACAACAAGAAGACCCGCATCATCCCGCGCCACCTGCAGTTAGCCATCCGCAACGACGAGGAGCTTAATAAGCTCTTGGGGCGTGTGACCATCGCGCAGGGCGGCGTTCTGCCTAATATTCAGGCGGTACTGCTGCCTAAGAAGACTGAGAGTCATCATAAGGCCAAGGGAAAGTGAAGTGTTAACGCTTCATACACTGTCAGCAGACGAAATCAGCCTAACATCAAAGGCTCTTTTCAGAGCCACCTACGACTTCCGTTAAATGAGCTGTTATGCTTTGTATTATGCAGCCCACACAGATGTTTTGAGGTGTTTTTGATGGTTTTCGTGTGGCACTTTTAGTAATTTGTCCTGCAGAAATCTAGATCCATGGAAACCTCTTCAGGAACTCTACATATGTAGGAGAAATGCTGTGCAGCACAAAAAACACAGGGGTGATCCTCGCTAAGTTTCACACACAGCAGTTACATTTTGGAGGAAGGAAATTATACCCATGGGTGCACTCCTTAAGTATTTTTAATGGAAGTGTTAAGCAAAACACGCATACCCCACACAGTAAAACAGTTTGAAAATGTCACACCATTTGCTCTAGCAATTGATGGCATACACAATTGAGAGCGTACACATTACCACTGAACATTTCAGCATGTATTTCCCAAGATAAGGAGCTTTTTTCCAGTGTGGGGGATGTTGTGCTTTGTTTTGAGGTGGAGTCTCCCTCTGTCGGCCAAGTTGGAGTGCAGTGGGGTGATAATAGCTCACTGTAACCTCAAACTCGGGTTCAAGCGATCCTCTTGACAGCCTTCCGAGTAGCTGGGATTACAGGCGGGAGCCGCCACACCCGGCTAAGAGCATTTTGTTAATTGCCCACACTACTCATGCCACACCCAGAAAAATATCATTTTAAATAAAGAACACATGCTAATTTCCCTAATCGCCTCCAATATTCTTTTTCTTTTTTATATTTTAACTAGAAACAATTGGAGGTTTCCGCATTGCTTTGTGTGGTTGTAAATTTTAAGACTACGAAGCTTTTCCAGTACAAGACTTGCCACAGTGTAATAGCAGCTAAAGGGTTAAGGAAATGACGTCAGAGTAGCTACCGTAATGAGCAGTAGCCTCTCTTAATCTTCAACCAGGCATAGAGATGGACCAATCCAAGAAGGGCGAGGGGATTTTTGAATTTTCTTGCGGCCAATAGTTGGTGGTCTGACTCTATAAAAGAAGAGTAGCTCTTCCTTTTCCTTCACAAACGTCTTTTGAGGCAAGCTTCTCTGCTTGTTGCTATGGCTCGTACTAAACAGACTGCTCGCAAGTCCACGGGCGGTAAAGCGCCACGCAAGCAGCTGGCTACCAAGGCTGCTCGCAAGAGCGCGCCGGCCACCGGCGGCGTGAAAAAGCCTCACCGTTACCGCCCAGGCACTGTGGCTCTGCGCGAGATCCGTCGCTACCAGAAGTCGACCGAGCTGCTGATCCGAAAGCTGCCGTTCCAGCGCCTAGTGCGAGAAATCGCCCAGGACTTCAAGACCGACCTTCGCTTCCAGAGCTCAGCGGTGATGGCACTGCAAGAGGCTTGCGAGGCCTACTTGGTAGGGCTCTTTGAGGACACAAACCTTTGCGCCATTCATGCCAAGCGGGTGACTATTATGCCCAAAGATATACAGCTTGCTCGCCGCATTCGCGGAGAGAGAGCGTAAACCTAAAGTCACATTTTGATCAGTCCTAAAACCCAAAGGCTCTTTTCAGAGCCACCCAATTATTCCAATGAAAGTAGCTGTGATAACTACGTTTTTGTTAATAAACTTGAACACCAAACTAATTAAGGATCCCCAGAAAGCTTTACACTATGCTCTTAAGTAAAAGAAATGTGGTTTGACCCGTTTGGCAATGTAGACTATTTCTGAGCTTCTTAGGTGCTATTTGGAGAGGTGAAGCTGTATAAGTCCACCTGTCCATCATTCAGGCCTCTAGCTTGCTATGATTAGCATTTTTTAAAACAACTTTCTAAGGCTAAGAATATAAGGGAAAAACCAGGCAAGTGGTTAACTGGCGCTTACTAGGCTCTTTTGTGAAGCTTCCAAAAGATTGAAAAGTTATGTCTCACGACTTCCAATGTCTTAAAATGCTTAGAAGAATTTTATTTTTAATTCATTTGGCTGTCCACATTAACCTGAAAGTTATTCTGGTGCAAAATGTGAGGCAGGGATCTAACTGGCTCTCATTTTATCCATAGCTAGCTACCCACTTTTCATCTGTCAATCTGTCGACCAAGCGTAATTTAATTCCTTATATATTAATTATTTTATATGTGTGGCTTTGCTTGTAAATAGTGTAGCTGGTTGCATTGCTTTGTCTCCTCTAGGATTATGCACCATGACATGCAACATTTTTTTTCCCACTACTTCTTGCCTGTAGTTATCTATTAAAATCTAGAATTTACAAATTTTAACCATTTTCTTTCTGCTGATCTTGCTTTTTGGTTTTCTGGAGGTTGGGGGTTGAATACTGGAAGAAAATTTATAGGGATGGGAATACTGAATGTAAACAAAAGTAATGTTTAAAATTTGAATATTTTATATGATTGTAGTTTTTTTATCATATAACTTTTAGA
The DNA here is from genome assembly GCF_047675955.1 of Chlorocebus sabaeus. NCBI lineage: Eukaryota > Metazoa > Chordata > Mammalia > Primates > Cercopithecidae > Chlorocebus > Chlorocebus sabaeus. Next base: position 25,964,874 of record NC_132920.1, on the reverse strand, counting down.
TCACATTTTACAAACTATAAAACCACAGATTGTCGAACATTACAACTACTAATTCCAAAGACCTTGCCTCACATTCTTTTTTACAATAAATATTTTTTACACCTAACATTCTTTCTTGGCCTACATCTAGAATGTAAATTGATGTACCATACTAAAATCACCTGACCAACTGTCAACAACAAACCACACACACAAAATATTAAGTTTGAATTGCATTGTTTACTTAAATTCACTTGTGTTCCAGCTTTTAATAAAGCAGTGTTTGGTTTACAAAGTAATATTTGCATTTTAAAAATTATGAAAATGAATATGCCTGTGTGTTTTATATTTTGTTTTTCTTGACTCTTATACAAGGGACTCTACCTGGCACAGACATTTGTTATCCATAGACAGAGTATGTTAGAGATGCCAATGGGCTTGGTCTATCTATGCCAAGGTGACTACCCCCAAGCTCTGGGCCCAGCTGAAGGTATTTTGTTTTTTCCAGTTATAGATGTGCTGGAGCTGATGTAGAGTGCTTGACTTTTTATATTTTCTTTATCTGTAGGAAAAAGTGTTGGAGGTACGGGGTCTGACCAATAGCATAAAATAATAAAGTGATATTACTGTGTGAGGATCAGATGGACTGGGGGGTGGTAGCTCAGTCCAGCTGTTCGCTCCCTCACTTACATTCTTTGCCCTCTCCTCAACAGAACAAGGATTCTGCTGTAACTCTTCATTTACAGTTGATACTTAAAGAATGGGCCGGGCACGGTAGCTCACGCCTGTAATCCCAGCACATTGGGAGGTGAGGAGATCGAGACCATCTTGGCTAACACGATGAAACCCCGTCTCTACTAAAAATACAAAAAATTAGCCGGGCGTGGTGGTGGGCGCCTGTAGTACCAGCTACTCGGCAGGCTGCGGCAGGAGAATGGCGTGAACCCGGGAGGCGGAGCTTGTAGTGAGTCGAGATCACGCCATTGCACTCCAGCCTGGGCGACAGAGCCAGACTCCGTCTCAAAAAAAAAAAAAAAAAAAAAAAAAAGAATGGATGAAATTCTCATTTGTGAAAGACAATTTATTGAGCATTTTATATTCGTGAGTAGTGCAAACATTTTAATATCATTATATTAAGAATCTATTGTTTTTTATTAGAGGAGTAATTAAGGTGAGATTGGAGACAAAAAGGGGGTGTTGTTTGCAGAATATAACATCCAAAAATAGACCACTGTGGGATCAGGATTCTTTTGAGCTAAAGGCACTTCAAAAACAGCAATTCAAGAAGAGAATTCTTCTAACCCTTTCTTTCTGAAAACAGGAGATAAAAATTCCAATGTGAAAAATGCTTTCCTTTTACCAGGAGAAAAGAGATTTTTCAGCAGAGTCATAGATGAGATAATTCTGCACAAACACAGCAGCGAGTCATAGCCGAGAGACTTCTATACACAAACAAACCTTGTTAAAATAATCCTATTTTCCTTTAATCTCCCCATATGGTTTACTTTCTCACAATTGCCTCTCTTTAACTTAATATGAAAGCATTTAGTTTTTGCCATTTCTTTGGGTCTTCACTTATGAGGGTTCTCCTGTCCCATAAAATTTACATTACATACATTTGTATGCTTTCGTTCTGCTAATCTGTTTTATGGCAAATTAAATATCAGGTCCAGTTGGAGACCCTAACAGAGTAGAGGTAAAATTTTGCCTCCCTATAACATATTGTGTGCATTAACTGTTGATTGTTCCCAGTTGTTCAGTTTGTCAGGCCTCGGAGCCCAAGCTAAACCATCATACACCCTGTGGCCTCCACGTATACATCCAGATGTCCTGAAGTAACTGAAGAATCACAAAAGAAGTGAAAATGGCCTGTTCCTGCCTTAACTGATGACATTACCTTGTGAAATTCCTTCTCCTGGCTCATCCTAACTCAAAAGCTCTCCCACTGAGCACCTTGTGACCCCCACCCCTGCCAGCCAGGAAACAACCCCCTTTGACTGTAATTTTCCACTACCTACCCAAATTTTGTAAAACGGCCGCACCCCTAATCCCCCTTCACTGACTCTCTTTTCGGACTCAGCCTGCCTGCACCCAGGTGAAATAAACAGCCTTGTTGGTCACACAAACCCTGTTCGGCGGTCTCTTCACAGCGACGCACCTGAAACAGTTAAACAGGGTTTTTCCTGCCCAGTCATCACAAAGTGATGTTATGCTGTAGGCTGAAGTTTATAGCTAATGCTGTTTGTTTCACGGGTCCGTGTGAAGAGATCACCAAATAGGCTTTGTGTGAGCAACATGGCTGTTTATTTCACCTGGGTGTAGGCGGGCTGAGTCCGAAAAAGGAGTCAGCAAAGGTGGTGGGATTATCATGAGTTCTTATAGGTTTTGGGATTGGTGGTGGAGGTAAGAGCAATGTTTTGGGGGCAGGGGATGGATCTCACAAAGTACATTCTCAAGGGTGGGGAGAATTGCAAAGAAACTTCTTAAGGAGACTATAAAGTACATAGGTCTGTTAGGGTGGGGCAGAAATAAATCACAATGGTGGAATGTCATCAGTTAAGCTATTATCACTTCTGTGGCTCTTCAGTTGCTTCAGGTCATCTGAATGTATACGTGCAGGTCGCTGGGGATATGGTGGCTTAGCCTGGGCTCAGAGGCCTGACACTGTTGAAGCCTAAAATCAGTTTTGGTTTGTTAGATTTGGGTGAAAAGGCTAAGATTCTCAGACAAAGAAGTCAAGTTTGGGGTGCATTTTTCAGACTTAAAAATTTAGCAGTAGCCCTTCCAGTTTTTCCAATAGAAGTGATTTACGAATGTTTTCAGAATTTAAAACAACAGTGAGAAGCGTGTATGGAGATTTGAACTACACTCCAGGCTTGGCTATAGGAAAGCACAAAGGCTTCTATGATTATGCACCTTGGAAAAGAGAACAAAGGAATATTTTCAGACAGTTTTAACATGTCACATATGAAAAGCAAAAAAATCTGTCAACACCTTGTACGTTATTACACGCTATGATTTTATAAAAACAATCCTTACTAATACACACATAGTTGCTGCTAGCGATATGGTGTTGGTAGTAAAAACCCAAAAATGAGAGTTCAGGACAATATCCCAACTCTGGGCAGATTTTTAAAGTAGTTATATCTAAAATTAAATCATATTATGTAATATTTATTTGTTTTCCATAGTCTCTGTTCTCATGCCTCGTTCACATTAACTAATTAAAAGTTCCCTATCATCATAACCCGATTTACAGAAGGAGGCATGGTTGCAATGTAACATAGCTAACAATCACCCTCTTCTGAATGAGACAGTACAGTGTGAAGGACAGCAAAACTCCACCCCCATCCTCTTAAGGCTCTGGCTGGACCAGCAAATTAAATTAATATAAAACAGATTAACAGGAGAAAGGTATATGCATTTATTTAATACAGGTTTTACGTGACACAGGTGCTCTCATAAGGAAATGAAGGCCCCAAAAAGCAGTTAGTTACTTATATAATGAATCGGACAAATAGTAAAAGTGTAAAAATGCGTTAAAGCAAAGGCTAGAATATGTAATTGGGTAGAAAAGCAACCAGCAAGTGCTAGTGCAAGGTTTGTACAGAATTCTCTTGGCCTTAGCCTCCCATCCTTGAGAAGAATGTTGCTTTTTTTAAAGTACAGTGAGAACATCGTTCATATAAGATTCTCAGCTACTGCTTCTAAGAAACAGGTCAGATTTCAACAAAACAGGAGGCCAGAGTAATCTTTTCACACCTGCTCTTTTAAGTACCTTTAAATAGTCAATATGTCTTCAAGCACTTGAAAGACTTAAAAAGTCTACCACTCTGGCATATTAATGAAAGCTCTTAATATAAGCCCTTATTAAAATTCTCAGTCGAGGGTATAGCCTCAGATTCAAATAGTAGTGTCGTAAACGGGAGTGAAAAACTAAAGGGATTAAAAAGTGAAACTATTGTGTTGTCTCTCACAGTCCTTAGGTCACTGCCCCACGAGGGGCGGAGCAAAGGGTGAGGCAGCAACGCCTCCTTATCCTCGCTCCCGCTTTCAGTTCTCAATAAGGTCCGATGTTCGTGTATAAAAGCTCGTAGCTTGTCTTTGTTTTTGTATTCTTTCTGTTCAGACTTGCTTGAGTATGTCTGGTCGCGGCAAAGGCGGCAAAGGTTTGGGTAAGGGAGGCGCCAAGCGCCACCGGAAAGTGCTGCGGGATAACATCCAAGGCATTACTAAACCTGCTATTCGGCGCCTTGCTAGGCGTGGTGGAGTTAAACGGATCTCCGGTTTGATTTACGAGGAGACCCGAGGCGTTCTCAAGGTTTTTCTGGAGAACGTGATCCGGGACGCCGTGACATATACGGAGCACGCCAAGCGCAAGACTGTCACTGCCATGGATGTGGTTTACGCGCTCAAGCGCCAAGGACGCACTCTATACGGTTTCGGCGGTTAATATTTTAGTCAGTTTTCCGTCCAATAGGCCCTTTTCAGGGCCGCCCACTCCCTCTCAGAAAGAGCTGTGATCGTATTCTTTAGGAAAATCTCAGCTTTACTCAACCACTTTGCCTAGTAAGAACAACTACAGGCCGGTTGGGAGAGACCAGGTTCTTAGGGCTTGAGCGGCTGCTAAAGCAGAAGTCAGCTGAGCAAACGCGGTCTCTGGGATAAGGGAGCTATGAAGTTTAATGCTATGGTTTTGACACTAAAGGAACTTAACAGTGCAGCGCGAGTCCGATAATGAGTCGTTCAGCTTTTTAGTTTTAAAAACATTGCATTATTTGTACGGGAGTCTTAAGATGCCAGCCGGCTGCAGGTGATTAAGTGGATTAAAACAGATGTCAGGTGTTTCCCAGGCGTTTGACTTAAGCAACGTCAGCAAGTTCTATACATTTAGCCTCCCTGGTAACACCTGCCCTCAACCGCCCCCCTCCCCGTAGCGCCAGAAGCCCTTACTTCCATTTTTAGTTGAGCTTGGCGTCGTGCTGAGTGATGTCACCTACCCTCTCCCCCGAGCAAGACTGGCAGTTAAAGCTGCTTTGCTATTTTCAGTCCTCAGGCTGGAGGCTGTCCTAGGCAGGCTGCCTACGCAGTTTGTAAATTCCCACTTAGTAGACTAAGGGAGTCTGTTTTATAAATACTCACATTTCCTCTGACTCCGAGGTCCGTGGCAGTAGCTATAAAATGGAAGCCGCTTCTGATACAGGATTCTTCGATGACTCTTCCATATTCACTGTACCTGTCAACCCAACGGTCTTCTATTCCTGCCTTAAATTGGAAATTCCAAAACTGATTTTTTTAATTGTGCAAGTTTCAAACTGTACGACCTAGGAAGTGTTTCAAAGTTAGGTGACCAAATTTAGAAGTCAGCCAAATATTCAGCATCTTCGATTTAATAAATACATAGAGGGCTACTTCAGCAAAAAAACAACTTTGTTGTCTGGTTACTTTGCTAACAAGCCTCTCCCCACAGGAGGACATAGTGAATAGATAGTTGAGTAAGTGAGTTCGGGTGAGAGGTCTGAGCTGGAGATAAAAATGTGGCAGACATCAGCAGATAAATGCTGAGACCGGATGAGACGGCTAAAAACTGAAACAATGTAGTACAGCATTGTTTGCAGTAGTAAATGAGTGGGAACTGTAAAGTTTTCATCAGAAGGGACTAGAGTGTGATCTGTATATCCATAAAATAGAGTATCTCTACATAGCCCTACTAAAGAATGAGAAAACTGTACTCCACTACATACTCTGGTGTATTCTGGCTCAGTTCTTGGACTCCTTTTCTCGGCTAACTCAACTAGCCTCACCACTTACAAGCTCTGTGTTCTGTGAAATAGTTTATGTTCAACAGAACACCAAGGCCTAGCTGTAAGTGCCACGTTAACTTCTAGCAATGCCAAAGCCTGTGATAGTGGCAGCTTCCGGCTGTTTCTCATTCCCAGGTTGCCTAACCACCTCTCCAAATTCTGTTTGCTTCCACCCACTTCAAGTTTCAGAACGAAACATAGAGCTTAAGAAAAATAGGCCTGGCACGGTGGCTCACGCCTGTAATTCCAGTACTTTGCAAAGCTGAGGCTGAATGAGATCTCATCTCATTCAAGCCTCTCCTCAAATACCAACCTTAAGAAAGAGACCTCCCATAATCATCCTTTGTAAAATAATATGCTTTTCTGCTCATTTAGCATATGGTATATAACTGACTATCCTCAATAGCATATATATATATAAAATTTCCCCACCTATAACTATATATGTAACAATATATTTAACAGAACAGGGCTGACATTTAACAGGTAGTTTATAGAGGTTTGTTGAATGAATGAATGCTTGAATCTTCTATGTAAGTCTCCAAGCTCCCCACTAAGCCCACTAGAATGCTAACACAATCAATTCCCCATCTCTCATTCCTTGACCTGCCACTGCCTGAAGCAATCAGTGTGCAGTTTCTCTTTAGAAAATCTGGGGGTTAGTCTAGGGGCTGCGAATTAAGCAACATTATCTTCGTTCTGAACAAGGACTGCATGAGTGTTAGGATTGAAGAAGGCCCAAGGTGGTGGCGAGTATGCCTAAGATGAGTATGACCTATCAGCAATGCTATGAGCTAAAAAGGCCAGGCAAAACATAACAGGAGCTAGTCATGGCTATTGTTACAGTGGCTGTAGCTCCCACATGGGTAATCTATATCCACACACCCCTCTACATTGACTCTGGAATTCAGGAAAGGGAATTAAAATTTGCTAACTTATGTACCCCAATGTCTACAACAATATCTGGCATACGAGATCAATAAATATCTTTAAAATACCAGCTAAGAAAGGCATAAAATGATCCACACTCCATACTAGGCTCATTTTTGCTCCTCTGATTCCAGGATGCAGCTATGAATTCTCTCCATTGTCAGTTTTAAATTAAACCAAGCTGGGTACTCAAGAAATGCTGGATGAAAACTGTCAGGTGGAAAACAGGACCTCAAAATACAGAGGAATCCATCACTGAAGCTAACGTAGTGAGGCCGAAATCAGTCCTCTATAACAATGAGCACAATGAGAGGCATTTGTGAATATTTACTCAGATGAGAGTAAGATATTTCCCTATTAGCTAATCTCAAGTTCACATCTGTTTTCCAGCTGAGTTCTGAAGCTAGACGTACTACTGAACACATAATTGCATCAGGAACATCCTTTAAAACTGTGGCTACAATGACTTGACTGGACAAACCCCAGGCTTCCAGGTTTAGCACAGGTGGCCCTTCACAGACCAACATTGCCTATGCTACCAACCTCATGTCCTGCCACCCTGCCTGCATCATTTCTCTCTGCATATATAAAAATATGTAAGTGTATATATATAAAGAAATCAGCTTTATTGATATTTAATATACCATAAAATTTGCCCACTTTAGGTACAATTCAATGAATTTTACCATGTTTACTTAGTTGTACAACCATCATCACAATTTAATTTCAGAATATTTCTATCACCCAAATTTCAATTTCTACGTAAAGGGGGAAAAAAAAAGGCTAACTGCTGAAGGCCCGGTAACACTGAAAAAGGTGACTTTTCTCTATAAAACAGATTTTCATCGCCCCTGAATTTAGTGTCCTGGGTATTCCAGGAGTCTAAATGGGGTTTCAATTTTCAGGATCTTTTAAATCGAGGCAAATTGTATTGGTGGCAATAAATTGAGTATTGCTCTCAGTACTGATTGAGGGATACTTAAAAGTCTCTGTGATTTTATTTCCTAATCGCTAAAAAATAAAAATTAGTAAAAAAAAAAAATTTTTTTTTTTACTAAAACAGGGTTTTGTCCTTTCTCAATAAGCTTTTTAGCTTCTCCTCCGACTCTCCGGCTTGCCTCAGGAAACATTAGCTTATCAGTTCTGATTGGTTGACAGCTACGAATGGCGCTCACTGATTGGGCAGCGCTTCTCTTTGTCCCTTGGAAACTAACACAAATTTTAAACTCAATGTTTTTCCCACTCACTCTATTCAGAGTTGGAATGTCTTTGCTCCCCTACCCACATCTAGTGAGTGAAGGGCAAACTTGCATTTCCAGTAATCTTTCCTTTCTAGTATGTCAGCTCATTATCATTCACATTAACCATACATTGAGCTTCTTGGCTTAATGGATACAGCTCTTCTTTTGTTTAGTTGGGCGGCCCTGAAAAGGGCCTTTGGTTCAGAAATGCAAGCTGGGGAGAAAGCAGCAACCTTAGCCGCCAAAGCCATAAAGGGTGCGTCCCTGGCGCTTGAGCGCGTAGACCACGTCCATAGCAGTGACTGTCTTGCGCTTGGCGTGTTCCGTATAGGTGACAGCGTCACGGATCACGTTCTCCAAGAACACCTTGAGCACCCCGCGAGTCTCCTCGTAGATCAGACCAGAGATCCTCTTGACACCGCCACGCCGGGCCAGACGCCGGATGGCCGGCTTGGTGATGCCCTGGATGTTGTCGCGCAACACCTTGCGGTGGCGCTTGGCACCCCCCTTACCCAAACCCTTCCCGCCCTTACCACGTCCAGACATGATTTCCTAAGAAGTGAACCAAGAGCAAGTGAGAGAGAACAGGGGAACCGATCTTTATATAATCTACGTTACCCCTCCCCCACCCCCAGCGGACACAGAATGAAAAGCGCGCAGGCGGGAAATGTGACGCCTACAGTCCCCTCCCTCAACCCCTCCTCCAAGCCCCAGGAAGTGGCGGGAGCAGCGGTTGGGGGAGGGTGGGGAGAAGGGGGTGGGACCAAGCTGGCTTGACCAATGACTTTTATTTTCTTAACAGAACTACAGGCTTTGAGGAGCTGGGTTAAGAATTAACCAGAGAGAGAGAGAATAGGGGAACCGATCTTTACGTTTAGGGGTAACCGAACATTACCCCTTCCCCCACCCCCAGCGGACACAGAATGAAAAGCGCGCAGGCGGGAAATGTGACGCCTACAGTCCCCTCCCTTACTCCTCCTCCAAGCCCCAGGAAGTGGCGGGAGCGGCGGTTGGGGGAGGGTGGGGAGACGGGGGTGGGACCAAGCTGGCTTGACCAATGACTTTTATTTTCTTAACAGAACTACAGGCTTTGAGGAGCTGGGTTAAGAATTAACCAGAGAGAGAGAGAATAGGGGAACCGATCTTTACGTTTAGGGGTAACCGAACATTACCCCTTCCCCCACCCCCAGCGGACACAGAATGAAAAGCGCGCAGGCGGGAAATGTGACGCCTACAGTCCCCTCCCTTACTCCTCCTCCAAGCCCCAGGAAGTGGCGGGAGCGGCGGTTGGGGGAGGGTGGGGAGACGGGGGTGGGACCAAGCTGGCTTGACCAATGGCTTTTGTTTTCTTAACAGAGCTACAGGCTTTGAGGAACTGGGTTAAGAAATACAAACCCATTCAGACTCCAGAACTATTTTAAGTCGAATGTTTTTCTTTTGAGACTGAGTCTCGCTGTCGCCCAGGCTGGAGTACATTACCGCGATCTCGACTCCCTGAAACTTGTGCCTCCCAGGTTCAAGCGGTTCTCCTGCCTCAGCCTCCCGAGTGTAGTTGGGATTACAGGCGCTCGCCATCACGCCCATCGTGTTATTGTATTTTTCGTAGAGACTGGGTTCGGCCATATTGGCCAGGCTGATCCCAAACTCCTGACCTCTGGTGATCTGCCCGCCTCAGCCTCCCAAAGTGCTCGAATCACAGGCGCGTCACAGTGACCAGCCAAAATCGAATGGTTTTGAAGCCTTCAGTGGCAAACATTAAAATGAAAAGTGCTCCCAATGGATTCCCTTTCGTCTGTAGATTGGCTTCTTACAGCTACCTTACTTGAAAAGGTGGTGGCTCTGAAAAGAGCCTTTGATTGGACCGTCAGAGCTGCCGGAGTAATCATGCCCGCTCTCCGCGGATGCGGCGAGCGAGCTGGATGTCCTTGGGCATGATAGTGACACGCTTGGCGTGGATGGCGCACAGGTTAGTGTCCTCAAACAGCCCAACTAAGTAGGCCTCGCACGCCTCCTGCAAAGCCATCACAGCAGAGCTCTGGAAGCGCAGGTCTGTTTTAAAGTCCTGCGCAATCTCGCGCACTAGGCGCTGGAAAGGTAGTTTACGAATCAGCAGTTCGGTGGATTTCTGATAACGGCGGATCTCGCGCAGAGCCACAGTACCGGGCCGGTAGCGGTGGGGCTTTTTCACACCGCCGGTGGCCGGAGCACTCTTGCGGGCTGCCTTAGTGGCCAACTGTTTGCGTGGCGCCTTGCCACCAGTAGACTTCCGAGCAGTTTGCTTAGTACGAGCCATAATAGGAAAACAGCACAATGTAACACCCAACACCAGCGCAAATACGTTCGCCAGCTTCTCTGCTATTTATAGTGAGTAAAGTGCAGTGATTGGATGATAGAAGACGCTAAATATGACGTTACGAGTTCTGATTGGTCTATCTTTAAGCCTCAACAATCGTGCAGTTTCACTGGCTACTATATTCTATTCCAACTCTACAGATTATTATTTTTAAAGTGGTATTATTATTACTATTATTATTATTTTATTTCACTTTTGCTTTGTTCCCCAAGCTGGCTTTAACTTGGGCTCAAAGGATCTTCCCGCCTCAGCGTCCGGACTAGCTGGGATTACAGGGGAGCGCCACCGCGCCGGCTTGTACTTTAATTTTTTAATCTGTTGTCCTCTTATACATCTGGTTTTCATAACCTGAAGGCTGTGTTTATTTTCCATAAAACAAGGCATTGATTCCAAAGGTATTATAATTCTCCAATTCTGTATAGCCTTCAGCTCTTTAGGAGAAAAAAAAAAAAGAGGGAATCCTCCTCTCCGGAAATGTACCCTTAACGGGAATTTCTGAAACCTTTCACAATAATTGCATTCCTTTGTAATGCTTTAATTGACTTAGTAGCGCTATTGAAATCTACAAAGCCTCTCAAACATAGTAGGATTACACTATTCCTCATAGAAATATTTTCTATGAGACGTCTTTCTCTTGATTATGCTCTTTGAATCCTAAACTTGCAGTGTTCTGCAGCTCTTGTTTTCTAAGTCTAGGTGTACTCTGCCAGTCAATAAATGGCGTTTCTCCAGCACTGCCGCCAGGTACCACCAGCTGGGAATTGTTGCTCTTGCGGAGCAGGAGGTGGACTTGGCCCAAGAGAAACTGGATGGTAGTCCGCAAGGAACATAATTTAGCACTGCCAAGCGCTAATGTAATCCTTTTAAAAGTCTCAAAATGCTAAAAAGTGGATTGTGACCTTTTTAAATTCACAGGAGACAGGCCACTTTCTATCTTTTGATTGGTTTAGGCTATTTTCTTGAACAGCCATTTAGAAAGCAGATCTATCATCCTTTATTTGCATGGAGCGTTCCCATTTTATTTGAAGCCAGTTTAACCCAAAGGAAACAAGGGAGGCAGAACCCATTATTTAAAGTGGAAGCTCCTGAATCAGATAATTCGGAGTATTTCCTTTTTAAAAGTTGCGTTTTTTTCAGATACCTCGCTTATTACATTAAGAAAGGTTTATATCTTTCATAAAGGGTTTACTTACAAAAACCTTCCAATTTTGTATACCTGTGTTTCATAACTAACCGTCAAACCAAGATGTATAGTTTCCAAATGTTATTTTCCAAATTTTAAGAAATTACGTGAAATATTTGAATGCGTGGCTTCTCAATAAAATAGACGTAGGAAACACTGGTAAAGAAGATGGGTACAATAGTTATCTGGGACTACTACATTATTTGGTTGGCACGTTGTTTGAAGAAAAAGGGAAAAAGCTCAGGTTACTTAGCACAGTTCGGACTCATTTAAAAACTACAACAGTACGAACGGAAATAGACCGCATTCCCTCACTCTCCGCTGTGTTAGGGGGTTATCCAGAATAGGATTGTAGAAGTGGATGTCTATTTAATAGTTTTTTTGTTCTCCCGTTAGCTGAGTCTCTGATTGGCAATGTGAGATCGTTTTAGCTTATTGATAATTTGAAATGCTCTTAACAGCCACAAACAAGCTAAAGAGAGGTTACCATAAAATCTTATCCCCAGGGTGTGCTTACACTTACCGTTTGTTTTCACACTAAGGAGACTTAACTCCCAGCAGAATGCCTGTCGGGGAACCAGTTTCTTGGACCCAGCATTTTACGCCTTTCGCAGGTTTGTTAGGCCCATAAATCTTTGTTGAATAAAACAATGAGTTGACCATGTCATGGTGCGCTCATTGCATGTGCTGACATGGAACACAGGTTGTAAACCTTAACACCCATTTGGGGCATGTTGTATGGATGAAAAGGGCATTGGAAATTCCTGAAGTGCATCCCACATTGGACTGTGGAAGTAAGTTGCAAGTGCAGAAACGTTTCCACACTTGCAGTTTGAGTATTAATTGCGGCGTTAGTGAATTCCGGTGTTGTCTACGATTCATTCTTCTTTGACGTGAAAGGTATTCGCGAGACACATTGCTCTAAAACATTGCCAGAAAATGTAAGAGTTGATGACTACTAGCCCTAACACGGCCTAAAACCCGCACTTTCCTCTTTCTCCCCAACTATTCAAAACACTGTATTTTACATTTCTTGCAAATTAAAAACTAACATCTCTGGCAACGGACCTCTAAAAATTTCTAATAAAACTCCTTGGATGCTTGTGGGGCTGCATTTGCAAACCGCTCCCCATCAACCTACTCCCTAAAAAAGAGCTGCTTTTTGGGAGACAAGCGGCACCCTCTGATGTTACTGGGCGGCAGTCGGCCTACAATTTCCTTCACAATGAGGCAATCGGAGCGGCTTTTTCGGTGTGTTTGCTTGCGTTAAGGGGAGCAGGACCATAGGCCCTAGAGGCCCCCAGGTGCTCTCTGAGACTGGGGGAAACCCTCTGCAGCGCGCAGGGGGCGCTAGGGTGCGAGGGGCGGGCACTGACGGGCACCAATCACTGCGCAGTCCCACCCTATAAATAGGCTGAGTCGGGGCCTTTTTTTCCCGCATCCTGCTTGGTCAGGTTTATACCAGTTTACTTGGTGTGCTGTATTAGTCACCATGTCCGAAACGGCGCCTCCGGCTCCCGCCGCTTCTGCTGCTCCTGAGAAACCTTCTGCTAGCAGGAAGGGAAAGAGACCTGCTAAGGTTGCAGCGGCCACTAAGAAAAAGCCCGCTGGCCCTTCCGTGTCAGAGCTGATCGTGCAGGCTGCCTCCTCCTCCAAGGAGCGTGGTGGTGTGTCGTTGGCTGCTCTTAAAAAGGCGCTGGCGGCCGCGGGCTACGATGTGGAGAAGAACAACAGCCGCATTAAGCTGGGTATTAAGAGCCTGGTAAGCAAGGGAACGTTGGTGCAGACGAAGGGCACCGGCGCCTCGGGTTCCTTCAAACTCAACAAGAAGGCATCCTCCGTGGAAACCAAGCCCGGCGCTTCAAGGGTGGCTGCAAAAACCAAGGCAACGGGTGCATCTAAAAAGCCCAAAAAGGCCACGGGGGTTAGCAAAAAGAACGTCAAGACTCCGAAAAATGCTAAAAAGCCTGCGGCAACAAAGAAATCCTCTAAGAGTCCCAAAAAACCCAAAGCTGTAAAACCCAAGAAAGTAGCTAAAAGCCCTGCTAAAACTAAGGCCATAAAACCCAAGGCGGCCAAGGCTAAGGTGACGAAGCCAAAGACTGCCAAACCCAAGAAAGCGGCACCCAAGAAAAAGTAAATTCGGTTGGAAACTTCTACTAACCCAACGGCTCTTTTAAGAGCCACCTACACACTTCGGGAAAAGAGCTCTAATACACAGATGAAATTCCCCAAGCAAATGCAATACGCCCTCATTTATATTAGAATCACTTGGAGAGTCAATAGGAACTTTAACATAGGTTGAGTAGTAAATTCTTGCCAGATGAGGCTATCAAAGATAGCAAGGTGAATTCAAATGCACCGAGTTAAAGTCGAATTTTAGATCACCTGTTTGTTGCTTTTTTTTTTTTTTTTAAAGTAGCCCGAAGTCCCGCATCTCACGACCCCAAGCTAATTAGTCATAACTGTAACAAACCAAGGTTGAAGCCTAGTCCCAGGCTTGAGGCTTTTTTATTATGCAAGGTTAAAGTGCGGACATTGCGTTCTTGGGTCAATATTGCTAAAGTAGCCTTTTCCGAAATTGGGTGGTCCTAAGAAATGCTTCTGGGATAGTTGGCAAAATTCATGGCTTAATCACGCTCTCTCCGCAGGAGTGGCTAGAGAGGTGTCTGTCCTTGGGAATGACGGTGACCCTGCTGGCGTGACTGGCGCCCACGTTGGCGTCCTCTGAAATCCCCACCAGGTAGGCCTAGCTCGCTCGCTTTCTGCAGCGCCATCATGACAAAGCTTTGAAACGCAAAATGCTCTTGCTTTGCGCAGCGCTTTACCATGGGTGCACTTACAGGCTGTCGACTTGGTTTAGGCCCTCATCAGGACAAAGGAGCTTAGTTGCAATGGAGTTTTAGAGCTGCAACTCTAAAGCCCTCGCTCGGTTTCTCTGTTTTTAGAAACAGTAGCGACCTGATTGGATAATATTTGAAAATTACTGTGCTTAACTGGATCGTGTTTCATCAATCGTGCAGGATTTTCAACCCTGGTGGAGCCCACACATTCAATACTGAAGATCCTTTTCTCAGAACTGCCCCTTTAAGCTTTTGCAATTTTAATTCTGGGGTTCAGATTTTAATAACTGAACTTTTTTGTTTACATCTGACAAAAAGAGTATATGATGAGCCAAGTTTACTCACTTAGTGCAGCTCAATTCTAAAAGTTTATTTTTGCGTGTGTGCATATGAGTTAATAATTAGTTGTATTTTTCAAACGGTCGGTCTTTTTTCAATTGTTTTGCTTAGCTCCTTCCATCGTCTAAAGTCAGGGATACAGGCACATCACATCCCTGTTCCCCCTTCCTCAAACTAATATGTAGCTACCTGTTTTTCTTTAAAAAAAAAAATAAATTATCACCTATTTCTGTGAGAAATATACATGTTTTTCTTTGAACTAAGTATTTTACATACACCTATCTATATACATGCATAGTTTTTTGTTTTTTTTAAAAAAAAAAAAGTTATCTTTTGAGACTGGGTCTCAGTCTGTTGCCCAGGCTGGACTGCAGTGGCATAATCACAGCCCACTGTAACCTCCAACTCCTGGATTCAAGCTATCCTGCAGCCTCAGCATCCAGAGTAACTGGGATTGCATGGACACACCACCATGCTGGGCTAATTTTTTATTTTTATTTTTTGTGGAGATAGTCCCACCATACTGTCCAGGCTGGTCTAGAAATGGCCTCAAGCGATCATCGGCCTCCCAAAGTGTTGGGACTACAGTCACTGTGCCTGGCTCCGTATGCATAATTGTTTTGTCTTTTGATTAGGGTTATTAATTTAAAAAACAAAAAAAGGCTGGGCGCAGTGGCTCACGCCTGTAATCCCAGCACTTTGGGAAGCCGAGTAGGCAGATTGCTTGAGCTCAGGAGTTCAAGACCAGCCTGCGCAACATGGTGAAATCCCGTCTTGACAAAAAATACAAAAAATTAGGCCCGGTGGCACGCACCTGTAGTCCCAGCTACTTGGGAGGCTGGGGTGGGAGGATGACTGGAACCTGGGAGGTAGAGGCTGCAGTGAGCAGAGATCGTGCTGCCATGCACTCAAGCCTGGGTGACAGAATGAGACCCAGTCTCAAAACAAAAATAATAAAAATTTTGTACAATGATGTTATATACACTTCTGCATGTTGCTTTTCTCTTAACCAAACATTTCTAAAACCCTGTCATGAAAAAAGAGATCCTTCACATGGAGTAGCATAAGTTATTCATCCATTTCTTATTGATAAGCATTGATGTTTCCAGTTACCACTGCTGAACATGGTGCAATTGAATAGAATTCCAGGGCTGAGATTGTTAGGTTGTATTTTATTATTTTATTTATTTATTTATTTATTTAGACAGAGTCTCGCTCTGTCGCCCATGATGGAGTACAGTGGCATGACCTCAGCTGCAACCTTCGCTTCCTGAGTTCAAGCCATTCTCATGCCTCCGGTCTCCCGAGAAGCTGGGATTACAGGTGCCTGCCACCATGCCTGGCTAATTTTTATATTTTTAGTAGAGATGGGGTTTCACCATGTTGTCCAGACTGGTCTCAAACTCCTGACCTCAAGTGATCTGGCCACCTCGGCCTCCCAAAGTGCTGGGATTACAGGTGTGAGCCATGGCGCCAGACCTGAACTTTGTCTTCTGTTTCATCAGTCCTTCTGTCGGTTCAAGCACCAATATCACACTGAAGACTGATGATTCTATATAAATATGGTAAAGACTGTACACCCTTACTGTTCTTATTTTTTAATTTTAAGGCAATTTTAGATTCCAGCTTTCCAAAGAATTGTGGAATGCTTAGAGCTACAGAAGCCTCGGAAGTCATTTAGTTTTTGTTTTATCAGAGAAAATTCTGTAGAGACCACCTCTGTCCTACTCTCACTGAGTACCATCCATAGTACCCCCCATCAGCTTTAAAGGGCAATAATACCTTATGGACATGATGCTTTTCCTCAAATATATTCTAAGCCATGGTCAATGCAAAAAAGTGAGAAGGAAAGTGGAATAAGTTGTTATCTAAGAATCACTGGGTGCTATCTTTAAACTGATTTATCACTCCCTCTTCCAAACTCTCCTGAAGGTCACTCTGCTTCCCTTACTACATAAGAACTCCTAACTCCAAGGGAGGAGGATAAGTTATTCTTATTCTATGCTTAGAAAAAGAGAAAATGGGTTTGGTAAGCGTCCACTTTCTGCTACTATTCTCTATGTTTCTGTGTTTTTTATAGGATCATTCACTTATTGGTTGGCTCTTGAGAGGGAATGCAAGGTTCAAGGAGAGAAGCCTAGATCCTGCCTGTATAGAACCTCATGATGGTATGCTTCTCTAAAATGAGGCCTGAAGGAGACATGTTGAAAGTGACCCATAAATCTGCAGTATCTCATGTCTCTCAATGGGGAGAAGGAGTACTATGGGAAATAGCATTAGGTCAATGACAGTAACAACTCCCAGGTGAGTTGATTTATTCTTTTATTTATAAAGTTGTTAATATGCCACATAGTCCCTAATTTTGCCACAAATAGTCATTATTTTAATTTCATATTTCAATATTGATAAATGAAGGAAAAATGAGTAGCAGTTAAGCAGTCCATAAACCTACATATAGCAAATTGGAGATTTTAAAATTGATTCTGGGTGCTTAAAATCCTTCTTGTGGAAAAACATTTTTCTTATTACAAGATTTCAACATTCTTTAAACTGAGAAGCATAACATATAAACAGAAAATCATAGCAAAACAAAAATTCAAAGCTCAATGAGTGAACACCATAATAATTGCCACACAAGTAAAAAGAAACAGAGAATCAGCCAATCCTCCCAGAGCCGCTGATGCTTGCTTCCAGTCACATATCACTCCATCTGCCCTAAACATAACCCCTATTTTGATTTCTAATGCTGTAATTTAGTATGCCTGTTTTTGAAACATATAAAATGGAAATAAAACATATGTAATCCTATGTACCTGACATCTTTCACTCCAGAACATTAGGTTTGAACAGATTCATCTGTGTTGCTGTGTATAACTTCAATTCATTTTTATTGTTATATAATATTCCATTTTATGAGTGTGCAACAATTTAGGTGTCTACTGTTGATGCATATTTGCTTCCTTTTTTTCAGCTAACATAAACAATACTGTGAATATTCCTGTGTATGTGTCTTAGTATATATAGGAATACATACTTTGTATATCTAGGAGAGGAATTGTTGGGTCAAATGCTAAACTCTTTTTGAAAGTGGTGATTTAGGTTTACATGCGATGAAATGAAAATTAAAACCACAGTTATAAATAGACATGGATGAACCTCACAAACCTAATGTTGATGGAATCTAGCTGGGAATTCTTATTCTTCCATATACTTTCCAATATTTTTTTTCCAATTAAAATTTTTAGTCTTTTGAAGATGTTATCCATTGTGGCAGATAGATGTGCAGTAGTATCTCATTATGGTTTTATTTTACATCTTTTGCCCATTTTTCTTATTTGGATTGTGTATCAGTCTACTTGGGCTGCCATAACAAAAATACCAGACTAGGTAGCTTAAACAAAAGGAATTTATTATCTCACAGTTCTAGAGGCCAGGCCAGAAATCCTAAATCGAGGTGCCAAGAGATTCAGTTTCTAGTGAGGGCTCTCTTATTGACCTGATGATAGTTGCTGTCTTAGATTGTTTGGTGCTGAACAGAATACTGGAGACCAAGTAATTTATAAAGAATACAGATTTATTTCTTACAATTCTGGTGGCTATAAAGCCCGTGGTCAAGGGGCCCACCTCTGGCAAGGGCCTTCTTACTGTGTCATCTCATGGCAGATGTGAGATGTCATCTCATATTCAAACCACAGCAGTCACCTTTTGTGTCCTCATGTGGCCTCTTCATATGCCCATAAAATGATCTCATGTCTTGTCTTTTTCTTATAAGGACACCAGATCTATCAGACCACTGGTCCACACTTATGACCTCATTTAGCCTTAATTATCTCCATAAAGTCCCAAAATCCCTATCTCCAAATATAGTCACATTGGGTATTAGAGTTTCAACATCAATTTTGGGGGAACACAATTTAGTCCAAACAGATTGTGATTTTTCTTGCTGGTTTAAGATAGCCGTCTTTTTGTCTTTTTTTTTTTTTTTTTTTTTTTTGAGATGGAGTCTTGCTGTGTCACCCAGGCTGGAGTGCAGTGGCACTGTCTCAGCTCACTGCAACCTCCACCTCATGGGTTCAAGAAATTCTCCTCCTCCCAAGTAGCTGGGACTACAGGTGTATACCACCATGCCCTGCTAATTTTTGTATTTTTGGTAGAGACAGGGTTTCACCATGTTGGCCAGGCTGGTCTCTAACTCCTGACCTCAAGTGATCCACCCGCCTTGGCCTCCCAAAATGCTGAAATTACTGGTGTGAGCCACTGAACCTGGCCTGTCTTTCCTGTTTTAAGTTTTTAAATTTTGCTCACGAGCCCTTTGTCCATTTTATGTGTTGCAGGTGTTTCCTCTGTAACTTGTCTTCTCTCTGTCACTGAGGCTGGCGTGCAGTGGCACAATCACAGCTCACTGCAGCCTCCACCTCCCAGAATCAAGCGATCCTCCCACTTCATCCTCCCTAGTAGATGGGACTATATGTGCAGGCCACCATGCCCAGCTAATCTTTGTATTTTTTTTGTAGAGATGATGCTGTTGCCCAACCTGGTCTCAAACTCCTGGGCTCAAGCAATCCATCAACCTTGGCCTCCCAAAGTGCTAGGAGCCAGGAGCCACCACTGCATCCAACCAATGATATCTCATGATGCATCAGAGTCATTAATTTAATGTACTCGAATTAATCACAGTGCCCTTTTAAGCCCAAGCTTTTTTGTATCTTGTTTAAAAAATCATTTTCTATTTCAAGGTCATGAAGATCTTATTTTATAATACCTTCTTGTGAAATTAGTTCTCAAGACTACCCTCACTTCTAATACCAATTGTAAGTTGGGAGGTCTGTGGTTCCCATCAACCTTAGGTTACTAATTTGCTAAAAGGACTCACAGAACTTGCTGAAGCTGTTAGCCTCATGCTTACAATTTATTATAGGATATATAGCTTATTATATGTCATTCCAATGCATGTAAAATTATACAACTACCTTTAAAAAGATTTTAGCATTTGACCCAACAATTCCACTCTTAGGTATACAAACAGCCAAACAGCAGATATGTGTGCACCTATATACCAAGACACATACACAGCAAAATTCATTGTTTGTAATAGTTGAAAAGGGGAAACAAGGAATACAAATTAAAATCAGCTGAGGAAAGAAACACACAGGGCAGTATTATGGATCGAATTGTATGCAGACCTCCCTTGTCCCCAGAAGATATGTTTAAAGTCCCAACTCCCAGTACCTCAGAATTGTGGCCTTATTTGGAAATAGGATAGTTGCAGATATAATTAGTTAAGATGAGGTTATATTATAGTATGATGGGCTGGTGACTTATAAGAAGTAGTGTGTGTGTGTGTATATATATATATATTTAAATAGAACTAGTATTCTTCTAAGGTGGTCATGTGAAGACAGACACACACAGGCAGAGACTGCAGTTACGCAGCTGCAGGCCAAGGAATGTCAAAGGTTGCCAGCAAGTACGAGAAGCTAGGAAGAGTCAAGGAAGGATTTTCCTACAGACTTCAGAGGAAGCAGAGATCTAATGATACCTTCATGTCAGATTTCTAGCTTCCAGAACTGCAAGAGAATGTATTTGTTGTTTTAAGCCACCCTAGCTTCTGGCTCTTTGTTACAGCAGCCCTAGGAAACTAATATAGGCACAATCCAGGCAAGTTCCAAATATGAGCTTCCAGTTGTCCTCTCCCAGTAATATCATGAACAGTATTACTTTCCCAGCATTAATGTGTGACAATACACATGAAGGACAGAGCAGTCCCCACTTATGCACAAAAGATATGTTCCAGGATCCCCAGTGGATACCTGAAACCATGGATAGTACTGAACTCTATATAACTTTTTTTTTCCTACACATACATAGCTATGATAAAGCTTAATTTATAAATTAGGCACAGTAAGAGATTAATAACAATAAAATAGAATTGTTAATAATATACTTTATAAAAGTTAGGTGAATGTTTATTTCTGAAATTTACCATTTATTATTTTTGGACTGCAGTAGACCACAAGGAACTAAAACCATGTAGAGACTAGATACAGGATAACTGTATCTGCCAGTCAAGGAAGCTCACCCACCCGAGCCTCAGTGTGCAGTTTTAGTGGCCTGCCATGGTTGACTGCTCACATGGCTGATCTTTTAGTCTACCTCCACAGGTAGAGCTGATACTGTGTGGCTGAAAGTTCCTATTATAAATCACATTGTTGACTGTGTGGTAGTCAAAACCTCCAGGTAAACAAAGACACACTTATCAGGGAGGACATTTCAAGGGTCTAAAATTCATCTCCCAGTAGCTGAGGGCAAAGGCTAGACCTCTTTTTGGGTAAGATTAATTTTTTACCATATACTGTTATAAGCTTTATTTTGCTTTTCATGTTTAGTTCCCCTGGAATTTTTTTTTGTGTATAGTGTGAAGTAGGGGGTCAAGTTTCTTTGGTTTTTTCCTTTTTGTTCTTTTTCTGTTTAAAAGGATATACAATTGTCCCATGCCATTTATTTACAAGAGTCCTTTCACCACGGTTGTATGGTGCCACTTTAGATGTAAATCAGTGTCCATATTTGTTTAAGCCTGTTCCATTCATTTGTTTGTCTATTTTTGGACAACAAAATCCTGATTATTGTCATTTTATCGGTTTTGATATTTAATAGAGCAGCAGCTCTGTCTTGTTATTTTTAAAGAATGCACTGATTATTCTTGGGTCCTTGGATTTGTATATTAAATTTGAACCCTGTTTGTCAATTTCTATCATAAAGCTTATTGGGAATCTGATTAGGATTACAATGGATTTGTAGATCAGTTTGGGGACAATTAATACCTTTAAAATATTGACCACTTCAACTGTAAATATATTCCTCCATTAGTTTTCCTGTTTAATTTCTCTGAGTAATACATTATAGTTTTCTTCGTAGAAGTCATATATGTAGAAAATTCAAAGGCCAAGTGCGGTAGCTCACGTCTGTAATACCAGCACTTTGGGAGGCTGAGGTGGGTGGATAACCTGAGGTCAGGAGTTTGAGACCAGCCTCGCCAACATGGCGAAACCTCGTCTCTAGTAAAAATACAAAAATTAGCTGGGTGTGGTGGCGGGTGCCTGTAATCCCAGCTAATCAGGAGGCTGAGGCAGGAGAATGGCTTGAACCCAGGAGGCAGAGGTTGCAGTGAGCCAAGTTCCTGTTACTACACCCCACCCTGGGCAACAGAGCAAGACTTCGTCTCAAAAAAAAACAAACAAAAAAAAAGAACATTTAAATAATCGATGTAGATAATTCAAATAACTAAAAAATGAATAGTTATTAAAGTATCAGGACATAAAAGCAAAAAAATCAATAACCTTCATATATACAAAGTGGCCAGTTAGAGAAAAAAAAAAAGAATAGACAAGACTTAAAAAGGCTGGGAATCTCCCTGAAAATCTTTGAGAGCCTTGGCCCTGCCCTCAGGGATTTCTCTGGCTTCATGCCCAGATATAGGTACAGTTCCTTGTTTAAAAAATATTACCCCATCAATCAAGAAGGGGCTCCTTCCCCAGAGCATAAGGACCTCCTTAACACAGGACACTAGATATCTAAGGGACACCTCTCAAGGAAGTTAGACTTCCAAGGAATGGTGTTTCCTCTGTCCCCAAACCCTGGAACTCACAGCACAACTGCTCCTTGGAGTTCAGTTTCAAATCTACAAGGCCGTCATGAAGGTTGCAGACCAAGTCCATGGCCTCAGTGTCTGGATGTACAGTGGCTTTGGCACCTGAATGTGAGAACATGATCTCCCTGAAACCACCACAAATATTGTTTCATGTTATATATGTTTTTGCTTATCTGAAATTCCTTTTCTTTAAAAGTTCAATTTACATATTTTTCAAGCCCCTGAACAAGCTTCATGAGCATTTATTGAACCCACAACTTTTAAAACCTACTGAACACTTTGCTATATGTTGTCATTCACTATCCACCAATTATTTAATTATTGATCAATATTCTTTCCTTAGTGTTGGGATCATTTATACATGTATTTCTTTTATATTGCATATTTTATATTTCTGCATTACAGTTATTACATATTACTTTTGCTACAGTAATAGTTCAGAAGTGTACATCCAAAATTTAGCTGTGGAGTGAATGGACTGAGTGAGGCAGAACTGGAGGCAAGAAAATGTCACAGTAATTGTAAAAAAGATAATGTACAATTAGAGCAAGAAAGTAGCAGTGAAATTGAAGAAATATAGATGTGTTTGAGAGAAAATTGGGAGGTAGAATCAACAGCTTAGATGTAAGGATGAGAAGGGTCAAGGATGACACTAGGGTTTTTAACTGGACCAAGTAGGTAGATGGAACATTTCTTCCCGAAAGGGCAGATCAGATCATCTGTTGTCTCAAACGGCATGAAGAGTAGAAAGCCTGGGACAGATCCTGAGATGACCAATACCCATGGTGCAGGGAGAGGGAGAGAGATCTGCTAAAAAGACTGCAAATGTCAGGATAGTAGAAAATCATGAGTGTGTGATGTCCTGGAAGTTCATGTTTGAGAACATTTAAATGGTAAGTCTGACAAAAAGCTGGAGGCCAACTGTGGACTCCCATGAGAGTGAGGAGCTCCCACACTTTTGTGGGCATCGGAAAGCCCACCAGGTACTTACAGTGAAGATCTGAGAAGGATCCTCTTGTGGCTTTGGCAGGGAGAGAAGAATCATTATGAAATACACCCAGAACATTCTTCAAAACAAAGGCCTACTCTCAAGGGGAAAAACCCTTTGCCAGAGTCTTATCCCAGTTGGGAGAAGGTAATTCTTCCCACTGCAGCCTCCTCTAGGCTTTCTGTCTCAGTTAAGGGAGGAAAAATAGTCAACAGGGGTCAGAGCTTCATGAAAATAAATTGGAAATGGTGCAGCCAGGAAAGGAGCAAAGGTCTGAGGAGGAGGAGGAGGAAGAGGAGTTGTTGTACCATTATAAACACTTGTGAAGGTCCCAGCCCCAAGATACAGGTGTGCTAATAAACTGAGGCTTAACATTTTGAGTACAGAATGCTTCCTCTCCCTAACACCATCAAGACTCCAATTGAATAACAATGAATTATGAATGAAAGAGCTGTAAGGAGAGACAAAAATGAGAATGAGACAAGTGTTGATATCTAGAGATGCCAAAAAGGCAAGGAAGATAACTAAAAAGGCACTCTGGATTTAGAAATAGGAAGTCATTAGTGACCTTGTAAATAATGGAGCCAGAGGAATACCAGGGGCAGAAGCCTCACTATAGTGTGTTGCACCTGTCAGAACAGAGGCAGGAGGTGTAACTGACTCTCCCACAGTGTGGCTTTGGAAGAGAGAAGTCAGCAGCTGGATGGAGATTTGGGAGAGGGAAAGCTTTTTTTTTCCCATTGGAAAAGACTGAGCTATGTGTAAATAGAATAAGACGTTAATAGAGGGGAAGGGTGTAGTCACAGGAAAGAGGGCAGACAAAAACAAGTGCACAGTTATCTGAGGAGGGAAACAATGGGATCAAGCTGTAAGTATATAAATTTGTCTTGATAGAAGAATCCTTGATCTGGTTTATTCAGTGTTTGGTTCAAACCCAGATCCCTGTTCTGCCTGTCTCTGACTTGCTCTGTGCCCCAGAAGCCCAGCTTCTATAGATGGCATTAACTGGGCAGCCCTGCCCTCTGGCACCAGCTGGTTTTGGCCAGTGATCAGCCCAGCAGGAAAGTAGATGGCAAAGGAGAGAGAGGTCAGTGTACTTATTCCCTGCATCACCCCCCTGCTCGGTGCCCACCAAGCTCTTCCTCCACAGTCCCAGCTCTGGCCTGGCTCTGGTTACAGGATTCCCTCCCATTGCCTCTTCAGATTTAAAGGTGTGTCTGTCAGGGTGTAACTGGGAGCTAGAAATTGCACTGAAATTGAACAAATAATTTTATGGGAATGGTCGTTAATTGGTTATAAGAGGACTGAAAATGGAAAAGTGGAACTAAAGTATCAGAGACAGTAACGACAGAAAGCAACTACCACCTCCAGGGTTAGGAGAACAAGGAAAAGATTCTTTGAAGACATCCCCAGAACTAGGACCTCTGAGGAGTGGATGCTGGACCACTGATGTTGATGTGTCTGTAGACAGAGGCATGATGAAGCTGATTTTAGGAGCATGGAAGATCTCCAAACTGAAGCCAACTGCTGTTACTGGATTCAACTGCCACTGCCAGGTCGAAGAACCCATTCTGTGAGGATGTCAACAAACAAAGTGGGACATCTTTTCACATTCTTCCAGTCCTCTAGCCTTCCTCCAGTGCTTCCTATTGGTAGTTTGGGGAGGCGCCTAGCAAAGCGGGATTGGAAAAGATAGAAAGGACTAAATCTTCATAATCAGCACAGGGTGACATTGGATCACCACTGTTGCTGATCTTGGGCTGCCTCATACCCCTTGTTCTTCCCATTAGCCCTGTCACAACTCTGTAGATAACCCTTAATTATATGCCCTTCATATATTCTTTTGGTTTAACTTTTTCTGTTGGAATCCTAATATGGCACTCCTCCATTTTTCAGGACTGAAAGAGTATAAGATTATCTTTTACTAAAAAAAAAGAGACAAAACTGATCTAATTCCTGATCATTACATAATCTATACATGTATCAAAATATCACATAGTACCCCATAAATATGTACAACTGTGTCATTAAAAATTAAAATTAAAAGATGGTAAATATAGCTCTGTCAGGCAGTTGGCATTTTACCACGATGGCTTTTATTTCCCCCATTAAGTGGGGAGTGAGGAAGCAGCTGAAAATAGGTGCTTATAGGGGTTTAGAGGGGCTCAAAGCTTTGAGAGAGGAGAATGTCTGAAAGAGCTGCCAAATAGCATGCAGGTCCCATGAGGGCAGAGCCTCTACTCATTCACCAGTGCCTCCTCAATACCTACACTTAAGCCTCACACAAAGTGTGTGCTTAATAAGTATTTGCTGAGTATGTAAAGTGGAGACAGAACCAATCTGGCAAACTTTGTAGGACTGGTGGGCGATGATCAGTCAGGTAAAATCTGTGGATATAAATTTATATTGATCAAAAAATTCAAGGTTAGGTGTTTTTCTTCAGTCACGCTCAGCCATGCTTCAGCCATGCTTAACTCTTCCTGTAGCCACAGAAAAAGGTTTACCCATAATTGAGCTGTGGCTGTGTCTGTAAAGACCATGGTGCAAGGGAGTTGGAGACATAGAAACATTTTTGAAGTAATGGGTAATGGAAGCATGCTACCAGGGAAAGGAAAGAATTGGCAATAGGAAGGAACAGAGATCTGTGGTCCTATGTCCCCTGAGCATATTCCCATGTTAAAGCTAATTCAGTTTTCAATCATCATTAAAATTTTCTTCCTAAATGTATGGCCATTCTTTTCCACAACCACACTAAAACTTTATTACCTCTGGCAAGTGACTATGCAAGTAACTAAGAGCAAAAAATCCACAACTACCATTTGAGCTATAAATTTAGGGAAGTCATCTGGATATTATCTAAGTGACCCTCCACTGAATGTCAATATCTTTGCATATGTGATTTAAATCTGGGCCTTCACAACACCATAAACTGTTCTTGTCTTGAATATCCAGATTGAAGGGAATAAACTGAGTAGTTACGAGTCCTGAAGCTAGAAAGATGGAAATCCCATTTGCTCATCAGAAAGCCTTAGAGCTTGGGGGCTGGAGGGTCCTGTCTCACTGGGACAGAGGGGTTCTTTCCTCCCTGTCTGACACAGTCTGATAACTAGAGAAGCCGGCCAACTTATTCTCCAGGAAGGAGCCATCTTAGTTCCTCCTGAAATGTTCATATTTAGAAATTATTGTTTGTCAGTAATTTAACCCCTTATGGGCTTGCCTTGTGGTCCATATCACTGAATGCAGAGCTTGCCTGGAAGAATTGTGAGGGCCATTCCATCTTCCAAGCTGTAGAGTTTAGTACTTCTTTAAAATTGCTGCTGGACTCTATATTTGAACACAAAGAATCATTTGGGTGTGGTAGCTCATGCCTGTAATCCTATCGCTTTGGGAGACTGAGGTAGGAGGATCATTTGATGCCAGGAGGACCACTTGAGACCACCCTGGGCAACATAGCAAGACCCTGTCTTTAGAAAAAAAATACAATAAAAAAAATAAAAATAAAAGTGAAAAGAGTCTATCTTAGGGACAGACTGTAACTGCTCACTGGAGCTTACCTTTACATAGTTCAAGATCAATTATAATAAAACACTTTTGTGCAGATTCAATAGGATTATTTTAATCCCCATCTTCTCTCTGAGTTTCCAGTCAGTTTCTCTCCGTGTAGACCCCTTCTCCAGCCCACCACTGTCTCTCCTCCTATAGCTCCACCAACTAATCAGAGCTTTTTCTAACGGCACCTAGTGCACCTAGAGTCTATCCAGAATGCTCAGGGAGAAAGTTTCTGAAAGGTAAACTCAGAATGATATTTGTAGCTAAAGTGAGACTTGCTAGAGACAATAAGCTGATAGTTGTAGACTTCAGTGGAAGAGGGATGACACTGCAATGTCAGGGTGCAAGACTTCAAGACGGCAGAGTATGGAAACCCAGTGGGAAGAACGCTCACCAGGAACATGAAGAGAAGGAATTACATGTAAGGATGTCTCAATGTGTTCCCAAATTTGCCCAGCAGAGGGAGGCCTCGGGTTGATGGCAGGCTGACCACACAATTGGAGAAGGCTGAACCTGGGGGCTTTTAACAACCATCGTGGGCTCTATATTGTAAGCATTTATAAAAAGAAGGTTATCCATTCAAAAATATATATTTTTTAAATTTCAGAACAAAATTATGATGAGCTATATTTACTTTTCTACATTCTAATTTTTATACATGAGTATATTTTCCATATATTGTTATAGTACATATTCAATTTTACATTTTGCTTTTTTCACGCAACCATTTTTACTAGATTACTATGTGTTCATAATAATCACTTTTTTAAAACTTTTATTTTTATTTATTTATTTATTTTTTTGAGACATAGTCACATTCTATCGCCCCGGCTGGAGTGCACTGGTGCAATCCTGGCTCACCGCAACCTCCACCTCCTGGATTCAAGCAGTTCTCCTGCCTCTACCTCCTGAGCGGCTGGGATTACAGGCATGCACCACCACGCCCGGCTATTTTTGTATTTTTAGTAGAGATGGGGTTTCAACATGTTGGTCAGGCTGCTCTCCAACTCCTGTCCTCATGATCCGCCCACCTCGGCCTCCCAAAGTGCTGGGATAATCACTTTTTATGCTGCATAATTCTTCAAGTTTGTTGGTATGACTGTATTTACAAAGTCACTCGTTTGTTTTATTAGAAGGAATTCTAGAATATTTTGGCTGCCCTAATTAATTTTACAGTTAATATGATTTTGAAATTGGGTATTGGCTCCTTCAGAATTGTTTTATTAAAATATATTCTATTGTAATTTATGACATTTTCATCATATTAGCATATTTATTGTTAGAATTTCCTAATTTATAAAGCTACAAACTATATATAATATAGATTAGCTCATAACTTTATGCAGTTACAAGTAGAAATAAAATGTTCCCCTCAAGATTGTTTAAAATTTTGTTTGTTATGAACAAGTGTAAAAAACAAAATAACTAAAACACTCCCTCTTTTTTCCTCCAAAATGCATGTTTCCATTTTAATAGAACTCATATTTAATCAGCAGATTTCTATAGTGGCTAGATTTGTAGACTAAATATTAAAAGTCCCAAAGCAAATGCATTTTTCTTTTATATTTTACTGACTTTTATCCAAAGAAAATATAAGAGCTCTTCATCATAACATATGTTTCTTGCTCGTTATTAAATATGACACATTTAGGCTTAAACTGATTTGAAGGTTTATGACATTGTTTAAGTTATTACATAATTAATTCATAAAGATAATGACTAGTTTGAACTACTGACAGCTCACACATCATCAGGTGAACAGCTGAAAGCTTATTAAGCTACTTTCTTATGTTTGTGTCTCCCAGCTACTAAAAGAAACGAAACCCTTCCAAGTGTTAAGGCAAAACTTTCCTCCCCTTTTCTTCCATAAATCTGATTCCATGTTAGTGAAATTTCTACTGATGGCTTTGGTTTCCTCTGTAGTAGGATAGAGATCCTGTGGCAAAAGTCATGTCTGACATGGTGGCAAATAGAAATGGGGAAAAGGAAGGTCTGCAAGAGCCACTATGGGAAACAGGGAGAGGACTGACTACAGAAACCCAGCAGGAATTCCAGAAGAAAACTCAGGCTGGGCACTTTGGCTCACGCCTGTAATCTCAGCACTTTGGGAGGCCGAGGTAGGCAGATTACTTGATTCCTGGAGTTCGAGACCAGCCTTGTCAACATGGCGAAACCTCGTCTCTACAAAAAATAAAAAAATTTGCCAGGCATGGTGGCACGCATCTGTAGTCCCAGCTACTCAGGAGACGTAAGCGGGAGAATCACTTGAGCCTGGGAAGTGGATGTTGGTGAGCCGAGATCACGCCACTGCATTCCAGCCTGGGCGACAAAGCGAGACCCCGTCTCAGTCAATCAATCAATCAATCAATCTCCTGGAAAAGCAACACTATGGAGAGACAGGATTCCGTCAAGGCCTGGGGCACGCAGGAAAATATTAAGGCAGAAGAGGGTTTCCTTCCCATACCACACTGTATCCCACAGGCACTGTGGATGTGCATATGCAAGAGGGGTTGATCATAAGAATTTAGAGTCACAGAGGAGGAGGCACCAAGCAGACTGTGGAGAAGATCATGACCAGAAAGTGACAGAAAGTAAAGCTTCACCTGATTATCTGGCCTCAGGGATTCCAGAGGAACTAGTCCCAGTGGTCTCCTGGTGATGTAGATTCTTAGGTTTCTTTTATGGGGGTTTTCTGGGAGAACTTTGACCCAGTTAGCATTCAAGCAGCTTCCACCCTGCACTTTCATTCTTTCCCCTTCACCTGCTTAGGTTTTATCTGTGCAGGCAATAATAATAAAATTATTGAGCCCTGGACATGTACCTGTAAAGCTCCTTAAAGATGATGCCTTCTAACTCCTCATTCAACAGATACAAAAACATTACAATAAAATGACTCATGAAAGATGCCCACGTAGTTTATAGCAGCTAATAAAAACAGAGTAACTATAAAATATGATAAGTTTATAAAAGTTACATTGAGTATACTTTATAAGAACTGCTTATTGAGTTTGTCTAATAACCACATAGCACAATAATAATATGTATATATTTTTAAATATGTGTAAATATGTGTAATACAAACTTGTAGAAGGTATATCTGAGTACAACCCTGTTCTCTTTGGTTAGCTTTTCTAGTTCATTATGTAAGTGGCATAGCTACCTAAGGACTTATGCTTATAAATGTTTAAAAACCCAAAAAAATACAGAGGACATATGTGGATAATGGAAGAGATAAGATAGGTAGGTGATGGCCGGAAGGACATGGCAGAGGGCGAAACAAAACAGCGTTGGGAACAAGCTCTGTTTAAAAGGTGACTTGTGAACAGCAAAGAGTAGAAAGGGTTCTCTTATAAGTGAAGCCCACAGGAGACTGATGGAAGACAAATGTGTACTGCGTGAGTTTTAAGGCAATAGGAATAGTGGGACCTAGGGCACACCAGAGAGCATATTAACTTTCAAACTTTTAAAAACATCATATCTGCTGGACACAGTGGCTCACACCTGTAATCCTACAACTTTGGGAGGCCAAGGTGGGTGGATAGCTTGAGCCCAGGACTTCGAGACCAACCTGGGCAACATGGCAAAATCCCATCCCTACAAAACAAACAAACAAAACAAAACAAAATTAGCCAGGCACAGTGATGCGCACCTGTGGCCCCAGCTATTCAGAGGCTGAGGTGGGAGGATCGCTTGAGCCCGGGAGGTTGAGGCTGCCTTGAGCCATGATAATGCCACTGCATCTCAGCCTGGGCAACAGAAGGAGAACCTGTCTCAAAACAAAAACAAAAACACACCATACCCAACCACAATGCATCTATCTTAAGTACCAGTACCACACCCCTCTACTCACTACTAAATAGGTGAGTTCCCAATCCCTGGTAGCAGGTTTAAGCATGTTATATTAAAGGTCTTAGGCTAGTGACTCATTGACTCATTAAATGAATATTTACTGTGAATCTACTATGAACTAAGTACTGTGCTAGGTACAAAAGCAAATAATCTAAGCTCTATAAACTTTCTTCATCAACAAAAGGAGATGTTTTAGGCATCTACTCATCGTTCTGAGCTCCATCTTTTGTGACTGTAGTTGGCAGAGCTTTTTATCAGTTTCTCTAAATAGCTCTACCAATCCCTGGTGGATGCTGGCATGCCCCAAGGATCCATCCTGACGGCCCTGTCCGCTTACCTTTGCTGCCTGCCAGCACTGCTCTGCTCTTCTGCAGGACTTTCCTTACCCTTTGGGGTCTTGTGCTGTTAGGCTGCCCTGCTTGTTTTGTTCTGCTTTGCATCACATGTATGTAAAGTCCCTTTCCTGATTTACCCATGACCAAGATATTATGAGATTCTGGAATTTCCCCCAAACCACACTGATTGCTGGGAGAGTAAAAGAAGTGGATTACAAGTGGAACTTAGAAGGGGAGTATTTGAGAAGACTTCTCTGCAAATCCATTTAGAGAGAACTTTCTCCAGTGCTGACTCAAAGATACAGCTCCTTTCATCCTGTGGCTTGGCCAACTTCAGCACATGACTCCCAAGGATGTCCTCAGGATGGTCTCTAATCCAAGGAGCCTGAAGAGAAAAAAAGGCATGGAGTATTGTGAGTGGTAGGTGGTTATGGACCAGTTATGGAAGAATACACATCACTTTTGCCCACCTTCTACTAACCAGAACTCACACAGCCATAGACACCGACAAGTAGGACTTAACAAGTATCTAATTTTGAGTCTAGGAATAAGATTGTAGCAAATATTTAACAGCTTCAAACACAGGTGCATTGCTATCACTATGCCTAGCCCAGGCCTGTCTCCCTTTCCTGCCAAGTCCTAGGGGCCAGCATTTATGTCTAGACTGGGTTTGTTGGGATATTAAGATAATAATGAACCAATGCAACATCTTGACATAAAACCAACTGATACAATGATGTACAAGTCAGATGATTCTGATGGTTATGAATCATGTCAATAAAAGAAATGTGATAAGTAAGGTAATTTTTGTTTTTGCAAATTTTTGTTTGTTCATGACAGGATGAAATCCTGTCACTTGTAGCAACATGGATGGATACTACATTAAGTGATACTACATTACTGCAGGATACTACATTAAGTGAAATAAGCCAGAAACAGAAAGTTAAACACCACATGTTCTTACTTATATGCAGAAGCTAGCTAACTAAATAAGTAAGTTTATCTCATTGAAGTAAAAAGTACAACAGAGATTACTAGAGGCTGGGAATGGTAGGGGAAAGAGATGATAAAGAGAGATTTGTTAAAGAAAATAAGTTACAGCTAGATAAGAGGAATCAGTTCTAGTGTTCTGTTTGTACTACAGAATGGCAATAGTTAACAGTAATATATATTTTCAAAGAGCTAGAAAAGAGGACATTGAATGTTTCCAACACAAAGAAATGAGAAATGCTTGAAATAATGGATATTCTAATTAATTACCCTGATCTGATCACTATACACTGTATGTGTGAAAAATACCACTATGGGCTGGGCGCCGTGGCTCACGCCTGTAATCCCAGCACTTTGGGAGACCAAGGTAGGCAGATCACTTGAGGTCAGGAGTTAGAGACCAGTCTGGCCAACATGGTGAAACCTCATCTCTACTAAAAATCAGTCAGGTATGGTGGCATGTGCCTGTAATCCCAGCTACTCAGGAGGCTGAGGCAAGAGAATTGCTTGAACCCAGGAGGTGGAGGTTGCAGTGAGCCGAGATAGTGCCACTGCACTCCAGCCTGGGTAACAGAGCAAGGCTCCGTCTCAAAAATAAACAAAGAAATACATAAATAAATATTTTTTTTAAAAAAAGAACATCACTATGCACCCCATATATACATATAATTATTATGTCAATTTGAAACATGATTTTGAAAAATGAAAAAATGAAACACAAACAAATATGAATCAATCTTCTCCAAGTTGATATATTTAAAAGGAAAAAAGTCCAAGGGCTTAAACTATTCAATTTCAAAATTTTATTAAAATGCTATAGTAATCTGGAAAGTATTTCAGAATGAATTGGTATAAGGTTAGATACAAAGATCAGTGAAACAAAATAGAGAACCCAGAAATAGATTCACACATCTATGGACAACTGGTTTTGACAAAGGTGTCAAGGCTATTCAGTAAGTAAAAAAATTGTCTTTTCAATAAATGTTTCTTGAACAAGTAGATATCCTGGTGTGGGGGAGAGGACCAGGAGCCTTACCTCAAACTTTACATAGACTTAAATGTAAAAGCTAAAATTATAAAACTTCGTTAAAAAATAGGAGGAAATCGTCAATACCCTAGGGTTAGCAAAGATTTCTTTAAAACAAAACAACAGGTTTATAGTTAATGAAACAAAAACAACAAAATGATAAATTAAATTTCATCAAAAGTGAAAATCTGCTTTTCAAAAAACATTATAAAATGAAAAGCAAGAGGCTGAGGCATGAGAATCACTTGAACCCGGGAGGTACAGGTTGCAGTGAGCTGAGATGGCGCCGCTGCACTCCAGCCTGCATGACAAAGTGAGGATCTTTCTAAAAAATAAAATAAATTGAAAAGAAAAAGAAAAATCACAGGTTGAGAGAAAATATTTATAATAGATGGATCTGACAAAGGACTCGCACCTAGAAAATATAAGGAACCTTATAACTTAGTAAGATGACGAGCCAAAACAAAGAGTAAAAGTTTTCAACAGACATTTCGCAAAAGAAAACAAACAAATGGCCAGTATTCACGTGAAAAGATTTTAAACATCATTAGTTACTAGGGAAATACAAGTCAAAACCACAATGAGATACTTCACACTCAACAGAATAGCTAATGTTGAAAGGACTGACAATCCCCAGGGTGAGCAAGGGTGTGGAGGAAACTACTCTCATATATTGTGGATGTAAGAGGACAATGTTACAACTACTTTGAAAAAAGTTTGGCTGTTTCTAACATAAAATTAAACACTTATACAGCCCAGCAGTATTTCTGGGTCATTTTTCCCAGATAAATGAACACATGTCCACACTATGACTTTTATACAAATGTTCATACTGGTTTTGTTTCACAATGATATAAACTGGAAACAATCCACGTGTTCATCAACAGGTGAATGGGTAAATAAACTGTAATATATCGGGCGGACGCGGTGGTTCAAGCCTGTAATCCCAGAACTTTGGGAGGCCAAGATGGGCGGATCACCTGAGATCAGGATTTCGAGACCAGCCTGGCCAACATGGTAAAACCCCGTTTCTACTAAAAATGCAAAAATTAGCCGGGCATGGTCACAGGTGCCTGTAATCCCAGCTACTTGGAAGGCTGAGCAAGAGAATCGCTTGAACCCAGGAAGCGGAGGTTGCAGTAAGCCCAGACCATGCCATTGCACTTCAGCCTGGGCAATAAGACGGAAACTCTGTCTCCAAAAAAAAAAAAAAAAATTGCAATATATCTATATCTTGGAATATTATAAAGCACTAAAAGGGAATAAACTACTGACACATACAGCAAAATGGATGAATCTCAAAAATGTGAAGGAAAATAAAAAATACATATGATATAAATTCCATTCACATGAAATTTTAGGAATGGGAAAACTAAGCTGTAATTATGGAAAGCACATCAGTGGCTGCCTGGGGCCAAGAGTATGGAAGAGGAGGCACAGGTGATACTACAAATGGAAACTATCTAGGTTGACGGAAGTGTAACTTGATTACAGTAGTAACTGTTTGGGTATATAAAACTCATCAAATTGTATAATTAATACAAGTGTATTTTACTGTGTATAAATTATTCCTTAACAAAGTTGATTTTTCATTAAATATATTATTTGCTAAAATGAGGAGAGACAACTATTATCTTAAAATAGTTAAGCACAATAAAAATTAATACTACAATCAACTCATAATAATGGAAATTAAAGGAGAAAAATAGTGGTATGATTAATTAAAATAAAAAGAAAACCTTCTAAATTTTATCTTAGCTCATAGTTTTAAAAGCTGCCATCCCTAACCAAGGCCACCCTTGACCCTTTCTCATGTCCCATCATTCTGTTTGTTTCATAGTTTATGTGTCACCAAAATCTATCAGATAAACTTATTCATATGAAGATTTAAAGATATTACATGTTAAGCCTTAGTGAATACTTCAATATCTAAAGAAGGTACAAACAAAACAAAATCAACACTTAATGATAAAAGATTACATACTCTCCAGGGAAGACCTGAAGACTAGCCCCTTTCTGGATCCTCCCCGCATCCCACTCCCAGCCCTCCCCTCCAATCCCATGTGCACTGGGCATTCATACAAATAAGACCACCAGCTCTGGATATCTGTACTAATTGATGCTCCTGCTAACTAGCTGAATGACTGCAATGTAAGGACAGCAGCCTTCCATGCTGATAGTGTGTTTGAGGATCCAGAGGGGTCTTTGGTTGGCAGGATTGTTTTACTTCCCCAAGAAGAGAGCTTTGATGCAAAAATAGGTGAAGAAATCAGTACAACAAAACAGTCTAGAAACTACCATGCACACAATAGAGTAGAAGTAGCCTTAAAAGTTGGTGGAGAAAGGATGGTCTATTCAATTACTGGGGCTGAGAAACTGGCTTTCATATGGAATAAAAATAAAATTATAGCTATACCCCATATCATACACAAAAGTTTCTACGTCTAACAAAGACACAGATAGAAAATCTTTTAAAATTTTAGAAGAAAATAGGGCAGAATTTTAGTGCAGAATTTCTTAGACTTGATGCAAAAACAAAGATGATTAAGGTGGCCAGACACGGTGGCTTACGCCTGTAATCCCAGCAGTCTGGGAGGCCGAGGTAGGCGGATTAGTGGAGGTCGTGATTTTGAGACCAGCCTGGACAACATAGTGAAACCCCATCTCTACTAAAATACAAAAATTGGCAGGGGTGGTGGCTCACGCTTTTAATCCCAGCTACTTGGGAGTCTGAGGCAGGAGAATCACTTGCACCCGGGAGGCAGAGGTTGCAGTGAGGGGAGATGGCGCCACTGCACTCCAGCCTGAGCAACAGAGCGAGACTCTGTCTCAAAAAAATCTAAAAATAAAAAAAAAAGATTATTTTTAAAAGGATAGACTAATTTACACGAAAAAAATCGTTTAAATGATCCATACACACCACCTATATTTGGAAAAGTACTTCCTAATACTTTAATAAAAACAGGCGCTAAGAGCATACAACTTATCCTCAGAAGTGTGTTTGCCTCTAGGAGGGACGCAATTGAGTTCTTCCTTCATTTTAACTTGTCATTTTCATTTATTTCAGGAACATATGAAGTAAATACAGTCACACGTTAACCTTTAAAAATCTAGGAAGTGCGTACGCATAGTTCCATTACTTCACTTTTTTTGTACTTTTGCATTTCAAAATATCACAGGGAAGCTCGGTACAGCTTCAAGGTTAGGAGGGGTGGCTCTCTCTTAAGCCCTGTCCCCGCCAGCCCCAGACCTCTCGCCCCGCCACCATTGCCCAGTCCCCACCCCCACTTCCCCACTCCCGCGGTCTCTTAATGCACCTCGTTTTTCGTCCCGTGGACTCAGATCTGTAGTCTACCACCAGGATCGGCTCCTTTCCCGGAGCTCTCCCCCTCAGAGGAAACTGAGACAAGCATCAGCAGGAGACCCATCTGTGGCTCTCCTGAGGGCGCGGCATTCAGACCTTAGACCCAGCTGTGAGAAGGAACCTCAGGCTCACAACAGGCCTGCGCTAGAAAACAATCCTCGCGAGGAGGCGCGCAGGGCGACTGCAGGCTGTAGGGGGCGCTGGCGCCCGCACAGATTCAGGCAGGGCCGGCGCTGCGGGCCGGGCTCCTGCGGCGTGAGGGGCGGCCCCCCAGCAGCGGGGCCCTGGCTGGGAGCCGCGGAGGGAGCATTTGCTTCTCTGCCGGATCCCGAGTCCGGCGGCTGGGTGCCTAGTCCGCGTTCCCCGCCCCCCATCCCCCAACTCCCGATCTCTCTGCTGCGTCTGGCCTTGGGCTGAGACCCAACGAATCATCCCCCGCATCGGAACCCTTTATGATATAACTGAATTAAGTTTCATGTATAACTGAATTACGGATGTGAGAATCGGAAATGAGGACGAATGGTTTTTACGCACAAAACATGACACAAATCTGTAAGAAATATAAAGTCGTGACCACGTCCTTTCAGAACTTTAACCTGTTTTCTGAAGTACGTCAGTGACAATGGCGGGGAAAGGGTATCTTAAATTTCACCACAGCCTCAAAGAGGCCAGTTCGTGAATCCGCTGAGGCTTGGAGTCGGCCTTCTGACCGCGAGTCCTGCGGCTATTAAGGAGGAAGCCGCGGTTCAGGGCGTCCTCGCGAGTCGCGCAGCCCGCCCTGCTCCAGCTGGGGACCCCCGTGGTCACGGCGCTTTCCAGCCTCAGATCCAGGCGGTAGCCCAAGGTTTGGTCCTGCCGCCAAGGGTGGCTCTCGGAACTGACGGGCTTTGAACGCTCCCAGGACCCACATCTGGAGACGGAGGTGGGGGTGGGGTGCTGAAGTCATTCTTGGGGCCCCTGGGGGCGGGCATGGACCTGGGTAAGGCCAGAGAAATTGACACGTCGTGACATGCCGGGAAGAGAAATAGGTTCAGTGTCACTCCAGAGCTGAAAGACACTGCCTTCTGGCTGGTACCTCCTCACCTACGTACTTTTCTAATTTGTCTGGAGCAGGTCGGGCATCTGTATTATCTGATTATTTAAATATCTGGTTATTTAAAAGCTCTCCATTAAATTCACATACACAAAAATAAAAATTAAAAAAATTTAAAAAAGAAAAAAAAAGAAAAAAAAGCTCCCTAATTACCAAGTCCTGCACAATAGTGAATACATTTTTTTGTGTGGTCCCGAAAATTGAATTCATGCCTTTTCTGAAGTAATAGACGCCCAGAGAAGGGATTGACTTACCCATCATGCCAGAGATTAACTGGCCCCAGAATTCTTTAGCAGACTGTGTATATAAACGTCCTTTGCAATCATATAAATTAACGGTAAAAATCTCGTTTAGTATGTTACATGCCTCGCGTTTTGTGCCTGAATACCTTACAAGAACCAGCGACTATTGCCTCAAAATTATATTTCAGGAAAGGAAGGCCCAGACAGATGGTGTCACTGGTCCACTTTCACCCAGTTGGTAAATGAAACCAGAAATTATAGCTGTACCACAGAAAGGTGAAAACGTTTCTTTTATAATTTCAGATACAATCTTTAATGGACCCAGTGTCCAACACATTAAAGCAAGTGCTCAGGAGTGGCATCAAGATGTAAAAAATAGTCCTGTCCTGAGGGAGTTTAGGTCTTGGAGAAAAGAGACGCAAGGGGACACAAGACAGAGGGGAAAGAGAAGGAGCGCTGAAGACTGAGGACCCTGCCTGTGGACTAGAGTGAGGATGGGGACACCCGATGCTCGGAATATGACAGTTTGGAGGGGCCTGAAGGACTCTTCCATTCTTTATCAAAAAAACAGAATTACTCTTCTAACTAGAAAGGGTATTGCAATTTATATTTTCCATTACAGCACTTTTCTGGTGATAACGTGTTTTGAAAAATGTATTACAGTGATGACCTGGTGTGAAATACATAAATAATAAAATTTTAAAAATTAAAAAATATAAACATCTTTTATACAGACATTAGGAGTTACAAGGATAACTATGTGCATTATAATTAGTAATTAAATTGAAATACTGATTATTTTCAGTTTTATTTATTTAATAAAAACCTATTTAGCATTTAATATTTATCAGTAATTAAATCTAATTGTTAATATTTATTATAAATTATTTTAGAATTAAAAATAAGGACAGAAGCGAGTCATGGTGGCTCCAGCCTGTAATCCTAGCACTTTGGGAGGCTAAGGTGGGAGGATTGCTTGAGCCCAGCAGTTCAAGACCAGCCTGGGCAACATGGAGAAACCCTGTCTCAATACAAAAAAATGAACCATGTGTGGTGGTGCGTGCCTGTAGTCCCAGCCATTCTGGAGGCTGAGGTGGGAGGATCACTTAAGCCTAGGCACAAGGCTGCAATGAACCCTGAGCTTGGCACTGCACTCGAGCCTGGGCAACAGAGCAAGACCCTGTCTCAATATACATACAGACAAACTTAAAATTTAAAATAAAAGCATACTACTGATGTAGAAATGAGTGGAGATGCAAAGCTAGTCCTATAACTGGAACAATAAAGACAAAAAAGAGAGTGGAAGAAGGTATCTCATGAATTTCATGATAAATGGCAATTGCAAATATCCTGAACATATTTCGGCAATTGCAGAACAAAACAACAAAGTTGTAGATAAAACATATCCAACACTTTGGAAGGCCAAGGAGGGAGGATTGCTTGAGCACAGAAGTTGGAGACCAGCCTGGGCAACATGTGAGACCCTGTATCTAAAAAGGAAGAAAGAAAGAAAGAAAAAGGATGATAAAGTAGACAATATTAAAAGCCATTTTCTGCAAATACATAGTGAATTTGATCAGTAATTTTCTTCCAACAGTGCAAATGAATAGGTATTAAATGAATAGATATTATTTAATATCTATTAATATCTATTTAACATAGATATTAAAAATGAATAGATATTAGTTGCCTGAAATACAAAAAAAAAAAAATCCAACAAAAAATATTGACTAATAGTATCTAAACTAGTAAGTTTGGCCAGTTCTAAAATGTCTTAGATTTTTATATAAAAAAAAGAAAACCATATTTATAAGAAGAGGTGATAAAGTATTTCAGTTATGAAGGTTTTGTAAGAAAACTATGAGAAAAAACTATTTTTTTTTTTCAAAAAGTGAAAGATTAAGTTACCAAACAGTTGCTAAAGAATACCGGATGGCTGAGCATGGCGGCTCATGCCTGTAATCCCAGTACTTTGGAAGGCCGAGGCAGGAGGATCATTTTAGGCCAGGAGTTTGAGACCAGCCTGAGCAATGTAGCAAGACCCCTGTCTCTATTTTTTTTTTTTTTTTTTTTTTTTTTTTTTTTTTTTGAGACGGAGTCTCGCTCTGCCGCCCATGCTGGAGTGCAGTGGCCGGATCTCGGCTCACTGCAAGCTCCACCTCCTGGGTTCACGCCATTCTCCTGCCTCAGCCTCCCGAGTAGCTGGGACTACAGGCGCCCGCCACCTCGCCCGGCTAGTTTTTTGTATTTTTTAGTAGAGACGGGGTTTCACCGTGTTAGCCAGGATGGTCTCGATCTCCTGACCTCATGATCCGCCCGTCTCGGCCTCCCAAAGTGCTGGGATTACAGGCTTGAGCCACCGCGCCCGGCCCCCTGTCTCTATTAAAAAAGAAAAAGAAAGAAAAAAAAAAAAATACAAGACCTTGCTGACCTTGCTAACAATAGTAAAGATCAATAAATTCAAAATTTGAAAAACTGTAATTTATTTAGCTTTAGAGTACTCTTGTGATATGAGACTGCCAAATTAATACTTTGGATACATTTCTTTTCTCAAAAGACTTGCAAATTTACAAAGAAGTGTTGAAGAAAAGCCACACAATGGCAGATGTTTGCAAAAGACAGATCTGATGAAGAACAATATTTTTAGAATATACAAAAAATACTTAAAACTCAAGAGTAAGAAAATAACCTGATTTAAAGCAGGCCAATGACATGAACATCTGTTCACCAAAGAAGATACACAGATGCAAATATGCATATTAAAAGATGCTTGACATCATGTCATTAGGGAATTGCAAATTAAAACAACAAGTAGCTACCACTACATACCTAGTAGAATGACTACAATTTAGAACACTGTCAGCACCAAAGGTTGCAAAGACATGGAGCAATAGTAACTTGTTCACTACTGGTGAGAATACAAAATGTGCAATCACTTTGGAAGACAGTTTGGTGGTTTCTTACAAAAGTAACCATACTTTTACCATAGGATCCACCAGTCACACTCCTTAGTATTTATCCAGAGGAAGTGAAAATTTATCTCCACACAAAAACCTTCACACAGGTGTTTATAGCAGCTTTATTCATAATTTATCCAAAACTTGGAAACAAGATGTCTTTCAGTAGGTAAGTGGATAACTGTGTTACATCTGAATAATGGAATATTATTTAGAGTTAAAAAGAAATGCATTGACTTTGGGAGGCCGAAGGAGGTAGACTGCTTGAGGTCAGGAGTTTGAGACCAGCCTGGTCAACATGGGGAAACCCCAATTAGCTGGGCGTAGTGGCGTGCGCCTGTAATCCCAGTTACTCGGGAGGCTGAGATATGAGAATTGATTGAACCTGGGAGACGGAGGTTGCAGTGAGCCAGTGCCACTGCACTTCAGCCTGGGCAACAGAGCAAGACTCATCTGTCTCAAAAAATAAGAAAAAGAAAAAAAAGAAAAGAGAAAAGAAAAGAAATGATCAAGCCATGAAAAGACATGAAGGAAACTTAAATGTATGTTACTAAAAAGCCAACCTGAAAATAATACATACTGTATGATTCCAACTGATGCAGGGCAAACAAGCCAAAAATTAGGGCTTAGCCCAGGAAAGAATTCAAGTGTGAAATGGTGGTGTTAGCAACTTTTATTGAAGCGGCAGTGTACAGCAGCAGCACGGGTAACTGCTCCTTGCTGAGCAAGGCTAACCCATAAGTAATGTGCCCAGAGTAACAGCTCAGGGGCAGTTCAGCAGTCATATACCTGCTTTTAGTTAAGTGCAAATTAAGGGGAATTATGCAGAAATTTCTAGAAAATGATTGGTAACTTCGGAGTAGGTGCAGAGGAAAGAGGTCGATAATGTCCCGTCGTTGCCATGGCAACGAAAAAACTGACATGGCGCTGGTGGGCGTGTCTTGTGGAGAGGTGCTTTAACCTCCTGCCTGTTTCTGCTAGTCTTCAATCTGGTCCGGAGTAAAGTCCCTGCTTCCGGAGATCACTCTGGCCCCCTGCCTCACAACTAACTATATGACACTCTAGAAAAGGCAGTAACTATGGACACAGTCAAAAGATTAGCAGTTGATAGAAATTGGGTGGCAGGGAGGGTTGAAAAGGCAGAGCACAGAGGATTTTTAGGGCAGTGAATTTCTGTGATACTATAATGGTGAATACATGACATTATACATTTGTCAAAACCCATAGAATGCACACCACCAAGAATAAACCCTAATGTAAATTATAGACTTTCGTTGATAATGACGTGTCAATGTAAGTTCAATTGTAATAAATATACTACTGTGGTGCTGGATGTCTATGGTAGGGGGACATTTTTGCTTCAATAGTTACAGTTGAAGTAAATGTTTGGGTTTCCCACATTTCATATGTAGAAGCTCTCATTCTCAATGTGATAATCTTTGGAGGTGGCCTCTTTGGGTGATAATTAGGTTTAGTTGAGATCCTGGCAGATGGAGTCTTCATGGTGGGCATGATGGAACTGGTCCCTTATAAGAAAAGACCAGAGAACTAGCTCTCTCTTTGCCATGTTAGGACACAGCAGGAAGGTAGCCATCTGCAAGGGCCTTCACAAAGAATCAACTCAGACCTCAGAACAGTGAGAGATAAATTGTTGTTGTTTAAGTCACTCAGGCTGTGGTATTTTGTTTCAGCAGCCCAAGCTAAGACTGTTAATTAGATTAGAAATTTCCTTTTGGGAATGGTGTGTGTGGGGGAGTACCTTTGTTAAGTTTTTATATCAATGAGTTTGTAGGCTTTTCTTTTTTGCTCATTGACTAGGACAGTTTAAATAGTATGAGTGTGAAGGAGATTGTTGGTCATCTATTCAATGTCCATTTTCTGTTTTTTAATAAGAGAACTCCTGATTTTCAGCCAACTACCCTGGAAAAAAAGCTAATATTTCTGACTTCTTAGGTCTAAATGGACTAAATTCTGGCTAATGCAAGGCAAGCCAAAGGTTTTATGATAGGTTTTAGGACACTAGAGTAAAAGAGAGCTGTTGTACACATGCTCTTTACCCTACTTTGGTGTCCTTTTTTTTCCATCCTACACCTTGGGTTGTGAGTATGATAGCTGAAACTTTAGTGGCTCTCTTGGATCCCAGGGGTAATTGAGGGGTGGCTGGAAGAAATCTGTGATTTTCTGGAGTTTCCATACACAAACAAGACCTGGATTTTCTGTGCTTCCCAGACTTCCACATCTTGAATTGCTTTAAATGGGAGAGAAATAAACTTGTTTCAGCCACTGTCATTTTGGGCTATTGTATAGAACGTAATCTAATCTTCAAGGGCACATGAATTGCTTTTCCTTAAAAAAAAAAAAAAAAAAATCAGCCATAAAATAATCTTCTTTCTTTTTTCTTTTTTTTCCCCCCATTATTTA
This sequence comes from Chlorocebus sabaeus, assembly GCF_047675955.1. Taxonomy (NCBI): domain Eukaryota; kingdom Metazoa; phylum Chordata; class Mammalia; order Primates; family Cercopithecidae; genus Chlorocebus; species Chlorocebus sabaeus. Next base: position 25,921,739 of record NC_132920.1, on the reverse strand, counting down.
GTTGGAGCTCTGTAACTTTCTTTTTTTTTTTTTTTCCCGAGAAAAGGTCTTGCTCTGTCACTTAGGCTGAAATTCAGTGGCGTGACCGTGACTCACTGTACCCTTGCCCTCCTAGGCTCAAGCAATCCTCCTGTCTCAGTCTCCTGAGTAGCTGAGACTAAGGCACCTGCCACCATGCCCAGCTAATTTATTTTCTTTTAGAGATGGGGGCCTTACCCAGGCTAGTCTCAAACTCCTAGCCTCAAGTGATCCTCCCATCTCAGCCTCCCAAAGTGACAGGATTACAGGTGTGAGCCACCATGCCTGGACGCTCTGTAAGTGTCTGAATTTCATTTTGTATTTATTAGTCTGTTTATATTTTCTTTCCTTTCTTGGGTCAGTTAGGCCATTTGTTTCTTTTTAAAAAGTATTTTAATCAAAAGTTTTCAAATTTATTTGCATCTGATTCTTCAAATTACTCTCAAAATTATTCCAGTACATATTCTTTTGTTCCTATTTTTTTTCTGTATTCTTTATTAGAATAGCTAATGATTTATCTAGCAGGACTTATATTCTTTCCATAGCTTTCCTGCACCCCAATTAATGTCCAATTTGTCCAATTTTATCTTTATTCTGGCCTTCTTTATGGTTTCCACAGGTTTTTTAAAACATTTATTTAATTAAATGTTTATTTTGTTATCATCCTTTCTTATTCAGTAATCTACATGCTTAGTGATATAGAATTTCCTCTGAGCAGCATATGCTAGACTTTGACAATGTTAGGGAGGCCTCCCCTTTCTGGGGAAGACCACACTTAGATAACACAGGACTGTGGGATGCCAAAAGGTAGAGAAGAGTTTATGAATATCCAGATTACATCTTCACTGATCCTGCACAAAGTTGGGGTTCCTTGGTTACCCACTGGGTCCTATTCCCCAAGTCTGGGTCAGCATACTCAGACTACAGGGATAGAGAACAAGTAAGACTGGGGTATAATCCTTCTATTGGGGAGAAAAATCTTTTTTTCTATTCATCTTAGGTTATCCATCTGTGGCCCTATAAAGTAGTCTAACAAAAGACAGATTGACAAGACAGAAACAAAGAGAAGTTTATTAACATGTGCATTGCACAAACACAGGGGAGTACTGAGATGAATACTCAAAAGAGGATTTAGAACGTGGGCCTATATAGCATTTTAACAAAACAATACATTTTTTAAGTGATAAGGAAGAGAAAAAGGACTTTGAGTTACTAGCGCAGTAAATTGTGGGAAGGCAACTTTTTCTTTCCTTTTTTTTTTTTTAAATAAGACTTCTCTGGTACTATGTCCAGGCTGATAAGAGTCTAAAGTCTCTGGTGACTAACCTTTGTTCTTCCTGGAGTAGGAGGATGCCTTCACAATTTCATATCCTGCTTTTAAGCAAACAGGGAGAGCGCAGAGGTGTTTGTTTGTTTGTTTTTAATCTATTTTTTTCTCAATCGTCTTCAGCTCAAAATACTTATGCCAAAGATGGCATATTCTGCTACCCTTCACTTGCGAGTTACAACCTAGCCTCTATCATCATCATTAGAACTTCCGACCCTGGGGAACATGGGCAATAGTCTGAACTCTTTTATGTCTTCCCTTAGGCAGAGATGGAGGCCCAGCCATGCCTCTGACATCTAGACACAACTGTTGCTTCATTTCTCCTATTCTCAGAGGTGATGTCATAGGACCTCAACAAATATCAATAAACATCAATTTTTTTTTTTTTCCTTGAGGCACAGCACGATCTTGGCTTACTGCAACCGCTGCCTCCCAGGCTCAAGCAATTCTCCTCCGTCAGCCTCCCGAGTAGCTGGGATTACAGGCGCCTGCCACCATGCCTGGCTAATTTTTGTATTTTTAGTAAAGACGGGGGTTTCACCATGTTGGCCAGGCTGGTCTTGAACTCCTGACCTCAAGTGATCCCGGGGCCTCAGCCTGCTGTAGTGCTGGGATTACAAGCGTGAGCCACCACGCCTGGCCATCAGTTTTTATATCAACTCTAAATTATAACATTTAGCAATTTTGTGACTTTTTGTGGTCATCATTAATGTTGTTTATGTTTTAGTTGTAGTCCTGTCATTACCCACTCAGGTATGGTAATTTGGTCTTTTTCAAAATGAAGTTAAGGTCTATTTGATCTTCTCTGAATCATAATGAGAACTACCAACAGTCATTTCAGCAATAACTATTTACTGAGATTTTAAAATATCTCAAGGTAACTGGTCCTAGCAGACTGGAGAATATCAACTTCTTTTCCAGAACTGAATCCCCCTTCCAAGTTCAGTTTTACTCATAATTCCCTTTTCATTTGAAGCATCTCATTGTAAGTCATTCTTAAACCTTCTCTCACACTTTGCTTGGCTATTTCTCAGGTAGAACTTGGGAAGTCTGGTAGCCTCCAGGACTGCTGCTTAGATTATTAAACAACACGTCAGTGGTTGGAAGAGTCAACGTTATTTTGATTTTCCTCTTTGTTTTGTTTGGTTTTAAATGCAGTTGGCAGATAATTGCAGCTTTCTTTCATTCCCCACATGAGTTCAAATGGCAGCAAACAAATTAGGAGAACGCAGACCTTCTGACCTGTGGGTACCACTACTCATCACCTGAAGACCCTTGGAAATCAAAGCCCTGACCCATTAAAGATGGATGGAGACAGCAATGTATGATCATCGCTATTATCTTGCTTTGCCCCAGTCCAGGTTAACCATTTTATTTTTAGTTTCTAGTTTTTAGTATTTAGTTTTTAGTATTTTTAGTTTCTAATCCATATATTCAACATAAATCAATTATATATCCACTAAAATCCCAGCACTATTCTAAGTACTAAGGAAGTGACAGCGAAAAAAACAGACCAAACGTCTGCCCTTATGGGATTTATATAATTTTCTCTGTGCTGGTTAAACCAAGGAGCTTCTGCTCTTTTCCTTAGTCATCTGGGAGAGGCAGAAACAAAGGAGAATATTGATAAACCTGGAAATAGGGCCGGAGAGTATCAGAGAAGGAAGCCTTTGGGAAGGTAAAGATGTGGCAGCCAGTAGTGCCATTGTAAAAGGATACAACTCCGGCCTCATAGTCCAGAAAAACTCCCACAAGCAGGGGATGCTCATGCAAATGAAGGGAAGTTGGGGGAGAAGTAAGTGCTACATAGCCTTTCTTTCTGCACAGCCTGAGGGTCCAGAATCCAGACTGAGGCTCTTGCTTCATGCCAGTGCCCCTCTGCACATTTTCCATACAAACTCCTAAATCCCACCCAGTTCCTTCGCCAACATCCACTTCAAAGTAGCGTCTCCCTGAGGTGAAGCCTTCAGAACCCAAGACACAGGGGAAGGCAGTAAATCTCCTGGAAGATATGTTCTGATTCTCCTGGGTGTATCCACGAGTCACTTGTCTACGATCCTCAGAGAGAATTAGTTCATGATGAGCTGTATCTGGATCCAGAGTCACATTAACTGCAAAACAAAACAAAACAAACAAACAAAAGTACTTTTGTTGGTGTGAAGAACACAAGTTATTTTAGTTTATTTTTTATTTTTTTGAGACGGAGTGTTGCTCTGTCACCCAAGCTGGAGTACACTGGCACTATCTCAACTCACTGTAACCTCCACCTCCCAGACTCAGGCGATTCTCCTGCCTCAGCCATCTGAGTAGCTGGGACTACAGGTGCGCACCACCACAACTGGCTAATTTTTTAAAATTTTCTGTAGAAATGGGGTTTTGCCATGTTGACCAGGCTGGTCTCAAACTCCTGACCTCAAGTGATCCACCTGCCTCAGCCTCCCAAAGTGCTGGGATTACACAGGTGTGAGCCACCATGCCCAGCCACAAGTTATTTTCAATAAAACCAGCCTGTGTTCAAACCCAAGTATTGTTTCTTATAAACTGTGTGAGCTTAGGCAAATCATTTAACTCTCTGAGCCTCAGTTTGTTAACTATAAAGTGGAAATTACCATAGTTGTTGCAGAGAATGGTGGGTAGGATTGAACAAGCTTATGTTTGCTTAATGCTTGGTAAAATTCCTGGTACATGGTAAGCACCTAATAAGTGGTAGTTGTTGGGGTGATTGGAGCCGACACCAGGCCGTGGGGGCTACAAAGTCCGGCAAGGTCAAAGGAATGAGAAAAGACAAGCTAAGAGTGCATACAGTGGGTCCAGCAGGCCAGTGCTAGATTGGAGGCTGTGAAGGCCCCGAGCTCTGGGAGTCCACACTATTTATTGGTGATCAAACAAAGAAGCAGGTGGTGAGGATGTGAGGGTAAACAGGTGAGGGCGTGAGGACATGGGGGTAGAAAGGTAGTGGTACATTAAGCGTAGCTGTGATGGTTTAGCATTTTCTTTGACACGTATAGAATATGGTCTGCTGCTTGAGATAATGGAGGACATGTTTATGAGTAAGAAGCAAGGAACCAACAAGTCTGTGCACATTCCAGATGCTATGAGGGGTTTTATGCCCTGAGCCCTGGGTTCCATCAAAGCCACAAGGGGTTTTAGGCCCTGGGCTTAGATTTGTGGTGCGGCAGGGCAGCCTTCGACCCTTTGGCACAGAGTTTGGTGTTCCAAAGGCCACGAGGGGTTCTGGACCCTGGATCCCAGACATCTTCCAAGACTCTTTTACATTATGACAGAGAACGAGTCCTGCCTCAGCTCTTCTAGCAACATGCAGTGATAATGATATCATCGACATCATCTTCGTCTTAGTTATTCAGGGATGCCAAGGTACAGAACTAACCAGTTAATATGGTTACCATCCTGTCCAAAGTTCTTCTCCCATGCAGGACTTCCAGGAATCATGAAACAGTTGAGCAGAAAGATACCTTTTCCTTTCTCTACCGAATAACCACCAACATTGGGAATCAGAGAAGGAAAATGACTCAGCTAATGTCTTAGCTTGTTATTGGAAGACCCAGGTCTCATGACACATGCCTAGTCCCATGACTTTTAATTGTAAGCTCTTCTCTTTCCCCTCAGATAATGTTCCATAAGCATTAGTATGAGATAATAATACACTAAGGACCAACATACATGAAAAATATCAGACTAGAATCAAACAAGACAGAAAAAAACTCTGATAACCTAAAGTGAGATACTGGACAGTATGCAGTTTTAAAAATAAAAAATGGTAATAGGATGTTCTAACAAGAGAGTTAAGAAACCACTGTGCTACTGAGTTAAATATTGCTCAGTTGGTCTGTGACAATTAAGGAATTCAAGTATTCAGAAACATCTCCTGTGCTGGATGCTCTGTTTGTTCTTCCAAATCATTCCCTCATTTTTCCCTGTCATGCTCTGTGCCCGGGAAGGCTGACGTGGACACATTAACCAGGCTTTCTGCCCTCTGGCTTCTGCTTGGTTCAGCCAATAGGAAGCACCAGAGGAGACTATAGGGCACAAAGCAGCAGCCTTGGGAGTGAGTATTCAGTACCCCAGTCCCATGCCACTGGCTGTGATTTGGAGGGTCTGCATTCCTCTGCCTCTGGGCACGCTCTTGTGTAAGTTACAGCTCCCTACACCTGCCACTTGAGGCCCAGAGGAGGTGATGGTTCTCTAACTGTTCCTAGCTTGATGGCTCTCTAACTGTTCCTAGCTCTGGGCGCTTCCTGTTCCTTGTGGATTTCCCAACTCCTCACCTTTGTAAATACCGTCTTTTTCAAACTCTATTCAGTCAGCTCTTAATCAGCCTGACTCACAGAAGTTTGGGGTTTCAATTCATATTACCTGAATGACCCAGGCAAACCCATGTTGAGAAATTTAAATGTTTACAGGGTGGTGATACCACTTAAGAGAAAAAATATCAATTGGATTTTTAAAATTCCACCTATCTATTGGTGTGACACATAAACAAAAACATACAGAAAGATTGGAAGTTAAAAGATAGATAATATAGTCATATACTGTTGTAGTTATGTAAGTATATCAAAAGATATTAAGTCAGAGCATTATTAAGAATGGAAGGAGGGCCGGGTGTGGTGGCTCATGCCTGTAATCCCAGCACTTTGGGAGGCCAAAGCAGGAGGATCACTTGAAGTCAGGAGTTCAAGACCAGCCTGCCCAACATGGTGAAACTCTGGCTCTACTAAAAATACAACAATTAGCTGCGCGTTGTGGCACATGCCTGTAATCCCAGCTACTTGGAAGGCTGAAGCACAAGAATCACCTGAACCGGGGAGGCAGAGGTTGCAGTGAGCTGAGATTTCGCCACTACACTACAGCCTGGGTGACAGGGCGAGATTCTGTCTCAAAAAAAAAAAAAAGGGAAGAATGAAAGGAGTCACCTAAAAAAGATAACACAATTCTAAACGTGAATGCACTAGTAATATAGTGCATTCATGCTTAAAATTGTGTTAATATACAAAGCAAAAACTGTAGAATTATAGGAGAAATTGACAAATCTACAATCATCATCGGATATTTTAACATTCTTCTTTCCATAATTGATAGATCAGGCAGATCAAAAGAAAAAATTAAGGGAAGATATGGAAGGTCTGAACAATCTAAGAAGCCCAATCTCATAGTCAATACATAAAGCTCAGTAATTGTTTAATAATAGTAAGCAGAGAATATGCAGTTTTTTCAGGTACAGATGGAACATGTGCTAACTGAGTAAATAATAGTCAAAAAACAGTCTGAACAAATTTCAATAAATCTGTATTACACAGATCATTTTCTCTAGTCTCAATATAAGATTATAAACCAATAATAAAAAGACAACTAAAAAGATTCTAAATATTAGGAAATGTAAACTACTAATAAATCATTAGAAGACATATAGAATGGAACAATAATAAAATGTTATTTATAAAAATATACAATGGAGCTAAAGCAGAATTTTAAGGAAAATTTGTAGGCTTTAAATGCTTATCTTAGAAAAACTGAAAAACTGAACATTAATGAGCTAAGCATCTAATTTAAATGTTCAAAAGAACATAGAAAACCCAAATATAATTTTTTTAAAAAGAAAAAATAGATACTAAACAATGTAACAGTGAAGTTAAAACCAGAATGCAATAAAGAGGAAAAAAAAGAAAAAAGTAGCATCTTTAAAAAAAAATAAATAAAATAGACATACCTCTAATGAGATTTATCAAAGTAAGAAGGCACAAACGGAATGAATACAGAAAATTTTTAAATACTACAGAACTTGATAATAAATCTTATGCTACTAATAAAATTGAAAGCATTGACAAAATTAATACTTCCTAGAAAAAATATTTCTGAGTAAAACTCGTTCAAGAAACAAACAAAACATGGGCAGACCTAACATTAAAGAAATGAAATCACTACGTTAAATTTTACCAACAGATAATAAAACATGCATCTTTATCAAGCAAAAATGGATTTTGTCAGTTTTATAGGAAATTTAGAAGTCAAGGCATGAGTAATGACAATCTCATACCAAATCCTCCAAAGAATAAAAAATTATGGCACCAGCTTATAGACAGATATAGAACTCCTGCACAAAATAATATAAATAATAACAAATCAAATTTTATATATGCATCTATACATATATGTATATGTATTATATATGTTAACATATACATATATATGTATAGCATATGTTCTACATATTATATATGTATAGTATATGTATTTTACAATATATAAATGAAAACCAAATGTTTAATATATTCATTTATATTGTCATATATGACATATATAATACGTTACATCAAAAACATGTACAATAATCAGGCCAGGCACAGTGGCTTATGCCTGTAATCCCAGCATATTGGGAGGTTGAGGCGGGTGAATCACTTGAGTCCAAGAGTTTGAGACCAGCCTAGTCAATATGGCCAAACTCCATCTCTACAAAAAATATGAAAAATTATCCTGGCATTGTGGTGCACACCTATAGTCCCAGCTACTCAGGAGGCTGAGGTGGGAGGATCACTTGAGCCCGGGAGGTGGAGGTTGCAGTGAGTCAAGATTGCACCACTACACTCCATCCTGGGTGGCAAAGGGAGACCCTGTCTCAAAAAAAAATTAAAAATTAGCCAGGTTTTGTGGCCTGTGCCTGTAGTCCCAGCAACTGGGGAGGCTGAGGTGGGAAGATCACTTTAGCCCAGGTGGTCAAGCCATGATCGCACCACTGTACCACTTGGCTTGGACAACACAGTGACAGCCTGTCTTGAAAAAAAAAAAAGGAATATATATATATATATATACACACACACACACACATACACACAGTAATCTATATATAATATGTACAAATCAATGCTTGACTTTTTATATATAATATGTATTACATATTATTAGATATATAGTATTCATTCTCTATAGAAAGATAGATAGATACAGATATAGACATAGTATCCTCTCTCTATATTAGAGAGATACTATATATATATCTATATATATATCTCTCTATATTAGAGGATACTATATATATATCTATAGTATATAGAGACTTGCTGTCTCAAAAAAATTTAAAAATCAGCCAGATATGGTGGCCCATGCCTATAGTCCCAGCTACTGGGGAGGCTGAAATGAGAGGATCGCCATCGATCCTCTCATTGGTTGAGCCATAATCGCACTGCTGCACCACTCAGGCTGGGAGATGGAGCGAGAGCTGAGGTGGGAGGATATAGATATAAACATACAAATAAATATATATAGAGAGAATACTATATGTGTGTGTGTATATATATATTATGAAGACACTGGTGGGATGATTTCATTACCAATTGGAGCAAAAATCCAGGTGTGGAGTCAACATGTGATGTTGTTGTTGACTGAGCTGGCAGAGCACTGGTCATAGTTACGGGAAAAGAAAGTCTCCAATGAAACATACTTAACAAAATATATGAACTTGCTTTCCACGTAGAGAGTTCTGGTGTGTATGTAGCCTCCTCTCACTAACCTAGCAATTGTCTTCATCATCATTATGATGCTATCAAAGCATAGATGACAGCTAAATTTTTTTGTCTTTTTCTTCTTCTTCCTCTTCCTCCCCCTCCCCCACCTCCTTCTCTTCCTCCTCCTCCTTCATCTCCTTTTTTTTTTTGAGATGGAGTCTCACTCTGTCACTCAAGCTGGAGTCCAGTGGCACAATCTCAGCTCACTGCAACCTCTGCCTTCTGGGTTCAAGCAATTCTGCCTAAGCCTCCTGAGTAGCTGGGACTACAGGTACACACCACCATGTCTGGCTAATTTTTGTGTTTTTAGTAGAGATGGGGTTTCACTATGTTGACCAGGCTGGTCTCGAACCCCTGCCCTCAAGTGATCCTCCCGCCTCGGCCTCCCAATGTGCTGGGATTACAGGCGTGAGCAACTATACCTGGCCTCCTCCTTTAAGAGACAGGGTCTAGCTCTGTTGCCCAGTCTGGGTACAGTGGTGTGATCATAGCTTACCGCAGCCTTGAACTCCTGGGCTCAGGAGATCCTCCTGCCCTAGTCTCCCCAGTAGATGGAACTACAGGCATAACACATGGGGCTAATAAAATTAATTACGTGATAAAATTCACTGCCCACTGATGACTAAGCTCTTTGGAAACAGAAGACACAGACTTTGAAGGAAAATGTGTCTACTTAATTTTGAAACCCTATTTATCATAAAACAGGATGAAAATGCAAAATGCCATCCACATGCCAGAAGACATCAGCCATAATAAGTTCCCATAAATCAATAAGGAAAATAACCCAATAAAAATTATTAAACCACAGTAAATCATGGGTAAATCACAGAAGCCTGAAGGGCTAATGGACATACAAAAAGAATCTCAATCTCACTACTGAAATCAGAAAAGCACAAATTAAGTACACAATTAGGTACCCTTTTAAATCCGTAAGACTATCAAAATCATAAATTATATAAGTAAAGACTCAGGGAGTTTTGGAGGAGTGAGAGCTCTTATATTGCTGGTGGGGTAGAATTGGAACAATTTCAAGATCTGTAGTATCTGGTAAAATTATGATGTGCATCCCCCACACCAGCATGTCACTCCAAGGTATCTCCCTGGAGGAAACATTCACAGGACACAAAGAAGCATGGATAAGAATGTTCACAGTAGTATTGTTTGCAACAGCAACAACAAAAAAACCCAACTCTACACACAGCCTCAATGCCCAGTCCACAAGGCAGTGGATTAAATACACTTCAGGCTGGAGATGGTGGTTTGTGCCTGTAATCCCAACACTTCGGGAGGCCGAGGTGAGAGGATTGCTTGAGCTTGGGAGTTCAAGACCAGCCTGGACAAAATAAAGAGATATTGTTTCTACAAGAAGAAAAAAAAAAAATTAAAATTAGCCAGATGTGGTGGTGCTTGCCTGTGGTCCCTGCCTGTGGTCCCAGCTACTGGGGAAGCTGACGTGGGAGGATTGCTTAAGTCTAGGAATTTAAGGCTGCAGGGAGCCATGATGGGGCCATTGCACTCCAGCCTGGGTGACAGAGTAAGAACCTGTCTAAAAGAGATAAGTAAATAACACTTTGTATTTTCTGCCACATTGCAGAATGGTAAGAGAGTGCTTTCTAGACTCTAGACTCTTTCTACGCCTACCTTCTAGTTATGAGATCCTACAACACTCATTTAACCTCTCTCTGTCATATTTCCTTATCTATAAAGCAAAAATGCCCCATATAGAGAGGACTGTGATATAATAAAACAAAAACCAAGAAAAGTAAAGCTTTTCTAATCTGTCACAGACTAAAAAGTGTTCAGTATATGTGGGTCATTATTCCTGGTGCTGGTAGGAGTTATGTTACAACTTTGAGTCAAGTAATATGGTACCATATATTAAGATTAACAACAACCTCAGCAATCCCAGTTTGGGGTATGTTCCCAAAAGAAATGAAAGTACCAGGATAAAAGGGTGCATGGACTAGAAAGTTATTGTAGCAACGTTGTAATAACTAAGTTCTAGAAACAGCCTGAAGCTCCATCAGTAGGGATATGGTTACATATATTTATTATATACTTATGGAATATTAGACATAAAAAAGTAACGAGTAACATAGAAGAGACAGATTATATATATTACGTGTTTGTACAAACTTAGGGAAAGATATAGGTTACCCTACCTAGAGAAGTCAGATTGGAGAGGGGTGGGAGAAACCTTGAACTTTCTGTTTATATTCTTTATATTGTTTGACTGATTAAAATTTATCTGTTGCATCTGCTTGAAGGCAATGTAAAATAAAATAAACATACATTTAAAAATAAAAATAAAATTTATTCATATCACTTTTGTAATAAGAGAAATTTTAGGCCAGGTGCAGTGGCTCACACTTGTAATCCTAGCACTTTGGGAGGCTGAGGTGGGCAGATCACGTGAGGTCAGGAGTTCAAGACCAGCCTAGCCAACATTGTGAAACCTCATCTCTACTAAAAATACAAAAATCAGCCAGGGGTGGTGGTACGTACCTGTAATCCCAGCTACCCTGGAGGCTGAGGCACTGGAACCCGGGAGGCAGAGGCTGCAGTGAGCTGAGATTGTGCCACTGCAAGCCAGCCTGGGCAACAGAGTGAGACTCCATCTCAAAAAAAAATTTAAAAAAAGAAAAATTTTAATAAACAGTGTTTAAGAGGGGAGAAATATTTAGTTAAAAGATAAGCCCATTTAAGAAATAGTTTCACTTGACCCGGAAGGTGGAGCTTGCAGTGAGCCGAGATCACGCCTCTGCACTCCAGTCTGGGTGACAGAGTGAGACTCCGTCTCCAAAAAAAAAAAAAAAGTTTCACTTGAACCGTATTATGATTCCTTCTGTAAAAGATGAGAGTAGGCAAATTAACTCAGTGAAATCCCAGCAAAACTTACACAAAGTCTTGTTCTTCCTTCCTGTCATCTGTATAGGATGAAATACAGAGTGCTTTTGGGTTTTGTTGTTGTTTGTTGTGTATTTGAGGGGAACACAGGTCTATAATTCCTTATCTGAAATCCCTGGAACAAAATGGGCTTTGCAATTCAAATTAGTTTAGAAGTTATAAAGGCAAAAAAAAAATGCATATACTCTAAATTTCAACCCCATCAGGGCCTAAGGCAGAGCCTTGTAATCAAATTCATCAATATATCTGCAGCAAAACATTTATTCAAATTAAGTGGGATAAATAAAGACTTTTAAATAGTCTCATCTCAGTGCAGTTCAGGGTTGGCCACTGTGGAAGACAGACTCAAGGGTGGCCTTCTATGATTTCTGCCTCTTAGTGTTCACACTCTCATAAAATTCCTTGTCTTTGAGTGTGAGAAGGGCTTATGAATTGCTTCTGACCAATAGGATATGGCAAAGATGATGGAATATAATTTCTAAGTTTACATTTCATTATGTAAGACTCCATCTTGCTATCAGATTTTCTCTAAAGAGTCTGTCTCCTGAGCTCTCTCTGAAGAAATAACTGGCCATGTTAGAAGCCCGTGTGCAAAGAGCTGAGGGGTGGCCTGTAGAAGCTGAGGGCAACCTCCAGCCAATAGCCAGAAATAACCAGGGTCCAAAGTCCTGCAACCATCAGGAAAGAAATTCTGCCTGCTACCTCAGTGAGCTTCGAAGTGGATTCTTCCTCAGCCTAGCCTCCAGGTAAGAACACAGCCTGACCAGTATCTTAATTGCAGCCTTGTCAGACCCTAAGCAGTGGGCCCAACTAAGCTGTGCCCAGATTCCTGAACCACAAAAATTGAGATAATATATGGGTGTTGTATTAAGGTTCTAAATTATGGTAATTTGTTTGTACTAATAGATAACTAATATAACCACCAAATCATTTCAGGTTAGGCCACATTTTTGCAGCCCAATGAATCATGATAAAACTTTCCATTTTCAGGGATTTTTTGATTTTGTACTTATGAATACAAATTTGTGAAAGTATGGTCAGTACTGATTTTAAAAAATCAAGGGAGCAGGAAACTCAGTAAATGGTTCTAACATTTCGGAATCTGTAAATTGGTTGTAACATTTATCATCTGTGTTATCTAAGTCAAGTTCCTAAAATATGTGAATGATAGGCTGTCATACTCACCTACCTTTCTTGCATTGCTCTAAGAGTTGACTGATCTATTAATAAGAAACACTATGATCAGATCTAATACCAGGATGTGGTATTATGATCATCTATCAGTTACGGTGCTAAGCACTTTGTACATGTTGATGCATTTAATTTTGATGACAACTCAATGAAGTGGGAGCTGTTAATATTTTCATTTTTCAGAGGGGAAAACCAAGTCACTTGGAGTAACATGGGTAGTAAGTGAAAGAATAAGAATTTGAAAGGTTTGTGCAGATAACCAGAATGCAATGCTCACTCACATCTAAGCAGTGAATCATACTAACTAGAGAAAGTATGAAGGCGCTACTGAAATTAACTAAACAACCTCTCTGGCTGTGAGCCTGCTGAGGGACAGGTGGTAAACTTGGTTACTGCATAAGGCCCCTTCCATCCACAGTATTTAGGAATTCTTTAGTGCACATACCTCGATGACTGCTTAACATTTTCTTCACATCAAAGTAAAGCTCAGAAACATTGCACATAGTATGAAGTTCCAAGGAGACGGCCTCTGATGTTTCCAGTTTCACAGCCCAACTCCTAGAACAACCAGAGGCCAGAGATTTCTTCAGTGGTGCATTCCATCCAGTTCTATATACACACGCCCCTCCCGTCCTGCATTCATACAGGACTTACCTGCTCAAAGTGTCATTCACATTCTATAAAGAAACAAAAAGAAAAGGTGAGCATGGGGACATCAGTATTTCATGGGGCTTGTCATGCAGGGCTATTCTTCTTTGCTTTTTCCAAAGAAGTAAAGAGAGTTACCTTGGTCTTAGATATTGATGGATACCCAAATAGAGTAATTCCCACAAGTCTTAGATGTTGATGGATACCCAGATGGAATAATTCCTACAGCTTCTGGGAGATTCAGCATGGCAGGATGTTTATCAACATTTGCATCTATTCTCATCCTTGCTGAAGCGTGAGGGCCAGGAGCTTTGTCCATGCTCCCTCTGTCAAGACTAGCTTTTGGTGATCAGACTTCCTTCACAGTGAGCCCAGATTAGAGAACACATATCATAAAGGTCCTTAGCGATGAATCCATGCACAGCCCTGAGACTGGGCCACTAAGATGGTGGCAACAGGTATCACACAGTGGTAAAGCAATCATGCTATACACTCAACCTTACAGTATAGTCACCAATCCTGTTTGTTAAAACCAGAATTAATGGCTCCAGATGTTTATCTTCATACAGATAGAGCTGTAGATTGTACCATAACAGCTCTGGAGCAAGGGTTCTACAAGCAAATCAGGGAACAGGTTATCACTCATTTTGGCTGCCCCACTTCATCACCCATCAGTCACCTAGCAGAGTATTTCAGGAGAGAGTTGACAGCCAGGTTCTGTGCACATGGGCCAAGGAGACAAACAGTGGTGGATGTTATCCCATGGTTCCATTTGGCCAAGCTATGTTCCCTCAGAAGTTTATTTTTCTAATTGACATAACGGTACCCCATAGATTAGTGAAGGCTAGCCTGATGGCACTGATGTATATCTAAAAGAAACATTACTCTATCTTCCCATGCTTCATTATCATTCTCCTTTAATAGCACAATAACATACCTTTTTTCCCTACTCCAAATAAACAGCCTCACCTGCAGCAATTTCTGGGCTGAGCCCTGACATTTTTCCTCCAGTTCCTGAATATGGCTCTTGAGTTCATTGCTCTTCAGCCCCAGACCAACCTCATAGTCCCTCAGTCTACTCAGAGTCTGTTGTTCTTCTTTCTCCAGTCTCCAGAGATAAGACTTCTCTTCCTCATGTAGGAAACACTGGAGATTCTTAAAGTCAGACTGGATTTTTTGTCTCTGAATCTGTACCTTCTCCTAGAGTCAAGAAAGTATGGTCAAAAGGTGGAAATAAACCAAATGTCCATCTATGGATGAATGGATAAACAAGAATGAAAGTCTGACACACGCTACTACATGATAAGCTTTGAAGACGTTCAAGCAAAATAAGCCAGAAACAAAAGGGCAAATATTGTAAGACTTTGCTTATACAAGGTATCTAGAATAGTTAAGTTCATAAAGACAGGAAGTAAAATAGTGGTTACAAGGTGTTGACAAGATGGGAAAACGGAGTTATTGTTTAATGGGTAGTGAGTTTCAGTTTAGAAGATGAAAGATGAAACTGAGCTGCAGTTTGGAAATGGGAATGGTGATGGTTGCACAACAATGTAACAATGTAAAAGCACTTAATTCTACTGAACTGTATACTTAAAAGTGGTTAAATGCTTAAGTGCTATATATATTTTCACACACACACACACACACAATCAGCCACTGGGACATTATTTTCTCATGAGTCACTGAAGCTGGAAGAATGTCCCCAGTTTCGTGCTGCAGGGTCATGTGTGGGAGGCAGGCACTCAGACGTGGAAGAGGTTGTCTCAGATTCCTTATAGTCACCCAATTAATTTCCTTATTCCTCAGCCAAGACACAGGAAAAGCTGGGTTAGGAGTGCTAGATAACTTAATTATGAAACTAGGGCCAAGTTCAAACACTTTATCAGTTACAAGGATAAAAATAAATTTTTACTTATGATTTAAGAAGTTAGATTTCTGAGTCTGAGTGATTTTCTTGAAGTAAAAGCTTATAATGAACATTACCAAGACTGGATTTTAAGACAACCAGGCTGGTAAGAGGGTCCATAATTCTTGGCAGGGGGAGCTCTGAGTTTGGCAGGTATTTATTATGGTTAACTGAGAAATATTTTTCTACTACCCTAGGGTCATCTTAAGCATTCCTATGTGTAAGACTGACAGAAATCAAGTGAAAGTCTCATCTGAGGAGATGTAAAGTTGCAATTTCCATTAATGCTGTCTAAATTAATGCAGTGGGAGTGTGTATTCAGGGCAACTTGAATCTATGTTCTCGGACTGCAGTCTTCAAACATGGCCCAAATAAACTCTCTACTTACCTTAAAAATATAAAAATTAAAAAATAAAAATAAATTCACACAGTGTTTCGATGACTACGATGTAGAAGAAGGGTCTTTGACTTAGGATGAGGTGGAATTTTTGTGTAGGAGACAGGTACAGCTTTAACTCTTGTATAGACGGGTTTTCATATATGTTAGTTACAATCAAGGTCTTCCCCATTGCCCAAGATCCTAGAAATGAGGGAACTAAGAGTATACTCAGGAGCGCAAGAGCAACATCCACAAAAAAAGATCAGGGTAGAAGTTAGAAAGGACCCCTGAAAGAGGGAAAATCGGTAATCAGCTTTGTGGGATTTTACTGCAAGCTAGTGAATTATATAAATATAATGGTTGGTGCAAAAGTAATTGTGGTTTTTGCCTTTACTTTAATGGCAAAAACTGCAATTACTTTTGCATGAACCTAAATATTTTCATGAAAGAATGTGGCTCTGATAATGTGGAGGTTGGTCAGCCATGAAATAGTCTGAGAGACGCTGCAGTTTGTAGTTGCAAGTGTGTAGGTTGCTGCATTACTTATGATGTACTTATAAATCAAGTATAGGCCGGGTGCAATGGCTCACACCTGTAATCCCAGCACTTTGGGAGGCTGAGGTGGGTGAATCACGAGGTCAGGAGATCGAGACTATCCTGGCCAACATGGTGAAACCCTGTCTCTACTAAAATACAAAAAATTAGCCAGGCGTGGTAGCGCATGCCTGTAATCCCAGCTACTCAGGAGGCTGAGGCAGGGGAGTTGCTTGAACCTGGGAGGTGGAGGTTGCAGTGAGCTGAGATTGCACCACTGCACTCCAGCAAGACTCCATCTCAAAAAATAATAATAATTAAAAAAGAAAGAAATAAAGTATATTTCCTTCATCAGCCTCATGAGCTTGAGTAGTATGAATTTCAATCTGGAGTGATCCTGTTTTGTAAGTGTCCACAAAGGTTGGTTTCTGTACCTGTAAAGTTGAGAGCCAGATGCTCTGCTGTGGTAGAAGTGCCAGGGTAATGAGTTGAGGCCTGCAAACCAGGTTTATTTTGAGGTATTTAAAGTTTGAAACCCAGTCAATGCTTTTTCTAGGTAAATAGGCATACCAATTCTGCTTCTTCTGACTGAAGTATCAGGAATCCCAGCCAACTACGGTTTAAAGATGGAAGGGGTTGGCGCTAAATTCTCATGGATGTAAACCTGGAGCCAGGGGCATAAATACAAATAATGGTTTCTCCCTTGGGTTTCATTTTTTTGATCTGGTTTCGTGAGAATAAATCATCATTGTGATTTTCCTCAATCATCCCCTACGCCTAAGCTCTAGAATGGAAAATAGCTTGAGATCAATGAAGTCAGATTCTTACTTTCCATTTAGTTATTCGTATTGCTGTGGACAGCCTCTGCTCTGTACATCTGTCTTCAAGTTGCCTCAATTTTGTCACAGCTTTCTGGAGCTTTTCCTGAAGGAAAAATTTGATCAGTGAAGGCTCTTCAATTTGACTCTTCATTAGGGACCTAGGGGAAATCCCAGTTTTCTAAGATATATTTGAATAATAGTGAATATTTATTGAGTCCTCCTTGTTTTTTGCTAGAGAGCATGCTAAAGGCTATATGTGCGGGAACATACTGATCCCTTTGGCAACCCTGAATAGTTGGTAGGATTTTAAATATCATTTCTGTGCTGTAGAAAATGAGACTAAGAAAGGGGTAAAATAACTTGCCCAAAGGGCTATGGCTGCCAGCTGGTGGAGCATTGCACCCTCATCTGCTGACCCAGAGCCTGAGCTACACCCTCCACTAGAGTCCTGCCAGGAAAAAGTTATATATAGAACAAGGTAATCATCATCTAAAAGATTTTGTAAAATAACATGCTGAACCAAGCAAAACCAATACCAGTGTTTGGCACACATGAAATTTTGTGTCTTACGTGTCACGAAAAATCAGGATGCCAAGTGATTTGAAGCTGACCCAAATTGCTAATTGTAATCAATGCTAAAAGAATTGTCTCCTGTCCTCTCTAAACCCAACAAGTATACTCATTAATTCTCGAGCATTCTCAGGAAAGGGCTCTATGTAACTGTTTTAGCAAAAGATGGCATTGTCCTTACTATATGTCAAGTGCTATTCTATGCATTCTATATTTTAATGTCCTCAAAGCTTATAACCGCCTCCTGTGTGTGTGTTTTAGGGAGGGAGGACACTGCTATTATCCCCATTTACAGATGGGGAAACCAAGGTGTCAAGACATTAAATAACGTGCCCAAAATTGCCCATCTAGTAAGTGACCAAACTCAATTTCAACATAAGCAGCCTCCTTTTCCTACTACTTGGTGGAAAAGTAATTCAAATTGGAATGTCATCATTGCAGTTATTAGCTGTTCCATGGAGTTTAAGGAAGAGCTGCCATGAGCTGAGTGGGGGTCAGGATTGACATGTCCTTAGAAGGACTCAGAGCCTTCATACAAGACCAC
This sequence comes from Chlorocebus sabaeus, assembly GCF_047675955.1. Classification (NCBI taxonomy): domain Eukaryota; kingdom Metazoa; phylum Chordata; class Mammalia; order Primates; family Cercopithecidae; genus Chlorocebus; species Chlorocebus sabaeus. The sequence continues at coordinate 25,903,377 of NC_132920.1, read as the reverse complement.
CTGTCTCATGGAGGACAGAATAAGGAGCCTGACACAGGGGGCAACATTTTCCTCAAATCTAGGCAGGACAGAAAAGGAAAAAGGACATCAGGACTATGCCCATTCCTCCATGCTGCCAATAGCAAAGTCCCTCCTTCCTTAATATGCTTTCTGGCAAGAAGCCTGGATGGTACACAAAACCTCTCCCTCTGCTTCACCTTCCACAACCAAGCATTTCCAAATCTTTTACTCTTCTTCCTGAATCTTGCTTAAAATCTGCCCTCTCCTCCCTTTCTTATATGGATAGTTTGAATTTTACTCCTTGATATTCCTTTTATTATAGACATGCCAGAGTAGCTGGGCACAGTGGTTCATGCCTCTAATCCCAGCATTTTGGGAGGCCGAGATGGGAGGGAGACCAGGGGTTTCAGGCCAGTATAAGCAAGAAAGCCAGACCATGTCTGTACAAAAAATAAAAAAATTATCCGGGTATAGTGGCGCATTCCTGTAGTCCTAGCTACTTGGGAGGCTGAGGTGGGAGGATTGCTTGAGCCCCAGGAGGTTGAGGCTGCAGTGAGCCGAGACTGCACCATTGCACTCCAACCTGGGACACAGAGCAAGACCCTATCTCAAAAAAAAAAAAAAAAAAGTATAGGTACCAGAGTGATATTTTCAATGTCACTGACCCTTCATTCCCCAAATGAAAATCCCCCAATAGGTGTTCAATTTTTATGTGTCCTTCAGGAGTTACTTCTGAGATGAACCACTCCCTACCCTAAATGTCCCTCCCCACCACCAAAACCAGGGACCTCCAGGCAGACATTTTTGATGGTTTATCTTCTTTACTAGACTGTAGATACCTAAAAGGTAATGGGTCTTTCTTCCCTGTTTGCAGGCCCTACTGCATGGTTTTACATATTGTGGTTTTTCAAATGATATTCATGGTGTGAAGCAAGAAAAAATGCGGGTGTTTGGTTTGAGAACAACCTGTTCTAAAGCAAGGAGAAATTCATCATAACACAAATGGATAGAGATGAGTCCAACCATCCCATTGAAGGTCAGAACGGACAGTCTAGATAATTTAGCAAGAAATCATCATAAACTATTTTTCAGAAGAATGACATGATGAAAGCTGTATTTCCAAACAATAATATTAGGTTTCAGGCTAAATCATCTCAGCTCCTGGGAGCAGGATAAGATTTGGTACTTACCAAGGCCCCCTGACCCACACACTCACCTTGTAGCCCTGACATACATCTTCAACAAGAGCTGTGGTGTGCCCTTTGTGCTGTGGTGCCCGCTCACAGCGCCAGCAGATGAGCTGCCCCTCGTCTTCGCAGAACAGGTGGAGCTGCTCTCCGTGTTCTTCACATGACATCTCTTGATCCATCTCTTTGAGGGCTTCAATGAGGCTTCCCAGCTGCTTGTTCGGTCGGAGGCTATCCATGTGAAATGGAGCCCGACACTGGGGACAGCAGAACGTCTCCTGCCTCAGTCGCTTTTGGCTTGGGTTTTTAAAGAAGTCCGTTATACACAAGCGGCAGTAGCTGTGTCCACAGTTGATGCTTACTGGGTTCGTCATCAGGCTCAGGCAGATGGAGCAGGTGGCTTCCTCCATCATCTTCTTGGTGCTGGTGGTTGAGGCCATAGCTTTTATTGAAAAGCTCCAATATTGGCTCTAGAGATGGAGATGAAGCAGCCAGAATTTTTACCATGATGAAAATACACCTCACCTGCACCTCTATGTGATGAGCTGGCTGCTACTGACTTCCATAGATCTTGAAGGTTTTCCTTCCAACCCCATTATCTCATTTTGTATTGAAGAAAAGAGGACTTAAAAGGAAGAAGCTGAGGCTGAGTTTGTTTGGGCCTCGTTTGAGAACTGCAACCCAGATGCAGAGTTTCAAGTTGTCCTCGTTAGCAAGCAGTTGCAAATGGTGATTTAAAGGGAAAAAAAAAGCAGTTTTAAAGCCATTTTAAAATTGTTTACCAAGAATTTACATTAAAATAGCATAAGCTTTTGATTGGCTATACATTGTTCTTTTTATTACAAATCTCAGGAACATGTAGGTAATAGATGAGGCAGCCAGTCAGTAACAAAATGCTTTTAAACATGGGGTCTTAACTGAAGACCCATACTCCTGTCTCACTGGTCCTGATAAATTTTGCATACCTCACATAGCTCAGACTGCTTTAAACTATTTTTCTTTTCTCAGTCTTCTAATTCTTTTTTTTTTCTAATGAGACAGAGTCTCACTCTGTCGCTCAGACTGGAGTGCAGTGGTGCATTCTCGGCTCACTGTAACCTCCGCCCCCTGGGTTGAAGTGATTCTCCTGCCTCAGCCTCCCGAGCAGCTGGGTCTACAGTGGTGTGTCAACACCCCCAGCTAATTTTTGTATTTTTTAGTAGAGACGGGGTTTCACCATGTTGGTTGGCCAGGATGGTCTCGATCTGTTGACCTCGTGATCCACCTGCCTCAGCTTCCCAAAGTGCTGGGATTACAGGAATGAGCCACTGCACCCAGGCTCTTTTTCTTTGCTTATGAGACAAGTTCTCGCTCTCTTGCCCAAGCTGTAGTGGAGTGCAGTGGCATGACCATCGCTCACTGCAGCCTCGACCTCCTGGGTTCAAGCAATCCTCCTGCCTCACCCTGGCAGAGTGGCTGGGACTACAGGCATGTGCCACCATGTCCAGCTAAAGTCTTCTCTCCAGAAAGAAGAAATGCATTAGAATTTAGAGGACACATAAACGTCTAGCTGTGTAGCTAATACAGTAGCCACTATCATGAATGGGAATTTAAATTTAACTTAATAAAAATTAAAATGAAAACATTTAGTTTTTCTGTTCCACTTGCCACATTTCAATTGCTTAATAGTTGCATGTGACTAGTGGCTACATAACAGCCTCAATATACAACATTCCGTTATCACAGAAAGTTACCTTGGACCAAGTGCTGGGAGAAACAATGCAGGCTTCCTCACAAAAGCTATAAAAGAGAGAACTCAGGGAGTGTGAAACTCTTTCCTATTCTAGTCAACTTCAAGAATAATTGGTACCAGGCTGGCACGGTGGCTCACGCCTGTAATCCCAGCACTTTGGGAAGCCAAGGCAGGCGGATCACCTGAGATCAGGAGTTTGAGACCAGCCTGACCAACATGGCAAAACCTCATCTCTACTAAAAATACAAAAAGTTAGCTGGGCATGGTGGTGCACACCTGTAATCCCAGTTGCTCAGGAGGCTGAGGAAGGAGAATCACTTGAGCTCTGGAGTGGGAGGTTGCAGTGAGCCCAGATTACACCACTGCACTCCAGCCTGGGTGAAAGGGCGAGAATCTGTCTTAAAAAAAAAAAAAAAAGAATAATTGGTACCAGAATTACTCTTTGTAATTGGTAGTAACACTCATGCAATTGGGTGATCTGTGACAGATTCCACTGAAGGAGTACGGGGAGCTTCACCCCAATATATGACTCCCTGGTGTAATGAGTATTTTGAATTAAAGGCCCTTAGAGATCAGCAGATGCTGGAAGAGACTTTTCCCCTATCTACACAAAGACCAGTCAGACTAGACAAAAAGAACAATTGTTTTTCCTTCCAACTCCTATTATCACATTTTGTACTGAAGAAAAGAGGACTAAGAATGTAACCAGACCTAATCAGACACTTTCTCAAAATAATGTCTGTCTCTCAGGCTCATTCATTTTCCAAAGAGAACCATTTACAAGTTAAACTCTGTTCCTCCATTCATGCATCCTCCTGAATATTCATTTATTATCCCTAGTAATCATTTACTGCCCCTCAACAGAATTACCTATACTCTCCTGATATCACCCTTCCCCTCTGAAATAAGGCTATATAAGTATTTGTATTTATAGATATATAAATATTTAAGGCTGTATACTTATATAAGGCTATATTAGTATTTGTATTTATACATATATAAATATGTATACATATAAAAATATGTATACATATATACATACATACAAATATTATTTATACATATAAATATATTTATACATATTTTATACTTATATATTTATACATATATAAAAATAACATTTTTATATTATATACATACATATTTATACTTATGTATTTATACATAAGTATTATAAATATTTATACATAAGTATTTATAATACATAAGTATTTATAAATAATTTATAATACATAAGTATAATACATAAGTATTTATGATACATAAGTATTTATAAATAAGACTATATAAGTATCTACCCCCATTGGAAGAGGGGGTAATCACTCTGTGATTCTAGCCCATGTACATGTTAATAAATTTGTATGCCTTTTCTCCAATTAGCCTGCCTTTTGTGAGTTGATTTTTCAGTGAACTTTCAGAAGGCAAAGAGGAAGTGTTCCCTTGGCTTCTACACAATCATGACGATCAAATTTGACTCCACCTCGATCCCCCCCATCCCCCACAAAGAACAACAACCAACACTGGTTAATAAGGTCGGTTGTTTTTTGTTTTTTGGTTTTTTTGCTTTTTTTTTTTTTTTTTTTTGCTTTTAGGAGCAGAGGTATAATAGGCAAAAGAAAGAGAAAGGAGAATAGTGAATACCTCTCTCTCCTGCAGAGAGAGAGGGGTGCCTAAGTGGGACTTCCCTGGTTAATAAGGTCTTTCTAGAGACCCAACCAGGAGGGTAATAGAAGCAATCAAGGCAACCAGAACAACCAGAAGAACTAGTTTATCCTTTTTGTGCCCTCTCCCTAAACTGAGGGAATGAGAATTGGAAAGAAGGCTGCAGAGCAGAGGGTTTAGTCCTAAGGAGCAGTTATTTCTATGGGATCAGAGCTCCCCCAGTTTACTACTAATATCTCTTCTCCAGGACAGGACCTATCTCAAGAGACATGTTCAGAGTGATTGCAACACAAAGAGTTTGCAGACCCAAGGAGGTAGGGAAGGCAGAAAGAAGATGGGGGAGGCCAGGGATAGGCAACAGAGGGGTGGCCAGGAGCAAAAAAGCCTGCCTCTTCTGAGAACCTAGCTGGGCTCTCCCTGTACCCCCCATCTCTCCCCCTGCCCGTCCCCACACCCCTACTCCTGAGAGCTGCTCTAGGACAGGGCAGAGTCAGGAGGAAGTTTGAAGAGTAATTCTTCTTTTAAATGGCAGTGCCTAGAATAAAAACCAGTAATTTAATTACAGTTATCGGGTAGGCTGATTTCCTGTCACAACCAGATCAGTCTCTTGAAGCCACACAGAATTTCTTCTGATGACGTGTATTCCTTGGCGGGCTACTTCCTCCAGTGATACACCGGGCCCCTCTCTGCTAGGGTCACTGCGCTCCTGGGGAGAAGGGGCTCCCCTGCTTCCAAGGCTCCAGGGTTACTGTCCTGGGCCCCACTCACCTAAGTTCTGAATCTTCTGAGATTTGGTGTAAAGTCTGGTGAAAGAAGGAGCAGGAAAGAAGCGAGAGCTGTGAAACAAAGAAAGTCCTGACCATTTTCAGAGTTGGAGTGGCCCTGCTGTCAGGAAATATATTCCCCACCCCACCTGCCACCAGTACACACTCACATATCCACTGAGAAAACCTTAGCCTGGACCTTTTCCATAACCTTCACTGCTCAGACACTTACATATTCGCTGCTGGTCCCCTCTGTAGCTGCCACTTCCTGGGTCAGGAAGTTAACTCAGACTGGATTAAACTGAGAAGTGAAACTACTGTGGGAGGCGGGGCTAATAAGATTTAGGAGAAAACTAGGGACGTTGCTCATATCATTCGCACTCAGCCTCTCCGGTAAAGGAGGGGAAACGTAGGGAAAAAAAATCCTTCTTTTACAGCAATAAAAAGAAGGAACCAATTAATAACCCAGTAAACTATCATGTGACCCCAACACGGAGTATCTAAAAACAGGAAGCATGCAGAGGATCAGTTCACAGACTCTGATTTGAGATCTTTCTACTTTTGCCACCAACTCCCTTGGGAGTCCTTAAGCCTTCCTAGCTGATGTTACTTTTTTGCTATTTCTGGGTTGCTTGTGGTTCTATAACTGCTCTGAAGGGTGTGGTGGAAAAAGGGCTGGTAACAGCAGTAGGACTCACTGGCATCACAAAATTCATCTGAGTCAGCTTTCTATTCTTCTCTGTCCCGTTCTATGTCTTGTTTTTCTCCTTACTGTCCTTCTGCAGGACTCAGATCTTCTTCAATAGCCGGGGTCAGCCAGGACAGAAAATGGGAGTCACTAATGGCCCAGCAGTGAGTGCCCCCAGCTTAGAGCTGTGTGGGATCCCTGGGACCATCACTCTGCTTTGTGCTCTGGGGAGAAAAGGCTGTGGGGTCCAGGGCCAAGTCCTTAATGACTCAGCTCCAGCTTCTCCACTTCAAAATGAAAGGAAAAGTACTATCACTACCCAAGTTAGAATTATTATTTCATGGGGAAAAAAGATGGATTACTATCTCACAATAAGAGCTTGTCACATTTATAAGTCTCAGGTGTAAGAGGCATTTATGATAAGAACATAGTAAATGCTGGCGTAAGTAGATGCAGTGGTCCAAGGGAACCAATAAGAGGAGCTCAGGACACAGGTGGGAGGAGACATTAAACTTGAATTCTGGGCGCCACTGGTCTGTCTGGGCCCCTGGCCTGTCTGCTGACCCTGATAGCCAAGGGAACATGGAGTTTGGCCCACCTGCAATCCCTCTGGTCCAACTACTCAAAATAAAGGCAAGATTGGAAAACATGTTCCTTTCTTCCTATACCAAGCAGAAGACGCTTCAGCACTGCACCCTTCTGGATGCTCACAGAGCCATCTGTCATTTTGCCACCTACAATTCATCATGTCCTGGCATGATAGTAGCAGACCCTATGCATAGCATGGGACATTCTACTCCTGAGGCAACCAGCACACACAGAGAGGAGAAAGAATGAGCCCCTGAATCCTTGGTCCCACAATGAGTCCTTGCAGATATTTATGACTTTCATTGCTGTGGATGTGACTCTGTACCCAGGCATGGCTCATTCCAGATCTGTCCTATTGTCAGAGATGTTCGAACCAGAATGACTCCATTTTGAGTGGGGGCTAGGTAAAATAAGGCTGAGACCTACTGGGCTACATTCCCAGGAGGTTAGGCATTGTAAGTCACAGGATGAAATAGGCAGTTGGTACAAGACGCAGGTCATAAAGACCTTGCTGATAAAACAGGTTGCAGTAAAGAAGCTGGTCAAAACCCACCAAAACCAAGATGGCAACGAGAGTGGCCTCTAGTTGTTCTTATTGCTCATTATACGCTAATTATAATGTGTTAGCATGCAAAAAGGCACTCCCACCAGCTCCATGGTGGTTTATAAACACCATGGCAATGTCAGGAAGTTACCCTATATGGTCTAAAAAGAGGAAGAACCCTCGGTTCTAGCAACTGCCCACATCTTTCCTGGAAAACATGAATAATCCACCCCTTATTTAGTAAACAATCAAGAAATAATTGTAAGTATCTGTATTAGTCCATTTTCACACTGCTGAGCAAGATATACCTGAGACTGAGTAATTTATACCAGGAGAAAATGTTTCATGCTCTTACAGTCCCAGGTGGCTGGGGAGACCTCACAACCATGGTAGAAGGCAAAGAGGAGCAAGTCAGGTCTTACATAGATGGCAGCAGGCAAAGAAAGAGCTTGTGCAGGGAAACTCCTTCCTATAAAACCATCAGGTCTCATGAAACTTATTGACTATCATGAGAACAGCAGTATAAATTACTCAGGGAAAGACCTGCCCCCATGATTCAGTTACCTCCCACCAGGTCCCTCCCACAATATGTGGGAATTTAAGATGAGAGTTAGGTGGGGACACAGTCAAACCATGTCAGTATCCTTGGTCCAGCAGCTCAAGCTGCTGTTCTGCCTATAGAGTAGACATTCTTTTATTCCTTTACTTTCCGAATAAACTTGCTTTCACTTTACTGTGTAGACTTGCCCCAAATTCTTTCTCATACGAGTTCTAAGAACCTTCTCTTAGGGTCTGGGCAGGGAGCCCCTTTCTGGTAACACTATCAAAGGATCAGGAAAAGGAAGCTAGTGAATGCTAAAAAGGAAACAAACTACCATTACCAATAATAACAACAGCAAAACAAAAGCAAAACGGATTGTGACAGCTGTCCCCTCTCACACCTGTTTCCCATTGCAGGAAGGAGGGCTGGTTCATGCAGAGAGTGGCAAATATTAGAAGCAGAGAGGGGGTGCAGATGAAACTTCAGGAATATGCTGCCAAAGGCAGGCCTAGGGAGAATTCAACATGATTTCTATGGAGGAATGATTCCTATGGAGGAATGCATTATCTCCAATATGTAAAGCTAGGCCTGATCCTGTGATTATGGGATACAGGAGTCCAAAGACTCACAATGGGAAGTAGGTCACTAGAGTCTCCTTCAGAAGCTCTGGACTGTGTGTTCCTACTGTGGGGAAGAGTCAGCACTCAGCTATCCCTAGAATGCCTTTCCTCAACTCCTTCAGATTTTGCCTCTCAACCAACCTTATCCTGACCACTTGTTAGCAAGTGCACCCCTCTCTCCCTCCCAAACCTTCTCAAATCTATTTTGTTCCCATGACACTTATCACTGAATATTTTACTAATTTATTTTGTTTATTATTTGCCTCCCCCATGAGAATGCAAATTCCATAAGGGATGGATTTTTTTCAATATTGTTCACTGATGAATCCCAGTGACTAGAATATTTCTAAGCATAGTGATGTGCATTAAATGAAAGAGTAACTTTCTGAGTTGCACTATACACACATCATAGGAGGTATATGCACACTTGTGCATGATGTATATGGTATGGTGTAGGTGATGCGTGGGGTATGTGGTACTGTGTGTGCTGTGTGTGGTATGTGATACATAGTGTGTGTTAGTGCGATGTATGTGATGTGGTGTGTGTGTGTCCATGCATATTAGGGGTGGCAGGGATGTTAATATGTCAAATGGTACTAGAAAGTATCAGAACCCATGGTGCTTACTGGTTTCCCAGAGAGCTGCTTCTCTACCTCCTGTAGGATATACTGATGGTTTGGACAGGGAAGAAATAAAAAGAAGGCTGTGAAATAAAAAGAAGGCTGTGAAGAAATAAAGAGGAAAGTAAAAGAAGAGCTGGGAAAAGACAGTGCAGGGGCCAAGGGAAATTTCCCCTTCGGCTTCTGGGGAAACTTTGCTGAAAAATCAGCTCACAAATTTGTTAACACGTACACAGGGAGAACCATAGAATGATTATCCACTTCCCAAGAGGGCTTAAAAGCTTATATATCATCCTGGCAAAACAGATTATGGGAGGAGAAGAGGATAAATTCTGTTGATGGGATTACTGTTGTGGATTTTTGCTCCTTAGCTCAGCTAGGTCCGGGTTCTCATCTCACAACCAGGAAGAATTAGGCACGCGGCCATCAAAGAATGAGTGAAGTAGAATTTATTAAGTCAAAGGAAAGCTCTCAGCAAAGAGAAGGGTCCTGAAAGCAGATTTCTGGTTTGCCCTTCACAGTTGAATACCAGGGCTTAAGGCTCAAATTCCTGGCAACTCCACCCCATCCTCCCAGTGCATGCAGGCCTTTAGACTGAGCTGCTCCATGTTGATTAATTTCCTGAATTGCCCATGTGTTAAGGAAAGGAATCTTCCACTGTGGGCATGTTTAGGCAAGCCCCCTGTGCAAGTTCCCTTATCTTCACAAAACATTCGGTGTAAGCACTTGTGGGGCAGGTCAGGGGTTCTCTGGGGACCATTCCCTTACTGTCTGCCTAAAGCAAGCTGGCCAACTCCTTTCATTACTAAGGAGAGTAAGTAGATCAGGGAACAAAGATTAACTTGAACATTATCTTGTGAAAGTCTGTTCAGGCATAGTTACATTCTTGGTCTTACAGGAAGGGGAAATAAAAATAATTGTTCTTTTTGGTGGATCTGGATCTTAGGTAGATAAAGAAACTTTAATTCCATGATGTGTTTTGGGAGAGATAGTTGGTGGCAGGGATGTCAGAGAGACTTTTAGGCTTCTTCAGTTCAATATGACCAAGTGCCATATTTTAGGGTATCAATTTCTGAGCCCCAACAAAAGCTTAGAAGAGATGTGATAGCATCACAGTGTGAAAGCAATTTTTTGTTTGTTTGTTTTTAGAAACAGGCTCTTGCACTGTCATCCTGGCTGAAGTACAATGGTATGATCACAGCTCACTGTAATCTTGAACTGGGCTCAAATGATCCTCCCATCTAAGCATTTCAAAGTGTTGGGATTACAGGCATGAGCTGCGGTACCCAGCCTGAAACTACACCCTTGTGCCGATAAACTTTTCAAATGACTAAAGGGGAGAGAGTAAGCACTACTCAGAGGTAGGAAGAAAGGGCACAGAATTATAGGATTAAAACAACCACCACCACCACCAAAAAAACCAGGCGGGGTGTGCTGGCTCACACCTGTAATCACAGCACTTGGGGAGACTGAGGTGGGGAGAATCACTGCAAGCTAGGAGTTTGCTAACAGCCTGGCCAATATAGCAAGACCCTGTCACTATTAAAAAAACAAAAAACAAAAAAAACACCTGCCTTGAGCTAATCAGAATGATGGGCCTGACAAAGGACGTCCCAAAGTAAGTCTTAGCATTCTTTTTTTTTGAGACAGTCTCGCTCGGCTCACTGCAACCACTTCCTCCCAGGTTCAAGCAATTCTCCCTGCCTTCAGTCTCCCGAGTAGCTGGGATTACAGACGCCCACCACCACACCTGACTAATTTTTGTATTTTTTAACAGGGATAGGGTTTTGCCATGTTAACCAGGCTGGTCTTGAACTCCTGACCTCAAGTGATCTGCCCGCCTCAGCCCCTCCAAAGTGCTGGGATTACAGGTGTGAGTCACTGCACCCGGCAAAGTCTTATCATTCTTTACCAAGAGTTTGTACCCATATCTCTGAAAGAGAGTAGTGAATTTCACCCCAAAATATGGCTTCCTGATATAATGAGTATTTTGAATGAAAGACTCTCAGAGATCAACAGACACTAAGGAGAATTTTCCTTATGTACATAAAAATAGTATGGCCCCACCAGTGAGAACAATTGTTCTTTTCTCCCTCCCTGTTATCTCATTATGCATTATAGGAAAGGCCAAGAATGTAACCACACCTGAACAGACCCTTTTATAAGATAATCAGTCTCCAAGCATCATTCAAATTCCAAGGAGAACTATTTACAAATTTATCTCTGTTCTTTGATCCAATTAGTCTCTCCTGGTAGTTATGTATTGCCCTCAACAGAATTCTCTTCTTCTACTTCCCATAACCTATTTTGCAAAGATCAAGGCCCTGTTCTTTCTGCAACTTCAAGTTGGCACATAAGCTTCTAAATCCCACTGGGATATTGGTACATAAGCTTCTAAATCCCACTGGGATATTGGTACTATGTGCATGAGGAGAACCACAGAGTGATTAAATTATAAAGTCTTTTCTCTCATGAATCTGCCTTTTTATGTGTTCATTTTTCAGCAAAACTTCCAAGGGCAAAGGTGTAGAACAAAAACAAAACTCTAAAGCCCCCCAACCATCTGAATAGACTTTCTCTTCAGCCAGGCTTCTTAAAATGTAACCTGAAAGACTGGCTCAGGCCATTAAGGGAAGTGGGGGTTGAACATGCCTCATTATTCCTCTCCAGCATTAACATCAACACAGCTTTTAAGTCTGATAAGAAACATTTTACAACCTATTCTCTCTGAAGCCTGCTAGCTAAAAATTTCATCCCATAGTACGACTTTGGTCTTCACAACCTGTTACCACAACCTAGTGCTCCTGTCTATTAATCCCAAATCTTTATAAAAACTCAACCAATTATCATCACCTCCACCTCCCTCCTCCGCTGCTTCCAGTTGTCCCGCCTTTCTGGACCAAACCAATGTACATTTCTTAAATATATTTGATTGATGTCCCATGCCTCCTTAAAATGTATAAAGCCAAGGTGCATCCCAACCACCTTGAGCACATGTTCTCAGGACCTCCTGAGGGATGTGTCATGGCCCATGGTCACTCAAATTTGGCTCGGAAAATGTCTTCAAATGTTTTACAGAGTTTGACTCTTCTTGTCATGACACAGAAGACTGCTTCACTGAAGCCTGCTCTGGAAGTGAGTGGGGGTTTTGCAAGGATGACTTTCCCTGGATAGCCCCAGACGCAGCTAGTAATAATACACTTAAAGGTAGCTAAAATGCATTGAACACTTGTTTTGTGCCAGACCTATGTCAATATTTGCTTTGTGCCAGGCTTATGCCAGTACTTCCCATTTCTTAATACAGTCTTTGTAAATAAAAATTCTGGAGTTTAAAATATAATAACTGAAAAACAGAAATTAAATAAAAATATATAATAACTGAAATAAAAATTTACTAAGGCTAGGGACGGTGGCTCACTCACACCCGTAATCCTGTTACCGGAAAGGGGTCCAGATCCAGACCCCAAGAGAGGGTTCTTGCATCTCACATAAGAAAGAATTCAGGAGAGTCTGTAAAGAGAAGGCAAGTTTATTAAGAAAGTAGAGGAATAAAAGAACGGCTACACCATAGGTAGAGCAGCTCTCAGGGCTACTGGTTGCCCATTTTTATGGTTATTTCTTAATTATGTGCTAAACAAGGGGTGGATAATTCACTATTTTTTGGACCATATAGAGTAACTTCCTGACATTGCCATGGCATTCATAAACTGTTATGGTGCTGGTATGAGTATAGCAGTGAGGATGACCAGAGGTCACTCTCATTGCCCTCTTGGATTTGGTGGGGTTTAGCCAGCTTCTTTACCTTTTTTTTTTTTGCCCAGGCTGGAGTGCAGTGGCACAATGTCGGCTCACTGCAACCTCCACTTTCCAAGTTCAAGTGATTCTCGTGCCTCAGCCTCCCAAGTAGCTGGGATTACAGGCATTTGCCACCACACCCAGCTAATTTTTTGTATTTTTAGTAGAGACTGGGTTTCGCCATGTTGCCTATGCTGATCTCCAACTCCTGGGCTCAAGCCATCCAGCCACTTCAGCCTCCCAAAGTGCTGGGCTTATAGGCGTGAGCCACCCCACCTGGTCTAGCTGGCTTCTTCACTGCAACCTGTTTTATCAGCAAGGTCTTTTTTGTTTGTTTGTTTATTTTATAAGTCAATGAAAACTTTTTTTTTAATTATTATACTTTAAGTTCTAGGGTACATGTGCACAATGTGCAGGTTTGTTACGTATGTATACATGTACCATGTTGGTGTGCTGCATCCATTAACTCGTCATTTACATTAGGTATATCTCCTAATGCTATCCCTGCCCCCTCCCCCCACCCCACAACAGGCTCTGGTGTGTGATGTTCCCCTTCCTGTGTCCAAGTGATCTCATTGTTCAATTCCCACCTATGAGTGAGAACATGTGGCGTTTGGTTTTTTGTCCTTACGATAGTCTGCTGAGAATGATGGTTTCCAGCTTCATCCATGTCCCTACCAAGGACATGAACTCATCCTTTTTTATGGCTGCATAGTATTCCATGGTGTATATATGCCACACTTTCTTAATCTAGTCTATCATTGATAGACATTTGGGTTGGTTCCAAGTCTTTGCTATTGTGAATAGTGCCACAATAAACATACATGTGCATGTGTCTTTATAGCAGCATGATTTATAATCCTTTGGGTATATACCAAAGTAATGAGATGGCTGGGTCAAATGGTATTTCTAGTTCTAGATCCTTGAGGATTCCCCACACTGTCTTCCACAATGGTTGAACTAGTTTACAGTCCCACCAACAGTGTAAAAGTGTTCCTATTTCTCTACATTCTCTCTAGCACCTGCTGTTTCCAGACTTTTTAATGATCGCCATTCTAACTGGTGTGAGATGGTATCTCATTGTGGTTTTGATTTGCATTTCTCTGATGGCCAGTGATGATGAGCATTTTTATCATGTGTCTATTGGCTACATAAATGTCTTCTTTTGAGAAGTGTCTGTTCATATCCTTCGCCCACTTTTTGATAGGGTTGTTTGTTTTTTTCTTGTAAATTTGTTTGAGTTCTACGTAGATTCTGGATATTAGCCTTTTGTCAGATGAGTATACTGTAAAAATTTTCTCCCATTCTGTAGGTTGCCTGTTCACTCTGATGGTAGTTTCTTTTGCTGTGCGGAAGCTCTTTAGTTTAATTAGGTCCCATTTGTCAATTTTGTCTTTTGTTGTCATTGCTTTTGGTGTTTTAGACATGAAGTCCTTGACCATGCCTATGTCCTGAATGGTATTACCTAGGTTTTCTTCTAGGGTTTTTATGGTTTTAGGTCTAACATTTAAGTCTTTAATCCATCTTGAATTAATTTTTGTATCAGGTGCAAGGAAGGGATCCAGTTTCAGCTTTCTACGTATAGCTAGCCAATTTTCCCAGCACCATTTCTTAAATCGAGAATCCTTTTCCCATTCTTGTTTTTGTCAGGTTTGTTAAAGATCAGATGGTTGTAGATGTGTGGTATCATTTCTGAGGGCTCTGTTCTCTTCCTTTGGTCTATATCTCTGTTTTGGTACCAGTACCATGCTGTTTTGGTTACTGTAGCCTTGTAGTATAGTTTGAAGTCAGGTAGCATGATGCCTCCAGCTTTGTTCTTTTGGCTTAGGATTGTCTTGGCGATGCAGACTCTTTTTTGGTTCCATATGAACTTTAAAGTAGTTTTTTCCAATTCTGTGAAGCAAGTTATTGGTAGCTTGATGGGGATGGCATTGAATCTATAAATTACCTTGGGCAGTATGGCCATTTTCACGATATTGATTCTTCCTATCCATGAGCATGGAATGTTCTTCCATTCATTTGTGTCCTCTTTTGTTTCGTTGAGCAGTGGTCTGTAGTTCTCCTTGAAGAGGTCTTTCACATCCCTTGTAAGTTGGATTCCTAGGTATTTTATTCTCTTTGAAGCTATTGTGAACGGGAGTTCACTCATGATTTGGCTCTCTGTCTGTTATTGGTGTATAAGAATGCTTGTGATTTTTGTACATTAATTTTGTATCCCGAGACTTTGCTGAAGTTGCTTATCAGCTTAAGGAGATTTTGGGCTGAGACGATGGGGTTTTCTAAATATACAATCATGTCATCTGCAAACAGGGACAATTTGACTTCCTCTTTTCCTAATTGAATACCCTTTATTTCTTTCTCCTGCCCAATTGCCCTGGCCAGAACTTCCAACACTATGTCGAATAGGAGTGGTGAGAGAGTGCATCCCTGTCTTGTGCCAGTTTTCAAAGGGAATGCTTCCAGTTTTTGCCCATTCAGTATGATATTGGCTGTAGGTTTGTCATGAATAGCTATTATTATTTTGAGATCTGTCTCATCAATACCTAATTTATTGAGAGTTTTTTGCATGAAGGGCTGTTGAATTTTGTCAAAGGTCTTTTCTGCATCTATTGAGATAATCATGTGGTTTTTGTCTTTGGTTCTGTTTGTATACTAGATTACATTTATTGATTTGCTTATGTTAAACCAGCCTTGCATCCCAGGTATGAAGCCCACTTGATCATGGTGGATAAGCTTTTTGATGTGCTGCTGGATTCGGTTTGCCAGTATTTTATTGAGGATTTTTGCATCAATGTTCATCAGGGATATTGGTCTAAAATTCTCTCTTTTTGTTGTGTCTCTGCCAGGCTTTGGTATCAGGATGATGCTGGCCTCATAAAATGAGTTTTCCTATTGATTGGAATAGTTTCAGAAGGAATGGTACCATCTCCTCCTTGTACTTCTGGTAGAATTCAGCTGTGAATCCTTCTGGTCCTGAACTTTTTGGTTGGTAGGCTATTAATTATTGCCTCAATTTCAGAGCCTGTTATTGGTCTATTCAAGGATTCAACTTCTTCCTGGTTTAGTCTTGGGACGGTGTATGTGTCCAGGAATTTATCCATTTCTTCTAGATTGTCTAGTTTATTTGCGTAGACGTGTTGATAGCATTCTCTGATGGTAGTTTGTATTTCTGTGGGATTGGTGGTGATATCCCCTTTATCATTTTTTATTGCATCTATTTGATTCTTCTCTCTTTTCTTCTTTATTAGTCTTGCTAGCGGTCTATCAATTTTGTTGATCTTTTCAAAAAACCAGCTCCTGGATTCACTGATTTTTTGAAGGGTTTTTTGTGTGTCTATCTCCTTCAGTTCTGCTCTGATCTTGGTTATTTCTTGCCTTCTGCTAGCTTTTGAATGTGTTTGCTCTTGCTTCTCTAGTTCTTTTAATTGTGATGTTAAGGTGTCAATTTTAGATCTTTCCTGCTTTCTCTTGTGGGCATGTAGTGCTATAAATTTCCCTCTACACGCTGCTTTAAGTGTGTCCCAGAGATTCTGGTATGTTGTATCTTTGTTCTCATTGGTTTCAAAGAACATCTTTATTTCTGCCTTCGTTTCGTTATGTACCCAGTAGTCACTCAGGAGCAGGTTGTTCGGTTTCCATGTAGTTGAGTGGTTTTGATTGAGTTTCTGAATCCTGAGTTCTAGTTCGATTGCACTGTGGTCTGAGAGACAGTTTGTTATAATTTCTGTTCTTTTACATTTGCTGAAGAAAGTAAAGAAAGTAAAGTGAAAATGGGAAAATACTTTTTACTGTTTTGCTTAAAATGTTGCTGATTCTTAGTTTTGCTTTTCAGAGTCAAGAAAACTTTTCTTTGAACTATTTAGGGCTTTTAACAATTGAATAAAGTATACTCCTGTGAATAAAATTTGAAGTAGATTTTTTTTTTCTCTCTACCTGATTTCTCCAGAATCTGGAGACTATTTATGAGTATTCTTAACTTATGGCAATAGATATTTGCATACATGCAATAAGAATCTGTTTTCTTTTGTAACAGGACACAGTTCACAATTGGTTATTTTACCAAAGCTTTGACTGGAATAGTGTGCTTTCCTTTAAGGAATCAAACTTGACTAACAGAGCCAATAAAAGCCCTTTGGCAAAGCTGGCCTCATAACTTGTCTATATAGTGCCTATACAGAGTCCTTGACCTGTGGTAAATACAGAATGTCACTTTCTGACAGGTTCAGGAGCCCCAAATTATCTTGGGTCCTCAAGAAGAGAAACAGTTACTCAACTCATAAGTATTTGAGAGTACAAACCCATGGCTGGGCTCAGCTTAAAAAAGAAAAAAGTCTTATCTGAGAATTCCATCAGAGTCAATTTTAAAAGCCTATGCGAAAGATAATTATTCTTGCTGCATTTTATACAAATAATCAGGCCAAGTATACTAAAGCAAATCAGTCTTAGCATAGTTTGTCTTTAGTAAAAATGGGAGACTGGAGAGAGAAAAATTTTGTTTCAAGAACTATGATATACCTGTTATTAGATTCTAGTCTCATCAGTTGTTTTTGAGTTTTTTCTGCAATTTAGATTGACTGCTTATTCCTGTGAACCAACCACTGATCTCTGGCTACTGCTCAGAATAAACAAGAGGGATGGGTAATGTAAAAATCTTGATGAATATTCCAATTCTGGGCACATACTGGAATCAACTAGCAATCTAATATTGGCTTGGTTCCAACAATTGTCCAATTCATGGAAAGCCTTCTTTAGTTTACTTGGGATAATTTTGTTTATTTTGCTTTATTTTTGTGGAATATATTTGCTGTTGTACTCTTTGTGTAAGTATCCAAGGTAAGATTACTCAATATTTTCTTAAATTGAATACTTATTAATCTTCCAGATATCACCTTTTGTTGAAACTCAGAGTTATGAATATTCCTCACCATACCGACACTTCGTGACTGAGCTCCTCTCTACCCTGGACACAAGAGACGCTAATAAGTAGGCAGGAATATCATTGCCCCTATTTAGCTTGAAGAAGTTATAGAAGATGGATCTTCATCCCACTGCAATCCTTAGGATTAAGGGTTCCCTGGTAAAAGGGAGGGGGAAAATACATCAGAGTCATTTGAATCAGAGTAACTCCATCTTGAACAGGAGCTGGGTAAAATAAGACTGAGGCCTGCTGGGTTAGTTTAGGCATTCTAACCAGGAGTTTAGTCACAGGATGACATAGAAGGTTGCACAAGGTACCCGTCACAAAGACCTTGCTGATAAAATAGGTAATGGTAAAGAAGCCAGTCAAAGCCCACCAAAACCAACATGGCCACAAAAGTGACCTCTTGTCATCCTCACTGCTCATATGCACTAATTATACTGCATTAGCTTGCTACAAGACACTCCCACCAGTGCCATGACAGTTTACAAATACCATGACAACATCTGGACATTATCTTATGTGGTCTAAAACAGGGAGGAACCCTTAGTTCTTGGAATTGTCCACCCCTTTCCTGAAAAACTCTTGAATAATCCATTAGTTTAGCATATAATCCAGAAAAAACTATACGTATGCTTATTCCAGCAGTCCACACTGCTGCTCTGCCTATGGAGTAGCCCTTCTTTTCTTTTCTTTTCTTTTTTTTAAAATTTTTTAGATGGAGCCTCGCTCTGTCACTCAGGCGGGAGTCTGGAGTGCAGTGACGTGTTTTGGCTCACTGCAACCTCCACCTCCCAGGTTCAAGAAATTCTCCTGCCTCAGCCTCACAACTGTCTGGGACCACAGGTGTGTGCCATCATGCCTGGCTAATTTTTGTATTATTAGTAGAGACAGGTTTTCACCATATTGGCCAGGCTGGTCTCAAACTCCTGGCCTCAAGTGATCCACTTGCCTTGGCCTCCCAAAGTGCTAGGATTACAGGCATGACCCACTATGCAAGGCCCATTCTTTTATTTCTTAACTTTTTTTTTTGTTTTTTTGAGACAGAGTCTCATTCTGTCGCCCAGGCTAGAGGCTGAAGTTCTGTCGTGCGATCTCAGTTCACTGCAACCTCAGCCTCCTGGGTTCAAGCGATTCTTCTGCCTCAGCCTCCTGAGGAGCTGGGACTACAGACAAATGCCACTACACCCAGTTAATTTTGTATTTTTAGTAGATATAGTGTCTTGCCGTGTTGGTCAGGTTTGTCTCGAACTCCTGACCTCAATTGGTCTGCCTGCCTCAGCCTCCCAAAGTGCTGTGATTATAGGCATGAGCCATTGCGCCCAGCCCTTCTTTACTTTCTTAATAAACTTGTTTTCATTTTACTGTGTGGACTAGCCCCAAATTGCTTCTTGTGTGAGATACAATAACTTCTTGTGCGTGAAAGAATTTGTTGCTGCTGTTCAGGGTGGAGCAAGCTGGAGCTCATGCTGCTGCTCAAACTGGGGCATGCATGATCTCTGATCCCAGTAAGAGGATCATGGTCACTCCAACCTGAACAACAGCATGATATCTCATCTGTAAGGAAAAAAATTACTAGAGGGCTTTAAAAGCAAATTTGAGCAGCGAAAAGAAGTAATCAGTGAACTCAAAGATAGGTCAATTGAAATGATCTACTATGAAAAACAGAAAGAAGACAGAATGAAGGAAAAGAAATAGAGCCTTAGAGACATGGGATACTATCAAGCATACTAATATATGCATAATGGGACTCCCAGAAGGAGAGAAGTGAGAGGACAGGGAGAGAGAATATTTGGAGAAATAATTTCTGGAAGTTTCCCATATTTGGCAAAAAAACATTAACCTGCATACATATTCTAGGAGCTCAATGAATTCCAAGTAGGAAACACTCAAAGAGATCTGTACCTAGACACACGATAATCAGATTATCAAAAGATGAAGAAGATGAATCTTGAAAGCAGAAAGAAAGAAACGATTCATCACATAAAAATAGTACTCAAAAGATGTCTGGAGTAGGTATACTAGTATCAGACAAAATAAACTTTAAGATAAGCATTGTTATAATAAACAAAGAAAGGTATATTTAATGATAAAAGTGTCAATTCATCAAGAAAACATAACATTATATACATGCATGCACCTAACAACAGAGCCCTAATATTCATGCAACAAAAGTGACAGAATTGAAGGGAGAAATAGAAAATTCAACAATAATAGTTGGAGACATCAATACCTCACTAGTTAGACAAGATCAACAAAAAAATAGAAGACTTAACATTTGAAAACACCTAACCTGACCCTAACATAAATCTATAGGTTGCTACACCCCAAAACAGCAGAATAAACATCCTTCTCAAGTTCACATGAAACATTTTTCAGGCTAGACTGTATATTTGTTCATGAAATAAGTCTCAATAAATGTAAAGGACTATAATAATAGAGTATATATTCTCTGACCAAAGTGGAATGAAGATAGAAATCATTAATGAGGATGGGCATGGTGGCTCACGCCTGTAATCCCAGCACTTTGGGAGGCCGAGGCGGGCGAATCATGAGGTCAAGAGTTTGAGACCAACCTGACCAACATGGTGAAACCCCATCTCTACTAAAAAAAATACAAAAATTAGCTGGGCCTGGTGGCATCTGCCTGTCGTCCCAGCTACTCAGGACACTGAGGCAGGAGAATTGTTTGAACCCAGGAGGCAGAGATTGCAGTGAGCTGAGATCACGCCACTGTATTCCAGCCTGGGAGACAGAGTGAGACTCCGTCTTAAAAAAAAAAAAAGAAAAAGAAAAAAAGAAACTGGAAAAATAAGAACAAATCAAACCCAATGCAAGCAAGAGGAAAAGAAAAAATTTAAAGCAGCCAAGAACAAAAGGCATATTATGTACAGAAGAACAAGTATATAGATCACATATTTCTCATAGACACAATATAAGCAAAAAGACAGTGGAGCAACATTTTTTAGATTAATGAAAGACCTACAATTCTGTACCAAGCAAAAAAAACTCCCCCAAAATGAGGGTGAAATAAGACAATTTAATACAGAGAAAAGAGGAAGGAATTTATCTAGTCATATGTGAGAATTTTATGATACATTTTGTACTGTATATGTGGATGTTTACTATTTCATTTAAAAAATCAACTGTGCAATTCAATAGTAGGTTGTCTTGCTTCTTTTTGATTGACACAGTCATTAACTAAAATATTGTAGTATTTTTTATCCCCCTGCCTAAAGGCAATAAACATCTAATCAGCAGACTAGAATAATAAAATATATTTTTAAAAGTCCTTTAGGCAGAATGATAAAAGTCCCTTAGGCATATTGAAATTCCTATTTATACAAAGGAATAAACAGCACTAGAAATTGTAACTATGTGGGTAAATAGGTAACATTTTTTCTTCATAAAAGGTGGTTGACTATTTTCACAAAAATAGTTAACATTGTAATGGGGGATTTATAACATTTAAAAGTAAAACAGGCCAGGCACAAAGGCTCGTGCCTGTAATCCCAGCACTTTTGGAGGCCAAGGCGTGCAGATCACTTGAGGACAGGAGTTCAAGACCAGCCTGGCTAACATGGCAAAACCCCATCTACTAAAAATACAAAAATTAACCAGGCGTGGTGGTGCACGCCTGTAACCCCGGCTACTCTGGAGGCTGAGGCACAAGAATCACTGGAACCCAGGAGGTGTAGGTTGCAGTGAGACGAAATTATACCACTGCGCTCCAGCCTAGGCAACAGAGCTAGACTCTGTCACACACACACACACACATACACAAGTAAAGTGTATGACAACAGTACAAAAGAAGTGGAAATGAAAATAGTGTTATTTTATAAAAGTGGTATACTTTTAGATGAACTGTGATAAATTAATGATGTATACTATAAACTCTAAGGCAACCACTGAAATAACACAACAAAGAATTATGGGTAATAAGCCACAAAAAGAAATAAAATAGCATTAGAAAAAATATTTAAGTTGTTCAGCAGGTGGGAAAAAAAAAGGAAAAGAGAACAAAGATCACATAGGACAAATGGAAAAGTAATAGCAAGATGATAGACTTTACCTGTCAATTATCACACTTAAGGTAAATGATCTAAATACTCCAATTCAAAAGTCGGAGGTTGTCAGATTGAATTAGAAAAACAAAACAACAACAGCAAAAAAAAAAAAAAAAAAAAGCAAAGAAAGGGCCACTATATGCTGCCTACAAAAAATTCACTTTAATATAAAGACACAAATAGTCTAGAACACCATCACTTTTTTGTTTTGTTTTGTTTTAAAAACTTTTTTTATTATTATACTTTAAGTTCTAGGGTACATGTGCCTAACATGCAGGTTTGTTACATATATATACTTGTGCCATGTTGGTGTGCTGCACCCATCAACTCGTCAGCACCCATCAACTCATCATTTACATCAGGTATAACTCCCAATGCAATCCGTCCGCCTTCCCCCTTCCCCATAATAGGCCCCGGTGTGTGATGTTCCCCTTCCCGAGTCCAAGTGATCTCATTGTTCAGTTCCCACCTATGAGTGAGAACATGCTGTGTTTGGTTTTCTGTTCTTGCGATAGTTTGCTGAGAATGATGGTTTCCAGCTGCATCCATGTCCCTACAAAGGACACAAACTCATCCTTTTTTATGGCTACATGGTATTCCATGGTGTAAATGTGCCACATTTTCTTAATCCAGTCTGTCACTCATGTACATTTGGGTTGATTCCAAGTCTTCGCTATTGTGAATAGTGCTGCAATGAACATATGTGTGCATGTGTCTTCATAGCAGCATGATTTATAATCCTTTGGGTATATATCCAGTAATGGGATGGGTGAGTCATATGGTACTTCTGGTTCTAGATCCTTGAGGAATCGCCATACTGTTTTCCATAATGGTTGAACTAGTTTACAATCCCACCAACAGTGTAAAAGTGTTCCTATTTCTCCACATCCTCTCTAGCACCTGTTGTTTCCTCACTTTTTAATGATTGCCATTCTAACTGGTGTGAGATGGTATCTCATGGTGGTTTTGATTTGCATTTCTCTGATGGCCAGTGATGATGAGCATTTTTTCATGTGTCTGTTGGCTGTATGCATGTCTTCTTTTGAGAAATGTCTGTTCATATTCCTTGCCCACTTTTTGATAGGGTTGTTTGTTTTTTTCTTGTAAAGTTGTTTGAGTTCTTTGTAGGTTCTGGATATTAGCCCTTTGTCAGATGAGTAGATTGCAAAAATTTTCTCCCATTCTGTAGGTTGCCTGTTCACTCTGATGGTAGTTTCTTTTGCTGTACAGAAGCTCTTTAGTTTAATTAGGTCCCATTTGTCAATTTTGGCTTTTGTTGCCATTGCTTTTGGTGTTTTAGACATGAAGTTCTTGACCATGCCTATGTCCTGAATGGTATTACCTAGGTTTTCTTCTAGGGTTTTTATGGTATTAGGTCTAACATTTAAGTCTCTAATCCATCTTGAATTAATTTTCATATAAGGGATAAGGAAAAGATCCAGTTTCAGTTTTCTATTTATGGCTAGCCAATTTTCCCAGCACCATTTATTAAATAGGGAATCCTTTCCCCATTTCTTGTTTTTGTCAGGTTTGTCAAAATCAGATGGCTGTAGATGTGTGGTATTATTTCTGAGGACTCTGTTCTGTTCCATTGGTCTATATGTCTATTTTGGTCCCAGTACCATGCTGTTTTGGTTACTGTAGCCTTGTAGTATAGTTTGAAGTCAGGTAGCATGATGCCTCCAGCTTTGTTCTTTTGACTTAGTATTGTCTTGGCACTGCAGACTCTTTTTTGGTTCCATATGAACTTTAAAGCAGTTTTTTCCAATTCTGTGAAGAAACTCATTGGTAGCTTGATGGGGATGGCATTGAATCTATAAATTACCTTGAGCAGTATGGCCATTTTCACGATATTGATTCTTCCTATTCATGCGCATGGAATGTTCTTCCATTCGTTTGTGTCCTCTTTTGTTTCGTTGAGCAGTGCTCTGTAGTTCTCCTTGAAGAGGTCCTTCACATCCCTTGTAAGTTGGATTCCTAGGTATTTTATTCTCTTTGAAGCAATTGTGAATGGAAGTTCATTCATGATTTGGCTCTCTGTTTGTCTGTTACTGGTGTATAGGAATGCTTGTGATTTTTGTACATTAATTTTGTATCCTGAGACTTTGCTGAAGTTTCTTATCAGCTTAATGAGATTTTGGGCTGAGAGGATGGGGTTTTCTAAATATACAATCATGTCATCTGCAAACAGGGACAATTTGACTTCTTCTTTTCCTAACTGAATATGCTTTATTTCTTTCTCTTGCCTGATTGCCCTAGCCAGAACTTCCAACACTATGTTGAATAGGAGTGGTGAGAGAGTGCATCCCTGTCTTGTGCCAGTTTTCAAAGGGAATGCTTCCAGTTTTTGCCCATTCAGTATGATATTGACTGTGGGTTTGTTATAAATAGCTCTTATTATTTTGAGATACATTCCATCAACACCATCACTTTTAACCTTATTTATTGAAACCTCCTAACTGGTCCTTATTTATTTATTTATTTATTTATTTATTTATTTATTTATTGTTGACACAGAGTCTGTCTCTATTGCCCAGGCTGGAATGCAGTGGCACCATCTAGGCTCACTGCAACTTCTACCTCTTGGGTTCAAGCGATTCTCCTGCCTCAGCCTCCCGAGTAGCTGGGACTACAGTCACATGCCACCACACCCGGCTAATTATTATATTTTTAGTAGAGACGGCGTTTTGCCGTGTTGGCCAGGCTGGTCTCAAACGCCTGACCTCAGCCTCTCAAAGTGCTGGGATTACAGGCGTTAGCCACAGCACCCAGTTCCTCTTCATTTATTCTTGCTACGCTTCCTCCAGTCCATTTTGCGTATTTGATAATTTTGCCAGTAACTTCTTCATTGTTCTGGTAAAATTACTTATGGGTCACTGAAGACTGGGATGTTCATTCTTCTAGAGGACGTTTGTGTCTGCTTTTGCCAGGAAGCTGGGGTACCACCAGTCAAGTATTACCTTAAACTCAATCCATGAATCAAGACTTTTTTTTTTTTTTTTTTTTTTTTTTTTACACAGGGTCCTGGTCTGTCACCCACGCTGCAGTACAGTGGTGTGAACATGGCTCACTGCAGCCTCAACCTACTGAGTTCAAGCAATCCTTCTGCCTCAGCATTCTGTGTAGCTAGGACCACAGTGTGTGCCACCATGCCTAATTTTATAAATATTTTTTTATAAAAAACATTTTAGAGATGGGGCTCACTTTGTTGCCCAGGCTGGTCTCAAACTCCTAGGCTCTAGTGATCCTCCCACCTTGGTCTCCCAAAGTGCTGGGGTTACAGGCATGAGCCTCTGTGGCTAGCCAAGACTTTTTATTTTTTTAGCCTAAATCTATATAAAAGTTGGCTTATGGTTACAGCTTATCAGGATTGATGATCTCTCTCTCTCTCTCTCTCTCTCTCTCTCTCTCTCCCCCCCCCCCCCCCCCCCCGCCTCTCTCACATCCCTTGTTCTGCGGAGAAGCAGAGCAAATATTCTAGCAGTTTCCAGAGAGTAGGATGGGATTACTTATAGTTTACTTTTATTATCCTTTGGGATCTCAGTCTTACTGGGAGAACACAAGTATCTCTTATTAGATATACCACCTTTGTAGAATCTGGACTTTGATTTTAGACTTTATTTGTTTTCTACTATAAGCAACCTAAGTTACAGATTTCTCTCTACACACTGTGTCAGTTGCATCCCATGAATTTTGATATGCTTTATTTTCATTATTATATAGTACAATGTATTTCGTAATTTTTTGTGATTTGTTTGGAGAGATTGATTAATTAGAACCATGCTGTTTAATTTCCGAATACCTGTGTTTTTTCCCTACATTTCTTATCTTTATTGATTTCAAATTTATTTCTACTGTAGTCAGATATAATAATTCATTTATTTTTATTATTTTCATTTTTTTAGAGACAGGGCCTTTCTGCATTGCCCAGGTTTGTCCCAAACTCCTAGTCCCAAGCATTTCTCCTGCCTCAGCCACCCAAAGTGCTGGGATTCCAGGCATGAGCCACCCATGCACAACCAATAATTTATTTAAAAAGTGGGCAAGTGAACTAAACAGACATTTCTCAAAAGAAGGCATACAATTGGCCAACAAATATATGAAAGAATGCTCAACATCACTGTATTAGTTGTTTTCAGGCTGCTAATAAAGACTTACCCAAGACTGGGGACTTTACAAGAGAAAGAGGTGTAATGGACTTACAGTTCCACATGGCTGGAGAGATCTCACAATCATGGTGGAAGGCAAGGAGGAGCAAGTCACATCTTACATGGATGGCAGGAGGCAAAGAGAGAGCTTGTGCAGGGAAACTCCCGTTTTTAAAACCGTCGGATCTCATGAGATGCATTCATTATCACAAGAACAGTGTAGGAAAGACGCGCCCCATAATTCCGTCACCTCCCACTGGGTTCCTCCCAGGACACATGGGAATTGTGGGAGTTACAATTCAAGATGAGATTTGGGTGGAGACACAGCCAAACCATATCAATAACTAATCATCAGGGAAATGCAAATCAAAACCACAATAAGGTATCACCTCACCCCAGTTAGAATGGCTATTGTCAAAAAAAAAAATAATAACAAATGCTGGTGTGAGGATGTAGAGAAGAGGGGACTCTTATACCCTACTGGTGGAAATGTCAATTAGCATAGCCATTATGGAATATAGTATGGAAGTGAAGTAGGTTACATAGGGTGGTCATAGCCTCCCTTGAAAGGAAACAAGAAACTTGTCAAATTGATGGAGAGAACAAATCTCTTCACATTACACAAACTGCATCTAGGGCTAGTGGTTAGAATATCCTCAATCAAGGAGGTAGAAGAGCAGGAGGGAAAATCTCTAAGTTCGTGCAAGTGCAGAAACCCACAAGCTGTGTTCTCAGGTTGACATATACTCATTTTAATAGTAAGAAACACACCCTTGGGTAGAGAATTAAAATGCTAATAATACATGTGATGCATGTTCTAGCATGTATGGCAATACTGCATGCACATTCAAGAGACCACCCACAATATGTTTAACAACAATGCCCATTCCTATTCCCTCATGGATAATCATGTAGGACTCCCATAACGGGAGTTTCTTCAGTGTCAATTAGTGCTGAAGTAGCCGACTCTGACTTCTATCAGAATGTACTTTCACTTTGCAATAAAACCCCTTTGCCTACTTTTACTTTCGACTGGCTTTCAAATTCTTTTGTGCAGGGAATTCAAGAATCTGAACCAGCCCACTGACAACAGAGATTTCTCAGAAACCTAAAAATAGATCTTCCAGATGAGGCAGAAATTCTGTTACTGGGTATTTATCCAAAGGAAAGGAAATCAGTATACAAAGAGGTACCTATATCCCCATGTTTATTGCATCACTCTTCACAAGAGCTGATATATAGAGTCAACCCTAAATGTTCATTAACAGATAAATGGATAGAAAATGTGGCATATATACACAATGAAATACTATTTGGCCATGAGAAGAATGCAATCTTGTCATTTGTTGCAATGTAGATGAACCTGGAGAACATTATGTTAAGTAAGATAAGCTAGGATTGGAAAGATAAATATTACATGTTATCACTCATATGTGAAAGTTGAGAAAAAAATTTTAGCTCATGGATTTAGAGAATAGAATTGTGGGTACTGGAAGCTGGGAAGGGTAGCAAGGAGGGGAGGATAGGGAGAGCTTGGTTAATGGTGACAAAATTACAGCTAGATGGTAGAAATGAGTTCTGGTGTTCTGCACCATTGTAGGGTGCATATGGTTAACTCTAATTTATTGTATATTTTCAAAAAGCTAGAAGAGAATCTGGAATACTCACAACAAAAGAAATGATAAATGTTTAAGGTGATGGATATACTAATTACCCTGATTTGATTATTACACATTGTGTACACATATAAAAAATCACTCTTTCCTCTTAAATACGTACCATTTTTACATGTCAACTAAAAATAAAAAAAAAAGCGAATATGATCTATCATGATGTATATATCATGTGTACTTGAGCAAAATGTGCGTGCAGATATTGGGTATAATATTCTATAAATCAATTAGCTCAAGATAATAGATAGGATAGTTCAGATCTTCTGTGTCTTTACTGATATTTTGTCTAGTTACTGCATCATTACCAAAAAAAGGGTGTTAAACTCTCCAAATATGATTGTAGAATTGTCTATTTTTTCTTTTTTTTCCATTTTTACTCTATGTATTTTGAAACTCTGTTATGACATTTTGCTATGTATTTTAAATTTTTTTAATGTATTTTGAAACTCTGCTGTTAGAATCATATATTTATGATTATTATGTTTTCCTGATGAATTGACCCTTTTTTGTTGTTGTTGTTGTTTTTCTGAGACAGAGTCTCACTCTGTTGCCCAGGCTGGAGTATGGTGGCACAATCTTGGTTCACTGCAACCTCCACCTCCTGGGTTCAAGCGAGTCTCCTGACCTGACTCAGCCTCCAAGTAGCTGGGATTACAGGCATGTGCCAGCATGCCCAGCTAATTTTTGTATTTTTAGTAGAGACATAGTTTCACCATGTTGGCCAGGCTGGTCTTGAACCTCTGACCTCAGGTGATCCGCCTGCCTCAGCATTTTTTTTTTTTTTTTTTTTTTTTTTTTTTTTGAGACAGAGTCTCACTCTGTCACCCAGGGTGGCATGCGGTGGTGTGATCTTGGCTTACTGCAACCTCCGCCTCCTGGGTTCAAGCAATTCTCATGCCTCAGCCTCCCGAGTAGCTGGGATTACAGGCACATGCCACCACAACTGGCTAATTTTTGTATTTTTAGTAGAGATGGGTTTTTTCTATGTTGGCCAGGCTGGGAACTGACTCCTTTAACAATAAAAAATATCACTCTGTCTCTAGTAACACCCTCTGTCTTAAACTCTACTTTAGCTGTTATTATTATAGTCATTTTAGTCTTTTTATGCTTTCTGTTTGCATAGTATATATATTTTAATATGTTTATTTTCAAGTTATCTGTGTTTTTATATTTAAGATGTTTCTCTTCTAACAAATATGTTTGGTTCTTGCATTTTTAAATAGATTCTAACAATCTTTGCCTTTCAATTGAAATATTTACTCCATCAACATCTAACATTAACATTTATTTTTCTTTCCATAGTACACTGGATAGCATCTCCCATACAATATTGAACATAAAGTGTGATAACTGACATCCTTATTTCATTCCTACTCTGGGTGGAAAGGGCAGGGGTGGAGAAAGCATTCAACAATTTGCCATAATTATAATGCTTTTTGTTACACTGTTTTCTTCTGCATTAAAATATATCATTACATTTTGCATGAATTATTAGGATAAAATATTTTCCATTTTTCCTGGAAAATACCGTAACCATGTCTCTCAGTTTTGTTTCCATCTTTCTTCTACATTTTACATAACCTACATAAGAGGCACATTATCAAGTATATTTTACATGGCTTCTCAGTGTCTTCTCTGTCTGCTAACAGGTTTACTAATAGATGGCACTCTTGTATTTCTGGTGGCTATGAGAATATCGTTTTGCCTTTAAGACAGCATAACTACTTGTTTCACCAATATTAAAGGCATGTACATTTGATCTGGTTCTTATGGATGATTTTAAATGACTCAAGCTAATAATCCTAATTTTACCTAAACACTCCATTATTTTAAAATGTATTCATTTATGTCCACAAGAAACATTTATTGACATTAAGCTGGTCATTAGGCTTCTCTATGGCAGACATTAGGCTGGACTCTAGCCATATATCTATTGAGGGAAAAAAAATTATTTTCTATGTAAGTTTCCAGAATGCCAAGATGTGTTTTAAAAATGAAACAAAATGTTACATTCTAAATGCTGTAACAAGATAAGAAAATGTGTTATGGCTGAGAGAAGAAAAAAGCAGCAAGCAACTCCTGGAAGAACCACTGCTGCAGAGGTAATAACTGCTGAGCCATGTTTTAGAGAAGGAAAAGGTCACCAAGAGAAGGAGGGGATCCAGGGGGTCCAGGAAGATTGTATGCAAAAAGATCAAGGGTAATAAAAAATTTTCCATATTATATAAATAATACGGTATTCAGGACCAGGAGCTTGGAGAGCATGAAGTATAGGAGGAGGGCTGGTTTCAACTAAATCTGGGAATGAAACAATGAAACTAAATCTGGCAGAACTCACATTTCTTTCCTCCCCTCTCCCTTGCGCATTCTGTTTATGGAGTAATTGCAGGGATGGGAAAAGTTCAAAACCACCATTGAGCCTAGGTAGTGCTAGGGTAAGGTGGAGAATGAACCTGCGTGGTTTGCTCATCCTAAACTAGGTTCTTCTAGGAGAGCCCTTCCCCATCAAATCTGCCCTCCTTGAAGGGGCCCAGACAGCCTAAGCTCACCTCCCAAAGACTCCTTACTTGATGACTGAATCTGATTCTACCCAGACATGGCCTAAAACCCTTCCATAACTCTATAGCCAAACTCAATTTTAGACAGGCCTCATACCAAACTTTCTTCCTCTAAGTCTGCCACCCTAGGCAATTCTCAACATTCTCCACACACTTTAGAGCCATAGACATGCTACCAAGTCTCCAGACCTGCACCAAATGGAGCAGTGCTGTAATGATATGATCTCTGGCCTTTGAACCAGACCCTTCTCTGTGGCTCCTATGCATCTCCAACCTGTTTTGAGCTCTGTTGCCAAGACATCTTTGGCACTTTGTTGTGAAGTTTTAAAACTGAACTAATCTACAATACACCTAACCTGTACCCTTTAAAAATTCATTGTCATTCATACCATGAAAGATAAAGAAAGGCCAGGAAATTGTTCCCAGTTAGTGGAGACTCAAGAGATAACAACCAAATGCAATTTGTGATCCTGGATTGAGGGGGAAAAAGTGTTGTGAGAGACATGATCGGGACAGCTGGTAAAGTTTGAATTTGAATTTAAAGATAAGGTATTGAGTAATACAGGAAGATGATATCTGTAACTTTCAAATGTTTCAGTAAGTGTATATGTAAAGAGATATAAAGACATATAAATAAATAGATGGATAGGTAGAGAAAAAGCAAATGTAGCATGTTAACAATCTATGTAAAAAGTATATGAGTGTTCTTCGTACTGCTTTTCTGATTTTTCTATATGTTTGAAATTATTTTAAAATAAGAAGATTTGGGTTTTTTGTTTGTTTGTTTGTTTTTTGTTTTTAGAGACAGTGTCTTATTCTGACACCTAGGCTGTAGTGCAGTGGCCCGATCATTGCTCACTGCAGCCTCAACTTCCTGGGCTCCTGCAATCCCCCTGCCTCAGTCTCATGAGTAGCTGATACTTCAGGTGTGCACCACTGCACTCAGCTAATTTTTAATTTTTAAATTTTTTGTAGAGATGGCTAGTCTCAAACTTCTGCCCCCAAGTGATCCTCCCACTTCGGCCTCCCAAAGTGCTGGAATTACAGGGATGTACCACTGCTCCCAGCCCCAAATAAAAAGTATTTTATTTTAATTAATTAATTAATTTTGAGTCAGAGTTTCACTCTTGTCACCCAGCCTGGAGTGCAATGGCATGATCTTGGCTCACTGCAATCTCCACCTCCTGTGTTCAAGCGATTCTCCTGCCTCAGCCTCCCAAGTAGCTGGGATTACAGGCACCCGCCACCATGCCCAGTTAATTTTTATATTTTTAGTAGAGACGGGATTTCACCATGTTGGCCAAGCTGGTCTCGAACTCCTGACCTCAGGTGATCCACCCACCTCGGCCTCCCAAAGTGTTGATGAGCCACCACACCAGGTCTAAAAAGTATTTTAAAACCACAAGTCCCACTCTACTTTGTCCTACACTACCAGGGGCCAGGATCACCCTATGTCTTCTAGGCTATGAGATAGAGGAATCCAAGGAAGAAGATAACCTACTTGCTTCCTCTCTATAGGGTCTTGTGGGCACTGTTGTGTGCTCTCTCTCTCTCTCTCTCTCTCTCTCACACACACACACACACACACACCCCTGAATACCAGAGCTATCACCTTCCCAGTCTAGTACTCATCTCATCCCAAGGGTTTTGTGTTGTAGTGGTTTGCTCATTGTTTGTTTTGTTGTTTGCTTGGGTTATTCTTTTTCTCTTTTTGCAGCTGAAGGGAGAATTTCCAGGCCAGCCCTTTGGCCATTAGAGTTACAGTGCCTCTATTCAGGCTTCATAGAGAGACCTGGGATTCAGTAGTGGGGGGCTTTTATCCAGTTCAAAATAATGCATTCTCACCAAGATGTACTTGGAAATAAAACAATACTAAAGCACAGTATTTTATTTATGCTGAACATTGAATCACTTTTTTCTGTATTTTGTGTAGAAAGTTACACACACACAAACACATTTGCTCCTGCTTTGTTTATTGGCCCGGGGTATGTTTGGTAACATGTCACCAGGCATGAGTAGTACGTCTTGGAAGGTGTGGCCTAAAGCCTAGACTCCTGCTTCATTCAACATTCTCCAGTGTATCTGTCCTCTGTCTACCTTAAGATAGGAGTCTCCAGAACTTCTTTTCACATTTAGAAGAGGGCAGCGGCTTTCCATGGAAAATAGGAACTCTCATTCATCTCTATTACTTGTTCTAGCCATGGTCCAGCCCAGCAGTTTGGAATAAAGTATCTGTATGAAGTCTGTGAATGGTTCTCAGACTGGTTGAACATTAGAATCACCTGGGTACCTTCTAAAATTCTTATTACCCAGGGCATACCTCAGAATAAGTACCACAGGGTAGGGTTAGGATTAGGGATCATAATCTCTAGAGTCTGGTTTAGGAACTAGTGCTATTTAAAACTACGTTTATGAGGCGGAGGTTGCAGTGAGTTGAGATCTCGCCACTGCACTCCAACCTGGGTGACAGAGGGAGACTCCGTCTCGACAAAACAAAGCAAAAAAACCAACTACCCTTGTGATTTGAATGTCCATCCAAAATTGAGAACTTCTAGGTAAGGTCAAGCTGTATAACTAAAGAGCAGTTTTCATCTGTCTGGTGTGGTGGCAGCTTTTTGATAAGGGAAGTATTGTTTCCATCCACACACTGAGCCTCGCTCCTGAAAACACCAGTGTGTATGTTACTAAAATTCCCCTGGTGATTCTGAGGTTCCTTCCTGGATAAAAACCACTGATCCTGGGAATGTACCCACTGCCAATCTCCTGTGTAAACCTTGGAAACTGGGAAGCCTACTGTTGAAAACACTGGGCTTGAGATCCTGAAACAAATCTTGTATTTCATTAATACTAACATTTGGTTCAGTGCAGCAAATCAAGGGAATTTTGGAGGCTGAGTTCTTTTGGAGCTTTTGCATTGAAATAGGTTCAGGCAGCAATAAGTTAAAACTACAACCTCAGCTAAAGGATTAAAAGACACGTGAGCTGGGTAGGATGAGGTCTAAGGTTGGGTGCGGCGGCTCATGCCTGTAATCCCAGCACTTTGGGAGACTGAGGTGGGTGGATCACTTGAGGTCAGGAGTTCAAAACCAGCCTGGCCAACATGGTGAAAACCCATCTGTACTAAGAATACAAAAAAATTAGCTGGGCAAGGTGCCAGACACCTGTAATCCCAGCTACTGGGGAGGCTGAGGGAGGAGAATCACTTGAACTCGGTAGGCAGAGCTTGCAGTGAGCTGACATTGCACCACTGCACTCCAGCCTAGGCAACAGAGAAAGACTCCATTAAAAAAAAAAAAAAAGAAAAAGAATTCATATATATCCAGGCATCAAACAGATACCTGGGGCAGATGAACAGACTTGAGATTAAGTCACACATGGAATTTAGGTGGAAAATGACATTGGAGAAATTTGAGATTATGATAAATAGAAATTTTTCAAAGAGGAATTTCACGCTCTGTTCTTGAGGGGATAGATGGACTTCCAACAGCAATAACACAGGATTAATGAGGACTTGGAATGTTACATAAATTAGAGATGTCAGATGGATAAAGAGATAAAAGTACTCTCTCTAAGAACATGGAACCAGAGATAGGCTCACTTCTATCCATCAGACATAACTAGCAGACTAAATGGTCTAAAAATAAAAATCATGCCCCACTCCTGCTTAAAACATTTTAACTACTCCCAGTCACTCTTCAGTTTCTCTACTGCATTATCTTTAACTACAGGGTTGGTCTGGGTGTGCAACACAAGAAAGCCTGGCATATACATGGATTCAAGTGTTTGCCATGTACATGCATTCTTTCATGTACTGTTTCATGTATTCCTTTTCACATCTGTTTTTTCCTTCATTGAAGTCAATGGCTGATATTAGATTCTACTATTCATGCGTACTAGTTATATATTGTTACAAAACAAATGAGCAAAAACTTAGTGGCTTGAAACAATGCACATTTATTATTACCTAAGGTCTGTGGATAGAAGTTCTGACATGTTGAGATGGTCCTCTATTGTCTCGTTGTTCCATCTATTGATTGGATAAAATGTTGTTCCTTCTGTTATTTCTCAACAGTAGCTTTTACGTGTCTCTCTTTATCTTAAAATTCTAACCAAAGAGCTGCTCTTTTCTTGGTGTACTTTACCTTTGGTTGATCCTTCTTAACCTCTTCTTGCCCTCTGGGGCCTAAGATGAGGGCTGTTATCAGATGTGAGTCTATGGGAAAGCAAGCAAGAGGTTCTTCAGCCTCCATTCATCCTTGAATGGCTAGGTAGAAATCAGTCATGGCCCTTCCAATGTGGTGCAGACCAGATCACAGACACAGACGTCTCAGCCAAGGTCTTGTGACCTAAGCCTTATAGCAATAATGAGTGTTTACTTACTTGGAGAACTCCCTTGGAATATCTTTTTTGTGAACCCGAGGCAACTTTTGGTGATTTCTTGAGGTCTTGGGAATCTTGGTCTAGAGCCATTACAACTTGCTGGCATTTTGTGACCAGATTGTAAATAAGTTCTATGATGTTCACTCAGAGAAATATAATGACTTATGATGTGAAGCTTCTGTGGTTCAGCCCTTACTTCGTTCTCATTCCTGCTTATCTGCATCTGTCTCCTGCTTGGGAACAAAAGTCTGGCTTCATTCTATGATCCCCACATTAAGTTTCTCAGTAGCATTTACTTTTCAGCTAGGAGTGTCTAAAATTATTTCCTTTTAAAAATGAAAATTTTACATTTGACTAAATTTGTCAAATTTAGTCAAATTTGTTTAAAACCATTTTTAAAATGTTTCCCGAAGTTTTGAGTGAAGTTAGTACTTCAGAAAAACTGTTTTGTGTTTTTTCTGTGACCTCAGTGCACTGCTGTGCATTTCCATTTCTGCGTCCACACGCATTTGTTTTGAGGAAATATAGGAACCATGAGATAAAGTTCAAGCTCCCGGACATTGCATAAAAGGCCCTCATGACCTGGTCCTGTTGATTTCTTCCCCAGATTTCCCACTATTTCGTAAGTTGAGATTTTTGGTTTGGATTCTTTGTGTTTTCCTAAAATCAAAATAGGTTTTTGCCTTTTATGATTATACAGTAAATAAATGCTATTTGTGTGAAAGTTTAAGCAATACAGGAAAAAAAAAAAAAAAAAAAACCTAAGGAAGAAAGTCAGATTCATCTAAAAATCCTTGTGGCCAGAAGTAACTACCTTAGTTATTATTTTCTCTATCTCTCTCTCTCAATGTATATTTGGTGTGGGTATAGGGGTGTGTGTAGTGTGTATGTGTATATATCTGTTTCTATTCCTGTATGTGGATGTGCACAACGCGTCCTGCTTTGTACACCAGAGTACTAGCATTTTTCTAATGTAATTCAATATTGTCGAAAACAATTAAAATGGCTTGTGTATATATATACACACACACACATACACATACATGCATGTATATACATATGCACATACAGACAAAAATGTATGTATATTCACACATGTGTACACACTCACACACATAGTTTTACATCCATAGTCTATAAATGTTGCTTTTTTGTGGTCATGTTTTTGCTAAGTCTTACTTTTTTTTTTTTTTTTTTTTTTGAGACGAAGTTTTGCTCTCATTGCCCAGGCTTAGTGCAGTAGTGCGATCTCACTTCACTGCAACCTCCACCTCCCAGGTTCAAGCAGTTTTCCTGCCTCAGCCTCCTGAGTAGCTGGTACTACAGGTGTGCGCCACCATGCCTGGCTAATTTTTGTAGTTTTTTAGAGAGACGAGGTTTCACCATGTTGGCCAGTGTCTCAAACTCCTGACCTCAAGTGATCTACCTGCCTCAGATTCCCAAAGTGCTGGGATTACAGATGTGAGCCACTGTGCCCGGCCAAGTCTTACACAGTTTTTTTTTTACCACTAAACTGTTTACCCAAACCTGATAACCCAAGTCAACAGCTAGTATGACTCATACAGTCTTATGTAAACAAAGATACAAATATATAGAATTTTCTTGATTAATATTCAGAAAAAAATGGAGTCCCTTTATATGTACTTAGTATCTGCTTTACTCATTTAAAAATGTATTACGTTATATAAAAGTATCCAGGTCAAATGTTATAGATGTGATTCATTCTTTTAACTGTGTTATTTTTCTGCAATGACTATGTATCACAATGTACCCAGTCTTCCACTGATGAAAATTTGGGCTATTTCCAGTTTGTCTTTCATTTTTCCTTCTTCCACTTGTGTTTTCACTCAATGTGTTTATTAATTTAAGAAGAATCAATAGTTTTTATGGTATTACTTCTCCCATTGAAGAATATAGCATATGATATAGCATAGTAGAGTACTTAGTTCAATTTAGCCAGATCTTGTTTTCTGCCCTTTAATAAAATTTTATCATTTTCTGCCTTTGAGTCACATTTTCCTTGTTCTTATAATTCCTAAAAAATGTTTAGTTTTCATTCTTAAGGAACATTAAAAAAAAAAAAAACAAAAACAAAAAACAAAAAAAAAACTTCTTTGTATTTCTATTCCTGTCTAGTTAATTCTACTATTGGGAAAAGTAACTGTTAAAAAAAAAATTCTCATCTTTCCAGTCAGTTCATCACATTTCCTTTATACCTTTGTACTTTAATCCCCAGTCATGTTGAACACTTCTTATTCCTCACACCAAGCCTCAATGGATTTGCTCTTTCTGGAAGGTGCTTCCCCTATATTACTGACTTATTCATACCATGCATGAAGACTGGCACAGGCCTGTTCCACCTGGGAAGCCTTCCCCTGATACTCCTAGTTGGCAGGCGTCTTCATTTGTTCTTTTCTAGTTACCAGTGCAAATTCGTATTGTTCATGTATATCACCCTTCATCCTAGTTGTCTCTCTGTGTGTGTGGTTTCACTCAGTGGACTCTGAACTCCTGTGAAGTCATGTCATGGGTCAGATCTTAATAAATTAATATTCTCAGAAGCTAATGCCATGTCTAGAATACAGCAAATTTGTCAAAAAAAAAAAAAAAATAGTATGGTGGCTGGGCGCAGTGGCTCAAGCCTGTAATCCTAGCACTCTGGGAGTGGAGGCAGGAGGATCAAATGAGGTCAGAAATTCAAGACCAGCCTGGCCAAAATGATGAAACCCCATCTCTACTAAAAATACAAAAATTAGCCGGGCGTGGTGGTGCACACCTGTAATGCCAGCTACTCAGGAGACTGAAGTGAGAGGATCACTTGAACCCAGGAGGCAGAGATTGCAGTGAGCTGAGATCGTCCCACCACACTCCAGCCTAGGCGACAGTGAGACTCCATCTCGAAATAATAATAATAATAATAATATGGAATTGAACTGCTCTGATTGGGAATAGCTGTTTTTAAAAAAATTATTACTATTTTTTAAGTTCCTGGGTACATGTACAGGATGTGCAGGTTTGTTACACAGGTAAACGTGTGCCATGGTGATTTGCTGCACCTATCAATCCATCACCTAGGTATTAAGTACAGCATGTATTAGCCCTTTTACCTAATGCTCTTCCCCACCCCCACCCCATCCTCCCCCAACATGCCCCAGTGAGTGTTGTTCCCCGCCCTGTGTCCATGTGTTCTCATTGTTCAGTTCCCATTCCTAAGTGAGAACATGTGGTGTTTGGTTTTCAGTTCCTGCCTTAGCTGTTAATGTCAGGCCAGAGAGACTTAAATTTTTAAGGATCTCTGGACTTTTCTTCTCTGGACACTACTCTTGATGTTTATAAATGTTACAGATATAACTTCTTAATTTCATTAAATGTATATACCTTATTGAGTTGATTTAACTGAGTTGACTTTGTTACATGAAAATCATGATTGGGAGTGAGGGGTTTAAACCAGCTACCGAGATCTTGATTGTTGGTGGTGACCCAGTGCAAGAATTCATTCATTCAGTAAACTAATGCTTATTAAGCCTACACTGTCTTAGTCTGTTCAGATTGCTATAACAAAATATCATAAACTGGGTGACTTATAAACAACAAAAAATTTATTTCTTACAGTTCTGGAGGTGGGAAGTCTAAGATTAGGCTCTGGCAAATTTAGTGTCTGGTGAGGACCTGCTTACTGGTTTATAGGTAGCCATCTTTTTGCTGAATCCTAACATGGCAGAAGGGTTGAATAAACTCCCTTGAGTTTCTTTTATAAGGACACTAATCCTTGTTATGAAGTTTCTCCCCTCATGGCATAGCTGCTGCCCAAAGGCCCCTCCTTCTAATATTATCTCTTTGTGGGTTAGGATTTCAACATGAGTTTTGAGAGGATACATACATTTCGATCATAGCACATACCATAGGACATAGCACATACCACTGTGCCAAGAATTGTGGATATAGTGATTCTCAAAATGAACAAGATCCCTTCAGAGAGCTTGCAAAATCCAACTATAAAATTATGCTTTTTAAACAAATTATGCAGTTTGAAGAACCTACTCTGAATCTTACTTGTGGCATTGAACACTTTCGGCCACTCTTTCCTGATTATATTAAATATTTACTCTTGTTTGGGGGATCCAGTCTCAGTTACTTTTTCTACCAGAACTGGTACCGGCTCATGTTCTGCCTTGATGCAAATTAAGAAAATATCATACCTTTTGGGTAAATTAAGCCAAGAAAGTTCTCATTTCTTTTCTTTCTTTTCTTCTTCGTTCTTTTCTTTTTTTTTTTTTTTTTTTTTTTTTTTTTTTGACAGGGTCTTGCTCTGTTGCCTAGGCTGGAGTGCAGTGGCGCAATCTCAGCTCACTGCAGCCTTGACCTCTAGGGCTCAAGCAATCCTCCTGCCTCAGCCTCCTGAGTAGCTAGGACTATAGGCACATGCCACAATATCAAGCTATTTTTTGCATTTCTTTGTGGAGACAGGCTCTCCCTATGTTGCTCAGGCTGGTCTTGAACTCCTGGGCTTATGTGATTCTCCTGCCTCAACCTCCCAAAGTACTGGGATTACAGGCATGAGCCACTGCCCCTGACCATTATGACTGTTTTCATTGGCTTATCAGGCAAATGATAACTATAATAAATCAATCACCAGAATTTTTAATTAAAGAAAGGAAGGAATTGTTTCAACTCTTCCTGCTACCCTTCTGTCCCTCAAAAGGGTATGCTGAATGTTGTCCTCCAAAGACATCCATGTCCTAATCCCTGGAACCTGTAAATATATTACCTTATCTGACAAAAGGGACTTTACATGTTTAATAAGTTAAGAATTTTGAGATGGGCAGATTTTCCTGAATTTTGAAGATGGGACCTAGTGTAATCACAAGAATCACAAGGGTCCTTATAAGAGAGAGGCAGATGAGTCAGAATAAGAGAAAAATACTTGAAGATGTCACACTGCTGGCTTTAAGGTGGAGGAAGGGCCAAGAGCCAAAAAATGCAGTGGTCACTACAAGCTGAAGAGAAAAAGAAATGGATTTTCCCCTAAAGCCTCTGGAGGGGGCACAACCTTGCCAATACCTTGAGTTTGGCTCACCGAAACCCATTTTGGACTTCTGACCTTTAGAACTGTAAATAAATAAATAATTGTGTGTTGTTTCAAGCCACCACAGTTGCGGTAATTTACTACAACAGCAATAAAATAGAATTAAATACAGAGATCTGAGGAGTTGAGTAGGATAAGCCTACTCCAGCAGGTTATGTGGGGAGTATGCTGAGACTCACTAAGATGGGGGAACTCAGTTAAGGAAGTTTGAAGCTGATAAAGCCATAGAGGGAAGGCTCTCACCTCATTTTATAAGGGTTGCATCACACTAAGAAAATCCAATAGCAACCACAGTCTCAAAATTAATAATTACAAATAGGACACAATTCCAAGAGTCAGGAGCCAAGCAGGAACTGGATTAGGAAAGACATGCATGATATGAAACAGGAAGGAGGGCTACAATGCAGCTTCCTGGGAAGTTGCCAGGGTAGTCACGGTTCACATTCATTAGGCTGTGGGCATCAAATGCATATGGAAAATCTAATTGACTTAACTGAACTCCTAAAGAGGAATGAACACCTCATTTATTGAAGAGCTACTACCAATTAGCATATGTATTTCATTTGTTCAATAACCCCATGAGTAGAGTATCACAATCCTTGCTTTACTAAAGTGGAAGCCAATTCAAAGAAGTTCAGTGACTTGTCCAAGCTCAGGAAAAACACTAGGAAGTGAATATGGGTCTGACTCCATCTCTTATTTCAGGAGCCCTGCCCTTTCTTCCACACCATGCCCCCTTGCTTTCAGAAAAAAAGGCTTGTTGACTGAATGGTTGTATGCACAGTTCAAAGCAGAAACACGCAATGACATCTTTTGAGATACTCTAACAGTGAGAACTTGAAAATGAAGTTAAAAATTAAGCAGCAAAGCCCAACCGAGGCTTTCTGAGAAAGTGGGGCCAAACCTGGTGCTGTCTGACTGCCAGGTGGCTCATTATTTATCCCTGTAAAACCCTGCAAAAGTATTTGAAAGGGAAGAAGGGACAGAAAACTCCCTCCTTTTCCAAGTTAGCCTTATAGTCTAGGGCTTAAAATACTGGTTTAATGGTGAAGGTAAGTGCTTTTCTTCTTTATGGGTAGAAGGATAATAACTTACCAAAGGTCCATTAAGGGGAGGGAACAGTTTTAGGAGAAGTCAGAGAAAAGACACTAACAGCAACATAAGGATCTCCATCTGGTAATATTGCCTAATTCCAAAATGAAGAGACTTTCTGAAAAAGATAACTGATTCAATCAAGACCCTAGGGCAAGGCTTGAGAAGCCACTGGTACCAATGGACACTGTGGACAATGGTCATTTCTCCAAGGACGCTGTGAGTATTAACTGTGATGCTGTGATTAGTTGGACTGGGTTT
Source organism: Chlorocebus sabaeus (assembly GCF_047675955.1). Classification (NCBI taxonomy): domain Eukaryota; kingdom Metazoa; phylum Chordata; class Mammalia; order Primates; family Cercopithecidae; genus Chlorocebus; species Chlorocebus sabaeus. The sequence continues at coordinate 25,862,453 of NC_132920.1, read as the reverse complement.
GGCTGTGGATGAAATGCTGATCATAACTGACAAGATTTGTGTTTGGGACTGTGGCTAATGAGTCTTTTCAGACTTCTATATGAATTTGAAATAGTCCCTCAGGAAAAGGAGAACATGGCTGGGTGCGGTGGCTCACGCCTGTAATCCCAGCACTTTGGGAGGTTGAGGCGGGCAGATCACTCGGGGTCAGGAGTTTGAGACCAACCTGGCCAACACGGTGAAACCATGTCTCCACTGAAAATACAAAAATTAGCTGGGCGTAATGGCGCGTGCACCTACGTGCGTGCCTAGCGCACGTGCCAGCTATTCAGGAGGCTGAGGCAGGAGAATTGCTTGAACCAGGGAGGTAGAGGTTGCAGTAGCTGAGATCATGCCACTGCACTTCAGCCTGGGTGACAGAGTTAGATAATAATAATAAAAGGAAAGAGAACATGACCAAAGATGAATAAGACTGAAGGCAAGAAAATTGTATGCTTGGAGAGATCACCTAGCTTGTTGCCTTCATTGTACAGCTAAGAAAAGGCACCCAGGGACATTGTGGTCAGCACCAATTTCTCAGAAAGATAGGCAGTTCATGAGAGGGCCCTCAGTTTTTCTCACACTGAAGGAATTGCTTCTTCCTGTGTTTTCTGGTGAACCCCTCCCCACTCATCTTGTGGATTCCAGGCTAGAAGAATCCACTTTTGAAAAGTAGCATTTAAAACCAATTTAACAACCAATCGAAGGCACTTTTATAGAAATATATTTCATTTGCTGTAGGCCTGTACTTACGGATCTGAGAGGGCCAGACTACCAATATTGTGACTGTTTATTATTATTGCTGTTGCTAGTATCTAGAATATTATACAATGTTTAACACTTTGCAATTTAGAGGCATGTCTCTTTTTTTTTTTTTTTTTTGAGACGGAGTCTTGCTCTGTCGCCCAGGCTGGAGTGCAGTGGCCGGATCTCAGCTCACTGCAAGCTCCGCCTCCCGGGTTCACGCCATTCTCCTGCTTCAGTCTCCCGAGTAGCTGGGACTACAGGCGCCCGCCACCTTGCCCGGCTAGTTTTTTGACCCATATTCAGACCCATATTCACTTCCTAGTGTTTTTGCCCGGCAATTTTGAGGCATGTCTCATAGCTTTGTTTTCACTCCAAACTGCTCAGTGAAGTAACATTATCCCAATTCTTCCCATAAAACAGTGCAAGTCCTGAGAGTTTATGAAACTTTACCTGGTTTACTCAATTTGGGAATGGCAGAGCAGAATTCAGTCCTTGAATACCCTCCCAACTGCAGGTTCATGCTCTTTGATCTAGGTGTAACATTTACTCTGAGTAAACTAGGACACTGGGCTAACAGAGATGATGCAAGACAGGCTGGATATTAGGAGAATCTAAGAGCCATCTAACAACGATTATAATAAAATCATGAGTTCTAGACTTAAAAAAAGGGGAAAACCTGTTTTTTCACTTATGCATATACCATAATATGTACATTATTGATTTTTTTCTCAAATTCAACCTATACTGTGTCAAGTAATTGTTTTTAATATAACATTTTCCTTTAACTTAATTTCAATTCAGTTTCCTGTGTCTACTTACAACTTTGGCACTAGAATTCACAATTTTTTTTTTTTTAGAGGTATAGCTCCTTAAAGGGAAGGGTTCTGACACTGTTACATGTTCTCAATTGTTTGCAAATAGGCTAATAATTATTCCACTGTCTCTAACTACATATCAACCATGCCAGTGTTCAGGCTCTATAATTTTATTAGCTTCTGTGCTTATTTTGGAAAAATATTTCCCATTACTATGAAAGACTTCAGTTTAGAATGGTTTGGCATGTTAGCCTGATTTCTGCATTTGTCTCATGCAAAGGAAAATAGGAAATGAAGAACTGAAATTACCTATTGATACAAAATCAAAGTAGCATTTGAAACCATAAAACTTAAGTAGGGCTTTTCATCCCTTCTCATTAGACAGCAGGAGAGAATGGGAAGAAAAACTGAAGTGATGGGTTTGTGATACAATTCCAGTAACATAAAGAGCAAGGAGAAGTAGTTTTGTTGTGTTTATGTTTAATATTCAAAGCTCAACTTAAAGGGATTTTTCATCATCAAATTTCCTTCTAGAATAAATGATTGGAACTTGATTTAAAATGTACAAATTCTCCTGTATAATACCTCAAAATGGAGCTATCCCATTGAGTTTTAAGCTTGTGCTTAAAATATTATGAAAATAAAGGGGAAGTTGTATTAATAGGTAGAACAAACAGCAGTCTGGGCATTAGGGGATCTGGTGCTGGCTCTGTGCAACATGTGGTTTCAGGCAACTTTTCAAATTTTCCGTACACAAATTTTCTTATCAATAAAATGAACAGTTGGGCCAGAGGATCTCTGAGTCTCTTTCAGCTTTCAGTGTTTATAAGATTGGAGAAGTTGGTGGGAAAGCTTTAAGTGGAGTGTAAGTAATTGCAGCTGCATGTACATTTAAAGAGTTGCCTTCAGCCAAGCCATGGGATCTTGCATAAAAAGTGAAATCAAATAGAAAACGGTCCAAACTCTGGGTTTGACCACAGGTGACTTCAGCTAGGATCTGAGTGTAGAGCAATGAGCTGAACTCCTGATGTCCAGATGTTAGCAAGACTTGAAGGCTTTCTAAAGCAAAGCAACAACCAGTATCTATCCTGGTGCTGACCTGATCTTACTAGCAATTGGGCCTCCATTTGGGTCCATTGTACAAAACAATAACAACAACAAAAACCCAAACACCCAAAATTCAAAATTTAGATGGAGAGACATTATTCTCAGAATTCTAGAGATACTTGGAAAGCAGAAAACTATACTTGCCATGCTGATGAAGTCCAATTATTGTTCTTTTAAACACATTTAGCTACTTCTGAATATAAAATGAGTATCTACTAATTATTTACAAAATCACTTGGTAAATATAGAAAATCACAAAGAATGAAGTAACCATCCTGTTTTGTAACCCAGAAATAGTCATCACCGGCACTTGTGTGAATCAGTTTCTATTCCTGTATGTGGACATGCATAGTGCACCCTGCTTTGTACACTAGAGTACTAGCATTTTTCTAATGTAATTCAATATTGTTGAAAACATTTTAAAATAGCTTCCATCACAATAATCTATCAAATTGACTTGCCAGACTCTCATTATTAGGTTAATTTATCTCTAACATTATGCGGTCATGAGTAATACTACAAAGGATATTTTTGGACAAAATTTTTCATCTATGCCTTTCCTTATAATCCTTCAGCCTAAGGTCACAGATTAGGAATATCTTTAAAGGTATGGACAAGTCTTTTAAGTTTTGTGTGCAAAAGCAGTGCAAAGCCTTGAATGACAAAATATAGGTTTGATACATGTGTTTTTTGTTTGTTTGTTTTGAGATGGAGTCCTGCTCTGTCCCTCAGGCTGTAGTGCAGTGGCACGATCTTGGCTCACTGCAACCTTTGCCTCTTGGGTTCAAGAAATTATGCTGCCTCAGCCTCCTTAGTAGCTGGGACTGCAGGCATGTGCCACCACACCCAGCTAATTTTAGTATTTTTAGTAGAGACGGGGTTTCACCATGTTGACCAGGCTGGTCTCGAACACCTCACCTCAAGTGATCCACCCACCTCAGTCTCCCAAAGTACTGGGATTACAGGTGTGAGCCACTGCACCCAGCCGATACATGTGTTTTTAAAGTCATAGAAGCTTCAGATGTCTTCAAGGATTTTAAAAAATTTAAAAAGTAAAGTCATAGAAGCTTCAATTTAGGAAAGAATGGAAAAATGATGATATTTTTAGGATATGGATTTTTCCTAAAATAAACAAAATATATGTATCCCCAAAGATAGTTTGATTAGTGTACAAATATGAAATTAAACATGTCCATATTTAGAGCTGTGAATTCTCTTTGCCTGTCACAATAGCTGGATTTATTCACAATTATAGTAAGAAGTCCCTGTTCATTATAATTTTCTAGGTGACATGAAGACTGTCAGTCCAATCAAGTGTCCACATTATGTGTAGCAAATATGAGAATAAACATTTTAAACTTTTAATTGTAATACATATTAGTGTTATGTAATGCCATCCTTCATGTTCGAAGGCGCATGGAACATTGTTCTGGTGGTACAGAGGGGAGAGAAACACCATCAGAATGAAAGGAAAGACCGTTCTGGAACCTTACTCCTTCGCTCTTGAGCTTAGTTTAATTGTCCTGTCTTATGGTCTGCTACAAGCAATACTACTCCTCACCTTTGCATGCTTCTGTGTGGTTTAATAAAGTACATGCAATTTTTCATTTAATTCTTCCAGCTGCACTCAGAAAGGAGCCTTATCTTCATTGAACAGATGAGGAAATGAATGATTAGATAATTTAAATGACTAACTCTAGGTCACACAGCTGGAACTTATAGCCAGATTTCCTTTTAACAATCCTGTAACCAAAAGCATACCAGTGGTGCCCTATAAAATGTAAGTTATGGAGCTGTGTTGGGTCAAAACTTTTACTGATGCTAAGAGGAGGCAACATTAACAAGGGGAAATTATTTGTGTATTATGTTTTGGATTATGTTCTCTCCATAGATAAAAGACTGTTGTAGTAAGAGATTCAGGGCACAGGGAAACTCCACCACAAAGCGTGGTACCATTTCCCACAGAAGCTAAATGGACGGGAAGCCTGCCACCAGGAAAGGTAAAGCCACTGCTCTTGTTTGCAGGCTATGTTAATAAGCTGAAGCTTATTCCAACCCATTTACACATCCCTGCATCACACTGCCCCTTGGTAAAGATACTCCCAGTGTAACATTGGAGCCAGCTCCAGCCCCAATCCTATTGCTTTTTCCTTAGACCCGTGAAGTCATCCGTCAGAAATTAAGCCAAATAAGCAATACATCCTGGGATCTAGGGAGTGGAATAAGTTTTGGGAAAGTCTTTTTTTTTCTTTTTTGACAGAGTCTTGCTCTGCCTCCCAGGCTGGAGTGCAGTGGTGTGATCTCAGCTCACTGCAACCTCTGCCTCTCGGGTTCAAGTGATTCTCATGCCTCAGCCTCCTGAGTAGCTTGGACTACAGGCATGCACCACCATGCCCAGCTGAGTTTTTGTTTTTTAGTACAGACGGAGTTTCACCGTGTTAGCCAGGATGGTCTCGATCTCCTGACCTCGTGATCCACCCGCCTCGGCCTCCGAAAGTGCTGGGATTACAGGCATGAGCCACCACGCCTGGCCCAGGAAACTCATTTTAAACCAACCTACGTATTAATTCCTACTATAATATTCTCGCCAAACGGCTGGCTCTTTCTCCTGAGCTTGGAAACCTCCAGTAAAATGGAAATAATTATTTCCCAGACCACCACTCTTATCTGTGAGCTTTTTTGGCCATTAAAAATTATTTCTTCCATTATATTCTTATCTGTGTCTTCATAGGTTTTCTCTTCGTTTCGCTTTAGTGTTTTCCTTCAAATAAGCAGGAAAAATCCAATCTATCATGCACATGGGAACCCTTTCAATATTGCTCTGTAGTTGTTCCACTTTATGGGGATGCTTTTAAAGAAAAAATTTGTCCTTTCAATACATTGAATATCTTCCAGCAGCACATCACCTACAAGCTTTGTAAAAATAGTTCTACACATTAATTTTTTTTTTTTTTTTTTTTGAGACTGAGTCTTGTTCTGTCACCCAGGCTGGAGTGCAGTGACATGATCTTGGCTCATTGCGACCTCTGCCTCCTGGGTTCAAGTGATTATCCTTACTCAGCCTCCCGAGTAGCTGGGATTACAGGCATGCACCACCATGCCTGGGTAATTTTTGTATTTTTAGTAGAGATGGGGTTTTACCATGTTGGCCAGGCTGGTCTCGAACTCCTGACCTCAAGTGATCCTCCTGCCCTAGCCTCCCAAAATGCTGGGACTACAGCACCCCACGCAATTTTTATTTTTTTAAGTTGAGCATATGTGAAGGCAGGGCCTAGTGACACACAGCAAAAACATTTCCAAGTAGACATTACACTAGGGAATTAGTCGAAGTGTTCTTTTAAAGTACTATCTCTCAAATGTATTAAAAGAGAATCCTTGGATGTGCAATACCTTAATTCAAAGGCAGCTCATTATGTATAAACTCTCAAGCTTTGTGATAAACAATGTGCATAACAGATGGGACTATTGACTTACAGCCCAGAGAATTTTACTGATGCTGAGACGGTTATGTGACTGGCTCTGCCACTGTCTTCCCCATTCACTTCGTTTTGGAGCAATATGACATAAATGCCTTACATTTGGGTTTTCTCTATTTATCATCTGCTTCCTACCCCCTTGAAAGATAGCCATATTTGCTTTACTTGGTTATAAGATCCCATATTCAATGTCTTGAAGCCAACCAAATCATTTGACAAAATGGGTTTGTAGTGCTGGCTATTTTGGTGAAAAAAAAGACAATGAGATTTCATGACATCATCCAAAGTTCTATCAGATCTAGCTGTGGGAGAAAGGAAAAGAAGGGGGTCTCGGTCAGGATGCTCATTGCATACATGTGTGTTGTTCTCTAGGTCCAGATTTCTGTTCATTACGCTATGGGCTGGCTCTTATCATGCACTTCTCAAACTTCACCATGATAACTCAGCGTGTGAGTCTGAGCATTGCAATCATTGCCATGGTGAACACCACTCAGCAGCATGCTCTAACTAATGCCTCCACTGAGAGGCCTGTTGCAGACGCCCTCAATAACTCCAGCATATCCATCAAGGAATTTGATACAAAGGTAAATATGACAGAAAATAGGGCTCTTTGTTGAGAGGAAAAAACTTTGAAAGGAAGGCATAGATCTTGATTCTGTGGAGTATAGAAGTATACATTTCCAATGACAAACTAAAACTGACTGGAACTATTTTTCTTTGAGACATTGATTACTTCTATGATAAAAATAAGATTTCATTGAGATTATTATGATTATAAGGTGGGGGAAATGTAGGATTAAATGTGAAAATTTTTGGCCGGGCGCGGTGGCTCAAGCCTGTAATCCCAGCACTTTGGGAGGCCGAGACGGGCGGATCACGAGGTCAGGAGATCGAGATCATCCTGGCTAACCCGGTGAAACCCCGTCTCTACTAAAAAATACAAAAACCTAGCCGGGCGAGGTGGTGGGCGCCTGTAGTCCCAGCTCCTGGGGAGGCTGAGGCAGGAGAATGGCAGGAACCTGGGAGGCGGAGCTTGCAGTGAGCTGAGATCTGGCCACTGCACTCCAGCCTGGGCGACAGAGCGAGACTCCATCTCAAAAAAAAAAAAAAAAAAAAAAAGTGAAAAATTTAAAAATAGAACAGTTTATGTGATGTCTTCAATGAAAAACTAGGTATTACCTGGGCACATTCTTATAGGTTACTCAATCCTATCCAGTTCTCTGCCTGGTTTACTGTTTCTGAGCAATTTTATAACCCTGTAAATTCTATATAACAAATAGAAACGCAAACAATTCTTGTCCATAGCTTTGCAAATAAATTTTGCCAAGAGAAAAATCAGTTAAAACTTTTCTCCACTCACCTCCCAGTTGAAATCAGCCAATTTTGCTGTTTGTTTGTTTATTTATTTTTTGAGATAGAGTCTTTCTCTGTCATTCAGGCTGGAGTGCAGTGGCGTGATTTCAGCTCACTGCAGCCTCCACCTCCTGGGTTCAAGTGATTTTCCTGTCTCAGCCTCCTGAGTAACGGGGACTAAGGGGGCGTGCCATGACTGCTGGCTAATTTTTGTATTTTTAGTAGAGACAGGTTTCACTAGGCTGATCTCGAACACCTGACCTCAGGTGATCCACCCGCCTTGGCCTCCCAAAGTGTTGGGGCTACAGATGTGAGCCACTACACCGGGCTCTGCTGTATATTTAAAGTATATTTCAGCATTGCTTCCTGCTTGTGTTACGCGTGATTCTTTGAGTTTTCCTTTGAACCAGTTATAACATCTTATTTATTCCCTCCATTAATCAATGAGTTAAATAAAATCTTTGCTGTATGCTTATTTTACATTTATATGGAAACCATGAATTTACCCAATTAAAAAAATTATCCTTTAAATTATCTTGTACTGTACATTTCCAATGTCATCACTATAATTCATGATTAATGATTTTATTACATTGGACCCAGCTTATTTACAATGAGTACATAAATTTATTGTCTCCAGTCTTTCCTCCATTATCCCATCTACATATCCACACTGAGTAGATTCACTATTCAAGTATCTTGGATACCTTCAAGTTGTCAAACATACAGTGTTCACTGGGCATGCTGTGTTCCTCCGGAATTTGGACCTACTTCTCAGCACACTCACATCTGCTATCAGTGACCCATGGAAAGTTTTTGCTCTGAGCAAGCCAGAGTCCCTGTTAGTTTCTTCCAAATGCTACAAGTTCACTTTTGCAAATTTTTCCAATGAGATAAAATTTTCCTTTTTGACTTTCTATAAATCATAGTCATTTTTCAAGGGATAGTTCAAATATTGCTTCCTTTCTGGGACCTTCCTGAATTATTCTTTTTCCTCTCAAAGTTGCTTTTTCCTTTATATTCATCCTCATATCTTGATTCTCACATGATTCACATACCTTGTATTATTTATTGTTTTTTTGAGTGGGTAAAATATTTTATATCATATTTTATATCCTTTGGATCTCTACTTTATAGCATGATGCCAGTTATTTAGGGGCCTTATTGCATTTATTTTTTATTTTATTTTAAAATCTATTTTATTTATTTATTTATTTATTTTATTTATTTTAAAATCTATTTATTTTTAGGTAAATATTCAGGTAATATAACTTATATAATTATTCAGGTATTTTAGGTAGTTATTTTAAAATAATTCAAATTATTTATTGAGTTATATCAGAAGAATGTGATCTTATTCATTTGTAATATATGTTTTAGAAACTCAGTTCAGCTAGGGTGGACTATAATTCCCAAACTTGACTTTTCTTTTTAATTAGGTACTGATTTTGGTTAAGAGTTCAGTAAAGCTTTGTGTGTGTGTTTTAAAAATTCTTTGATATAAGAGTCAACATGTTACTCAACTTTTACTAGAAGCAAAATAGAGGAAGCACTTTCACAGATGAAATATCTCTCATTGTTTTCTTCCATTTACTTCTTCCTATTATTCATCTATATAATCATTTTCTTTACCTCTTCATTTTTTCTGTTTTTCTCTCCTTCTAAGAAAGCAAATTAGGGGTATAATTGGTTGTTTGGGAAGGTAGGAAGAATATAGAGAAAAACAAAAATAGATGTTTTATAGTAGGGTCTCACCAACCTCAAGCAACTCTGGCTGTAAAGTAGATTTTCATAATAGGACTTCTTGACAAAGAGTTTTCCTATTTTCCCCCAGGCCTCTGTGTATCAGTGGAGCCCAGAAACTCAGGGTATCATCTTTAGCTCCATCAACTATGGGATAATACTGACTCTGATCCCAAGTGGATATTTAGCAGGGATATTTGGAGCAAAAAAAATGCTTGGTGCTGGTTTGCTGATCTCTTCCCTTCTCACCCTCTTTACACCATTGGCTGCTGACTTCGGAGTGATTTTGGTCATTGTGGTTCGGACAGTCCAGGGCATGGCCCAGGTATCCAGATACTTTCTCATTATGGGTGGGATCCAGATTCCTGAATTCTACAAAATATCAAAGGTCTTAACGATTTTCATTTCAGGGAATGGCATGGACAGGTCAGTTTACTATTTGGGCAAAGTGGGCTCCTCCACTTGAACGAAGCAAGCTCACCACCATTGCAGGATCAGGTAAGTGTGCACACATGGGTCATAGCTTTGTCATCTGTTCTATCCTACTGTGTCTTATCATCTATGAATCAAATAGTTTAGGGAAGAGGGAGAAAAAGTACTACGGAAAAATTCAACAATATAAGACGGTTGCATCACAAATAAGAAAGATGCATCTGTACAGTAAACACATTGAGGCTTAGAAGTAGAAGAAACCACTGTGAGCTAGGATTCAGCTCAGAAAAGCCTTAGTAGTCAGAAAAGCCTTGTAGGAAAAAGTTTAAACCTTTAAGAATTGCATACATGGAAAAAAGATCAAGTAAGCTATATATACACCATCTTAGCAATGATTTTGCAGTGAGAATTAAGGCTACCACAGCTCCAAGTGGTAAGGAGAGAAATGAGGCTAGAAGAGTTTGGAGTTTCTGTAGTTTCTGTATTATTCTAAGCTTTTGACTATTCTATTGTGAGCTAATTAATTCTCACAACAACCCTTTCATGTAAGTACTATTTTAAATTCTTATTTTATAGAGAAGGGAGTTAAGGAAGGTGGAGATTAAGAAAATTGCCCAAATACAAATAGCCAGCAGGTGGTAGGTCTGAGATTTAAGCCAGTGCAAATTTTAGCCCCAGAGCAGACACTCTCAATCACTATGCTAGACTGCCTTTCCATGGTATGTGATCCTACTAAGGCCTCTACAACTTTATCATTGCTATTCTTCCCAGCCCGTCATGCTGACAGTATATACTCGAAGAGCAGAACTAAGATTCCATCAAGCTTCTCACTCCTAGGTCCACTACACAGCTGCATCCTGCAGACTTTTACCTCAAGTAACCCTCCTGCTTTCTTGCTTCCTTCCATCACAGTTGTCCCCACCTCCTCTATTTGCAAATATCTGCTGATATTTCTATCTGCTGATCTCTCTCTCTTCTAGACTGGTTTCTTTCAACTTTCTTTCCACCAAAACCAAGTTATCTTGCTAAAGGAAAGATGAGGCATTTTTCCTCACCTGCTTGATAATTTTCAATGTGTTCTTTCATGTTTACAGACTAAAGACTGACCTCTTTATTGCATGGATACAAAAGTTCTCAGCCATCTGGCCCCAACCTTATTCCACTCAACTCCTCTGTGCAAGCATGGCTCTAGTGGCACCGGACATTGGCTGCTCACCATACAGATCTGCACTGCACTTCCCTCTGGCTCTGCTCCCATTAGTTTATATGCCTGGAAAGTTCTTTGCCCCTGCTCCTTGTGCCAAAATTCTATCTATCCTATTGTGTAGCTTATGTAAAAACTTCCTAAATCTTATAATTATTGTCAATTATTATTATTACATCCATGCACAGTGTAGTTTTATTATCATATTTATATTTTACACCTTTTTTTTTTTCCACATTACAGGTTGGAACCCATTAGTGAGTCATAAAATCCATTGAGTGTGTTAAAATCATTATTTTAAAAAATGAATAGAATAGAATAGAATAGAATAGAATAGAATAGAATAGAAATTGTTGGAGTGCATTGGACATGGTAAAGTTAAATATTGATTCATGAAACCATTGTCTGAGGCATATGTGTGTAGTTGTGTGTACAAGTGTTTATGTATATTGGTGTGTGTGTTATGATACCCTGTAAAATGCATTTCTTACTATGGGTCTCTGTGAATTATGTTTCTTGGTTTTTTTTTAAATGTAGACTCTAAAGCCTACATGGCATTTCACTAGTGACAATCAATTTTATTCACATTTTTCTCTCCAATTGGACCAGAAGCTCTTTGAGGGCAGGGGCTGTATCTTACTGAATTTTGTAAGTCTTTCATTTCCTGCCCCCAGCCTCATATTAGATCATACAAGAATGCAACTGTAATCACAAGAAAATACTAATGGGCTATGATAGCAGAGAGTTGCTGTGACAAACTAAGGGATTTAGATTTGGTCACGTTGGTGTTGAGGAGTCATTGAAGAATCAGAGGGTGTGTTACTATTATTTATTAATTTTAATTATATCATATTACTTTATTGTGGAAAATCTGTGAACAGAAATAATTACTCTCATTGCCCAATAATTCTAAGCCTGCCACCTCACTGTTGGCACAATGTTTAGAGAGGCCATGAAGTCTCAGCCTTTGCTATTTTCATAAGTGTTTTTCTCCCTCTTCCCTTTAGGGTCAGCATTTGGATCCTTCATCATCCTCTGTGTGGGGGGACTAATCTCACAGGCCTTAGGCTGGCCTTTTATCTTCTACATCTTTGGTGAGTCACTTTCTCTTAAATTCTAATGCCTCCATTTCCTGAGCATCCGTTTTGACACCTACATCACCCACATTCTTCCTATATGAAAGAAAATGTCCTTTATCAAATGGAAGATGATAACAAATGTCAACAGTTGGTATCATTTTTAATCTAGTCACACAACTTGATTAACACCTTCCTGGTGGTTCTGGGAAGCCACATGCACAGGATAGAGGAGTTGACTATTCACATGGCACTGACTTGTGATGCAGTCTTGTGCTTCCATATTAAGCATCTTCTGCAGAATCTCTACCACCACATCTAAAGTGCCTGTTACATGCAGTTAAGATGTCAAAGATAGTGAAGTACATCTTCAATGTGTCTTCATATTTCATTATAATTATTATTTTTGCCCAAGATGCCATTCACCTATTCTCTACCAAGTTCATCTTGCAAAGCTCAATTCAAATGTGCCCTTCCCCATGGGCCTTTCCAGGGCTTACTCTATCAGAGTCTGGCATTCTTTCATATACGATATTTCCTCTCTAGGTTATGTTGGTGTGTAATTATTTATTTCTCCTTTTCTTTCCACTAAACTGTGAAATGCTTGAGGCAAGGAATCCATTCTATAATGTTTTCATCACTTGGGTGTCATGATAGTGCCTGATTTTTAGCTTTAAAATAAAAGAATCAATGAATCCAGTAAATAGAGGGAATTTAAAGAAAACTAGTCCTCAGAATCTTTTAACATAGAATGTTCTTCAAATAACAAATTCCAATAATAAGACAATTTTCTACACTTGATTTTGTTGTTATAGCCAAATGGTATCACTAAATATAGTCCTGGTCTGAATGGCTTTCTCATTAATGGTGTTAATTATTTTGGTTTGTGCATGTTAACCAGGTATTGTACAGAAATATTTCTTTTGGGAATCCATAATGGATGTATGGCTTGAATACAAATAACACTGTCTCTTGTAAGTGCATTGGAAATTTTTTCCTGCCACATGATTTCATGGAAGGTGGTTTCGAGTATGTGTGACTGCAATCCTGACTATTCAGATCTTCCACAAGACAATTTATGTGTGCATTAAGAAGTTGCTGCTCAAAATACATAACACTATAATCATTGGAGGCTTTAAAGTAGTTAATCAGCTATACAATGCCATGCTCATGTTATCTCCAGAGGGCTCTGACATTGACAAAAGGTGGCTTTCTAATTGAGACATAGTATCTTAAAAGCTTTAACAGGTTTGTAGAAGGATTGAAAGAAAGAATGGGAACATTTAGGTCTTTATGGTAGAATAAGCATTAATTGATTAGTGTGCAAGGAAACTCCCTTCCCCTAGTAAACAAATCTACCTAAAAACTAATTTTATACCTTCTTCCCAGGTAGCACTGGCTGTGTCTGCTGTCTCCTATGGTTCACAGTGATTTATGATGACCCCACGCATCACCCATGCATAAGTGTTAGGGAAAAGGAACACATCGTGTCCTCACTGGTTCAACAGGTACAGTGCACACCTTGTACCTGTGGCCCATGCAGAGGTCTCTAGGGCAGGGTGTGGATCTCCTCCGAGAGGCACCATCTTGGCTGCTCTAATACTCATGCTGATTAGATATTTCTTTTTAGCCCAGTTCTCCTAGACGTGCTGTCCCCATAAAGGCGATGGTCACATGCCTACCACTTTGGGCCATTTTCCTGGGTTTTTTCAGCCATTTCTGGTTGTGCACCATCATCCTAACATACCTACCAACGTACATCAGTACTCTGCTCCATGTTAACATCAGAGATGTGAGTTTACTTCCTATACTTCTATGAAAACGATAATGGTAATAAGGAGAAAGAGTTCTGTGTTACCTATTACATTCTGGCTTTACATATAACCATTAATTTAACCTTCACAATGACCTTGAGAGAGGTGTTGTTATAATTCCCTTTTCACAGATGTGGAAACAGGACACTTAGAGGTGAGATAATTTGCCTCAGGTTGCACAATACTAAGTGGTAGAGCTGCTGTAGCATCGGTATTCTTAACCACTATGCTATACTAACACACCAGCTGATTCCAAAGTTTCTTTTAGAAATTAATATTGTTGGGCTGGGTACAGTGGCTCATGCCTGTAATCCGAGCACCTTGGGAGGTTGAGGCAGACGGATTATGAGGTCAGGAGTTCAAGACCAGCCTGACCAATATGGTGAAACCCCATCTCTACTAAAAATACAAAAATTAGCCAGGCATGGTGGCAGGCGCCTGTAATCACAGCTATTCAGGAGGCTGAGACAGGAGAATCGCTTGAACCCGGTAGGTGGAGGTTGCAGTGAGCCAAGATCGTGCCACTGCACTTCAGCCTGGGCACCAAAGTGAGACTCCATCTCAAAAATAAAAAACAACCAAGAAATCAATATTGCTTTTCTCTGGAGCCCAGAGTGATGCAGCTTCTGGCCCTCTTATCTGAGACAGTGTTCGTCTAGTGTAAAAAATGATGCTAATTTTCCCCCAAACAACCCACAATATCATGGGAGTAAGTTAATGGCTGGTCTGTGTAACTGATAAATTTTGGTGCTAACATATCTCTGTAACTACTCTGTATAAATTTCCTTCCTTCAGAGTGGAGTTCTGTCCTCTCTGCCTTTTATTGCTGCTGCAAGCTGTACAATTCTAGGAGGTCAGCTGGCAGATTTCCTTTTGTCCAGAAATCTTCTCAGATTGATCACTGTGCGAAAGCTCTTCTCATCTCTTGGTAAGGATAAGCGTGTGGGCTCATTTAACCAATTCCTTTTCTGCACATGGTCTCAGAGGGTTCCCTGACAGCATGTCCTCATTGCCCAGGGCTCCTCCTTCCATCAATATGTGCTGTGGCCCTGCCCTTTGTGGCATCCAGTTACGTGATAACCATTATTTTGCTGATACTTATTCCTGGGACCAGTAACCTATGTGACTCAGGGTTTATCATCAACACCTTAGATATCGCGCCCAGGTAAGAGCTCTACCTGTTTTTTCCCCTCCTCCAGACCCCTCCAGAGGTGTTAGACCTTAGTAGTCACCGTGAAACTCTTTAATGTTACTGACATGCACTAATGGCAGAGAGACAAATAACTACAAATGTTTGTCTATGGCCATTTTTAGAACAACAAATGTGGCATTTTTAGAACACCAATTTCCAGCCTTGGCCAGTAATCATTTTGATAAAAAGCTTCCCAAGGTTCCCTAACAGAGATTGAACTGTGTATGCTGGGAAAAGGCCCACACATGTGATTTAGAAAAGTTTCCATGGTGTTGTTCATATTAGCTACCACATATATATTCAGTCATAGTAAGCCAGCTCCTGTGCCAAGACTTGCCATGTATCAACACATCTAATCCTCACAGTTACATTAGGTAGGTCCTATTGTTATCCCCATTTTATAAGGGAGAAGGCTGAGGCACAAGGAGATTAAATGGTGTGACTATGGTCACATAGAGGCAGAGCCAGGATTTGGACCCAGGGAGTTTGGCTTTGGAGTCTGTGTCCTGCCCGTTGCACAAACTGGCTTCTGCACTGAGCTGCCAGGGTAAAGAAACTCAGTTCCCAGAGAGACTGCATTGCTCCCTGGTTATTGACTCCGTAGGTTGGTAATTTCAGGTTTGGCAAATAGACATTGCCCTGAATGTCTTTAGGTGAATGAAAAACTGCATTAAGCAAAATGACTTTGCCATAAGAGCTGAACTGTGTTAAAGTTGAGTTGCTGTAGAACCTGTAGGTGGCTTTCTATATAAAATCATTTATAAAATCATCTTTCCACAGATATGCAAGTTTCCTCATGGGAATCTCAAGAGGATTTGGGCTCATCGCAGGAATCATCTCTTCCACTGCCACTGGATTCCTCATCAGTCAGGTTGGGCCAGTTTATTGAACATCTTCAAGTGGCAGGTATTGTTTTAGGTGTTGTAGATACACACAGTGCTCACAAGGTCTGGATGGCAACACAATTACTCTGTTTACATGAGCCTCTAAATCAGACTCCGATAGGTCAGATTTCCCAGGGAAAGAAAAATATAAGCTTATTTTCTCAAGATGAATAGACATGAGATTGATTAAAATGAGCTGTTCTGGTGCAGAAGACAGCATGTATGGCTTCCTAGAGGTACATGAGCATGAAACAATTCTTAGTTATGAATAGAATGAATGACACATGTCAAGGAATAGCAAGAGATGAAAACAGAAGGGCATAAGAAGATCATGAAGAATATGTTCAGACTAATTCCAATTTTTAAAAAAATCACAAAAGGGAAACAAAGTATCCCAAGTCCTGTTTAAAGACAATTTAATGGCTGAAAAGAGATTGGCTGTGAGACATTGCAAGGAGGATTTCTCAGTGTTTGGAAATGCAGGCTCGTGAGGAAGATGAAAAGACAGACCCAGTCAGGGATGGAAGGACTGACGAGAACCAACTTACAAAGAGAAGTTTTATTTTTACTGTATTTCTATGTGATCAAGTTGCCAGGTTAATATTTGACTAAACTGCTAGGAATCCATATAATGACTATAATGCTGGAAATTACTTAGTAGGGCTTTCTGAGGAGGGTCACACAGAAGACCAAATAGAACTCGTGTTGAATTGGGATGGGTTGTAGTGATAGATGTCAACAGCCAAAACCAAACCAAACCAAACCAAACCAAAATAAAAAAACAGAGAAGACACAAACACGATGCCATGGTGCCATTTTAGGCATAATTTTAAATCAGTAATATTATACATTGAAATCCAAATTTTCAGAAAAACATTAGTGTATTTTATTTTTATTTAAAGGAATAACCATCTCAACTCAGAACCCGATGTGCATTTTGGCCATTTTGTTTCCAATAGTTTCATAAACTTTCTTAAGTAGCTACTGCACATTGTTCATTATATTCCTTGTGATCAACATTGCAATACACAACTTGGAGGGCTTCTAGAACTGGTGTAGAAGGAGCTTGTGAGATTGATCATTTTTCTGTGTTTTTTACCTCTAGGATTTTGAGTCTGGTTGGAGGAATGTCTTTTTCCTGTCTGCTGCAGTCAACATGTTTGGCCTGGTCTTTTACGTCACATTTGGGCAAGCAGAACTTCAAGACTGGGCCAAAGAGAGGACCCTCACCCGCCTCTGAGGACATAAAGTTACAAACTTAAATGCAGTACTGAGCATGAACTTTTTAAACATTTTTTACTTATCTTCATATTCTTGACCATAGACTCAGCAGTTCTTAACTCTCGCTGTGTGTTAGTCTTCCCTGGGGAGCCTTTATAAGATACTGATGCCTGGGACTCACTCCAGAGATTCTGAATGAATTGGTCTGGAGTGGAACCCAGATACCACTAATTTTTAGATACTCCTTAGAGGTTTCTAGCATGTACCTGGGGTTGACAACAGCTGGACAAACTTGAAAATCCATGTGGCCTTTGAATTTTCCTCATTGGAAAGTACTAAATAAATAAAAATTCATGTGAAAATGATCACTGATAAATATCTTCACAGTGGGGCAGGTTATTGGATACAGAGAAGAGCTGCTCAGAATTGTAACCATATGTTACAGATCTCAGCACCCATCAGAACTGTAAAGCTATAATCCCCAGAATTAAAGTTTTTATTATTTTTTATACATTGTAAAACATGGACGTTTATTTATGTAGTTAAATTCTATTAAAATTTACATGCTAAAATAAAATAGACCATTTTCAAATTATTTAGATTCAGATATTTCCATCAGATTAAGCAGATATTTATCCTAGCCCAATTGCAAGAGATTAATGATGAGAAAACGATCAAGAAAAGATTAAATAAATGAGGTTAACTTATAAATCAAGGACAGAGAAGATAGAATTGGAAAGCTTGTATTGTGAGAAGAATGGATGTAAAGGAAGGCAATGTAGATACTTCCAGAAGGGATAGCAATATAGTTTAGACCATATGATGAAAATTGGAGGGAGATGACAGAGACAGTTTCAAGTGAAATGACAATTTATATGGGGGAGAAAAATATTGAAGATATAACAAGATGAGAAAAGGCATAGAAATGTATCGCGTACAAGGCATAGAAATGTATCACATGCAAGAGAAGTTCTTTTTGAGGGTAGAAAAAGATAATTTAACCTTCTTCATATTTTTCTTACTTTCCCAAGATACTCAGGCAGCATCAACTCTAACAGGAGATAATTTGGCTCCTAACACTTAAAACATATCCTTTAGGTTGTCTCCTCACACAGAGCTGAATCTGGTTTTGCCACATGTCTAGAGAGGAGGTTCTCACCATATTTTAAATCCTATTTAAAAACTGCTAGGACAAGAACTTTGGGCTAATTCAGCAGATGAAGAGAATCTCCTAATGCAAATCAACGTGTATTTTTGAGCAGATTTTTCAGAAAAACAGTGTCAGGCCCTGAGAATGATACTAAGATGAGAACATTGGTTTTGCCTTCATGGTATTGACAATATAAAGAGAAAGGGGGGTTTTCAGAAAGCCAAAAGAAGAAGTAGAAGAAAAAAGAAAGACAGAATATAATAGGTAGTCAAATTATGTACAGAAAAAAGAGAAAAAAAGACCAAAGAAAGGTGGGGGGCAGACAACCCAACTAAAAAATGGGCCAATGACTTGAACAGGGACTTCGTAAAAGAGAAAATGCAAGTGGCTCCTTAATATATAAAAAGATGTTCAACTTCATTAGTCATTACAGAAATGAAAATCAAAACTACAATGAAATACCACTATAAAATTAACATAATGGATAAAATGAAAGACGATAGAAGACAAAATGTTGCCAAGCGTGTGGAGCAACTGGAACTTTCATATGCTACGAATGTGAACTTTGGAAAGCTGCTCAGCAATATCTCCTAAAGTTAAATGTACAATTCCAGTGACTCAGACGTTTTACTTAGAAATGCACATATACATCCATAAAACATGCACAACAATGTTCATAGGAGCACTATCTGTAATAGCCCAAACAGGAAGTTGTCTGTTAAGAGAAGAATGAGTAAATAAGCCACGGTCTATTTATATAGCAATGAGAATTAACAGACCCTAATACATAATAGACGAATGGGTCTCATAAACACGATATTGATTGAAGGAAGACAAAAGGTACATTCTTTTAAAGGTTTATAAAATAGTTTTTAAAAACAGCTACAACCAAACTGTCCTGTTAAAAATCAGTGAGTGATTTCCCTTGGGTGAGGATGGGGGTTGTGGCTGGATGGATGGTACTTAAGAAGTGCTCCTGGAGTACTAGAAATATTTTATTTCTTGACTTGGAGGTGTGTTTACTTGGTGAATATTGTACATTTATGATTTGTGCACTTTTATATATGTAGAAAATAAAACAGAAAGCAAATTCAAAGTATCATCCTTTTGAGAGCTTCTGCTCTGTTTGACTTCGTTTTGACCTATGGAGCAGTTGGGAAGGGGTCTTGGTCCTCTGCTTTTTTTTTTTTTTTTTTTTTTTTTTTTGAGACAGAGTCTTGCTCTGTTGCCCATGCTGGAGTGCAGTGGCTTAATCTTGGCTCACTGCAAGCTTCGCCTCCCAGGTTCACGCCATTCTCCTGCCTCAGTCTCCCAAGTAGCTGCAACTACAGGCGCACGCCGCCGCCCCCGGCTAATTTTTTGTATTTTTTAGTAGAGACGGGATTTCACCATGTTAGCCAGGATGGTCTCGATCTCCTGACCTACTGATCCGCCTGCCTCGGCCTCCCAAAGTGCTGGGATTACAGGCGTGAGCCACCGTGTCCGGCCCCTGGTCCTCTGCTTTCATGTTCTTCTTGGTCCTCTTCCACCTTCTCTTTTCTTGGAACTTCCAGTATCAGAGCAGGAAGGAAGGCAATGGGATAATTGATGCTGTCAGCTTTTGGATCAAACTGCAAGTTCTCAAACAGCAAAATTAATGAGCGCAGGCTTCGAAGAAACCATGACCCTGAAAGCATCAGTTGCTTCCAATTGCATCAGTTGCCACGGGTGGTAAGAACAATGATGACTCAGCATGCCTAGATATTCCCAGCAGGTTCTCTGACTGATTCCTGACAGATGACTTTGGTGTGTCAGACTTTCAGGGTATTCTTTCCTCATGTGATGGTTTGAGGAAGAGTTACCATTCACATTCCTAATGGCTTCAGAATAGATGCAATTGTGAACTGGTAGGAAACATTTCTAACTCATCTCCCCTCCCCATCCCTAAAGGATTGTTTCTAACATTAATAGTCATGAAAATTAATTCACTTTTCTCAAATAACCTATTGTCATCTATCTAATCATGAGATGACCTGCTTTTTCTCCTTGACTGTTAAATATTGTGAATTATATTAATGTATTTCTTAATGTTGAGCTTTCCCTTGAATATTCTTTTGATGTACAACAGAATTTGATTCACTAATAGTTTATTTAGGACTTTGGCTGATGTACTGATGATATATGAGATTGGCTTTGTATGCACACATGTATTTTGTGTATCTTTTTTGTGTCTGGATATGCAGCTTATGCTGATTTCAAAAATAAGAAAGGAGAACTTTCCTTTTTCCTCATTACTCTGAAAAAGATTGACTAGAATGGAATTTTTATAATTGCTATTGTTATTTGAAAGCTTGAAAGCATTGGTTTGTAAAAATTATGCAGGCTGAAAGCCATTTTGAGGAGACTTATTTGATAACTTTCTCAATTTCCTTCAGTTATTGGTCTTTTAAGGGGTTCTGTGTTTTTCTTTGATCAATTTTGACCATTTATGTTATCTTGGAGGATCATCTATTTTACACACTATTTACAGTATATTTGCAAAATTTTCAACTGTTTTATCAGACTAACTTTTTACTAATATATTCATTTTATCTATATCTGAGGTTTTAGCTTCTTTGTACTTCTAACCCAATTGCATGTGTGCTTTCTTTCTCCTTCATTAGACTACTTAGTCATTTACTAATTAATAATAACTTGTTATTTATTTATTTATTTATTTATTTATTTTTGAGACAGAGTCTTGCTCTGTCACCCAGGCTGGAGTGCAGTGGCTTGATCTCAGCTCACTGCAACCTCTGCCTCCCGGATTGAAGTGATTCTCCTGCCTCAGACTCCCGAGTAGCTGGAATTACAGTCATGTACCACCATGCCTGGCTAATTTTTGTATTTTTAGTAGAGACGGGGTTTCGCCATGTTGGCCAGGCTGGTCTCAAACTCCTGACCTCAGATGATCCACCTGCCTTCGCCCGATCTCAGCTCACTGCAAGCTCCGCCTCCCTGGTTTACGCCATTCTCCTGCCTTAGCCTCCCGAGTAGCTGGGACTACAGGCGCCCGCCACCATGCCCGGCTAGTTTTTTGTATTTTTTTAGTAGAGATGGGGTTTCACCGTGTTAGCCAGGATGGTCTCGATCTCCTGACCTCATGATCCGCCCATCTCGGCCTCACAAAGTGCTGGGATTACAAGCTTGAGCCACTGCTCCTGGCTGTCTTTTTATTTTATAATCTATTAGCTTTATCTTTTATCAAGCTTATGTCCTATTTCCCTTTGCTTTACTTCATATAAATTTTGTTTTGGATACTTTATTTATTTTTCATTCATTTGTATTTAATTATGAAACAGGTTAAAGCTTAGAGGAAAATTTCTCCTCTAAGTCCACTTTTGTGGGCAGATTACATTTTGCTGTGGTGTGCTCCCAAATTCATTGTTCTTTTAATGTTTTATTTCTCAAGTTAATAACCTATATAGTAAAAAAGCAGCTGTTGACTCTCAGCTTTTTTTTTTTTTTGTAGATACAGGGATCTTGCTGTGTTGTTCAGGTTAGTCTGAAACTCCTGGCTTCAAGGGATCCTCCTGCCTTGGCCTCTCAAAATGCTGGGATGAGACATAAGCCACCATGCCCAGCCATGTCTCTCTCCTTACATATAATAAGAAAACAGATACACTGAGGTATCCTGTCACCTCACTCTTGGTTTCATTACTGCTCTCTGGAAATTTTGCTCTGACGTTTTGCAGTTAATGTATTAATTTTGCATTGAGTAGTTTCCATACAAGAGTTATAGCATTTGCATTCTATTGGGTATTATACTTGCCACTGTTATTTGAACATAATTTGAGGACTGAAACCAAGGTGAGGCAAGTGAAGTGCCCAGGGAGCAATATTTAAGGAGGCGTCCTTTTTCAGGCTCATGAAGAATAGAATTAGCACATAAGAGTGAGTGCCTCCTTAATTTTGAGTACTGGACACTTCTTGATCACTTAGTATAGCCCTGGACAATGAAGTGTTTTTTGTTTTGTTTTTTCATGTCCATCCTTTATCCTTCCTCATCTCAAAACATTTCAATGGAGTATCTTTTGAAGCAGTACTTGGATGAGACTCTGAGTCCCAGAATAATGAAGAATTTCTTTCTTAGTACTCTACATGATCACTGTGGCGCCTTAATACATTGTAATATTAACTTAGCTGGCAACAGAAATTTTGTTTTGCAATTTGTCTTATTCAGAACAGTATTGACTTCCTGCTAGTCTCTTCTGATGTCCAATATGAGGAAGTCTAGTTGGTCAGCTAATTTTTGTAGGAGAGCCATGTTTAGGCTAGTGCTATAGGATTCTCTTTACCCTGGAATTTCTTCACCAAGGTGTCCCAAGGTGTTAATCATTTTCCCTTGCTTTTTGGCTGGTGGTCTTAGAGTTTCCTTCGATTTTGTTTTTATTTAGTGATTGTTCTCAATTTGTTGTGTTTTCTTTACTAAGACTCTCTCATCTATTTATCTGTATGGTAAAACTTTGTTGCCCATCTTTCTAGTTTCTGCTGACTTTCATTTTTGGACCTTTTGCTTTTCTTTCTCCATGGACTTTTTGGTGGTAGAGGCAGGCAAACACTTTCCAAAGTCTTTCTCAATTTCTATCAATTTCAACTTACTTCTTAAAATTGCCTGATAATGTGCCTATGTCCACAATATCCCTCCTTCCACTTTAGAAAAGAAAGGCATCCACACTTTATTTTGGTGCAATGCCTGAAGTGTAAACACTTTCTGGTTGTCAACAAAGGGGTACTTCCAAATATTGGTTTGGGGATAACCTGCTAATGATTAACACATTTGCCTTGGCTCTTGGTTTGCCTGCTCCCTCTTCTTTTGTCTGCTGTGTGTCTTTTTTTTTTTTTTTTTAATCACTGAGAATATTCAGAGTATTGTATGTTTTATTAAAGAGAGGACTGGCCAGAGTGGGAATGTTCTGAATTCAGAATAACTGAAGCAGTACAGGATAGGAACTGGTTCTTTCAAATGAAGCTGGCCTATTTTCCCAGAGCACCAAGTTTCAATATATATTTAAAAAACTTGATATGAACTATACAATAAAGTGGTTAAAACTTTTATTAAAATAAACTTATACCATGAAATAGTTACTCTAATTATAGTCAGTCTTCATCTTATTTCATCTTATAACATGTTTAATGTTTCCTTTTATTTACAAAACAATTTATCTTTTGATGAAAAGTTTCAGAAATCAAGTTAATAATATTCAAAGGAATGCCTAAAGTTTTCAAAACTGTTTTACATATTGTACAATCAAAATAATCTGAAGACCATTTCTCTATCCAGATTGTTTATTTTTAAGCAGTATCCCTTCTAATATTTACTATTTAAAATCCTTAAAACTTTGCCTTAGCACAGGAGAACTGCTTGAACCCAGGAGATGGAGGTTGCAGTGAGCCGACACAGTGCCACTGCCCTCCAGCCTTGGCGACAGAGTGAGACTCTGTCTCAAAAAAAAAAAAACAAAAAACCCAAAAACCAAAAAACGAAAACAAACAAAAATTTTGCCTTAGCATTATTT
Source organism: Chlorocebus sabaeus (assembly GCF_047675955.1). Lineage (NCBI taxonomy): Eukaryota > Metazoa > Chordata > Mammalia > Primates > Cercopithecidae > Chlorocebus > Chlorocebus sabaeus. The sequence goes on along the minus strand of NC_132920.1, from coordinate 25,838,684 downwards.
GTTCATTAAATACTTGCTTTAATACTACTAGTTTCCCTTTCCTCTCAGCCCATTGGCATATTTTGATTTTTATCACTTGCTTTGTAGAATATATGAGGTTTCTTTCTTTTTTTTTTTTTTTTTTTGAGACGGAGTCTCCCTCTGTTGCCCAGGCTAGAGTGCAATGGCGCGATCTCGGCTCAGTGCAACCTCTGCCTCCCGGGTTCAAGCAATTCTCATGACTCAGCCTTCCAAGTAGCTAGGATTACAGGCACCTGCTAACATGCCCGGCTGATTTTTGTATTTCTAGTAGAGGCGGGGTTTCACCATACTGGCCAGGCTGGTCTTGAACTCCTGACTTCAAGTGATCCGCCCTCCTTGGCCTCCCAAAGTGCTGTGATTACAGGCGTGAGCCACCTGCCCAGCCAGAATATGTGTTTGTTTTGAGTCCTTTAACAAAGTCATAAGAATTTTTGGGAATTCACCGTTACTTTATTGAGAAAATCTCTTTGAAAAGATGCCAATAATTTATAGCCAATTATATTGATTTCTCTTTTTCATATTGAGAATTGTTTTTTAAAAAGTTTGTATGTGTAAAGATTTTTGCACTGTAGTTAAAGAAACCACCTGTGTGTTGGTTAAACCATAAGTACATTTATTCAAAGAAATTGAGGTGGGGTTACTCAGAGGATCAAAGGAAAATCTGAAGAAACAGGCAGCCTCAAAAGGTCTTAGCTGTAGCAACTTGCTCCATTGTTTAAATAAATAGGTTTGAACTTGTATTTTCCCTCTATTCAATATTTAAGGTCTCAGAAGATAATAGAATTGATGAAATTTAAGTAAAGTGCTCACTCTTTTGCTTTAACAGACCCTAGAGAGCTGGTAGGCAGAGCCTCAACAGACCCTTTTAGCTTCCAAAGGGAGTTCAGAACACCGTGATTCACAACCACAATACATCACATATATTGAGAAAAGATAGTTCCACCAAATAAAGTTGAAATGCTGACAAGAAGAGGCAAGAAATCTTGGAAATAGGTTTATAAAAAATTTATTGTTTCCTTTTTTATTATTATGGAAAAGGGTCAGTTCTACTTAAGCCAGACTTTGCCAAAATAAAGCGAGAATCGTTTCTTTTGGGGACTCCTCTTTGTAGCTCCAAGTGCCACTAACAAGTCTTAGGACCTGAGCTATAAGCCGGGTGATTTCACTTAATACGATCAATGACTTCATTTAAATGGCTCTAACGTGCAGAGGAAACGGAGCCCATCAGCATTCCCTGCAGGGGACTGCCATGGCTTTTGTCAACTTGAACAGCTAGCTTTCAAATGTTTTGAAACCACTTTCAGGGTGGTCATGTAGTTGCTTTTTGGAAATCAGAAGATGTTCCTGCCTCTTTTAATATGTGACTCCTCAGATTCAGAAAGCGCTCGCTAGTCTTAAGAGTGAATTACCCTCAGAGATCCCCCACTACGAACCCATATCTAACCCTATCCCCTGGAGGAACTATCAGAGAAATTGGTACCATGGACATAAGAAGAAGGCATAGTGAAGCAGAGAGGCCCGCATTATGAAAATCAGTGGACAGCAGCATGATTTACAACTTTGTAATCACCCAGGAGCTTGAAAATCGAAGCTAATCTGGCACCATGAGCTCTAATTTTTGTTGGAGTTCTTGGAACTGACTCTGAGGGATGACTGTTTAGCCATTTTGCAGTGTGGCATACGTGGCTGCTGGCATACAGAGGTTGGATGTAAAAGGGCCTTTGCCCTCTCTTAGGAACATAGAAAGGAACTAAACTGTGTCAAATAGGTTCCAAATGGTGGCCTAGAATACTATTTACAACTAAGGTACAATGAAATTGAGGAAGTCTTTTCCTCTTTTGCAGATACCATCATTATTCACGTATTTCTTCAAAGTTAATTATTTGCATTGGGTAATTTTTAACAGAAATGTTATAATTGCTTCTCAAATTTAGTCTTTAGTCTTTTTTTTTTTTTTTTTTTTTTGAGACGGAGTCTGGATCTGTTGCCCATGCTGGAGTGCAGTGGCCGGATCTCAGCTCACTGCAAGCTCCGCCTCCCAGGCTTATGCCATTCTCCTGCCTCAGCCTCCCGAGTAGCTGGGACTACAGGCGCCCGCCATGTCGCCTGGCTAGTTTTTTTGTTTGTTTGTTTTTTGTTTTTTTTTTTTAAGTAGAGACGGGGTTTCAACGTGTTAGCCAGGATGGTCTCAATCTCCTGACCTCGTGATCCGCCCATCTCGGCCTCCTAAAGTGCTGGGATTACAGGCTTGAGCCACCGTGCCCGGCCTAGTCTTTAGTCTTAAGGTTGATGCTCTCCATGTCCTTCGAAAAACAGATATGTTGCTTTTATTATATCCTGGCCTTCAGATCGGATTATTCTGTTTGGTTGTTTGTTAACATATACTTTGAGCTACTTCTTTGTGGCTCTGGGTGAGATGCTGTAGGTACAATGACAAGTGATACCTGTGTTATCCCTGTCACAAAAGTGGATAGCCTAAGTTGGGACTTTTACCTCCACTCCAAATATATATATCACACAACTGCCATATGCCAGGCACCACTCTAGGTGCTAGGGATACAGCAGTAAACACACAGATGCAACCCCTGCCCATGTGAAAGAGAATAAGACAATACATAAGTAAAGTGCATGTTGTATGGAGGTGGTGAATGCCAAAAGGAAAAATTAACATGGCAAGAGGGCTCATTGAAAAGATGACATTTGGGTAAAGGTTCATGTATATATGTTCTGTTGGTTTTATTTCTCTGGAGAGCCCTGACTAATACACAATGACTTTGAGAAGTTACTGGCTTTTAATTTATCATACTATTCAGAGTGCTGAGAGTCTCCTTAGTGTGTATTCAATATGTTAAGATAGCTCGTGGATGAATAATAAATAGGAGAAAATTTATCCAAACTTAAGCCTTGCTTTGGTTAAAAGGGCTCTTCTTACAAGGTAGAACGTTATTATTTGGCATTTAAACCCAAATGAAGGCCCATAAGACTAATTAATTAAAAGTTTTTAAATCACAACTGGGCACAAAATAAATGGAACTGCCATGCTCGCCAAGTGTGCATGCGTGGTGTGCATGGGAGACAGCACGAGGCTAATCCCACTCATCTTGCAGGTTGCTCCATTTTTCTCCTAAACTCAATAAGACAAAAGCTGGTCAGATTATCAAGAGCCCTAGTTAAACACATTTGGAAGGGGTTGCTCTCAGCAGGCAGTGCCTGACCACACCAGGAGATGAACAGGCTCTGTATCTGAAGCCATCATGCCTAGTTATGGTCCCCCACTGTTCATGATGCCTGGAAGGGAGGCCCCCTGCACCCTAGAAAGCTGAGTGGGTTCTACTGTCTGCTTTACTGCTAAAAACCCTCTTCTTTGGATCTGGACTTTACCTCTATCTGATTTATTTTTTTTTTCTATTATATGATTTGGCACTGAGTCTGTCACTGCTGCTAACTCAGCAGTTCTAGGGTCATTGCCCCATTGCCTCACGGAAAGAATTTCGTAGCTTCCGGTATCCTCTCTCCTTCATTATACTTTGATTTGAGCATTGTAATTTTTCCTCTTGGGTGTTGCAGCTCTCTCTCTCCTTCCCATATCTTGTTGGTTTTCTACTAACTCCTCCTTCTCCTCCTTTTTTTTTGGATGGAGTCTCACTCTGTCACCCAGGCTGGAGTGCCGTGGCGCAATCTCAGCTCACTGCAACCCCTGCCTCCCGGGTTCAAGCTATTCTCCTGCCTCAGCCTCCCAAGTAGGTGGGACTACAGGTGCTCACCTCACCACCATCCCCTGCTAATTTTTGTATTTTTAGTATTGCTGTAATCAATCCACATGTCCAGAAGCACCTAGAAACTCTAATTCGTTGTAGGTATCAAACCCTAGGACTCTTTCCCCTAGTCACAATATGTAATCCCTGATTTCCAAGCGCAGTCTTTTCATATACATTTTCCACTGTACATACTGTCCGACCTGGTAACTCTTATACAAACACGCTCTCCCCGAGGAAGCTTTTATAAATGTTCCCAGGAAGAATCAGTCACCCAATAGTGTCCTTGTCACATCTTAAGTTCTACACCTCTATTTTTCTATGTGAATATAATCTCCCAGAGGGTGTAATCATCTTTTTTTTTTTTTTTTTTTTTTTTTTTTGAGATGGAGTCTTGCTCTGTTGCCCAGGCTAGAGTGCAGCGGCACAATCTCGGCTCACAGCAACCTCTGCCTCCTGGGTTCAAGCGATTCTCCTGCCTCAGCCTCCTGAGTAGCTGGGATTACAGACGTGTGTCACCACACCCAGCTAATTTTTGTATTTTTAGCAGAGACAGGGTTTCACCATGTTGGTCAGGCTGGTCTCAAACTCCCAAACTCAGGTGATCCACCCGCCTCAGCCACCCAAAGTGCTGGGATTACAGGCGTGAGCCACCATGCCCAGACCCATCTTTTTCTTTTAGTTTAGCTCTTAACAAATAGTCTGACACAAAGTGGATATAACGATATTTTGAATGATGAATAACTAAGTGAATATTTCCAGATTCCCTGGTGCTCTCAAAGTGTTATGTTACAAAAGAAAAACAAGTCTAAAATACCTGCCTCAAATTTTATCTGTACTATGATTTCAAACCAAATAAAAAACAAGTGGGGTAAAAACTGACATGGGAAATAATTGAAGAATTTTGGTGTGTTAGTATGATAATATTAGGTAATTTTTCCTGTTTCCCCAAATTTATTTTATATAGCAATAAAAAGAAACAAGTATATGTATAGTAATTTAGTTTAAAAGAAGTAGTCTACCATCCCTTCTGTTAAACAGAAAAAAGTATTTTTAAAAATTGTCTCTGGAAGGATGCACAGGGAACATTACTCTGGTTTCTTCCAAGAGGGAAATGAGGAACTAGAGAGCATGGCTAAGTGGGGTTTTACTTTTGTTTTTGTTTGCCTATCTGTTAGCTTTTTATTATTTTCTTTTGTAGGTTTGAATTTCAAACCACATAAATCTGTTACATGCTCGTAAGTTTAAAATAAAACCTGTGACTGGGTGCAGTGACTTACACCTGAAATCCCAGCACTTTGGGAAGCTGAGGTGGGAGCATACTTGAGGCCAGGAGCTTGAGATCAGCCTGGGCAACATAGTGAGATCCTGCCTCTGTAGAAATAAACAAATAAAAATTAGCCAGATATGGTGGTGCATGCTTGTACTCCTAGCTACTTGGGAGACTGAGGCAGGAGGATCCCCTTGAGTCCAGGAGTTTGAGGCTGCAGTGAGCTATAATCACCCCACTGCACTATAGCCTGTGCAATAAGGTGAGAACTTGTCTCAAAAAAAAAAAAAAAGTAAACAAATAAATAAATATAAAGAAAACTTTTGTTTCAAAATATGTAATATTTATCACTAAACAATTCTGAATTGTAGAGCTAAAACGTACTTAAAAGATAGTTAATAACTATTGTCTTATTTAAAAGAATTTTTATCAAAGTATAATTTGTATTCAGAAAATTATTCATATCAGCAAGCTAAACTTTCTCAAAATGACATGTCCATATAATTAGCTCCCAGATAATTAGCAGGTAACCTCTACTCAGGTTGATATTCCTAATCTAAAACTTGGAAATTCAAAATGCTCCAAAATCTGCAACTTTTTGAATGCTAACATGATTCTCAAAGGAATGCTCATGGAGTATTTCAGATTTTGGATTTTTGGATTTGAGATACTCAGTATAACGCAACATTCCAAATCTGAAAAAATCTGAAATACTTCTGGTTCCAAGCATTTTGGATAAGGGATACCCAACCTGTGTTAGCTAATAAGACCCTTCATGATCTCTTTGAGACCTCAGCTCCTTCAAGGTAACCTCTATCCTGACTTCTAATAGCATGAACTTTTCTGTTTTAGAATAATTTGAATTTACAGGAAAGTTGCAAAGACAGTACAGGAGAGTTCCCGTATATCTTTCACCTAGCTTTAATAATGTAAAATTGTTAGGATTTTATATGATTATGATACATTTGTCAAATATAAGAAACTCACACTGATACATGAAACTCTTTTAACCAAACAATAGGCTTTATGTGGATTTCACCACTTTTTCTACTGATGTTTTCTTTCTGTTCCAGGGTCCAATCTGGAATACCACACTGCATTTACTTATCATATCTCCCTAGTCTTTTTTGGTCTGTGACAATGTCTCAGTCTTTTCTTACTTTTCATGACCTTTCTTGGAACGTTTGCATTATACTTTCATGTCCTGAAGATCATTTGCTTTTTTTTTCGTAATTACACTGGAGTTATAGATTTTTTGAAATAATACCACAAGGGCAAAGGACACTTCTTGTCACATCATTTTAGGGAGTACATGATATCCACATGACATCACTGATATTAACCTTCATCACTTGGTTTAGGTAATGTTTCATGTTTCTCTATTGCAAAGTGATTTTTTTCCTTACTTTAGCCCACCCTGAACTTATCAATTTTGTTTTCTTCCATGAATAATACATTTGTTATTATAGCTCAAACTTCATTGCCAAATTTTAGATCACATAAATTTTCTTCTATATTTTATCCTAAAATCTTGACAGTTTGATATGTTATATCTAGCCCTTTGATTTATTTTTAGTTACTTTTGTATAAGGTGTGAGAGATGTCTCCAGGTTCATTTATTAACACATTGTGGTGTTCCAGTACTATCTGTTGCTAAGACTATCTTTTCTCCATTGATTACCTTTGTCTTAGTTGACAATATTTTTGTTGGTTTATTTCTAGACTGTTTATCTCATTCCACTGATTTATGTCTATCTTTTTGACAATACTATACTGTGTTGATTACAGTAAACTTTGAAATAGTTCATTTTATGTGTCAAATTTGACTGAGTCAGGGGAAAACCCTGCTATCTGGTTAAACATTATTTCTGGCTGTGTTTGTGAGGGTGTTTCTGGATGAGATTAGCCTTTGAATAGGTGATCCTAGTAAAATAAACTGCTTTTCCCAATGTGGATGGCATTATGCCACCTGATATTCAGGGTCTGAATAGAAGAAAAGGCAGAGGAAGGGGGAATTTGGGCCTTTTTTTCTGCCTCACTGCTTGAACTGGGACATCTCATTTGGTCTCCTGCCCTTGAACTGGGATTTACATAATCAGTTCCTCTGGTTCTCAGGCCTTCAGATTCAGACTGAATCATACCACCAGCTTTCCTGGGTCTCCAGCTTGCAGATGACAGATCATGGGACTCCCCACCTCCATACATGCATGAGCCAATTCAGTCTATGTCCTTGAGAACTGCCCCACTGCAGATTAAGGCTTTTTTCCACTAGGTGAAATAAAGAAGCTTGTTAGGCAGATTTCCCTTCATCCAGTGCCCTCTCCTCTAAGTTACAACACACTGGCTACACCTAAGTGCAGGGGTGGGGATGGGGTTATAGTCCTGTTGTTTGCTGAGAAGAGAACTGTATTGGGAAAGCTCTAGAAGTGTTTGATACATACATAAACAAGGCATGGTTTTTGCACATAATTTCACGTTACATTTTTCCCAGAAAAAAAGGAATGTATGGGCATCATATAATTGTACTAGCTGGAGTCATTCTTCCTGCTTATCAAAGGTAAACAGAGTTACCCCTATACCAAGACGTCAGGGAGAAGTACTTTTGGAACACAAGGAATTCTCTGGGAGTCTTTACTACTCTCAAGCCCAGTGAAAAAGTTAATGAAAAACTATAGTACCTTCATATAAGCAGGATCACTAATTACCAGGCTCATTTAGGAATTTACCTTACCAAGTAAAACATAAGAGCAGCTGAGCTGCTGACTGAAGGAAAATGGAGCATGGAATAAGAGTGGTAAAGAACGCTACAAATACTGTCATGTATCCATTGACAAAAGGAGCTATAATGCCTTTAGGTATTTTCACACTTGCTCTGTTATGTAAATGTGTGTGTGTGTGTCTGTGTGTGTCTGTGTGTGTGATTGTCTATTTTTTTCCTTCTTTCCCACTAAGATGTATTAATACTGGTTAACACTGTAAGTTAAGCTTATAAGATAGGATATCAAAAAATGATTGTGACTGAGCTGAAAAGAACATTACTCAGAGATGGATACAGTAAATTTCAGATGTTTGTATTCTACTTGGGAGCTACAGACAATAAAAAAGTAAAAGCATATATACTTTGTCAGATACTGATAAATGCTATGGAAAAAAATAAAGAAGGAAACGGGGATAGGGTGGGATTAGGTATGGTAGCAGTTCTAACCCTGGTGCTAAAATCTATCAGTATTCTGTTCAGCGATCCATTGTCTTCTACCTGGCCATATCCGCCTGGGAAAGGTGGGCCACATTACTAGCTTCATGGGGTGAATTCTGACCGTCCACACCAGTCATGTGGTCCCTTCTCCTGTAGCTGATTACCTTAGGCACCACCTGAGACTAGGCCAAGTTTTGGCAAATGAGACATGAGGGGGAGTTTTCTGGAAAGGCATTCCTTGGTCTCCAAGAGAAACACCCTGTTTCTTCCTGCTTTAACTTGTGTCTACATGGACACCTGAAACTGTGACCAGCATGAGGGTAAAGCCTGCTGTGAAGGAGAGCAGAGGCAAGAAGACTGAGGGCAGTGGAGCCAGAGCTCTGATAACCCTGCACTGGAACCTTTCTGCCTTTGATGTTCTGTTTGGGGAGATAAGAAATTTATATCGTGTTTAAATTTATTGAGTCAGGGTTTTCTGTACCTGCTGTCAAAAACATGCTGAATAATTCAAAAAGTTTAAAAAACTATTACTCGACATTTTCCCCCAAGTTTTTCTGAGGAAAGAGAGTGCTTGGTAGGCAGGATAACCCTGGAAAGTGGCCATGGGGCTGAGGCGGGTTTTGGAGAAATGCAGACACTGTTGTCTGATGAGGGATCAGGATCTTCTTTCATGTAATTTGGGAAAGCAGATGTTGGCCCCTTTAGATTTGTTAGCTGACATTTAGCATTCAAAACTGTCTCATGATTCATAGAAGTGTTGTAAGATATTATGCAGATTTTAGCACAGCATTTGACCATTCAATCAGATTTTTCTAAAGACTTTTTAGGTAAAAACATAATCTGTATCTCTAATTTATGTCTTAAGAATGAACCCCAGCTAGGCGCGGTGGCTCACGCCTGTAATGCCAGCACTTTGGGAGGCTAAGGCGGGTGGATCACGAGGTCGGGAGTTCGAGACCAGCCTGGCCAACATGGTGAAACCCCATCTCTACTAAAAATAGAAAAATTAGCTGGGCATGCTGGTGGGCACCTGTAATCTCAGTTGCTAGGGAGACTGTGGCAGGAGAATTGTTTGAACCTGGGAGGTGGGAGTTGCAGTGAGCCGAGACTGCACAACTGCACTCCAGCCTGGGGGACAGGGTGAGGCAATGTCTTAAAAAAAAAATGAACCCCTCTCTGTCTTCCTCTCTGAATGGTTGAGTCTGAAATCCAGTGGATTTGGCTAAGCAAAGTAGATGTCTGTATATATATGGGGGAGGGATGTTTAGTGACAGTTGCCTGGAGTGGAGTGAAGAAACCTAAGCAAAGTGAGAGAGAGGCAACAGTGGAGGCCCAGTGAGAGTATTGCAGCTTGAATAGGGTGAAGAAGCTGTCTTCAAAGGGGGACAAGAGGACAGCCCTGTGTTAATGTTGGAGTCTGACTGGAGTGAAGAGATTATCCATGTGACAGGCCCATAGCACAGGCATTTGCACTTAAGCAGGGTGAGGACAGCATCCACATAGAGGTGGTAGCTACAAGATGATGGTCATACACAATCAAGATTGGCCCAATAATTAATATAACAAGGATTATTAGAGTTGCCCAGAAATGTTGTCGATAGACTGTGGCCATCAATTATTAAATAGTGTAAAAATATCTCAGGGAGAGAAGGCAAAAACTCAAGACTCTACTACATACAGAAACCTGTCCTTAACATCCTACAGAGAATAATGATAGGCCAAGAAATATTTTATTGCCCATTGAGTTTACAGTCTCCGACCCCCAAATTGTTTCTGAGTGGAGTTAGTTGGATGATAAGAAGACCTCCTTATTCGTAAGCCTGAGTTGGCCTAGAGAGGGAGCAGAATTGGTTTAATGGTTCCACTCCAGACTTTCCTGGAATTTTTCATTTCTTCCTGTTCTCCATGCCCTGTTATCACAGTTGCCTGACTGGAAAAATAACAAGTGGCAAGAGAGATGCCTTGCCTTTTTCCTAGAAGTCCAGACTTACTTCTCAAGTCACTGAGCTTCTGTTAGTGCAGATATTGCAATGACGCTTCCACGTGTATGTGGTCAGGACATTTAATGGATCAGCTGCTCAGAGCACTCCTCCAAAGTGGCACTTCCCTTTTTCCAAATTTGGGGCCTGAGGTGAACACCTCCCCAGAGGTATTCATAAGAATGCTGAAGTTGGAGGGGTGATGCTCCTTCAGAGGCTGTCAAAGAGAAGCTTGGAGGCATATTACATTTTGGATTCCAGTTCTTACATAACTATAAAATAAATTCTGCATCCTTAGATTAAATCAACATAATTGAAATTAAGCGTGGTTCAGACCAAAGAGTAAGCTTATGAGTTTGCTAAGCCATTACTTGCAAATGCCGGAAATGAACAAGACATGCAGTCTATGTATTCCAGTTGGTTGTTGGTTTGATAAGCAATTCACAGGCAGTAGATCAACAGGCAGGAAAATACAGTATTTAATATGACTACAACACTTATTTTGGAAACTTAGATGACTCTTCGAAAATCTTCTTTTCCAACTAAAATTACTGATATTCATATTATTGAAAAATGACAACCTCTGTGCCATCTGAGATTTGTTGATTCAGCATTTCTAAAAATAGTTCTTAGAATAAAATACGAGTACTTAGCTTGACACTTAGCCATTGACACTGTCCGGATAGCCTATTTAAATGTGTGCTTTCAGAACGCTGCTAAACACCTTGCTTTCAACACCTCATTCACTTTCAGCACCTCATTCCTCACCCATGACCCCACCTGCTCTCGTTTCTGCAAAAAAACAACAGAAATTAAAGCAGTTGGGGTCATGAGTGAGGAAATCACTCACTTCTAATGATCATTTTGTTGCTAGGTGTTAAAAATGCCTCTACTATTGCCCTAGAGATTTCCTCCAAATCACTGACACCTACTCTACAAGCTTTGAGCCTGGTGCTTTAGATATTTTGTCAATAGATAGTGTGAATATATCAAGACTGCCACTAAACAAAGGAAGTTCTAAAACACTATCAGTTTTGTCCGTGGATTTCAACAATCCATGGGCAAAAATGTGATACAATACATGACTTAGAATCAATTAAATATTGGTGTTTTAGGACATCCTCTTAAGTGCATCCCAGAATTTCACACAAATTGTACTACAGGAGAGAAACATGCCTGTTCACATATAATTCAAAGGAACAAATAAAAAAAAAAACCTTTGAGACATTTTTGTGATTTAGACTATGTATTATCTTTGCAGTCATATCAAACTAAAGTTCTTGAAGCTGAATTTCTCAGAGAACAGGTGTAAGTCATTGATGAGAAAAAGCATATTATTAATATTATTTCTCTATTATTTGACCACAGAATAAGTTGAGGAAGATGATTGAATTAAGTAAGTAGAAGTGGGCCTATAGACAAGTCAGTTTTGTAAGAACAAAAGGAAAATAAGGTTCAAATCTAAAGAATCGGTAGAGAAACTAGTATACATATTTATTAAATCAATGCATGTAAGAGAAGCAAAGACATTAAATGATTGAGCAATCATTTGATAATGTGAACTTTTTAAAAGACTAAATGAAAGAAATACCACCTTTTTCTGTGAAGAATAAATCACAAATGTGTTAAATGTGAGATTATTAACATAAATAAAATGTATAAAATATGTGCAGCAGAGAAAGTTTTTAGAAACTTTTCTGACAATATTACCCAATAAGAAATATAGTATTATCGTGCAACTCAGGACATACTCAGAAACACAAACACATATAAATAAAATGGAATATTTACAAAACAGTTACCTTTATTTCAGAGTGAAATACACTCTGACATTTTAAATTTTATTGAATAAGGCCTTAGTTTATCTTATTACATATCTTAAGTATTTTAAAAAAATACTGTTCAGGCCGGGCGCGGTGGCTCACGCCTGTAAACCCAGCACTTTGGGAGGCCGAGGTGGGCGGATTACAAGGTCGGGAGATCGAGACCACGGTGAAACCCCGTCACTACTAAAAATACAAAAAATGAGCCGGGTGCGGTGGCGGGGCCTGTAGTCCCAGCTACTCGGGAGGCTGAGGCAGGAGAATGGCGTGAGCCCAGGAGGCGGAGCTTGCAGTGAGCACTCCAGCTTGGGCGACAGAGTGAGACTCCGTCTCAAAAAAAAAAATACTGTTCCTATCAATTCAAATTGATTTCACTAGTGAGTCATAATTAGTGCTTCGGAAAACTCTGGTTTTATGGTCATAGCTAGTCAGAGCCCTCCAAATTACCAAAGGTTCCTACAAGCTTGGCCAATGGGAGATCTCTACCTCTCTCAGCTGGGACGATATGTTCAAGAATTAGGGAAGTGACCAGAGCTGAGCCAATAAGAGTCCTTCATGAGACTCTCTGATCTGGAGACTGAACCCAAATACCTTTTCTTCTCTTACAGTAAAGATATAAGGATGAGACTCCAGACTGCCAGGCAAAGGGCTTTTCTCTCTTAGAAAAGATTAACTGAAGGAAAGTGATGGGCAAGAAAACAGCAGAAATTAGAGCAGTTAGGTCATGGGTGAGGAAAGAGTAGAGAAAGAAAATAAAAGAAAGGAGAGAGAATGAGAGAGAGAAAAAGAAGGGAAATGAAGGGAGAGGGAAGAAAAGGGGGAGGAAGAGAATGGGATTAAAATCTTGAATTCTAGACCATGAGATCTCTGGAGCTGTTCTTGCTGCATCCATTGTTCTTTCTGTTTGGTGAGCTCCCTTACCCAGTTGCTTTCTTTCCTGAAGTTGGTTCAGTGTGGCTTTCTGCCTGAAGCATCGTATATGCCTGACATATGTAAGCCACAACTTTAACTTGATACAATGAAAACCCCAATTCCAGCATGATAGCCAATAAAATAAACCTGACCCTTCATCCTGACCCATCATCGCTCTTCACTTTATGAAGAAGTTAACCTTGTTCTTAATCTTAGTTTGTCATCAGAAAATATATGAAGAATAAGGGCTAGGTAAAGAGGAAGCTTGAAATCCAGTAAAAGAATGGATTTTTTCTCTTTGTCCAAAGAACAAAAACAATTAAAAACAAGCTTATGGTTGCTTTGGTTTGAATGATGGTGTTCCTTTCAAAATTCACGTTAAACTTAATCCCCATGGTGGTGGTATTGAGAAGTGGGACCTTTTGGGAAATGATTAGGTAATGAGGGCTCCACCCACATAAATAGGATTAGGTGTCCTTACAAAAGGGTTTGAGGGAGTGAGTTTGGCCCTCTTGCCCTTCCATGTAAGGACACAGTGTTTTTCCCCTTTGGAGAATACAGCAACAAAGCACTATCTTGGAAGCAGAGACCTGGCCTTCACCAGACACCTGGCCTTCACCAGACACGAGTCTTGCCAGCACCTTGATCTTGGACTTCAGCCTCCAGAACTGTGATAAATAAATTTCTTTTTTTTCATAAATTATACAGTCTGTGATATTTCATTATAGCAGCATGAAATGATCTAAGACAATGGTTAAAGATAGGCATGGCTAGTATTACTGAAGAGGAGATTGGAGGCATATCAAAGCATTACTGACTTCATCTTCATAGGCCCACTTCTCCTATATTTACCTTTGCTGCTATGAATCTATTTGAGGGCAGTAAGATGGGTTCTTTCCCTTCAAGTCTTTTTTATTATTATCTTATAATTTTTCCAGAATTGGTCATGACTGCTACTTCCAAGGTCATCCTACACAATAGAAATAGAAGTAATTGACTATTATATTTCTTATCCTGAATTATATTCAGCTACATTGTCAAGTCAAAACCAACTCTTATTACACAATGTCCATCGTGTATCAGCCTACTTTAAAAAACATCATGCCAACAACTCAAGAGAATTAAACATATTTTTTTCTAGGTACCTGTACCCATCTAATGTCCTTCTTTATTTGACATTAAAATTAAAATTTCCTCAATGAATTTCTTTTCCCCCTTGTCACTCTGCATAAAGCCAAGATGCACAAAAGGCCATAGCTGCAGTGGCAGGTAAACTAGAAAACACATGTTTATTGGGACTTGGAGACAAGATAGGTTTTCTCTGTTAGCCCATGTTGAGAGTGCGTAAATACCAGTTTGTACTTGCTTTGTTTTAGGATTTAAATGTACAATATGTACATGACCTGGAAAGCCATGAAACAAACATAAAAATAGTTAGTTTGGTGATACTTAGCAGAATCAAACAGAAATCATCTCAAAGGCGTTAATTGCTAAATTCCTAGCCATTAGAGTTCCCTCAAACAAACTTCCACTTACTATGTTCTCACCATCAGAAATTACAAAGCGTATGTGGAAACAATCTACCATGAGTTAAGGAAATTCAAATAGCCATCCTCAAATTTTCAGATAAATGAACATAAGAAGAAATAATGGAAATGATGACTATGATAGCAAAAAGAGTGAATAACAATGGACCAAACAGTTATGTATAAGAAATGTAGAGAAACCAGATATTACCGTCATTGAAGAAAAGCAAAACCTTAACATGTGAGTTAAGTAGTAAATTAGAATAGCTGAACTTGTGAACTGGAAACACTGGTTTAGACAGCTCAAAAGTAAGGCAGTGATAAAATGATGACATCAAGGATAGAAGCTCGCTCTACTTTTTGAGTCCATCAATGATTCATACACAGATATTTTCTTCCCTTCTCTTGAGGATTATATTTCTCTTCTTCATTAATATCAAAATTGTTCATGTGGTTTAACCTGACTACTGTAATTTGAGCCAACATGATGTGTCATTTCCAGTCAAAAACTTTTTCAATGCTCTCTCTTTTCTGTCATGAGACTTACTATGTTCTAGATGGACGCTGTCCTCTCAACCCAGTGCTATTGTGAAGATGATGTGGAACAGAGCAACACCTGTCCATTGCATACGTAGAATGAAGGAGGTTCATTTAAACTATTGAGATTTGGGGGATTATTTGCTACTACAGCATAACCTACCCTGTTCTGACTGATTAAAAAAAAATTAGCACTAGAAGTCAAATGCTACCATAAGAGAAACAAACAAATGAACAAACAAAAGTCCAAATGTGTGTAGTGTTGGCTTCAGGACTTACCAGGAGGCAATGGAAAACACATTTTAGAGGTTAGAAGCATAACTTTGAAATACATTAAACTTTTGCCTAAAGCAACTTGGCAAGCTGATAATATATCTAATGAGCTTCTTGCTTTGGGTAAAGTGGTTGAGATATTGAATGTTAGTAGTGTGCCTTTGTTACTATTGGTTGCATTTGACAATGTTCTCCAAAAATATATGAGGCCCCAAAATAATTGGCCCGTTTCAGAATATCTAGAGTTTTAGGTTTGAAAGAAAAAAACTTCATCTTAGTTGAGAAATGACTTAAGAAACAAAAAGCTTGTTAAAAGTCATTCTCATAAGAAGAACTAAAGTCAAAACAATGAGGGAACCATGTTCAACCATGTTCATGTTTGTTGTTCAAACCTCTGAATTAAGATAGTGTCTAGTAAATACTTTTGGTTCAACAAAATGGCTCAGAAAAATGAGACAAAGAACATGGATTTCTCATGGGAATCTGATAGGCCTGAAGTGCCCAAAATTAAGTTGAGAGAAAGATTTGAAGAGAGAAGAGCACATCTTCAAATTAATTGGGAAGGGAGGGGTGGCAAGTAAAGTCAGCATGCAAAGTTGGTTGTAAGCAAGGCAGTGAAAAGAGTCTTGAGAGTTGTACAAATCAGCCTGGACTAAAGGAGACCGTAACTTCAGGACTCAAAAATATATTGGTATACCCTAGTATATCAATTTTTACATTTTATTTATTTTAATTTTTTTTGGCAGAAGATGGACTGTGAAAGATGCTCAGTTCCTAAGGAGGGGCATATCCAATGTCCTCTTCAACTGTGGCCAAAAGGAATAATAGAAAAGAAAATATTTCCCAGAAGGTGGAGCCAAAGGCCATGGAAAGCAACGAGCTGTTCTGAGGGTGTAGAACTACGGACTAAGCAAGGAATTAATCAGTACACCTCCAGTGTAGAAAAACTTTGCAGTATCTGCCCTGAATGATTTCATAATTTCCTCCAACAAGTGAGTATTGTCTGTTTCCTACTTTTGTAGCTATCCTATTCCTGTTGCACTGTTGTATATGCAGTTGTGCGGTAGAGTAGAGGTGGGGCAGACTTGTCATTGTATTGGTTTCAGAACGAAAGGACCCCAATCCAGACTCATGCAGAGATTATCATGAGATCCTGCACTTCAATGCTGATGCTGTGACTGGATAGGACTTTTGGGTTTTCTTTCTTGGAGTGGGAGAGGGGCACCCATTGAATATATTTTGTGTGTGGAAAGGAGCATGAACTGAATATTTGTGATCAGAAGTTTGGATTGTGATGAATTGTATTTGTAATTACAAATATCTCTGCCCTTCCTTTTGGGATGGTGATGCTTTCCTATGCAACTGGCATCAGGCATATCTATGTGACTTACTTTGGTCAATAAAATGTGAACATAATAAATAACTGTTAATAATAAATTGTTAACACAACCAATAAATTATTAAGAAATAATAGTTAACACATTAACTAGAACTAACTAGAACTCTAATTTTAAAAACCAAGGTAGTTCTGAAACTCTCTTTGTGAAACACTGTTAGTCCGTTAAACATCCTTCCTTTATAAATTACCCAGTCTCAAGTATGTGTTTATTAGCAGCATGAGAACAGACTAATACAGGGGCCTTCACTGAATCTTGTGGTGAACTGAGACCATTTTTGGCCACAGAGTAGGTTTTTTGAAACACAAACATACAAACATATGCTATCCCTCATTAGGAAAAATCAGAAACAAAATAGACCTACTTTTTAATATTTAAGGTAGAAAGGAGAAAAGTTTTACTAAGTCAATTATATAGGATCCTGAACAATTCACAAAGAGGCAATACAAAGAGATATCCATCAGAAATATGAATACATTAAGAGGTAGCTATTAACAGAAAATGTTGATGGCTGTGAACAGAGCCTTTGTCTTATGCTCTTTGAATCCTCAACAGCAGCTTATTTGGATAGAGTTGGTAATGGCCTTGATGTCCTCAGATATAGCATGCCGAGTCAATTCCCTGGGTAGGAGCAGGTGCACAGATCATTAGCTCTCTCTGGAGGCGATAGTACAGTGTCTGTTACAATGAGCCGAGAGGGAGTCTTGTCCTACTGTGTGCTTGACGATATCCTTGATAAAATAGTTCTCAATACATGTTGCCTTGGATGAAACGCCCATGTTGGAGCACACTTGTTTCAAGACCTTGTTAAAGTAGATGGAGCAATTCTCTGTAGGGCATCTCTAATGCTAATCTTCTGAGTTTTGGTAAAAGTTTCTTAGAGTTGTTTTTGGAAATAGCAAACAAATGTTCTTAAAGTCATTTATGGTGATAGCAAACTACTTAAAGGAAGAGCCAGGCATAGTAGATTCAGCCTCCCACTGCTTAGAGATAAAAAGACTGTCAGATGGTACCAAGTAGGAACTATTTATAGTTGCCATATTCAAAGAAAGCGTAGGGACAACCCAATCTCTGATTGGATGAAAAATAAATAATGCATGTAAATGAGTTGATCAAATTCCACTCTGATTTTATAGCCTTCATATTTGCCATGAACCACTCAGAAAGCAACACCAGACAGCCTAGTACCCAACTGTGACCTGTACCAAGAGTACTTTGAAAAGATTCTTCCTACAGCATCTAAATTTTGTAGATTTCAGCTTCAACTACTTGAGAGAAACTAACCTCCTTAACCTAAGTCTATAAGAAATGACACTGGTCAGGTTTGGGTCATAAATCCAGCCACCTACAATCAACTGCTGTCAGAAGCTGCCTTTTTGAGCCAACCCTAGCTTGAGCAGGAATTATCTGACATGGAAAAAAGAGTGATTCTGGAAAACATAGCACTTAGATTGAGGGACCAATGTCTCTAGCACTGATTCAAAATCTTAGTAAATTGGAAAAATTATTTTAAAAATTATGGAGAAGGAGTTGGACTAGCAAATTAGGAAACAGATTAACAAATTAGGAAACAGATTAAACCAAGATACCATAAGAGGTTGAGAACATTATGAAGATAATACTTAAACTTCAAACAGAGCACAAAATGATATTTAAAGACTTCAATGAAAAAGCAAAGCAACAGAGGCTGTCACTTCATAAGTGGTACATTAGAGCATATGCACAAAGTACTCTATAATCTTGAAAACAAACCACTAAAGAAAACAAATCACATAAGAAAACATGTTAAAGCTGAGAGAAATTTAAAATTTCTCCCCTACCCGCTGCTGTGTTAATGTACTAGTGGATTGGGTGATTCACAATCCATGAATTATTAACACAACCAAAAAATTATTAGCAAGAACACATTAACTAGAACTCTAATTTTAAAAACCAAGGTAGTTCTGAAACTGTCTTTGGTATATGATGTTGAAGTCTGATAAAAGGAACTCACTGGCAGCTAGTGTACTTGGTGTTAGCCAATAGTGTGCTTGGCCAGCTCCCCAGGCAGCAAGAAGCATTTGGCCTTTTGAACTGCCTGGAGGTAATGGTCAATCATCTGTTACAATGGGCCAGGTGGGAGGCCTTACCAGTGATCCACTCAAGGATACCATTGCAAAAGGAATTTATGATTCACATGGCCTTGGATCAGATGTCAGTGTATCTGTTTCAACATCTTACAAGATTACTAGATTATTCACTTGGATTCTCCCAGCAACTGAACTTCTATTTCTCTCGTCTTTCTTGATCTTAACCCTGGTATCTTGTTGGAAAATATTCTGATGCGATGGAGCTTCCAAGTTTGCCATAAGGAGGCAGGCCATCTATTGAACAGAAAATCTCACAGGCCAAATAAAGATGATAGATATGCATGGTTGGTTAAACAAATATAAAATCTGCTGCAAGAAGCAAGGGAAAAAGATAGTGTAATTTTACATACTTAGAATAGGGAGCAAGCAAGATGGGAGGACCATAGTGCTGACTCTGGGAGTACAGAATGCGCAAGCATCCTGTCTTTCTCTGCCACATTAACTTTCCCAGCTAATGGTGTGATTACAAGGACTACCACTGAGATTCCAACAAGGGAGCCCACAGACAGAAAGTACCATAGGAGAGGATAATGACACATACTTGCTCTGTGAGAAAGACATGCTAAACAGCTATGGGTTTTATTTATTTCTTTTTTTAAATTGACAGATAAATCTTATATATATTTGTAGTGTACAACATGATGTTTTGATATATGTACACACTGTAGAAGAGCTAAATCAAGATAATTATCCATTACCTCACATATGTATCTTTTTGTGGTGAGAACATTTAAAATCTACTCTCATAGCAATTTTCAAGTATACAATCATTGTATTAATTACAGTCACCATGTTTTACAATAGATCTCCTGAACCAAACTTATTCCTCCTGTCTAACTAAAATTTTATATGCTTTGACCAACATGTCCCCAACCCGTAACGTTTGGTAATCTCTGTTCTCCTCTCTGCTTCTATAAGTTTGATACACTTAAATTCCATATACAAGTGAGATTATGTAGTGTTTGTATTTTTGTGCCTGCTTTTTTTTGCTTACCCTAATGTTCCTTAGGTTCACCCATGTTTTCACCAATAGCATGACTTCCTTGTTGTTAAAGGCTGAATAGTAGTGTGTTTCTTGAACAGAGAACACATGGTGGCAGAAGGGGTGTTCTCAGTAGGTGGCTGAATCAAGGCCTTGAAAATACTGGGTGCTCGTATAACCTTCGGTGTACCCTGGATATTTAGTGTTAGCTGTATATTTAGTATATTGTAAGTATCTTGTGTCCAGGTGTCTTGTTTATTTCAGGCCTCATGAATATAGGTATCTCTTTGTCCTCCCATTTCTTAACCTATGTATGATATACTTATTAATTTCCATGAATACATAACAAATGACTTCCATACATTCACATCCAATTCATTTACTTGCCCTCTATAGAAGAAATAAATATTCTCAAATTATACAAAAAAATGCGTATTATACATGGCTTTCTTGGAGCCCTTTCTAGAGATTGTAGAACATTCAAAACTTTAGGCATATCAAAATCTGTTTCTAGCTTCCTCGAAAAGAGAAAAAGTGTCTACAGGTGATAAGGAAAATCCTGCAGATACTTGTATTCAAAGAAAGTCTGGAAAAAGTCTGATTGCATACAAAATGGTGGAAAAAGGCATGTAAAAGTATCTGCAGTTCTGCTTTGCTTAAATGAGGCACCTTCCAGAGAAGTTAGCCATTAAGGGGTGTGTGTGTGTGTGTGTGTGTGTAAGGGATATAGTTCTTTTGGTTTGGCATTAGAGGGCACTACTTCGCAGGGGACACCTGGTTGTGGGAAGCATGGCGGCGAGGCTTGCGCTGAAGTCCCAGACTTGGTCTCCCCTGGCTGAGGCTCCAGCGCCGTCTGCTCCGGAAGGGAAACTATGCCGAGCGGGTCGAGGCCAGAGCGCCGGTGTACCTGGCGGCCGTGCTGGAGTAGCTGACCGCCAAGATCCTGGAGCTGGCTGGCAACCCGGCTCGCGACAACAAGAATACCCGCATCATCCTGCGCCACTTGCATCTGGCCATTCGCAAGGACGAGGAGCTTAACAAGCTGCTGGGCAAAGTCACCAATTCTTAGGGACGTGTCCTGCCCAACATCCAGGGCGTGCTGCTGCCCCAAAAGACCAAGAGCCACCACAAGGCCAAGGGCAAGTAACGTCTCCAGATAATAAAGCCCAGCAAAGTAGATGACCTACTTTTCGAGGAGAAAGAAAAAGTAAAACCAAAAGCCAGGCACGAGGTTCAAGTAAAAGTATAGGCGGATAATGCCCAAGAGTGTTTCAATAAAGTCTCTCCATTCTTTCATTCACTACCTTCATACTCTTGATACTCTCCACTTTGTTTTCTTTACCAACATTATGTCACACTGGTTTCCTGAAAGCTGAGTTTAGCACTGGATTTCCATGCAAGCTGTATTAGGTTGGTGCAAAAGTAATCGCATTAAAAGTAATGGCAAAAACCGCGATTACTTTTGCACTAACCTAATAATTTTGTGAAAGACATTTTTATGTGGTATCCAGAAAAGCACTTATAAAGCAGTTTTGTTCATCTGGGCTGTTTTATTTGCCATCAAGTTATAATGAATTTGTCAACTGATGATTAATTTCTTCAAGCCTAAGGGACGTGCTTTAGTGCTTTTTATTTGGCATGTTCAGATTGTATTTGGCCTTTAGGTATTTTAATATAGGGAGGTATGTATGTGCCAGTTGGTTTAAGGTTTCACTCTGCGGGCTGTCAACTTCCCCAAGAGGTCTCATTCCAGGGAGGTCAGCCAAGCTGATGTAAAAGAGGGTTACAGGCCAAAGGAGGCTCCTGCAATGCCCTCTATCAACCACATTTTTGCCAAAGCTGGACTCTGCAGAGTCCAGATCTGGAGAGTTCAGTAAGGTCTGTAACCTGTAGTTTTATGGAGGGTACCCTAGGCTTCATTTCTAGATAAACCTGTGTCCAAAGCATTGGTTTAGATTGATTTCCTTTTGTCTGATACTAACTCTAAGGGTAACAAAATCCTGTCTCTGGAATGGTGTTGCATCTGCTAGGAACGAACATTTGGCACAATGTGATGGTCAGATGGTTTCATAAATATCTGTACATATGGCAGATTTTAGTCTAAAATTTACTTTTATTTAACCTAACTATAGATCACCTTAAGCTTCTTTGATGGCTACCATCGTCTAACAACTAGAAGCTTACGTCAGTCCCCAGACTGGAGTGTGGAATACAGTTTGACCTAGAGTAAAGAAAGAAGCATGCATACAAAACACAACCTTTGACTTTGGAGTCCAGAGGAGAAATAGATGTATCTGCCCAATAAACCCACAGGGTAATGAAAAGCGAAGCAATTACATGGTTGAACAATTATTTTCTAGGCCGTCCTTTTTGAAAGGCCAAGCAAAAGCATTTATGTCTCAGAAGCAGAGGCGTTATTAATAGAAATAAAATACATAAAACGTGCAGTAAAGAGAGAATTTTAACCCTTTTGGAGTATGACAGACCTAGAGTAAAAAATATACATTTTTAAAATGTGCTGCAATACTAATATATAGGCTTAATATGTAAACATATGTGTTGCAGAATCAAAAGTTTCACAAAAAATCCTGACTCTTACTAAGTGGGATGCACTGTGATCTGTTGCATTCTATTCTAGCCTCATCCGTTTTGTTTAAAAAACCATGCTGGCTAAATTGATAAGAGGTGCTAAATTGATAAGAGTAATGACTGTAGGCTGAAAAACATTGGGATGATGGGAGTGACCAATTAGACAACTTGGCCCTGCACCCACAAGGCTGCAGCAATTGGTTCAAATGGTAATAAAGTACTCTGGGCTGGGCCAGTAAGAGCCTTTCCTAGGTTTTGAACACAGTTGCTTTCTCTTCTCTTTTATGGATGGGATGAATGAGACTCCAAAACTGCCAACAGACTTGTCTGTTGCCTCTTGCAGAAGATTTAAGAGAAGGGAGAAAGTGCAAAAGAACAGCTGAAATAAGAGTTTGAAAGGTCTTCATTTATTTTGGGACAGTGGTCCCTGGAACTGTGCTTGTTCCAGCTGCTCATTCTTATCTTCTGTGACCTACCTCAGTCTCTATCTTTTCTTTTTCTCTTTCTTTCTCTTCCAAAGCCATTTCAGTTGGACTTCTATCACTTGTAAGCACAGGTGTCTGACAAATAGAAGCCAAAACTGAGTACAATAAAAACTAAACCTTGCAATTCAAAGGCCAATAAATAGGTTTGGCCCTTAATCCTGTCTTGTAACAACATTGACATGATCTTGCTCCTCATTCTGATTTAGCACCAAGCGAAAAATAAGAGTCTGAGTGGGAGAGGGAGGAATCAAAAGGAACTGAGCCAAATTAAGAGCTTTTGGTATAAATGTTGGAAGCTGAGAAAAGCCATGTCAAGCCGCAGCAAACTCCCCTTCATAAAGGTGGCAGAGGGAAAAAATAAAATAAAAAAGAAGAGAATAAGAGAGAAATTACCTTTTTCATTTTTCTCCAAGTTAATATTTGCAATCTAGCTACACTTTTAAGTGATTGACGTGGTTACTAGGAGCTAAGAAACAAAAATGTTTCAGATGAGAACATGGACCCCCTAAATTCAAAATGCCAGCACCTCACACACCTATCCTGGCAGCACAACCAACATTCACCCTCATCTGCTAAGACAAGTTCTCAGAATCATAAAGTTCATTAACCTGCACTTCAGTAGTAAATAACATTTAAGTTTTGGAAATGTATTCTTCTATTCGGCAATTCAATACCATCACTTGTAACAAAAACCAATAGCCAAGTACAACTCAACAACCTCAAGACAGAGCACCAAACTTAACAGAAAAGCTAGAACCCCTCTCCAAACTAGAGGAATGCTAGGTTAGTATAAATATTTAACATAAATAAATGAATAATATCAGAAATATATGCTGACATACTTAAAAAATTAGATGTGTGAAAAAGGTTTTCTTAGAAATGACAAATATCCTTAGAATTAGTGAAGAAGGAAAGAAATAAGAAAGGAAGGGAAGAAGGAAGGAAAGAATCAGAAAAAAATGAAGTAGGGAAGAAGGAAGGAAAGGAGAGAAGAAGGGAAGGAAGGTAGGCAGGTGATCTTAGGAATTTGGAAGAAAATTGATACAGCTCAAATTCACAGTAATGCCAAGATACAAAAGGAAGAATAATTAGAGGGAAATTTTATAGGAAACTGATGTTGAAAGTTGGTTTCAATATTTGCCTAACAGACGGAATAGTCTGGAGGGTAAGAAAATGGACACAACAGCCAGACTTTCTGGGTGGTTGGATTCCTGACTCCATAGCTTATTAGCAAGTTACTTAACCTCTCTGTAAACTGGCATAATAATAGTACCTACCATAAAAGTTTGCTGTGAGAAGTGAAAGTGTTATTATATATAAAATGCTCAGAATCGTGCTCAGCACATATTTAGTGTTAAATAGGCCTTGTTACAAGGAGTCTCTAAAAAGGGGGTGAGGGGCAGAGTAGAAGAATGATTACAAAGAAAGGGATAACCACAATCTTTATTTGAGGATATATTTAGTAAATTAAATTATATGGAAATTTATGTTGGAATATTGGTTGGAATGGCATATGGATTAGTCTGGAGAGACGAGATTTTTACATTTTTGAATGTTCCTGTTCATAAAAATCTATGTCTCTTTATTTAGTTCTACTTTAATACCTTACAATAAAACTTTACAATTTTCTACATAACGATCTTCCACATTTTTTGTTAGATTTATTCCTAGGTTTTATATCCTTTTGTTGCTGTTACATTCTTTTATTGCCATTGTGAATTGTATCTCTTTTTATAATATCATTTTTTTTTTGTTTTGTGCTGGTAATTAAAATGCAATTGGTCTTTGAATATTACTTTTCTTTCCGTCAAATTTGCTAAACTCACATTAACTACAGTAATTTATGTACAGATTTGTTTTTTTTATGTAGACAATCATATCATCTGCTAATAATTATAGTTTTACTTCTTTTCTAATTGCTTCACATTTCTTTCTCATGTTATTGTGCTAGTTAGGCCTTCCAATGAATAGATGTAGCAAACACCTCTTTTATGTATCTGATTGTAACGAAGATTCACCTTTGGAATGTTTGTTGTAGGTTTTACGGATGCTGTTTATACATCATCTGTTTATTTTATTTAAATAAAATATAGGGAATTTTATTGTATTCATTGTTTGTGGGTAATGCTATCCCTTTACATTTCTTTTTGGAATGCATATAGTAACTCAATATTTTTTGACAGATGGCTGACTGCCTCTAACTTTTTAATTAAATTATATTTGATTATTTTGAATGAATTTGATTTTTAATTTCTTTATTTCAATCATGAGTATTATGACATTTCAAAGGTGGTAATAGAAATAATAATGATAATGATAATTATGACAGACGATGACCTTCATTTATTGATTTTCGATTATATGCAAAGTACTGTGGATGGTTTCATTTTGTTGCATGATTTATTCCTAATTTTTTTCAATGATCTCCAAGCGAGACTCAGCAAAGTAAAATACATTTATTCTAAGTTCCAGGTAGTAAGTGAAGTTATCTTGATATTAATTCAGCATGGTATAATTGTAATAACTTGTGCTGGTTACAGAATGCAACACTTTCTCACTTGATAATTACGACATCTTTTATGCACTACAGATATCAATTTTGTTTACTATTCTATCTGAAAGCATATAACATCTCAGCCCATAAGCACTCCTGATTTTCTTTTGTGTATTCTCCTAAAGATTATATTTGTCACAATTGTTCTTTCTTCTTTTCCATAGCCATTGTCCTCAATATACGATTTTGCAGTTTTAGCTGGGCATTTCTGGTAAAATAGTTGCTGAAAGAAACGGCATTGAAAGTGGAAAGTAGACTAGACAGCAGACACGTCTAAGGAAAAAAGTAAGACGTGTTTTCAGTATGGAGATCTAGGACATAAGTGAATACATTGTGTAGATAACAAAAAATGTACCATTTTGCTCAGCTGATAGAAGACAAAATAATAGAGATGGTTTTAGAAGACAAATAGAAGACAAAATAATAGAGAACACCCACAAGTGTTCCAGATGGACTGCCAAGCCCATGACCAGATGATGTCAGACTGATAACTAGAGTGACCAGATTGACTCCATTTGTCATAGAGATGGTAAGGCAAAACAGGAGCCTGACTTGAACTTGGAGAAAAAAAGATTTGCCAGAACCATGAAGATGTAAGGTTCTGAGCAGATATAACATCACATATGGGTTCATTGTTTAGACCAGAGTGTGTGTGAAAAACCAGCTAAACTCCAGAGAATGACCACTGCCATTTAGTCAAGTCTTCTGTTTTAAGACTTAGGCTCATTCAGTGTGTTTGCTTGACAGCTACCCCTGATTCATCAGAATCCCTGCTGGACATTGTGAGCTTTGAGGGAGGGTCTGACTCTGAAAGATGCTTCCTCTCCCTGGGCCCATTCTGGGCTTCCTCTACGAAGACTAGAGACAGGTTTCCTATGATCACAACAGGATCATGCACTGGAGTCCTCTGAAATGTAAACCAGAATCAGAACCTGCATCCTGCTGAGTTGTCATGTGACTGATTAACAACAGTGTTCACAGTCTTATGAAACAAGTCTGAGGATAACTTTTTTTTTTTTTTTTTTTGGGTGGTTGTTTTGTTTTAGAGAGAGTCTTGCTGTGTCATCTAGGCTGGAGTGCAGTGGCATGATCATAGCTCACTGTAACCTTGAACTCCCAGGCTCAAGGAATCCTCCTCATCAGCCTCCTAAGTAGTTAGGACTACAAATGCGTGCCACCATCTCCAGCCAATTTTCTAAAAAAATTTTGTAGAGAAGAGGTCTCACTTCATTGCCCAGGCTTGTCTCAAGCTCCTGGCCTCAAGTAATCCTCTGGCCTTGACCACCCAAAGCACTGGGATTATAGGCGTGAAGCACCACGCCTGGCTAAAGATAACTGTTAAAGGAGAAATGTATACTCTGTCTTCTCTGATGATCCCCATGGCTAAAACAAAGCAATTTAAAAATAAATCTTATTCGAAAGGAAAGTGTAAATTTCTTTTTTTAGAAAAGGTGGATATTACAACCTAAGTCAAGAAAACATCTCAATTCACATTCAAGTGTTTAATTATAGAGGTGAAGAAAAGCTGAATTGTTATTTTTTCTACACAGAGACAAGTTGGGTCTATTTCTTCCAAGTCAAACCAGTTAGCATGTAAACAACTCTGGAGCACTTTAAATAAAGTTAAACATTAAATTGCAAAACCAAGTAACATCTTCTGACTTGGATAATTCAAGGTCAGAAACATTTCCTGTGATATGTGAATCCCAAAGTTGATCATTATTTATCCCAGGGTCCAGAGTCCTTCAGAAATGACTCAGGGAAAAATCTTTTACCTAGAAAGGTGAAATTGACACTACCCCACATGATAATGGGCTTAAGTTTTCCATACTTAAATTCTTAAAGTGCAGAAGGAAGAAATTTTTTTTTTCTTTTTTTCGTTTTTTTTTCTTTTTTTTTTTTTTCTTTTATCTTATAAAGAATATAACAAAACTTACCCGAAAGCATTGTGAGGATGACATGTAATAAATGTGCAGTAAATGGTAGCTCTGACTCCCCCTCCCCAGGACTCGGGTTCCTCCTTCTGAATTCTTGATCCATGATATATCCTACCAGGCTCCCACGTCTCAGCCAGGGTGTTGAGAGGTGGTTTACGCACTCTCCTCTTACAATACAGTTCAAATAGGTATAAAGAGTCAAACTCAGAATCTAAAGGAAATCGCCTCAGGGCCATAAAGTAAGAAGGGATTTAAAGTCAAAGTGAAGAGTATGAGCTAAGGCCAGGAAAGTCATTAAAACACAGAACAATGTTTAAATTTCCATGGCTGACTCTAATGCTCATATAAAGAAAGGAGTCTGGATTACGAACCCAGGGCATTCAGAGAGCTGGAAATAAACTACAGAAAGCTAGGATTCTGAAGACTTTGCCTCATCTATAAGACAAGGACAAGCGGACTATACACACTTTTGGAAAGCAGTGACAGTGCTTTTGACTTCCTGGGTGTTAGTGCAAGAGTTAACCACAAGAAATTGAGAGAGTTTGGCCTTCACTGTGCACATGTAGGTATGCCAAATTTATGTCACTTATTTTCCAAAGTGGTTATAGAATGGCCATAAATGCTACATGATAGCATGTGTGCAAATTTAGAAATAATACAAAGCATTATTAATTATAGTTTGTGAATACTCATATAAATAGCAAGAATAAAAAGAAATGGAGAAATCATATTATATTTATGTCAGGCTTGTTTTGTTTTGTTTGGTTTGGTTTGCTGAGAAGAGGACAAGGACCCAGGGAAAGAGAAAGCAACAGAATGAATGAAGTTCAAGTTCATCCATAATATTACAATTCACATATTTCAAAGAAGAAAAAAAATAACAAAATTTCAAATAAGGGGGAAAAACAAAAATAGCAAAGGAAAAACCACAAAAAATACTGAACTCTTTAATTCTAATTTTATCTCTTTTTAACCTTTTCAAAAAAGACTAAAGACATTGAAGACACCACAAAGCAAAGCAAAATAACTATATGCAAGTGTCTGAACCAGAGGACACCTATGAGGTCCTGAGGAGACACTCTCAAGGGGAAGGTGGAGCAGCTTACATCAGCCAAAAAGCAGGAAGAACTGCAGAGGGGGTTGGGCTGGATTTCTGAATGCTGCTTCAAAGCCTATTTGGCAAGAAGCCCTTCTGAGTCAACTTTGTAGTTTGATGACTTTTATTAATGATTAGCAACTTAAGCCCTAGGGTGGCAAAGAATCCTCATCTCTCTACTCCAAAAAGTCCAAGGGAGCAAGCTTGGAGGAAATGCTGGGTTCAACTTGAAGCCCTTCCACAGACATTAAGTCGGTAAGTCACCTCTCTTGGTGTTGAGATGAAGACCTCCAAGACTTTTTTCTGTATAACAACTGACAATTTTTATATACTCCCCAACCCCAAGTTTCCTCATATGATAAAAATTAAATTGAAAAATGTAAAAATCCGTATTCACAAGACTGACAAAAGTGAGGGAGAAGAGGCAGGAAGCTGAAGCTTTGTATCTGATCATCCATATGCTTTGAAACTAGCTAGTGGAGACAGTAGCAGCTATGGAAGATAATTCCAAGAAATAGGCACTCTTGTGAGGTGTTTAAAAGCAAAATGTTGCAGGTCAGACTGGCTTGTGAACAAATATCATCTCTTTCATTTACCAACTGGGTGACCTGGAGGAAGAGGGTCAGTAATATCTCCATCTGGGGTTGATGTAGACTTGGCTGGTGCAGTAGTTTATAAGAGTGACTATAATAATTATTTCTATTATACCAATGGCTAGGGTGGCTTTGGTCCAAGAAAGCATCTGGAGAAATGCTGCATCAAGATCCAGTGAGTTGGTGTGAAATTTAACCAAGCTAAAACGGCTAGGGATAGAAGAGGAAATGGAGAGATGAGGCAATGGGACAGTCACCAGGGTCGGCAGAAGATGGTAGGTGAGCTGAAGGCAGTGGGAAGGAGGGAATCAGGGAGTCCTCAAGGCCAGAATGGAGAAGGTACAACTTTTTGTGGCAGCTGCAACTTCACAGATGTGTGGGAGGATGCTATTAGAACACTCCCTGCCTTTAAACTAATCATCTCTACTGAAAGCTGATCCTTAGTGTGGTTCTCTATGAACACTGCTTTGGACCAGAAACTTCTCAGAGTGCAATATATAGTTTCTGACCCAGATAAGCAGCACAGTTTTTTAGTGGAAAATAAAGAGAATTGTTAAAACAAAAGGGATTTACTTGGAGTAAAGCCAAGGTGTAGAAAGGCTACGAGACTGATTGGAAGGGCATATTTAAGAGATCATGAGACTGCATTTTCTATGTTGTGCTACTTGAGCCTGTTCTTGGCTCACCAGTTCGTGCCTTGGAATTGCCCTCTAGATTACTTCTCTTTCCTCTAGTTACAGCCCCAGGTTGTGGGAAGGGTCAGCAGGGCTTGAATCCAGCGTTTTAAGTCAGTGAAATGTTTTGAGGTTACCATGACAGTAGGTGTCTGTCATGGTGAGGTGGGTAGACCAGACTTGCTGGCAAGAGAAGATGTAACATCCTGGTTCGCTTGGAGATAGGGTGTACAAGCTGTGTGCAGGTGGTAGACTGTCATGTGAAGCCTTAGATAGCTTTAAAAAGTATTAATATTTTCAAAAGTCAGGAGACAAATGGGAATATCAGTATGGAATCCGGGGACCTTGACCTTTCTGTGGAGACTGGAGATCATACTGATGAATAGAGGCAGTGACAATGCAGATGCAGGGCTGGGTATGAAGGATGTCATCTTAGCAAGAGTAGCTATGCTTTGCAGAGGAGGTCACATCATTGAAAAGGAAATCAGTGGGAAGTGAAGTCTGACTCCTGTTTCAGGGTTTTCATGCCTGAAAAGCATTCATTGCTATATGTATATATACATATAGTAATGTATATATACTATATGTATATAGTAATGAATGTAGTATACATACTACATATCTATTTCTATATGTTTATGTAAGTTTGTGTCTTTGTGTCTTTGTGGATGTAGATATGTAGTGTGTATACGTACAAACAAGCCCCCCCCACCACACACACTTAGATGAACATTGTTTGATAAATTTCTTAAGTCCAGGAAGTTCATAAACAATAAATTAAGCCCAAATTTGTGGCTTAGACTTTTTTTTTTTTGGTGTTAAAGCTCCTATTATGGCCGATTCCAAGCTACCATCATGACATTACTGAATTCAGAATTGGGGAGAGTTGCACAAAACTTCAGAGTTGCACAAAACAATGAAGTTTGACCCATCTTTGTCATTTGGTAAAATATCTCCCAGACAATCTTTGAATATAGAATCAGGGCAATTTCCCTAGAAACAGAAGACCTATTTTTAAAATCTCCTGGCCACACCATGGAATTAGAATGCCCAATGGCAAGATATGAAGAGACATTAATACTACACTTATCATATGATCCAGGTATTCCACTTCTAAGTGTTTATCTAAGAGAAATGAAAGCACATGTCTATACAAAGACCTGTACATGAATGTTCACTGCAGCTTTATTTGTAATGGCAAAAAACTGCAAACAACGCAATTTTTAATCAAAAGGTAAATGAATGGATGAACAAATTGTGATACAGCTATGGAGTGGAATATTACTCAGTAATTAGAAGGATTGAACTATTTTATATGTACGACAACATGGATAAATTTTAAAATAATTGTACTGATTGAAATAAACCAGGAGAAAGGTGAGTACATATTTTATAATTCCTGATATGGTTTTGTCTGTGTCCCCACCCAGATCTCACCTTGAATTGTGGTCCCTATAAAAGTCAAGTGTCAAAGGTGGGGCCAGGTGTGGCCAGGAATCATGGGGGCAGTTTCCCCTATACTGTTCTCATGGTAGTGAAGAAGTCTCATGAGATCTGAAGGTTTTATAAACGGGAGTTCCCCTGCACAAGCTCTCTTGCTTGCTGCCATGTAAGATGTAGCTTTGCTGTTTCTTTGCCTTTTGCCATGAGTGTGAGACCTCCCCAGCCATGTGAAACTGTGAGTCCATTAAACCTCTTTTTCTTTATAAATTACCCGGTCTTGGGAATGTCCTTATGTCCCTCCTCTCTTGGTGAATATATACCTCTGAATAATAAAACTTCTACTATAAAGAGATATTAAGAAGTTATTCCTTAGTTTGCAACAATGATATCAGGCCAGTTCTGGTTAAGTACTAGTGCTTAGATATTTAGGAAGATTTAATTTATTAAGCTGACAAGTTTGGTTTATTAGTGGTAGAAGCAGTTACATATTTTAAGATGTTTTCTTTAAGAGAGTCAAATTTAATAATATGAGCAGTAAACATAGCACAAATATTACAATTCTACATATAGTAACACGTAAAAATCTCCTTGGGCATTGAAGATCCTAGTATTGTAATACAGTAATGGTTTTTTTAGTTGTCTTATATGCAAAAAGGTCACAATCTCCATGTTAGTTATTTCTAGAAATCTGTAGACACATCATCAACCTATGGACAATAATAATATGAGATTTGAATGTTATCTTCTCATTATGCAAATTTGGTCCCCAATTATGTGACACACATCGATACAGTGGGTCAAATGAGGAAGCAGTATGGGTGTTGTCAAGGGCAGTAGAAGCCAGGTTCTCAGGTGCAGGTAGAAGATTCCAGAGGAGCATAGCTCTGAAGTGACCCACTGCTGTGGTAGCTCCAGTGATGATGACAGTGAACTACAGCTTTTATTTACTGGGTGTCTGGCAATGTTCTAGGTATATGCAATCTGTTTCAGCTGACAGCAATTTTTTGATGAAGATGTTATTGTTATTAACAACAGATGAGGAAACTGAAACACACAAATGTGCTCCTAGTGGCACTTGGCACAGTAAATCATGAACCTGAATTTGAACTTGGGAATACTTAACTTCAAAGTCATTGCTCATAAGCTGGCACACCGAGAGCACTCTAGATCCTAATAAATAAACAATTCCAAACCTTAGGTGCAGTATGCCTGTTGTGTTGAGCCAAGAGGGGATAATGAACTTCCCTGTCCCCAACCAGATGGAATGGGCCAGCTTTTGCTTCCTTGGTGCCCCTGTTTAAATATTTCAAAGGGAAGTCCCTTTCTCTCAACTGATGCATGTGAATTACATGTCTCCCTGATAGGTGGAAACCATTCACCTGGAGAGGAGAAACACAATGGCCACCAAGACAGAGTTGAGTCCCACAGCAAGGGAGAGTAAGAATGCACAGGATATGCAAGTGGATGAGGTACTGATCCCCAGGAAAGGTAAATTCGACCTCAAATGCTTGGTTTTAGGATTTTACAGTGAATTCTTTTTGTCAATGTATTACTATAAAAATGAATTTGTGATTTTTACGTTCTTTAATTCTTTTTACAAATCCAGTGAAATTAACATATTTTGCAAATATGAAGGAAATAAATATTACTAAAAAGAAGCATTTTATTTTTGACAGTTACCTTTCAATCTTTATCTATCGAATCTTTACGTTCTTGATAATTGCTACTGAATTGTCTACACATAGGATTGTGTGTCCTGCTTGTGATTGCATGTAATATTTTAAATGTAACTGTATTGCTTAATTTAAAAAAGAAAAACCAATTATAGATACTTCAAAAAACAAGAAATAAAAAGGTTTTCATCAGCTTAATTCAATGACTATAATTTAATTTTATTGCCTTTATTTTGTATGCATATTTTGCATAGTTCTACACTTTATGTACTGTGTTGTATATTTTTTAACTTGACAGCATATACTTTTCCATATTGATTTATTAGATTCATAAAGTGTGAATCTCTTTGTGAATCTTATAAAGCAATATGGATTCTTAAAGGATACGTATTATATTCCAACATAGCCAATAGATGAAGTATTATTTAGCTGAAAAACCTTCTTGTGACTGGATATTTAATTTGTGGAATTTTCTTTTGTTACTCGGCTATTATATCTATATATGAACTATATATGTTACTTAGGTTATTAGATGCATATGAACTATGTATGTAAGTTAGTATATATATGATGATAAATGAACATTATTTAACACAACACTAGTCCACATTGGAATTATTTCTTCAGGGTTTATTCCCAAGAAACAAAAATTGTGAGGCAAACAGTTTACATATTTCATTTCCTTTGTTCACTGCAGAGACCTTAGTTTTTAATCCAAACAAAAATAAAATCACAGGGAGGATTTTGAGCAGAAGAGGAGGTGATTTTATTTATGGTATGATGAGGATACTCCAACTGCTGTATTGAGAATAGATTAGAAGCAAGGAACCAAGCTGAAGGTTACTGCAAAAATTCAGGCAGGAGATATTGATAGCTAGAACCACATGAAATTAGCTTTTAGTCAAAAAATAACAGTGGCCCTTGTGAGAAGTTGTTGGATTCTATACACATTTTGAATATGAAGACAATACTACATTCTAGATCAAGGATTGCAAAGTGTTTGGAAGAATAAGATTTCTATCAGTGGAGGTGGGAAAGACTCTGGGTAGAAGTTTTGAGGTGGTAGGGCTCAAGAGTTTAGTTTCGGACCTATTCAGTTTGACCTGTTAATCGGTTGATCAATTGAGTTTTAGTGGAACAAAAATAATGATGTATCAATGGTGCCTTCAGTTTGACAAAATGCAGTATTATTGTATCATATCTATACTTTATTTTAATTTAAAACATGCTATTGCACCAATAGTATTTTCCACTTATGTAACCAATTATCTTAGCAGTACTAACTACATGATCTAGTTTTCTCTCATTAATTGCCACAACACTCTTTACACATTGCATGATTCTTTTGGATGTTTTTCTATTGTTCCTTATATTTTTCTGAGTATTCTTATTCTTCAATACAATAATGTCTTATCATTTTACTCTCATGATAAATTTTGTAATGCAAATATCTTTCAATACTTACCCCCCAAAATTCTTGTATAGTCATTCAACTAGGCTTTATTATTTTTTTGCCAACTATACTCATTTTCTATTTCTGCATGCATATTACCATAAACATAGTAACCTGAAACAGCACACATTTATTATCTTACAGTTTCTGTGGCTCAGAGCTCCAGGCATGGCTTGGCTTAACTGGTTCTTCTTCTCTGGGTCTCACAAGGCTACAATTGAGTGGTTAAGTTGCATTCTCATCTACAGGATAGACTAGGGAAGAGCCCACTTCCAGGCTTATTCAGGTTGTTGGAAAAATTCATTTTCTTATAACTGTATGATTGAAGGCTCTGGCTGTTTGCTGGATTTTGACTGAAGGCCATTCTCGGGTCTTAGAGGATGTTCATGGTTCCTTATCATGTGAGGTTCTCCAACTTTCTGCTTACTTCACCAAGCCCACATGAAGAATGTTTATCTTTAGTCTGCTAAGATGGAGTCTTATATAACATAATATAATCATGGAGTGACATCCCATCACCTTTGCCATATTCTGTTGGATACAAGCAAGTGAAAGTTCCTGGCCCCATAAAAGGGAAGGGAATTATATAAAGGTGAGAATACCATGAGGTGGTAATCACTGGGGCCACCTTAAGGTCTGTCTGTCACATCAAATTAAGAAACAAGCTTCCTGGATTTTGAGTACAGTAGTACTGAATTCATTAATAAAACCTCTCACGTTCAAAAACCTATGATTTCATGGTGTCAGTGCCCTCTTCCAGTAGTTTAACAGAATATCCTCAGGTGCTTCTTAATTTACACTTTCTCACATGCATACAGACCCACACATTCTCGTATAGCTAGGGGTGATCACAAAAAATTTAACAGACAGCACACCACTGGCACCAATCTATTGGAGTAGGCACAACTGTGTTCATTCAGAATGGACACAGGACAAAATAGCTTTTAAGGATACAAATAGTGGCCTGCAGGAAACACTTAACATCTGGCAAGCACCAGACTAAACCTGTTAAATACACTCTCTAGTTAATCTTTCAGCATTCTCATGAGGCAAATGTTCAACTTCCTCATTTGTAAGCCATTAGTCTCCTGGTTTGCTGATACCCTTTTTGGTAGCCTTTGGCACCTAGGATCCCAAAGGAACTTGGGAAAATCAGAGGCCACAAAAACTCACAAATTATTAGTTGATTTGAATGATAGAGGAAGTCACCACCAGCACTGAATCAGATTAAAAAAAAAAAACAAACCCTTACAAAGATGTTATATTTGAGTTCATTCACTACAAAGACTTGTACTCTATCAATAGAAGATAGCATAGCCATGAGGGGAATCCTCCTTTGTTAATGTCACGGCACCTCTTTATCCCACATCACAGAGCCACATAAACCCTACAGCTGGGTGCACGTGGATTGTATTAATCACAGAAGTATTCTCATGGAGTCATCTTGGACAAAACAGAAACCACCATACATATGTGCTACAGTGGTTAACAGCATAGACACCTGAGCTACATTGTGAGCTGGTCTCTCTGTGCCTGCGTTTCTTCATCTGTAAAATAGTAGCAATAGCTGCCTCATAGTGTTATTGTGAGGATTTGACATCATGTTACACGACCTATCAGGAATATCTGAAGTACCTACTGACTCCCTCTTCCCTGAAACTCTTGTCCCCTTGGCTTCCAGGACACCACACTCTTCTGGTTTTCTTCTTATCCCACCACCCATTCCTTTTCACTTTCCTTTGTTTGCTCCTCCCACATCTATCCAACCTCCAAATACTGGAGAGCCCCAGAGTTAGTCTTTGGTTTTCTTCTCTATTTATTTCCATATCCCAAGTTTTATGGCTTTAAGTATCTTCTGTAGGTTATTAACTCCCAATGTTATGCCTCAACACCTACTTCTCTTCTAAACTTAAGAACTGTATATCCAACATGCTCAACACCTTCTCTTTGGTGCCTAAGAGGCATCTCTGTTTTAACATGTCCAGTAATAAGCTCTTGATCACCCCACCTTACAAACCTGCTCCTTCCAAAGACCTTTCTTCCTAGGAAAGTAGAACTTCATTCTTCTTATTGTTTAAAACAACAAGCTCTCCAATTCCCCTTCTCCTTGCCTTCCACCCACCTGTAAAACTGAAACTCTCATTTGGTGTTTTTTCCACTCTGGGATTTATCTGGGGTCTGACCACATCTTAGCTACTGCCATGACCCTAATCCAAGATAGCTTCACTTCTCTTCTGAATTATTGCAATAGCTTCCTAACTGCACTTCCTCTCTATCGTTTTGTTCTCATTTCTGCAACCAAAGAGATCCTTTCAAAATGTAAGTCACATCATGTTCCACTTTTGCTGAAAACCCTCCAGTGGCCCCCGTCCCACTCAAAGTAAAAGCCAAAGTACCTGCAATGGCCCACATATCTTGAACAATTCAGGCCCCATTATCTAGCTTTCCTAACATCTCTTCTTACCCCTGGCTCACTCCATTCTGTCATAGTCCCCTCTTTTTGATTCTTTGAACATACCAGGCACTCTCCAACCAGCCCCAGGGCTGTTCCCTCTACTTGGTATGTTCTTTCCCCAGATGTCTGCATGACCACCTCTCTGGTATGTCATTGGGATGTCCCCCCTTTCTTGCTTTATTTTCTCTACAGCATTTATCACCTTCTAACACATTATTTGATTTACTGTTTGTGTTTCATATTTTGTGCTTCTCTCTGGAATGTGAGGTCCCCAAACACAGGGCTATTTGTGTGCTACGTTTGCTGCTACACTTCTAGGGCCCAGTATTGGAGGTGATTGATAAGTGTTTTGTTCAATGATTGACTGAAGATGTCAAATCTGGACTGGAGGACATGGTCTAGAACAGTGATCAATCCAGCTCCCTGCTATTTCTGTTGCATTGAATAGATGTATCCATGCAGGCATAGGGTGAACCGGACAATCCCAGGCTTGCACTGCTAAAGTAGTTGCATGGCAGGAAAGTAGATAGCTTCCAGGCAGGCTGGAGAAGATACAGAGCTACACATGCTCAATTTATTTACCCAGTCTCATTGATCGAAGTCCCTTTTCTTCCCACGCAGAAAAAAGTGAAAGGGTTGGAGAGAGTTTCAAAGAGCTACTCTGCCTGAATTCCTAGTGTAAAAAGTCTAAGCCCAGATAAATACGGCTTCTTGGCTCATACATTTTATTTGCCCTTCAAATTAGACTGTTTGCTGTGTTCTGCCAGGATACCTTCTACTCACTTAATATAATGCTGCAAGACTTTTAAAGAAGTTGAGTAGAGACCTAACCTTTGAAACTTTTATACCATTCAATCTCATCTAAATGATTTTTTTTTTCCTGGATTTTAACTTCTGAAGAGTTCTTTAATTTCAACCACAAATGCTGATTTCCCTATGTTTTACATTTTTTGGACAATTTAGCCAGGATATGGAAAAGGGAGAATGAGATTTCTACATTTAAGTTGCCATCTTTCCTTGCTGTACACATACAGATTATCTGAATGCTGTGCTCCTTTCTTTTTCCACTATTTTTCACTTTATTTTTTCATAGTTTGTGGGCATCAATTTCTCTAATGAGAGAATCTTCCGAGGAGTTTAATCTCAAAAATTAAGTGAAAATATATCTTCAATGTTTTAAGATGTGAATGGAATACATCTATACCAATGGACAACTCTCTTCAAAGTGCAACTTACATTTCATTTACATACATAAAATTTATGCATATTATACATAACATATAGTGCATTATGTATAACAATACATGTCATATATAAATTATATGCTTTATATTTATATATAATTATACATACAAATTATATGTAATATATTATAAATTATATGCAGCAATTTAAATATGTGCACATATTCATATGTATATATTTTCCTTTCATATATATGTGTTATATACACACACACACACACACACACATATATGTATAAGCATTTACTTGTGAGTAAGTTCATCAACTGTAGAACACAATGACGTAGGAATGGGAGAGACAAAATTTTAGGATGAACAGAATCCCTGAGATCAAGTTAGGCTCTACAAAACTGTGGTATAAAACGTCCTTTAGCTCAACTCAGTGATCTCCTCCTTTTGTATCTTTCTTTCCTAAAGCCAACAGAAGTGTCATTTAAGTAATGATTTAAATCTTTAGGTGATCAGGTACTTTTAAAATCATATCTTGTGAAAAACTAATGTTAGCTCAATTTTAAAAAGCACTAATATGATGTCATAATATTTCCAGTTCCAAGTTTATGTTCTGCTCGTTATGGAATAGCCCTTGTCTTACATTTCTGCAACTTCACAACAATAGCACAAAATGTCATCATGAACATCACCATGGTAGCCATGGTCAACAGCACAAGCCCTCAATCCCAGTTCAATGGCTCCTCTGAGGGATTGCCTGTTGACTCATTTGGTGACCTAAATAAAGCCCCAGAGAGTCTTTCTGCAAAGGTAAGCAACACAAGATACAAATTTGTGCTTTTCTTTTTGCTGTTTGTTTGCTTGGATAATTATTTTTCTAGAGTATGTATGTTTAAAAACTTTAATGGAGAAAATAGTGAGTTGAAAGCAAGTAAAAGGTCTAAAGAAGCTTTTTAGGGTATGTGAGAATCTTTTTGTGTAAGATTTACTACAGCATTCTCTGTTTCTCTAAGGCTCCTGTGTATGACTGGTCTCCTCAAATCCAAGGCATCATCTTTGGTGCTGTTGGTTATGGTGGCATACTGACAATGGCTCCCAGTGGATACCTGGCTGGAAGAGTAGGAACAAAGCGAGTGGTTGGCGTTTCTTTGTTTGCAACTTCATTTCTCACTCTATGCATCCCTCTGGCTGCTGACTTTGGAATAGTCTTCCTCATTGTAACTCGAATAGTCCAGGGCCTAAGCCAGGTACCCAATATTTTATAAATCTGAGTTGGATATTAATTTTGACACGGCACCACACGTTAAAAACTCTAATCATTTTAATTTCAGTGCTCAGTAATTGGGGGTCAGTTTGCAATTTGGGAAAAGTGGGGCCCTCCACATGAACGAAGCAGACTCTGCAGCATTGCTTTATCAGGTAAGGTCATGTACTCCAAATGGGAACACTACAATCCAACATTCTACCACTGGGTTCCTTGACAGCTTTTCATTACATGGTTCCTCATCATCTGCTCAATGTCAATGAAGTATTTTTAAATTAAAAAGACTGGTCCTTTGTCTATGACATGACTTTCAGTTATTTTCCCTAAGATGTCATTTGTGGCATGACTTTGCCTACACTATGACTTGGAGCATTTATAAAATATTTTTATGTGGTCAAATTGATCATTTTTATGGCATCTGGATTTTGAATCATAGATAGAAAGGTTATAAAAAAAACTCCATTCATGTTTTTTTTTCTTCAGCTTGTATGGCTTTATCTTTATATATTAATTCCTGACATTTGGGAGTTTATACTATTATTTATTGGAAGGTAAAGATTCAACTTAATCTTCTTTGGAGTTGCTCTCAATTGTCCTGAGAACCTCTTTCTGATAATTATCTGCCTGGACACTGTGCTCTGAATGAATGTTCTGGAGGACGAAGTCTAAGTTATACTGGGGAAGTGTAGAAAATGAACAGTGTATGGTTAAGAAACAGGAGATTGCTAAAGTGGGTGCTAGCTGAGAAAAAAAGGGTAACTCTCCTGGTAATTTATGAGTACCAAGAAGGCAGGGACCCATCAAGTCCAGAAAAAAAGCTACACACACACCCTGACTGACAGCACACTCTAAAACCCTCATAATTCTGGAGGATTCATCTCTGCCATTTGCAACTTGGACTAAGAAAATTCACTTTGTTTATCACACTGAGGGATTATCTCAGAATACAGCACAAGAAAATCAAGAGATGGAAAGCATGAAAGAAAAGTTAAAAGACTTGGACTGAAGACAGTGAGTGACCTTATAGAAAGTAGCAACTCCCTTTCCTCTCACTTCTGAGTATATAGAGACCGAACAACCAGAATAGGTCAAATGACAGTATCTAGAAGAATCTCAGTAGCCTACAAAGGGTGCAGGTTCCAGAAGTTTTCTCATCTTTGGTGTTGAAGGACTGTTTCAGAGGCTCCAGGCGGGTGATCCTTTCCGGCCTCCCAACCTGGTTAGAGAGCATAGAGCCCATGGTTGTCTGAAGGCACCCAACAGAAAGCCACTGGAGAATCCCATCAGCAGGTGGAGTGAGCTGAACCTGCCTGCTTTCCTCAGTAGATCTTATAGAAACTGCCATTTCTGATTATCCCAGGGCTCCTCTGCAGGCTGTAATGGTGGATGGAATTACTCAGCTCATAAGGTTGGCGTAGGACTACCGCAGAAGGCATCTGCCTTTAGTGGAAGGGCTCAAGTGTTGCCAGCCTCTAGGACATGGTGTACTGTATCTTCTAAGGGAGCCTAAAAAGGTGCACCTATTATAGATAGGAAACTTTGCAGCCACTTAAGGAGTTTAGTAACTTAAGGGACTGAGCAGACCAAACAGAACTGGTAGTTCATATCTAAGGCAGGTTTTAATAGGTGATAAGAAAAATTAACCCAACTACCTTTAAATCTAAAAGTAATGCAATATCGTACAGCAGTGAAAATGAAGAAACTGTAGCTGCATGAAACAACATAGATTAATCTCAGAAACACAAATGTTGTATGAATAAAGCACGTCTATCATGGAGGAAAATGCCTTGATACCTTGGTAGCCTAAGGTACGCTACCAGACAAGCTATCTCAGAGGTCATAGAACAGATAGGCTCACAGACCACATTAGGTGCTGTAATTGCAGTGTTACGTCAATTTAAAACACAGGGTAAAAAGTAAGGGGGAGGAGTGGAAATGGGATATGTTAACCCACGTAAGATAGAGTACAAGCAGGTAGAAGCATGACCTGAATCAAGTGTGCAGAATGTTCAAGTGTTCAAACATTCTTTCTCTGTCCTTCTGCTGCACCAGCCTTACCACGGATGGTGTGGTTCTGAGAACCAGAGTTGAGGTTCAAACAGGGGTGTCTAGAGGAAAGGCATCAGGGCCAATGACATGCATTTGCTGTATGGGAAAAACACAAGGATGAGTACTGCTGGCCACAGATCCATTCCCTAAAGAATTAAGTGCCATGGCTTTGTGTTTCTTGAGCACGTGGAGACAGAATGGGTATCTCCAGTGGGTGCTGAATTAGGCCCGGACAAATATTGAGTCAGCAGTGCTGTGCTGTTAAACAGGCTTTTTAGGGGGGAAGTAAGCTCATTTATAGTATTTATCAGTTTCTGTGCTACCATAGCTGATTTCAAGATTCAGTCAAGTCACTGAATGCAGAGTTGGGAAGAGATGGCCACATTTGAATTTCATAAGCTTCAGTGCTTCCCTGATTGAGTGCCTCTAAACCTCCATGAATGTTCAGAGACTCATGTTTAAAATCATTGCCTGACTAATATTATTTGTCTCTTAGTCTTCATATCCCTTTATATCTATGTTCAAAGATAAACATGGTATTCTTAGGAAATTATTTATCTTTACTTTACATAGTTTATGAATCTTGTCTATCAATATCTCTCAAATTACTGATTTTGTTATAATCAATACCCAACACATCTTATGACATTTGAATAATCTCTTATAAGGTGAATTTATTTATTTTCTATGGTAGAAATGAATATTCTCATATAATACAGCAAACACATTACAGTGTCTTAGAAAAAGACATCCTGGATGATACAACTTTAATGAAGCCCAAAACATAAAAAACAAAACAAATACACTTTAGTTATGAACGTATATACGATACAGCTCACACACAGGTTGATACATGTGATATCAACCTACGGTAGATGCGAATGTATGTATATGTATTTGTGTGTGTGTATTTAAGCATTAAATAAGTCAATGTAAATCAAGTATTAGCCATGAGCTGTTAGGCATCTGAATGGAGATTTTATAGTTTGGAATTTGGTAGTAATATGAGAAAAAACAGGACATACTGAAAATTCCTCAGTATTTCAATAGAAATAGTATTTAAAACCCTGGTTCTGGACAAGACCACCTAGAGAAAGAACATAGATGGAGAAGAGGACAAAACCAAGGGAATAGCTGTGAGGCCTTCCAGCATTCAGGCCTTAGAAGAGAATGACAGGCCAGCAAAAGTTCTGAGAAGCTTCCCATGAGGCAGTGGGAAAACAAGGTAGGTATGTGTGACAGATGCCGCAAGACAACAGTCAGTCAGAGGTAAACGGCCAACTGTACCACACGCTGCTGGGCTTGAGCAAGTGGCCACGAGTCCAGCAGGGTGGAAGTCACAAAAAATCTTAACAAGAACCGTGTCAGTGTTTTGAGAGTGAAAATGGAGGTGTGTTGGGAATCGGCTGAGGAAAGAACAAGAAGAAAGAGAATGGAGGCAGTTAGCACAGCCTTTTGGGAAGTTTTGCCTTGAAGAGAGGCAGAGAAATGTCAAAGTGCATGGAGGGGGTTCTGAAGGGTTTGTTTTGTTTTTAGCATGAGCCACAGGAAGCTATATTTGCATGTGGATGGGAAAGATTCAAGAGTTGAGGAGGGAAGTGAGGATGCAGGGAGAGAATGCATACTCTTAGGAGTCCAAGTCTGGGATAGATTGAAGGAGACGGGGTCCAGAGGATAAGAAGGGACCTGGCTTTGGATCAATGCAATGCAGGAACCTGTTCCCCATTATAGTCAAAGCAAAGGCAGAGAGTTCAAGGAAAAGATGCAAATTTGGTAGACTTAGTGGTAGAAAAAGATGCTGTTTTCCATCTCCATGTATCTGTGGCCTGGGGTCAGGCAGTCTCATTTCCAACACCAACTTCCCGTTATTAATAATGTGACCTTTGGCAAGTTATTTAAGTTTTCTCTCTATTTACTCAATTATAAATCTGACTACTAGTGCTTAAATGAGGCAACACAAGTAAATAAGAGACTTTTTTTTTACGTTATGAAGTGGGAAAAGATCTTCTAAACTAAAGACTAAATGTAGCGGTCATTATAGAGGAGAATCAGAGATCTGGCTTCATAAAAACTTACAGCTGAATTACAAAACACAACATTAAAAACGTTAAAGATGGGAGGATAATTGCAGCCAGCATACAGACAAAGGATCATTCACAATACATAAAGATTCTGTAAATTAAGGGAAAATTAAACAAGCAAAAGAAACAAAGATAAGAAGATTATGAACAGACAGTTCACAGAAGAAATAAAAAATGATAGCTAAAGATAGAAAAAAATGTGCAACTTTACTATGAAAAAGGAAATTAAAATGGGGTACTCTTTATTATTTATTCTACTTTTTTTTTGAAGTAAAGTCTCCCTTTGCCACCCAGGCTAGAGTGCAGTGGCATGATCTCAGCTCACTGCAGCCTTGAACTCCTAGGCTCTAGTGATTCTCCTGCATCAGATTCCTGAATAGCTAAAACTACAGTCAGACACCACCATGTTTGGATAATTTTTTACTTTTTGTTTTTTGTAGAGACAGGATATTACTTGTTGCCCAGGCTGGACTTGAACTCCTGGCCTCAACTGATCTTCCCACCTCAGCCTCCCAAAGTGCTGGGATTACAGGCATCAGCCACCACTCCAAGCTCTCTTTTTCATTAATATTGGAAAAATAATTTTTTTTTTTTTGAGACGGAGTCTCACTCTGTCGCCCAGGCTGGAGTGCAGTGGCACGATCTCGGCTCACTGCAACCTCCACCTCCTGGGTTCAAGCGATTCCCCTGCCTCAGCCTCCCGAGTACCTGGGATTACAGGCATCCCCCACAACACCCAGCTAAGTTTTTGTATTTTTAGTAGAGGCAGGATTTCGCCATGTTGGCCAGGCTGGTCTCGAACTCCTGACCTCGTGATTCGCCTGCCTCGGCCTCCCAAAGTGCTGGGATTACAAGTGTGAGCCACTGCACCTGGCCGGAAAGGCAATTTTTAAAAACTTTGATATACCTAACATAAATGACGAGTTAATGGGTGCAGCACACCAACATGGCACACGTATACATATGTAACTAACCTGCACTTTGTCCACATATACCCTAGAACTTAAAGTATAATAAATAAAAAATAAAATGTAAAAATGAAGGAAAAAAAAAAAAAAACCTTGAGGGGCTGGGCATGATGGCTCATGCCTATAATCCAGTGCTTTGGGAGGCCAAGATGGAAGGATTACTTGAGGTCAGGAGTTTGAGGCCAGCCTGAGTAACATAGCAAGATTCCCATCTCTATAAAGAATTTTTTTAAGTTAGCCAAGTGTGGTGACATGCACCTGTCTTTCCATTACTTGGAGGTTGAGGTGGAAGGATTGCTTGAGCATGGGAGTTTGAGATTACAGTAATCTGTGATTGCACCATGTAATAAATCTCCAGCCTGAGTGACAGAGCAAGACCCTGTCTCAAACAACAAAAAAATACAAGAAACAACAACAAGGAAAAACCTTTGAGGATATTAAATGCTGTCAAAGAGACGAGGAAAAAAATATATATATATTTTTGGCAATTTAATTTGGTACACCCTTCTAGTAAGGTACTTTGTCAGTATTT
This sequence comes from Chlorocebus sabaeus, assembly GCF_047675955.1. Taxonomy (NCBI): domain Eukaryota; kingdom Metazoa; phylum Chordata; class Mammalia; order Primates; family Cercopithecidae; genus Chlorocebus; species Chlorocebus sabaeus. The sequence goes on along the minus strand of NC_132920.1, from coordinate 25,793,845 downwards.
ACCAAAATTTAAAATGCACATAGCCTTTTAGATCTAGACTTTGACCTAGCAAGTCTTGATCTAGACTTTGACCTAGCAAGTCCACTTCTGATATTCTATTGCACAGAAATAAATTATGTCTATGTTCAGAGTAACTACGTAGAATCTACAATGACATAAAAATGCTTACAAGACTAATTGTTGAATAAAAAGTGAAGTCCCAAAACAATAGAAACATTATGATCCTATTTAAAAATGATAATACCTATACACATATATAGTATTTGACAGCTTAATATTAATGTTCATCTGGAAAATAAAAAATACAATCACCTAGAAATGTTTGAAAAAGTGATAAAAAGGGAACATGCCCTACCATATTAGAACATTCTGAAAAGTTATACAAGTTAAAAGAGTTATTAGCACATTTATAGAAAAATCTATCTTTCTGCCTACATATTACATAAATGCATTTACTAGGAGGATGACAATGTCTAGATATATATTATTTATGTGTACAGAAAAGGTATGCAATTACGTATTATATAATACATTGTTACTAACGGTTAATTTTAGAGAGAAGAATGAGTGGCTGGGAAGGCAGATGAGGGTAACTTTGGCTCCTTATAGTAGTTTACTTTTATAATAAGCATATATAACTTGTGTAATTACAAGAACTTGAAAGGAAGTATGACAGTCATCTGCTATGTTACAGGGAACCGCCAGAAAAATGTGCTCTAAGGAGAACATGTGAAATTATATGTTCTTAAATCATAAATTTGAAGTTTGTGCATTCTAATATGCTTGTCTCCTTATGGTTTAGTGCTACTGCTCTATAATATGTCATCTATCAATCTGTATGTGTTTGCCAGGAAGAAGTCTAGAGTCCCACAGCTTACTTTTTGTCTCTTTGCAGGAATGTTACTGGGATGCTTTTCTGCCATCCTTATAGGTGGCTTCATTAGTGAATCCCTTGGGTGGCCTTTTGTCTTCTATATCTTTGGTAAGCTACTATCTCCCAGTTCCCAGACTTTCATATGCAGAAAGATTCTCCTCAGTAAGTATATTTGTGTGTAGTTTTCCAAATGAAATGAGTCAAGACAGATAAATCCTAGAAAACAAAATATCTTAATCTAAGGGAATAATTAGCCAATGCCATAAAAAAATTGGAAGTTCTCCTGCCTATTATAAAGTGCTATTAACCTACCACATTGTATTATTATCACACGGTAATCAGGCATATTCTGCTGCCATTGCAGGCAGTAGGGGATAGGCTTGCAGTTCAGTGGTAAGACATGGAAGGAAGAAATCCAGAGAGTTAGGTGCTGCTGTCGGTTTTGTCTCAGATTAAGCATAGGAGCAAAGCATCCTGAGTGAGGCTCAAGTTTCTTAGAGAGGAGAAAACATGAAACACCAAGAGGATGAATTTTGCCAACCTCAGCATTTGTCCCAAAGCCTTCCATTTAGTTATTAGAAATCAAGAAAGAACTGCTCCCTCCATAACTTCCACTTCAGTAGCTTTTACATTCTACTTTCAAAGCGTTCATTAGTTTGCATTTATTTGTTTATACATTTATCTCCCCTTCTGGGCAGTGAGCTCTTTGAGGGCAGAGATAGAGTCCTGTTGGTTCTTGGGACTGTACAGAGTCCAAGGAACAAAGATGTTAGTTACCATGGAAACATTAATCATGAGAAAACTGGGGGGATATATTAATATCAGACAAGAATGGCTTCAGAACAAGGAATGTTACCAATTCACAAGAAGACATAACAATCTGAAATGTATATACACCTAATGATAGAGCTTCACAATACATGAAGCAAAAACTGATGGAAGAGTAAGGAGAAATCGACAAATCCACAATTAAAGACGGAGGCCTCAATATTCTTCTCTCAATAATCAATAGAATAAGAACACAGATTAAGTACATTTTATTCAACAACAGTAGAGTACTTACTCTTTTCAAGTGTGCTTCAAACACTCACCAGGATAGACAATTTATGGCCTACAAAAATGAGATTGAACAAATTTAAATGAGTTAAAATGATAGAAAATATTTTCTTTGAACATAATAGAATTAAAGTAGAAATAGTAACAGAAAGCCTCTGGAAATACCCCAAATATTTAAAAAGTTAGCAACAAACTTCCAATGAGTTAAAGAAAAAGACACAAGGGAAAGTTTTTAATTGAATTGAATGAAAATGAAGAATCAATATATCAAATTTTGTAGGATGTAATTAAAACAATGCTTAGAGAGAAACTAACATTAAATGTTTATATTAGAAAAGATGGTTCTCAAATTAATGATCTAAGCTTATGTCTTAAAATAACTAGAAAAAGAAGATTTAAGTAAACCTAAATCAAACTGAAGGAAGAAAATAGCAAAAGTACATGTAGAAATTAATGGATTTAAACCAAAAAAGAGGTTGTGTTCAATCTAAAATTGGTTATTTGAAAAGACCAATAGCATTGACTAATCTTTAGCCAGATGGAGAGAGAGAGAGAAAGAGACAGAAACAAAGAGAGAGAGAGAGAGAAACGAAAGAAAAATAACCAATATCAAGAATGAAAAAGAGGACTTCAATGTAGGCAGGAGAAAATCATTGGTGAAGACTGAAGACGGTGCCTGCACTCACAGAGAATCAGAGATAGTACCCATTTTCATAAGACAGACTGAAAAGATCATAATTCATGGGTCATTGGATGGAATACTCATAAATGTTATTCCTCAGTAGTGAGAAATTATTAGCCTTAGAGGGAGTACTGCTGTGGATCTCTTTAACAAATGGTGATGGCAAGACCTAAAAGGGGCAAACTATTTCCACATAACTTAATCATATCCCAAAACAAAGCTTAAACAGATTTATAGGAATACAAAACTATCTGGCACCCAGCAGGATATAATTCATAATGTCTGGCTCCAACCATAGATTACCAGATGTGAAGAAAAGGAGAAAAATACAACTTATAAGGAAGAGAATAATGAACTGATCAAAACTAACCCAGAGCTGACAGAGATTTTAGAATTAGTAAACAAGGTCATTGAAATAGTTACTATAGCTATACTATAGCATAAGTCTGTATGTTCAGAAAGTTAAGTGGAGGCATAGTAAATATAAAGAAGACCCAATGAAACTTATAGAGATGAAAAGTACAATATCTGAGATGAAAAATGCACTGAATGGAGTTAATGACAGATTAGATACAATAAAATGAAAGATTAATGAACTTAAAAACAGTAATATAAATCATTCAAAATGCACGATACAGAGAAAATTATAATATTAAAATGAGAACATTAGTAAGTTGTGGAGTGCCCAAAATAGAGGAGTAGGATGGGAGAACAACAACAACATTTCTCAAAAATATTTGAAGAAACAATGGCCAAAAATTTTCCAAATTGGATGAAAACTATAAATTCACAGATCCAAAAAGGTCAACGAACCTCAAGCACAAGAAACATGAAGAAAACTACATCAAGTTACATTCTAATCAAATGACTCAAAACCAGAAATAAAGAGAAAATCTTAGAGTAGCCAAAGCTAAAAGATGTGTTATAGAGAGAGGAGCAAAGATAATGCTGAATGCAGCGTTCCTTCCTGTTAGAAGCAGTGCAAGAGAGAAGGCAGTGGAACAACATCTTTAAAGTAGTGCAGGAAAACAAACCAAAAAGAAAAAAGAAAAGAAAAAAAATCTGTCAACCTAGAATTCTAGACCCAATGAAAAAAACTGTTTCAAAAACAAATGCAAAATAGAGATATTTTCAGATGTAGAAAAACTGAAATAATTAGAAATGTCAATTAAAGAGAACAGTACCATTTTCAATGGCATAAAATATATTCAACAGAGGGATAAAACCTGCCAAAAGAGATGTGAGGGCTGTGCACTGAAAACTACATTTTTATGGAAATGCAAAGATTCTAGAATAGCCAAACACCTTTGAAAATAAACTACAAAGTTGTAGGACTAACATTACCTGATGTCAAGACATATTATAAAGTTATAGTCTTTAAGACAGTGTGGTACTGGCATAAAGACTGGCAAATAGATCAGTGGAACAAAATAGAATCATAGACTCATGATTCTATTTACTTCATATAAAGTAAACTGAACTGATCTCTGAGAAAAGTTCAATATATAAAGGATAGTCTCTTTAACAGAAAGTGCTCAAAAATTGGATATCCACATGCAAAAAAAAATGAACTTCCATCCATACCTTGAATCATATATAAAAACTAAACCAAAATGAATCTCAGACCTAAATATAAAACCTGAAATTATCCTTCTAGAAGAAAACATAGGAGATAATCTTTCTTATTTAAGCAATGATTTCCTAAATATGACACCAAAAGCATGATTCATAAAATTAATTGATAAATTGGATTTCATCAAAGTTAAAAATGTATCCTCATCAAAAGGTATTGTTAGGATAATAAAAAGACAAGCTGATCCCAGGAGAAAATAATTGCAAAACACATGTATAATAAGGACTTTTATTCAGAATGAGTAAATAATTCTCAAAACTCAATAATAAAAAAACCAAAAACAAATTAGGCAAAAACCCTTCACCAAAAAAAGATAGAGAGAGGGAAAATAGGCACATGAAAAGATGCTCAACTGATCCTCAGTTATTTAAGAAATACAAATAAGAACCATGAGGTATCTCTACATACCTATCAGAATGGCTAATATTAAAAATACTGAGATATCAAGTATAGTGCCACTTCTAGGCTCTGTAATTTCCACACACACAAATAAACAGAAAATGTAAAATGGGCGAATTGTTTAAGAAATGGAAAAAGGATATAATGAACATGAGCTTTTCCTAGAACTTATGTCAGAAAATATCCCAACTAAAAGAAATTCACCCAAAAAGCAAAAAACAGCCCATTTACCAAATGTACCCTGTGCCTACAGGAGGTATTGGCTGTGTCTGCTGCCTTCTCTGGTTTATTGTGATTTATGATGACCCCACTTCATATCCATGGATAAGCACCTCAGAAAAAGAATACATCATATCCTCCTTGAAACAACAGGTACATATAAAGACACCAACACTTTCCTGAGACCTTGTATCTGAATTTTCTTGAGACTTTAAATCTGTATTTTTAAGGGTGACTAAGTGTGTGAGCTTCTCTTGGATTTGCCATTCTGACAGTAAATTTGTTTTCAGGTCAGGTCTTCTCAGCAGCCTCTTCCCATCAAAGCTGTGCTCAGATCTCTACCCATTTGGTCCATATGTTTAGGCTGTTTCAGCCATCAATGGTTAGTTAGCACAATGGTTGTATACATACCAACTTACATCAGCTCTGTGTACCATATTAACATCAGAGACGTGAGTATGTTTCCTTCCCTTCCTTTCTCCTGCTTGCATGGCTGACCAATTACTCTGCCCTCACTAATCATTCCACTTAGAGAAATGTATTTCTTATTACCAAAAATAATCTAATATTTAATATTCATGCCAGTAGCTTTTCTGCGGTATGATTTAAGAGGTTACTGATTTTCCTAAGAAAGTATGATTTCAGAGCGTCAGTATTATTAGTAGTAATTTATCAACAAAAGTTGTGGTCTCACTGCCTTTATTATGGTAATTTACTCCATCTTTTCTCTTTAGAATGGACTTCTATCTGCCCTTCCTTTTATTGTTGCCTGGGTCATAGGCATAGTGGGAGGCTATCTAGCAGATTTCCTTCTAACCAAAAATTTTAGACTCATCACTGTGAGGAAAATTGCCACAATTTTAGGTAAGAACAGAGCCTGAGGGTCAGATAATTCGCATAGCATACAACAGCCAGAGTGCATCTCACTGTTTAATTTGTTTGTTCTTCATTCCCTAGGAAATCTTCCCGCTTCAGCACTCATTGTGTCTCTGCCCTACCTCAATTCCAGCTATATCACAGCAACTGCCTTGCTGACGCTCTCATGTGCATTAAGCACATTGTGTCAGTCAGGGATTTATATCAATGTCTTAGATATTGCTCCAAGGTAGGACTCTGTTCCCCACTCTCAGTTTCACATTTTCTTTAAAAGATTTAGCTTTCAGCTTTCTGGGATCCCCAAATTTAGGAAATGAATAAACCATAAGGAAGGACCACAGATAGACCTGTGGCCATTTTTTTCAGGGATGTTGAGGGAGGGGTATTGATTTGTCTTCATCCCTCTCCTTGAATATACATAGTGCAAGTCCTTTTTGATATAATTGTCTAATTATAACTAAATATAATTGTAAAATGTAATTGAGTTATAGATTCATTCATGGATCAGGGCTGAAGGATACTGTCAAACATCTCTGGATCTAGACTGGAACATTCCTGTCACCCACAGGCATTCCAGTTTTCTCATGGGAGCATCAAGGGGATTTTCGAGCATGGCACCTGTCATTGTACCCACTGTCAGTGGATTTCTTCTCAGTCAGGTACAATTTTTTTGTCATGAAGGACTCCAAAAATGCTCTGCTAAATCCATTTATAAAGGTGATAGCATGTATTCAAATATTGAAAAATAAAGTTAAATTGTGGGTAATTTGTCATTAAGATGAACCTGGCAAAGAAAAATATAGGATCATTTCTTTGGTGACCTAAAACCTGGTTCGTTCTCAAGAAAAGAACTAAATATCGATTGCTATCTTTGAAACTGAAACCACACAGTCGCATAGGTGTCTTGGGATAATGATTCCACACATAACTGCCAACCTGCTATGTTTCTGGCAATACTTTTAATTTGTATCCAGTATCTACAAGGAAGTTAAGTTTATGAAACACAAACAAACCCTTTAAAGAGTGATCAAAGAACATGAACAGATTCTTTTCAAAAGAAGACATATACGTTCTTTTTTTGAGAATTGTCTATTCATGTCTTTAGCCCACTTTTTGATGGGACTGTTTATTTTTGTCTTGCTAATTTATTTGAGCTCGTTGTAAGTTCTGGATATTAGTCCTTTGTCAGACGTATAGATTGTGAAAATTTTCCCCCAGTCTGTGGGTTGTCTGTTTATTCTGCTGACTGTTCCTTTTGCTGTGCAAAAGCTCTTTAGTTTAATTAAGTCCCAGCTATTTATTTTTGTTTTTATCGCATTTGCTTTTGGGTTCTTGGTCATGAAATCCTTGCCTAAGCCAATGTCTAGAAGAGTTTTTCTGATGTTATCTTCTAGAATTTTTATAGTTTCAGGTCTTAGATTTAAGTCCTTGATCCATCTTGAGCTGATTTTTGTATAAGGTGAGAGATGAGAATCCAGTTTCATTCTCCTACATGTGGCTTGCCAATTATCCCAGCACCATTTGTTGAATAGGATGTTCCTTCCCCACCAGATGTCCAACAAAGATATGAAAAAATGCTCAACATCACTAATGAGCAGGGAAATGCAAATCAAAACCACAATGCAATATTACCTTACTCCTGCAAGGTTGGCCATAATAAAAAAATCAAAAAATAATAGATGTTGGCCTGGATGTGGTGAACAGGGAACACTTCTACACTGTTGGTAGGAATGTAAACTAGTACAACCAGCATGGAAAACAGTGTGGATATTCCTTAAAAAACTAAAAGTAGAACTATTGTTTGATCTAGCCATCCCACTACTGCGTATCTACCCAGAGAAAAGAAGTCATTATACAAAAAAGATAGTTGCACACACGTTTATGGCAGCACAATTCACAATTGCAAAAATATGCAACCAACCCAAATGCCCACCAATCAATGAGTGGATAAAGAAACTGTGGTGTATACATAAATATATGATATATATATATAATGGAGTACTACTCAGCCATAAAAAGGAATGGATTAATGGCATTCACAGCAATCCGATGGGATTGGAGATTATTACTCTAAGTGAAGTAACTCAGGAATGGAAAACCAAACATCATACATTCTCACTTATAAGTGGGAACTAAACTATGAGGATGCGAAGGCATAAGAGTGACACAGTGGACTCTGAGGACTCAGGGTGAAGGTGTGGGAAGAGGATAAGGGTTAAAAGACTACAAATCAGGTTCAGTGTATACTGATTGGGTGATGGGTGCACCAAAATCTCACATATCACCACTAAAGAACTTACTCATGTAACCAAATATCACCTGTTCCCCAAAAACCTATGGAAATAAAAAAATTAGAAAACAATAATAAAATAAAATAAAAAAATTTAAAAAGAAGACATATATGCAGCCAACAAAGGTATGAAGAAAGCTAAATATCACTGATCATTAGAGACATGCAAATTAAAGCCAAAATGAGATCATCTCACAGCAGTCAGAATGTCTATTATTAAAAAGACAAAAAATAAAAAATGCTGGAGAGGTTACAGAGGAAAGGGAACACTTACACACTGTTGGTGGGAGTGTAAATCAGTTCGACCATTGCGGAAAGCAGTGTGGCGATTCCTCAAAGAGCTAAAAACAGATCTTCCATTCTACCCAGCAATTCCATTACTGGATATATACCCAAAAGATTATAAATTATTTTACCATAAAGATACATGAACACTTACGTTCTTTGCAGCACTATTCACAATAGAAAAGACATGGAATCAACATAAATGGCCATCAATGACAGATTGGATAAAGAAAATATGGTACATATACACCATCAAATATTATGCAGAATGAGATCATATCTTTTGCAGGAAAATGGATGGTGCTGGAGGCCATTATCCTTAGCAAACTAACACAGGAACAGAAAACCAAATACCACATGTTCTCACTTATAAGCAAAAGACAAAGGATGAGAATTCATGGACACAAGGAGGGGAACAACAGACATTGGATCTTACTTGAGAGTGAAGGGTGGGAGGAGGGAAAGAGTCAAAAAAAAAAAAAAAAACTACTGGAGACTAGGCTTAGTACCTGGGTGATGAATTATCTGTACAACAACCCCCCATTACATGAGTTTACCTATATAACACACCTGCACATGTGCCTCTGAACGTAAAAGTTTTTCTTTTTTTTTTTAGAAAAGAATATTTCTGGCCGGGCGCAGTGGCTCACGCTTGTAATCCTAGCACTTTGGGAGGCCGAGGCGGGTGGATCACGAGGTCAGGAGATCAAGACCATCCTGGCCAAGATGATGAAACCCCGTCTCTACTAAAAATACAAAAAAATTATCCAGACATGGTGGTGCGCGCCTGTAGTCCCAGCTACTTAGGAGGCTGAGGCAGGAGAATTGCTTGAACCCGGGAGGTGGAGATTGCAGTGAACCCAGATCGCGCCACTGCACTCCAGCCGGGGCAACAAAGTGAGACTCTGTCTCAAAAAAAAAAAAAAAAGAAAAGAAAGAAAAGAAAAGAATATTTCCATCACCTAGATGGTTATTTTGTGCTCCTTTCCAGTCAGTACCCCTCCTAGTTGTAACTATTACCTTGACTTCTGTTTTCATAGATTATATTTTCCCATTCTTGCGTTTCATAGAAATGGAATCATACAGTACATACCCTAGCTTCTTTCGTCCATCATGTGTTTGAGATTCATCCGGTGGATGTTATAATAGTTTGTTCTTTTATATTGTTGTGTAGTGTCTCATTGTGTGGCTAATCACAATTTGTCTATTGTACTCTTATGAACATTTGACTTGTTTCCAGTTTTTGGCTATTATCAATAAGGCTGCTATGAACATTGTTTTCTTTTCACTAGAATAACAGTGTTTTGGTTTCATTGCATTCATTATGGTTGTTTTTTATTAAAGGCAAGTAATTCTGGTTATCTATTTCAAATAGTGATAAAATAGTTCCTTTTAAAATTTAATTGATTTAAAAAACAAAATTTCTAGAAAATTATAAATAATTATACATTAAAAAATTTTCATTTGCATAATCATGCCAAAAAGGCAATAATGAAAGCAAACATTAAGTGTGTGATATATGTATAGGTATTTCATATGCAGTAAACTCATTTAACTATTGATTCTCACATAAATTGTGAAAATGAAATGTTATTATTTTCATTTCCTAACAATTAAGCTGAAAATCTGTTAGCATAAGTCTTTCCACATTGAGGATGAACAATCAGAATTCTTCAAACTTAAACATGTATAGCTCGAAAGCCCATAATCTTCTCACAATTCCAGCACAACATAAGAAGAATCTTGAAAGGATTCTCAGCGTAGCTTACATAGTCAAGATTCAGGCAAAAGAGAACATGTATGGCACTTGGATAAATAGTGACAAATGCATTTATCTAGGTTAACCACAAAGTTCCCCAAATACCCTTTATGAAGAACACTCTGAATGTATTTTGAAATCCTTTCCATTTAACTATCGAGTCACTTTCAGGAAATGAATTTCTACATGGAAACACAGCAGTGAATGTTGTCATCTGAACTATTAATATAATGTTTCATAGAAAAATATGAAAGGGGTAATACAGACTCGGGATTTTGTGTCTCCAGGACCCTGAGTTTGGGTGGAGGAATGTCTTCTTCTTGCTGTTTGCCATTAACCTGTCAGGACTAATCTTCTACCTCATATTTGGAGAAGCAGATGTCCAAGACTGGGCTAAAGAGAGAAAACTCACTCGTTTGTGAAGGTAAAGGATAATGATTTTCTGTATGGTTATAGCCATAGAAGCAGCTGAAGTTTTAAATTCTATGTCATTTTCCTTTCTTAGGTATCCCACCTTGGATGGAAAAGTCATTAGGCACCGTATGGCATAAAATAGAAGGCTTCCACGATGAAAATATCAGTGAAAAGAATTTTGTTTCCTGTGGCTCTTTTCAGTTACAAGACCAGTTCGTTATTTTGTTCAGACTTTTTTTTTGAGATGAATATAAGATGAATAAAAATTCAAATAAAATGATAACTAAGAATGCAGTTGTCATCTTCATAGAATTAACAATGGATTAAGAGGGCTTGCTGTGTGGGACCCAGTATGTTAGATTCCAGTACTGGATACGAGAAACAACATTTTAAAACTTTTAATCCAGGGTGACAACCTCACTAGGGCAATGATTTTTCCTGTTTGTGGAAATTAATACTACTTTCTATTTATTGGGTTGGGTATTGTCCATGTGTTCTTCCCTGTATGTCCTCCATTTATCTCTATGCTGCTCAGGCTCCAAGAGGCTGACCCATATGGATTGCATCCTATACTCCCTTGTCCACTGGCTTCTGCTAGATTTTTGAGGGAGATAGGTAGCGTCAGTGGGTGTTTATCTCTGACAGTCTCTCTTTTGGGGCGTGCAGAAGGTTGAGCTTTCTATTGCAGTTCACAGCTCCAGGAAGGCAGCCCTTTCCATATGTTCTAATAACTTCCCTCTTCGTTGTCCAGTCTTTTTTATTTGCCTTTATTTGGCAAGCTCTAGGGTTCTCCAGAATCCCTTGTGGTTTCCCTACCACCTGCCTAATCCTGTGTAAATTCTCGTTTTCAACAATGCTCACAAATTACCCAGTGTAAGTCTGTCATTTTTCTTCTTCTGGGATCCAAATAATTCAGTGGTTCAATTACTTATAAATCTCAAATATGAATGAATTTGTATTTTTGTAAAATGATAATGTGTAGGTGTTGGTGAGTTCAGGACCATGGTCTGGATTGACCCCTGTTTTGATTTCTACCATGTAGAATAAAGATTAGAGGCATCGAGTCATTTCATATAAAGGCAATGTGATAGACAATAGTTCTGAGTGAAAAATCAAGGCAAGGATTTAGAGGGCCAAGCTTGAATAAACACAACACTTACTGAGATCTTGTTATGTTCCAGAATCTGGAATCTTGGGACACTGGAGTAAAGGAGGCAGTCATTCTCCATCCTAATGTGGAGGACAGACACAATAATTGATAGCACTACACTGTTTTAGGTACAATAGCAGAGGAACATGTAGGGCATCATGAAAGACCAGATGAGGAGTTCCGATTCCAAGTGGTGGTAAAATCTTATCAAGTGATAAGATATTTTACACTGGAGCCCAATTTGCACAAAAGAATAAAATCAAGAAGCAGGATGGATTCTGAAGGGAATCACTTGCCTACATAATCAGTTAGGAAAGGAAAGAAAGTGGATTTAGGGAAGTGGGAGTGGTCAGAGTAAGGAGGTCTTGTTTGCTGTGTTAGGGAGTTCAAGGTATAACCTTGAACAAGCAGTATGATAGGAATCATAGCAATACTGACATGGGCAGATTTTCTCTCTAGATAGAACACTCTGACCTAATTTGAGAATCAAGAAGACTAGTTAAATGATCATCTGTGCAGTGGCTTACACAGCAGTGGTGAGGACTGAACTCACCTCAGCAGTGGTGAGGGCAGAAAAAGCTGAGATGAAGACAAGAAGAATGTTTATAAGATAGAACTGAAAGATCATGGTATTTGACTAGATGGATGCAGGAGAAGAAATGTGTCAAGGAGTCCTGGGTCTCTAACCTGAGAGACTGAATAGAGAGTGGTCTGAACAACTAAGCCAGGGAATGTAGCAAGATGAGACCTTTTCAAGGGGGAAGATCATGATTTGACTTTGGGACATGTTGAGTTAATGGTAATAGTGGGATAATCATGTGGACATGTGTGTTAGCTTCCTAGGGCTGCTCTAACAAAGTGCCACCAACTAAGTTTCTCAAAGTAATTTATTGTCTTACAGTTCTAGAAGTCCAAAATCAAGGTGCTGGCAGGGCTGGTTCCTTTTAAAGGCTATAAGGAAGAATGTGTTCTGTGCCTTTTTTTATTCTTTTAGCTTCTAGTAGTCTCAGGCATTTTTTGGCTTGTAGATGACCTTCTCCCTGAGTCCTCATGTCATCTCTTCTCAGTACACATCTGTCTTTGTGTCCAAATGTTCTGTTTTTATAAGGACATCAGTCATATTGCATCAGGGCCTACTCTAATGACATCATCTTAACTTGACCATCTGCAAAGACCCTATTTTCAAATATAGTCACATTCACAGATACTGAGTATTATGACTTCAACTTCTTTTGGGGGAACATAATTCAAGTCATAACAGCAAGCTCAACAAGGGGCCAGATCATTAATCTGAAACTTATAGAAACTATGAGAGTGAAATGGAGAAGAAGATAAAGGAGAAAAATGCAGATGTTCAGTACTGAAGACCTGAGTTTAGACCAAATGGCTCAAGAAGAGCCTGTTGATGGAAAATCACAAGCCAAGACAGAAGGCCAACATCTAAGGAGGGTCAAAAAAACAAATGCCCACACATAACAGAGATGAAAGAGTCAGGTGTGTAAGTGTGAGAAATAACAGGAGAGTAGAACACTCACTGAAAACTCATGGGCATGGCCTTTTAAGAAAGACCGCTGATGAGCAGTAACAAGTGAAGTGAAGAAGCTCAAACAGATGAGGTCAGAAAAGGAACTTAGTCACCTTGTGATCGGAATTCTTAGTAGCTTTTTCAGGGTACATTTAGCAGAGAGATGAGTGTACAGGTCAGTTTGCAGTTTGTTGGTGAACGAGGGTAGAGAAAGTAAGAGAAATATTTTCACAAAATTTGATAAAGGGAGATAGGCATATAGCAGAGAGGGATATTTCATTAATTGGTATTTCACCATCAGAGTGTAGAATCCTGAAGGAAGGAGGGCACTTGAGGGTCAACCATCAAGGTCTGAGTCAACATCGTGAGAAAGTTCTCCTCTCGAAGTTTGGGTCTCACCTCATTGTTGTTCTAACAAAGGGCAAAGGACTGTTCCTCTTTTGTTCTTCATATGTGCTTACCTTCATCACATTTCAAATTCTGCATTTTGGATTGTTTGTCCAGAAGTGACCAGTTTCTTCTATTAAAGATCCAGTTACCTGGCCTCCCTGCTTGAGCACACATATGACCAGAGATGTACCAACTTAGGATGGATTTCTGCTTGGTATTCTTTTCCGTATTCTTGCTTTTATCCATACACTCCAATCTCCCTTCCCGTGACCTCATGTTAAAAAATTCATTACTAGGCATATACACAGCCTCTAGTACCATATCTTTCGTTTTCAGAGTGAATTTTTAAATAGGTATAATCCACATGATACTGAGAGCGAACTGTTTAAAGGTAAAATTAGTGAGCTATTTTATTAAGATAGGAAATTTTTAGGTGATATTCAAAGACAATGACATGAATTGTGAAACCTTTGTTTCCCCAGGCAACACCAACCTCGGACAGGGATGGGGTAATGATTCACATTTATAGGGGGAAGAATTGTCTTTGTGTGACTTCAGTCACAGTTTGCTTCTATCAAATCTTCAGTCTCCAGTGAAGCTCAAATATTTCTGGGAATCCTAATGAAGGACTTGTTTTTATGAGTTTTGTGTTATTGTTGCAATGTCACGATTGTGTGTCAAGTCAATATGAAGTTTAAAACCATTACCAATATGTTCACGTGATTTACTCTTTTCCATTATCTGGATATCCCATTACACAGGCACAGTGGATGATTTAAGTATTCCAGGAAGCTGTTTCTATACTAAGGTAGCTAGCAATAATGTGACTATGCCCATTATCAACCCAAGCCACATAAATGTATCCCAAATTTTAGTCCAGCAAAATACATTCCCACTGTAGCCTTCCCTTCACCATATCAAAAAATTCCAAGAGCAATTTCATTAACATAGTAACAATAGGATGGAGATAGTAATTTTAAACAATTGTGGTTAAAATAGCTTACTTCTAGAAATTTTCAAAAATATGAGACTATATGAACATGTTACTAGTGCCCTCTTCCCCGCCAGGACTTTAGAAAAGGTCCATGCAAATGAAAGATCTTTAACCTTGTCAATGAGATGAAACTCGTGATGTTTCAAGGCTGAGCCATGCTTTTATGAGCCCTCAGTGTCAGTACTTAATAAATATCTGGTGAACTAAATTGAAGCACTGGCATCTTCCAAATGTCTCACTCCAATTCACTACATGAGTTTCCAAGCAGAATTGCTTTGTCTACAATGTCTTGGAGAGGTTTTTGGTAAAGCCAATCCTTTAGTTCTTACCCACCAGCTACTCTTTTCCATGAGATTCTAGAGTCTGAACGTACACTCACTTTTACTCTTCCATTAATTGCGTCTCTTTTCTATTTACCGAACCATTGTTACCAGATCGCTAATACTGACATTGTGTGCCTGTCTCCATTATTGCTTTGGATAAGTTTCTTAGGGATTTTCCTCATTCCCAGGGACTCTAGTCACTAATGAAGAAGTTCCTAGTGACTCCAACTCTACTTGACTTCTCTATATGCCAGGCATGTATAGATGTTATTGAATATTAGCAATGAAAACAGCTTAGGTTCAGTCTGAGACAATGCCCACATTAACTATATGTTGAGCATATGTGCAGAAGTGCAGAAATAGATCAATCTAGAGGTTCTTTCCCATCAAAATTTAAAAATAGTTGCATTCAGTCATTATAGCAAACACTCAATATTCCACCCATATCCCTTCAGTTCTCTTTACCATTTTGCTGCATACCAGCTCCTGATGAGTTTTCATTCCCAACACCTGGAACCTGTTTTTTCTGTTAGAGGGCTCCCTCGGGTTGCAGGAGCCGGTTTTGCCTGCCAACCTGGATGTGCCTGGGAATTTGTGCCTGCCTGGGAATAGTTCTTAGTCAAAGCATCACTACACAGATATAAATGCTCCATCTCCCTTTGCTTCTGCTTGGCAAGCGAGGTCCACACTGTCTCCCAAATCCCCTAAGAATTGAACTGGACCTTACTTTATATCCTTTCCAGATCTACTTATACTCTCCTTAGTCAGGTTTTCCTGGAAATATATCCTAATAAATCATTTTTACAGGAATCCTCATCTCAGGGTCTGCTTCTAAAGAATCTGACCTAAACTAGTTGTTTCCACAAGAAGACCTAGGATGCAGATTCTTATAATAACTTCCAGAGTTGTATCACTGACAAGCCAGGTGGCCCAGGGACCCCCTTGATGTTTGTAAAAGCATCGGTGATAATCTGGGCCTGCTGTAGCATTACAATTGCTGATTCTGTCCTGTTGTGCACTGGAATGAAAGATGGGATACAGGTGTAGGGGAAGGTACTGGCTTGGTCAATACTTCTAGTGTTTGAGAAATGTGTGGAAATGGCAATTAGAACAACTTTGAAGTTGGCTGTTTGATGGTGGTCATGATCACCGATGTACTTAAGATGGCCAGTTACATCAGAGTATGGTGTGAAAGTCAGAAAATCTCCCTGGCAGCATTTAAAGATATCCTGATCTCCAATAGCAGAGGGCAGACATGTTCTTAAGATGGGACTCAGGATTCGATTGCCAGAGTAGCAGAAAACGCAAAGACAAACACTCGACTTTACGCTAAAGTCAAGTCCTGGGAAGTCTCATGCTAAAGTCAAGGACTGAAATTTACCCTGAAATTTATTGGTATCTTTATTCCAGTACCCCATGCTGGGGGATGGCAACATCCCTTTTCCTGAAGATCCCCATGCAGAAAACACAGTTGATACAAACACCTTGCAAGACAATACTTGCTTAGTCAAATTCTATCCTCACGTTCTCCAATACCTTAACAAATAGTAAACCTGAATACTTGACAAATAGCTAGGTCAGGTCTTAGGATGATCCAAATAGTGTAGTACTGGCCCTGCTAAAGTGGAAGGGACAAGAAGAGCATGCCTAGAATATGAGACCAGGGTATTGGGGGCAGAAGGTAAGTCCAGAAAAGGAGATCTTGTTAATATGAGGGCACAGTGCTGTGACTCAGGATTTAATATCATTGAAGCTTACATGAAAATGCTCAAAAACAGTTCACTCCTGCTGAATTAGTAATTCAGATGCAATACCACATCCCAGGTGGAATAGCAGACAGTAATGCCATTTGTAAAGACATAGAAGATGCTAGAGTAATGATCTCTGTTGTATTCCCACTGAACTCACCAATGTGGCCCCAGAATAAATAGATTGTGGCAGATGGTGGAGGACTACCACAGACGGGATCCAATGGTAGTCTTAATTGCATATGGTGTGCCAGATGGAATGCATCAACAGAGGCTCTGTTACTTCCTATACAGGTATTGATATGGCGAGTGTGTTCTTTGGAAGTGCCATTGGAAAGGAGGATTATAAGTAGTTTGCATTAACTTGGGATAGACAATAGTACTTCTTTCACAGTTTTGTCAAGGAATATGTTAACTCGCCAGCTTCTTTAACAACGTAATCTGAAAGGATCTTGATTATCTGCAACATCACATTGTTTCACTATAAGCATGCAATTATGTTAACTAGAGCTGAATAGCAAGAAGGAACAAGGACTCTGGATGCCCTGTAAAAATATATACACTCCTAAGGGAGGGGAGAGAAAGCCTACAAAGCGTCAGGGACTAGTCACGTAAGTGAAGTTTTCAGGGATCCAGTGATCTTGAATATGCCAGAGTATCATCTCCAAGGTAAAGGACAAGTTATATCTTGAAACTGCTACCACTAAGAAAGAATCACAAAACTTGGCAAAAAAAAAAAAGGTGTAAACCTTGTCAAGTTTTAGAGGGAATATATATCACACATCTAATAAGACAGTACGCTAACGCTTACTTGCCCCAGCCTGAAAGTCCATCCTCAAAACACTCTTCCCTGTCCTTACAACCAGGTGACTGGGTCTGGATGGCAGACTCCTTCGCCCCTCTCCAACCTAAGTGGTTGGGCCCTCACCAGGTTATCCAAGCTCCTCCCACAGAGGTAAAGCTAACATCCTTTCCACACTGGACACACCATTCCCAACTAAAAACAGCACCAGATCCACATTCAGAAATTTCCTTGCCCCCAAAATATTCTTCCTCCCTCACAGGACCAACCTCACTGCACTTAACAAAAATTCCCGAAGTTGCCAATCCAGAAGGCCCTAGTCCATTACATCCTCCACCTCCAATTGTAAATCTTTTATCTCACATCTTGTTTCAGATACTTCCTGATATTTCCTCCCCAGGTCCCTGAATAGTCAACTCCAATTTCTCACATTAATCCGGGGGCCTTCAGAATATTCACTCCTTCTCAAATCTTTTTTCTCCTTTTGTCTTCTTTGTCTGTGGGGTACTCTTAAGTCCCCACCCCCAACCTCTGGCAGTCAGGCCCCTGTCGTCAACCTCACACATTGCCTCTTAAATCAGTCACACACCCCTGTTTCTTCCAACTGTTAAATTTGTTAGTCCACAAAAATCCAGCAGTTCACTACCCTTTCTGTTAACCTAACTGCATAACCCTGGTCCAAAATAAACCTGCATCTTACCTACTCAGCCAAACCATTCCTGAAACCTGTTTATACTCTTTCTCAGCTAAATACCTTTCCCTCCAAACTATCAAATCCACCCACATTATCACACACAGGGTTGTCACCGTCCCTCACCTCATAACCTCTAAACTAAACATGTTACAAGCCCGATTCCATAAAACACCTCTTACCAACCCCTCCTCTCTCTGCTGGCCCAGCTTTTCATGTATCCAACCCAAGGGTGCTCCCTGGAAAAAAATGCACACACAATTCCCTCAACTGCAATCTATATATTTCTGTCCCATCTGGGCCACAATGGCTAAGAATTAACTAAAACCCATTTCTCTCTCTCTCTCCAAAACCAAACAGCCTTCACCTCCTCCCCCACCAACATTCCCTATCAGACTCTCACAGGGGTTTCCCTTGCTAATAGCTATTCAGCCTGGAGAAACAAAATGTTGGAACAAAAAGTTTCTCCAGGATTCAACTCCCGTCTACTTGTAGCTCGCTACATTCACTTACAACTTTTGCCTCTCAACCCCCGGTCTTTTCTTTCCGTATGGCACAAACTCTTATCTTTGCTTGCCAGCAATTTGGTCAAGAACGTACACCCTGGTTACAATCTCCAAACATTAGCATTTTGCCAATCAACCAGACCATCCAGGTTCCTTTGGTAGCTTCCGTCTCATCTTCCTCCACACTCACTAAGTGGACTCTGCATCTCATTCCTCTGGTAACAGGATTAAGCATCTCTGATGCACTTGGCACTGGAATAGCAAGTATATCAACCTCAACTTCCCTATATTTAAAAAAAAACCAAACCTCTATAATACCTTAGAGGACATGTATACTTCCATTACAAGCCTCCAAAGGCAGATAAACTCTCTTGTGGGAGTCATTCTCCAAAGCCAAAGGGTCCTAGACCTGCTAACCACTGAAAAGGTGGGCACATGTGTATATCTCCAAGAAGAATGCTTTTTAATGTTAATGAATCTGGCATTGTTCGCGACGAAGCCCATGGGCTCCATAACAGGGCTACAGAAATCCAACATAAAGCCACTAACTCTTGGTAGCACAGGTCATCCTTCCTAAAGTGTATGCCTTGGGTAACCCCTTTCTTAGGGCTCCTAATCTTCCTCCTCCAAATACGAACAATTGGTCCATGTGTACTCACCTCCATATCCTGCTTTATCTCCCGAAGGCTGAACTCCCTTGTCCAGGCAACCACCCAGACACCCACTGATGCCATCCTTCTCCTCCACCAAGTTCGGTATCAGAGCCTCCAGGAAAACAACTCCGAAGTCGGACACCCACTACTGCAAAACCCCAACCCTGATAACAGAGCCCCTATTGAGCAAGAAGCAGCCAGATAGTCAACAACACCCCTTTTCCTTTTACATTAAAGTAGAAGGCAAGAATGTTAGTCCACACTACAGCACTTTGTAAGCCTCTCCCACCGCCATTTCTCAGACCTTGGAAAGTGAAACATTCCACAGGGGTTTGGGCCATAAGAAACAGCCTGCCTCTTATATTCTGCTGGGAGAAAGTGCAAAAGTGCAAGGAACACTACATTCAGCCGAACAAGGGCTAGAACGGCCTCATCCTGGGAACACGTAATCAACATTTTCCCAGGCAGCAGGCCATGCCCCCGCCAGATCCCTCCTGACCTGACCTATAAATTGCCCCAGCCTTTAAGCAGCAGTGGGCCCTGGCATTAAGCTGGTCTCCCGCCTCTGTAAGTCTAATGCTGGACATAAAGCCTGCATTTGCTGTTAAGCCACTCTCTCCCTCTCTCTCTCTCTCTCTCTCTCTCTCTCTCTGTCTTTCTTTAACCCTTGCCTTCCCTTCAAAACCTGACACCCTGGAGCCAACCACTGATGGGTACTGGCATATAAATACTCTAACTTCTGTACCTTTGGTTAGGACAAATCTGAGGTGCAGAAAACACTGTTCCCACTGCTCTCTTGTAGCATTAGTCCAAAATTACCTTCCTCCAGACTTGGCTTGTTTTCATACCCTTGTTTGGTCTCCTTTCTTTCCCTGCCCACTTCCCAACCTCCTTACTATTTTTGTTGTTGGTTTTTTTCCCTGAAAATATGATTATATCACTTTAACATTAATCTTCATCTCAGGATCTGTTTCTGGGGAAGGCAGCAGTTTATTTTGGCAATATTGTTAGTATTATTTTCATGTTAATGTAGGCATGCTACAATAAAGCAAAAAAGTGTATTCATTGGGAACAAAGCCAACAAAAGAGAAATATGTGAGACTATAAAAATCAAAGGAATTTTGAGAATAACCCTAATCCTAAATTTGAATTAGAAATATGAGGAAAATATTATAATTTCTTTAAAAAAATACCCTTTTCAAGTTCTTCCACTGAAAACTTCGAAAAGCAGCGAAACCCAGGAACAATGAGCACTTAGTGTTCAGAGTGTGGTCTCTAAACGTTACTTCCTGCTGAAAGGAGCCCGCACTTCCTGAGAAAGCCCAGATCTGAGAATAGAAAATATATAAGAGGAAGCTGGAAAGTTTTTTGTGTGTTGGAAGACAAGGAAGCTATTCAAGACCACAAGAGTCATATCATAATGACATGGAAACCAGCTTGAAGGGACTCCCACTGGCCAAAGAAGGAAGAACTGTAGCATCAAAAAGGAATAAGAACTGCAATAGATTGCAAAACATCAAATAAAATCCATTAGGTCATAATAGTACTTGGTCATTTTTGCTAAGACACTAAGTTATTCTAGAACTTTATCAAGTGACTATGGTAACTTTCCTATTAAATCTGTATTCCCAGCTTACCAAATGTTTGATAAAGTAAATTTCCTTTTTAATAAAAATATTCTAGCTCGTAAATGAAGGAGACATGATAGAATTAGAAAATCACCATTTTATAACTTCTAAGCAAATGATGGAGCTAGGCAACATTTACTAACTGTAGTTAAAAGCCATAGGTGAAAGGTTGATGAAAACTTTATTAATGAGTAAGTCAGGCTAAGAATATCTGAAACTACTGATTAATCTTACCACCCCTAAAAGTGAGACAACCTGCTATTATGTGCCTCCCAACAGGGTGCGATAGTACCCTGTATCATCCCATATCCCAGTGAAGTGTTTTTGTGCTGAATCTAACCAAGTCTCTGTATATACCTCACAGTTTGCGGAATGTAAGGAAATACAAAAATACATCAAATGATCCTAAAAGGGAACTATTAGCCAAACCAATTATGAGAGACATTCTGCAAGGGATCCTGTTTTATTGTTGTTGTTTTTAAGTAATGGCAAATGTAAACTGGGAGAGGGGATTATTATAAAATAAGAGACATAAGAGCCTTAACAATTAAGCACCATTATGTGGATCCTATTCAAATCCTTTCTTAAATCAAGCAAATATAAAGGACACAACATTGAAGTAATTGGGAACATTGTCATAATGGTTGGATATTAGGTGATGTTAAGGGATTATTGTTTATTTACTAGATATGCTGATAGCATGTTAGTTATATTTTTTAAAGTTCTAATGAATTAGATAGCCATGCTGAATGTTTTACAGAAGAAATGACATAATGCCTGAGATTTTCTTTAAAATGCTACAAAAAAACAACCATTGAATGTTGTTGATGACATTCAAATGACCAAATGAAAACTCAAATGGCCAAATATTGATAATTATTGAAGTGGGTGAATATGTACACAGTTATCTTAAACTGATCTACTTTTTTGTATGCTTAAACATTTCCATAATAAGATGATAAATTTTAAAACTTAATACATAAAACACAGAATCCAAAAGAAACAATTTCAAAGAATCTCACAGATCAGCAGAAAGCTTTGGGGCTAGCAAACAGAAAAGATGGTTCTCCTTCAGGTAATCAGTACCAGAACTGCCATATTGATGGCAAATGGGAGTGTTATTATTTAACACATGGACATTGAACAACTGCTGACCTAGGGGTTTCAATCACTAAAAGGGCTCCTCTTTCAGAAAATGCCAGAAATTGCCAAGCATGAAACAGAACAGACAGTACAAAAATTCTGCAACATACAGAAGAGGACCAGCAGAATCTGGACTTCTGAAAAAGAAAAAAAATCCAACTCAATAACAACATCAAAGTCTCCTGGGCAAAGGGGTTAAAGATTTACAACATTTCTTTAGAGGAAAAAAATAACTGGTTCAATTTACAGAGCATCCGCTATGTGCCAAACATTTAATGAGCACTTTAAAAACATGATAAAAAAATTTAAAAATATTTGTTAAGCATGAAATAAATTATCTATAATGCAAAATCCCTGATTTTAGTGCTTGGATATGTTTATGTCATTAGCAGATTACCTTCGAAGAGTTCTACATTAAAAGTATTAGGGGACAGGCATGGTGGCTCACACCTGTCATTCCAACACTCGGGAGGCCAAGGCACGAGGATTGCTTGAGGCAAGAAGTTTGAAATCAGTCTGGGCAACACAGCAAGACCTTGTCTCTACCAATTAGCTGGGTACAGTGTTGCATACCTGTAATCCCAGCTACTAGGGGCTGAAGTGGAAGGATCCCTTGAGCTCAGGAGTTCAAGTCTGCACTGAGCTATAATTGCACCATAGCACTCCAGCCTGGGTGACAGAGTGAGATCCTGTCTCTCTATTTTTTTTTAATGTTTCTGGATATTACTATAACCAAGTGACTGAACCAGAACCTACAGTAATTGCAGGAAGAGCCATGAGAGAAGCCACACCTTCCAGAGGACATGCCTCAATAAAATGTACCTCTTTCTGAGTATGCCGAATGTCAGACAGATGGACCGTTTAGAGAAGAGTGTGGAGGAGACAGGGTGAGGGAAGGAGGGGAAGGAAGGAAGGAAGGAGGGAGAAGGAAGAAGGGAAAGAGAAAGAAGAAAGAAAAAAGGGAGAAAAGGAAGAAGAAAGGAAGGGAATTAAGAGTAAAAATTTAATAGGGCATTTACGGGGCATTTAGAAAGCCACAACATTCCTGTGAGAACAGCATTGAATACCCAGAGCCATCTTTAATAGAGAAATCTTGAGAGAACTTATGGCAGCCAAGCTTTATCTCCTGGGCAGGGAGAGAGACTAAGGGTGTCTGCTTATTATGCCATGAAATTACTGGCAGATTCCCAGATTTCTGGTCCACTGGATGATTTTGACCCACACACCTTCCAACCTTCCATGAAGCTTTAAGGAAAAGGTAAAAGTAAAGTTAAAAATTAAGCTTTTAACTCTGACACAGCGATGTCAAAAGATTTGGTGAATGATTTATGGGGCTAAACTTGGTAATCCCAGAAAGTCAATATTGTGTAAAGTTGAGAGAAAAGTCTTCACAGAGGAAGAAGAAATCACTTTTTGTTCCGAACCAGGTTAGTCTCACTCTTATAAGGGGCTCATTAAATGAAATGAACAATCAGTTGATTCCCCAGAGGGCCATAAGGGGGCATTCCCTGGCAAAGATATTATTGAAAGTACTTAGCAATAGTGGAAAATTTGGGGAGGGGTGGAATATGCCCTATCTTCTGAGGCTTTTCACAAGAGAAAAAAGAACATATTTTTAGCAATCAGTGTGAGGTTCACAGGGACACAAGAAAACAGAAGTGTGTGTTGTACAGTGTATGATGCTTGTATAGCTGTGGTGTGCTGTGTCAGTAATGTGTGTGGCACACTGTGTGTGCCTGGTGCCTATGTGCCTATGGTTTGTGTGTGCATATGGTTATGTGTGTGGTGTTTTTAGTTTGTACTTCCATTTTGCGGATGCAGTATTGTAACGTGTTTATAAGTTTGGTTTGCTATGTGTCTGGAGTGTATGTGTGCAGAACATAAGGGGAGTTTGTACCATGTGTTTATGTTGTATGTATGTATGTGATGCATACGTATGGGTGGTTTGTGTGTGCGCTTGGTGTGTATGTATATGTGTATTGAAATAAACAGCAGGCCCAGAAGAGATTCCAGTGTGTGATAATGATGGTTGGCAAATTGCTTATTCAAAAATACTTTGCAAATCCAATCTCAGGACTTAGGTATCTTTGGGGCACTAGGTATCATATAATCTGATATGGTAAAATCCTGAGGTCTAAGCTACCCAGCACGTATTGGTGCTGAATTCTGATGGTAAGGGGTTGCCTGATAGGAGGCCGCTCCACTCTGATTCATCCACAGTACTTCCTGCCATAAAACTTTGCAGCAGTGGCTGCTCTATCCACGGAAATTGAAGATATGGACAGTGAAAGTATTACGAATGATTAGCCTCTGCTTGAGTTGGTGGTATCAGTAAGCAGATAGTATCTTTCAGCTCTATTAAGATACAAGGGGAAAAAAGGAATTTGTTTTACCTTTGCTTACTCCTTTTCTGACATTCTTCCTTTCTTTTTGTACTGCCAAGTTTCTGACCTATAGCAATCTCCTTCTGCCTGAAAGGCTTCTTTTAATGTTCCTTGTAGAGCAGGTCTACTGGCAATGAATTCTTTCCATTTCTCACTTTGGAGGAATATTATCATGGATTTAGAATTCTGGATTGGCAGGGTTATTTGTTTGTTCTCTGCAGTTTTCAGGTCTTCCATATATTTTTAATCAACCAAAGCAATCACAAAAGTAAAATAAATATCAAGGGAAGCACATAATGGAGGTGGATGGGCACTGCTGTGATGGAGCAAGTTATCCTTGGAAGCAGTTTTAAATCAGAGAGGAGAACTGGGTAGTGTTTGGTCAGTTGCCTCTCTACATTATGCTGACATCAACGTGTTTTGCGCTCACAGTGGGTGGAGGCCAAATCCTTTAGCAAGAAGAGAAGCAACTTCAGTCGTGTATGCAAATGGATAACCAGTTGCCTCGCAAAAAAGGTAGCACTTTATTCTGTTCCATTAAATAGGCTTTCTGCTTCTTAAATATTACATCACAGATTCCATGTGGAGGAATATTTTTGTGAAATACATATGGGGTCTTAAAAATGTTCAGGAAAGAAGGTAGAAGAAACCAGTCCTACTATGGTTTCCCACCAGAAAAGCCCTAAATAAAAAGATTCTATACACTCTGGTGGCTCACACTTTATTTTCATTTTTGTACACTTGTCAGTTTATCATTTAGTGGAAAATATCAGAAAAATCTGGGCTATTTTGGTTCCATCTCCAAGAGAAGGAGAGATACATCTGTAAGAGGAAGTAAGGCAGGATGAATGTTCTTGAGCCCCTGCATTCTTGGACATCAACAGCTGAATGACAACAATAAAGGATTGTTGCTATTGGCTTAGTGTTGTGTCAATGTCATAGGGGACAAAATCTCAGAAAAGGAGATGAACAATAGATTGTATACTTTTTCAACTTATGTAAAAGTTACTGTATATTAAATTTTATATTTCTTCTTGTATCAACTTTGATACGTAATTATTTTGATTGTTTAAGTTGTCCATTTAATTTGCATTCAAAGTTTATATATATATATATGTATATACTTTTTTTTTCTAATATCATTCATTTCTGCCCTTATGCATTTAATTCCTTTTACACTCTTTGGGTTTGTTCCTTTGTTCAGTTTCCAATTTTTTAAATTCTTTCTTTTTTGATAAATATATTAACAGATTCACATTTTGCTCTCTCCATGAGTTTGATATGCAGTAGTCTTACTATTACTCAATCCCAAACACTTTAGAAATCCCCCTGTGGTCTTCTTTTTAACTTAAAACTTGTTTAGACATAATTCATGGACTTTCTGGAGCAATGTGGAGGAGAGAAATGAGTAAAACTCAAAAGGGTACCCCTAAATGACCAAGACAATGAGCCCTTCTCTGACGTGGTGACAGTGACTTCGCCTTTACCATGTTGAGACTTTTTTCTCTCCTGCAGGGGTGTTTACAAAGTTTCTGATGGCTTTCTAGATCCATTCACTTCCCTAAGATAATGAGTTTAGGCTGCAAATCAAAGGAAGGGTTGACTGATTATTAAATTTCTCAGAAGTATTCTTTTATCCCCTTCTATTCAGCTCTTAAGTTCATATGGCACAAAGTTTTTTGGCAGTCCACTGACAAGGTAAAGGAACAATGTGTTCATCCTCCATTGACCATGTAAGTCTGTGGATCTAAGTATTTTAGGAGAGGGTCTCCTAGTATATACTATCGCATTGCTAGGACCTTGGTATTTGATTCCTGTTGTCCCTCTATCATGGAAGGCCCAAAATTCCAAGATCAAAAGTCCACAGTGAAACATCTGACTTCAATGCTCAACTTGTGTTTTGAGGCTCCCATCTTCACTAAGCCCTTGGCCTGAATATTTCATCTTTCCTCTTAGATCACCCATGCTTTTAATAAAATGTTTTATTTTAAGCATATTTTTATCTAATATTCTTATCTTTTAACAATGGAAGCTCAGGCTAGTCCAGAAAACTAGCCAACTATTTGTTAGGTACTAATGCTGTTTTTCATTTAACAGTTTACCTAAAGAGTATTCCACAATTTTCGGCAGAGATTTTTCCTCAGCATTTTTATAGCTGCAAATGACTTTGGTACGGATGGATATATTATAATTTATTTAAATGGTCACTGATTTATAAACATCTAATTTGTTTACAGTCTTTTACTAGTTCAAATGATTCTATAAGAATGTTGCAAAATGATATAAAATTCAATTGAATAGGATGACATAAAATATTAATACATCTAATAAAATAGCTTCCAACATATAAAGCAAAATAGTCCTATGAAAATTATAAAGATATCAAATCCTACATAAAATATTAACAGAACAAAACAAGTCTAAGAATTTATAAAACCATTAAAAAAGCAACCACCCCACTAAGTCAGGTTTATCCTCAAAATGAAAGAGTAATTTAATGTTAGAAAATGTATACATATCACTCCACACAAATTAATTGAAAGAGGAAAATTGTATGATTATCTCAATAGATATAAAAAATCTATTTATTTATGATGTTAATATTTATTTGCAATAAAAAATTCTTAGTTAAATATGAATGTGCAGTAGATAGAATTCCAAGATGGTCCCCAAGCTCCCTGGCCCCTGTTTTATTCTTGGATGGAACAATGATCACAGAGGATACAGCCCAGAGCCCAGAGCCCAGCCAAGAGCCACAAGAATTATCTCCAGGCCTCATAAAAAATCCAACATTGGCCTGGCTGAACTTCAGAACCTTTATGGATCGATGACTCCTTTTCGCTTCTATTTTCCCACCTTGGAACTGGAATGTCTATAGCTTTATCCCACGCCTGTTCCACCATTACGTGGTAAAAGTGTTAGGGGCATATAACTTGTCTCTTTAGTTTCACAAGCCCACAGAGAGAAATTGTGCCCAAGGATGGATTAATCATAGGCGCCTCTTCCACACCCGATTTACATGATGAGAATTTGGACTGTGCTATGAGATTTTGATGAGGTTTTGAACTTGAGTTGATAATGTAATAAAACGAAGACTTTGGGAAGCTTGAAATGGGTGAATATGTTTTGCATGTGAAATGAACATCAGTCTTTAAGAGCCAGATGGTGGACTGCAGTAGGCAGAATTCTACGTTTACTTTCAAGATTCCAAGCCCCTGGTGTATACACACTTTCTCCCAGTTATTTAAGCAAACATTAAGCTAGGTGCTGCTTCAAGGGGTTTTGCAGATGTCATTATGGTCCCAAATCAGTTAATCTTAAATAGGGAAATTATGCAATTAGGAGAGATCTAATCACATGAGCCCTTTAAATCTGGTTGTACAGGTCAAAGCACAGTAGTTAGATTCAAAGAACGACAGGGATTCAACATAAAGTAGATTCCCATTGCTAATTTTGGAGATGGAGGGGGCCGTACTGATTAATTTTGCCGTTTTTGAACTTCGTAAAACTAGATTCCTATAGTATATACTGTCTGGTGTCTAGCTTCTTTAACTGAACGCGTTTTTGTTGAAATTCATCCAGATTTATCCAAATTGTTGTGTATAAGTAGTTCCTTCCTTTTATTTCTGAGTAATATGCATTGTATTAAAATACCATGATATGTCCATTCTTTCCAAACATTCTGCTATTTTGAATAAAGCTGCTATAAACATTTCTGTACATGTTGTTTTGTAGACATAAACCTATATTTCTCTTGAAAAAAATGCCATTTGTTGAAAAAGACTTTACTTTCCTCCAATGAATTGCATTAGTACATTTATTTTTTAAAAGTTAACCATATATGCGTATCTGTTTCCAGACTCCCTGCTTTCTTCCATCAATGAACTTGTTTGGCTGTACACCAACTGATTAATCTAGCTTATATCAATAAGTAATTACATTTTTTTAAATGCCATTTTTCTCCACATTGAGCATATATGAGTCTTTCAATCAGTGTATTTTTAAAATGTTGAAAAAGGCATAGTTTTCTTGACAGAAAATGTCTTTGTTGTTATGAAGGGGACTTACATCCAAGAGTAACACAGGGTGTTTATAAAGGGAGTTTTAAAAAATAGACATGAGCCAAAGAACTTTAAAGATTGGCTTAATTTTCTTGGAATTTCTAGTTGGCGTTATAATTTTAAGGAGAATACGGTACTATTATATCAGTCTCACATCTTCCTATTATATAATAATTATCAAAGGTCATTAAGTACAATAAAATTTTAAATTAATATCTAGGGGTCCAAATTTCTGAATGTCCCTCCTATACTTAAAGTATGCTTTTATCTCAGCTGTGTCAACAATTGAGACTTTCTGTTTTACTTTGTAGTTCCAGGTTTCTGTTCCTTTCGCTATGGATTGTCTTTCCTTGTGCACTGTTGTAATGTTATAACAACAGCACAGCGCGCATGCCTGAACCTCACAATGGTAGTCATGGTGAATAGCACAGATCCACATGGTTTGCCCAACACCTCCACAAAGAAGCTCCTGGATAATATAAAGGTATATCAATAATTTTCTCCACAGTCAAATGTTTAAAAGCCTGTCTTGCTAACTAATTTGTGTAGAGATGGAATTGTATTGATATGATAATATAATTGAAAAAGAAGCTCAAGTCTTCATCTACTTTGCCAGCAGTGACCTACATAAAATGCTCCATGATTAAAGTATGCCTCAATACTTCTGAAGGGCTCGTTGTGTAAATCCTTCTATGTGAGGGAGAATAAAGCCCTAGAGTTAGGGTTTCTTTACAATCTAGAAATTTGGACAAGAGAAAAAAAAAGGAAAGCATTTTAAACCAGAAGTGGAAGGTGAAGACACATTACATTTTTTAAGTTTTTGACATGCAGGATATTTAAATGTTTCATTAATTTTATTTCTGGAAGATAATCAGTTGTTATCTGCCAGAAGATGTAGATGCAGTAAAAAATAAAAACAAGATAGGTAATGTCAGTAAAAAGATGGAAACTATAAAAAGAGTTAAGAAAGAAAAACTAGAAATCAAGGAAACTATATCGAAGAATGCTTTTGAGGGGCTTATCAGTAGACTCCACACCACTGAGGACAGAATTAGTGAACATGAACATAGATCAATAGAAACTTCCAAAGTTGAAATGCAAAGAGAAAGAGAATGAAAAAAAAATTAGCAGGTCATTCCCAAATTGTAGACAGTATCAAATGGTGTAACATATACATGACCAGAATGCTAGAGAGAATAGGAAACAAGAAATACTTTTTAAAAAAAATGGCTGAGAAATTTCCATAATTAATGACAGACATCAAACCACAGATCCAAGAAGCTCAGAGAACACCAAACAAGATAAATAGCAAAAAGAAAAACAAAGAAAAGCCACCTAGGCATACCATATTTAAATTTCAGAAGACCAAGACAAAAAGAACATTTCAATAAAACCAGAGGAAGAAAATACCTACAAAGGAACAAGTATAAGAATTATAGCAGACTTCTCATCAGAAACCATGCAAACAAGGAGAGAAAAGTGAACTTTTTAATGTGTTGAAAGAAGGAAAACCCCTGCCAACCTAGAATTCTGTATTCAATAAAATTATTGACAAAATTGAAAGACTACAAAATTTCAAGTTGTAGCTGTAATTGAAAAAGCCTTTATTGTCTTTCAACTTTTGTCCTTCAATTTTCCCTCCAAATATATGAATTTACTGCCAGCAGGCTTATCACAAAAGAAATGTTAAAAGATGGTAGATTTTAATCCAACTATATTGATAATCACTTTAAATTTGAATGTTCTAAACACACCAGTTAAAAGACAGAAATTGTTAGAATTGATAACAAATAAAGATCCTCAAATATTCTATCTACAAGAAATCCTGTTAAAATATAAAGACTCAGATAGGTTAGAAGTAAAGGGATGAAGAAAGATGTAAACTATGCAACCATGAGAACACAAATAAAAAGAAAACTGAAGTAGCTATATTAATTTTAGACAAAGCAGAGTTTATAGCAATGAAGATAACCAGAGATAAAGAGGGCATTACCCAATGAAAAAAAGAGTGAATTCTTCAAAAACAAATGATTCTAAACATGACCCCTAACAACAAATGATCCCTAACAACAGAGCAGCAAAATATAGGAGGCAAAAACTGAGAACTGAAAGGAAGAATAGAAAAATACACACTTGGTAACTGTTTTCTATTTGTTAAATCTGTTCTTTGCTAATTTTTTTTTTTGTTCACATTTTGCCTTCTCTGGGTTTAACTGAGCATTTTATATGATTGAATTTTATCTTCCCTCTTGATATATCATTTATACTTGAAAAAAACTGTTTTAATAGCTTCCATAGGTTTTATAATATACATTTGTATTAATATAAATCTACCCCCAAATAACACTAGACTATTTCATGTATCATGAAGGCATCTTGTAACAGAATGTTTCCAATTCCTCTCTCCCATCTCCGTGACTACTGTTATTCATTTTATGTATCTATATGTTATAAACACTCAAAACATTCCTTCAACAAAAAGTTATCTTTTAGATCAATTCAAAATAAAATATTTTCCACTTTCATTTATTCTTTTCTAATGGTCTTACTTCTTAAATGTAAATCCACATTTTTTAGCTGTATCACTTTTCTTCTGCCTGAAGAATTTCTTTTAACATTTTTGTGTGTTGTGCTTTTGTTGTTGCATATAAGAAATCTTCACATAACTCAAGATCAAAAAAATTTTCTATGTTTTAGAAGTTTTATAATTTTTCATTTTACAGTTAAATCTGTGATTTATTTTGAATTACTTTTTGCATATGTTGCATTAAATATTTTTTTTTTTACATATGGATATACAATTTTTTTCCAGCCCAATTTGTTGAGAAATCTTTTCTTTCTCCATTGAATTACCTCTGAATGTTCATTGAAAATTAGTAGTTGGAGGTGTAACACTACTTACTGGAATTTTAAGACTTACACAGTTATAGTAATAAAGACAGCGTAGAATTAGTGTAAAGACAGAAAATCAATGAAATATAATAGAGAGACTGACACACAGATGAGCAACTGATTTTTTAAGATATGCAAAAGAACAAACATAAAACTGGACTTCATCAGAATTTAAAATACTGTTAAGATAATGAAAAAACAAGCCAGTGACAGGGGCATATGTTTGCAAATCATATCTTATAAAGAACTTCTATCAACACCCAATTAAAAAACACAACTCAATACAAAAAATGGGAAAAAGGTGTGAACAGCTATCTCACCAATGGGGATACACAGAGGAAAAATACTCACATGAAAAGATGCTCTATATCATTTGACATTGGAGACAAACATCAACTACAAAGATAAATTACTGCACACTGATTCAAATGGTTAAAATTGTAATGATTGCAAATACAAAATGTGTGCAGGAATGTGGAGGAACTAGAATTCTCCTACAGTCACGGTGAGAATGAAATGTGGTGCAACCACTTTGGAATACATTTTGTCATTTCATAAAAAAATTAAGCACACACCTACCATATGAGACAGCCATTCCACTGTTAGTTATTTACTGAAGAGAAATAAAAACATATGTCCAATCAGAGACTTATACATAAATGTTCTATAAACATTTTTGTCTAGCTTTATTTCGATAGCCAAAAAACTGGAAATAACCTAAATGTCCATTAGTAGGTGAATGAATGAACAAACTATGGCACATCCATAAAATATAGTACTACTTAGCAGTATAAATAGAATGAACTACTGACACAAAGAACAACATAGATAAAACTTAAGATAATTATGCCAAGTGAAATTAGCTAGACAATAAAAAAGAGTACATACGACAGGACTCCCTTAATATAAAACTTCTAGGTGGTGATAGCCTCACAAGTATATATATAGATACAGTTTATTATGTCAATTATCTATTTTATATAAAATCTATTTTATGTAAAGTCTATTTTATATAAAAGTGTTTTGAGTTGTATTCTTAAATATTTATGGTATTCCAGTGCTTTGGTTTAAATACTGAGAACCTCATATTCTAGAGAAATGGCTACTCATGGGAGTTGTATTTTAGAGCCTTCACTATGGCTTTAAAAGAGGAGGGAGCTCTTGAGCTATGGAGCTTGAAAGATTTCTCTAGCACATGCATCAGCCTACCACCCCATGAAACCTTTTGCCATCCCATGAAATCTCCTGTCACAATTCAGTTTACTGCTACATAAGGTACTACATTTAAAAATGAAGAAATAGAATACATAATTATTCTAAATAGAAAAACACACCAGAAAATTATTCCACAAAGCAGATGTAAATTGTAGTCTAACATTACAAAATAACCTAAAAATTAGTAAAACAATTATAGCTATGGAAGATACTGTACCATAGTGCAGTATCTACAAGAACTCAAAGTAGACATGGCCAGACCACAAGAGGCTATGCTTGAAGAGCAGATGAATGAAAAAAGGAAATTGACAGGAAAGGATTATGAAAAAGTCAGAAAGAACGTTTTAGAAAAAAAGATGAAATAACAAGAAAAACAAGGAAGAACAGACACACACAGATATTTCACCACAGTAAGAAACACTGATTATAGAAAAGAAGATGAAAAAGAAGGTAGATGAGGAATATTCGGTAGTTCAGTCTTCCCTCTTCCATCAAAGTCAAGGAGACTGTGTCATTTTTCTTTTTAAAGTGTACCAACCTGACAGAAATTCTACCATAACTTTAAAGTATATTTTCTTTTATTACTAATGGTATTACACATCTGTATATTTCTGTGACCTATGGTTATTGTTCATTTCCATTTTGTTCTCTTATAAATTATCTAGTGATACCCTTGATACATTTTCCTTACTTAGGTATTATACATCTCTTACTCATTTATATGACCCATACAAATGTGTATATATATTTATTTCTAAGATTTACATAGAGTCATTTATACGTTTATATGTGGAGTACTTTGTTCAATGGCAACTAGTTAATGCATTGAATAGAAAAATATAAACTGAGGATTTATCTTTCTGGTGTGAGTAGTTTCAGTCTGAGCTCAAGGGATTTAAACCAATTCTGGTGAACTTTTTTTATTTTCTACATTCTGCTGTGGAGAGTGATGGCTTTAAGCCATAAGAAAAACTATCCAAGATTTTAAGTGATCTGTTCACATGCACAGGGAGAGTTGAACAAATGCCTGCTGGCCCACCTGATAGGGGTAAGGGTGAGTATTGACTTCCTTGGTGCTTCCTGTGATTAAAAACAAGAAAAACAAAACAAAACCTGAGTGAGCACTCTGCTTCATCTTCTGTATAGCCTTCTTCCCCTCAGTGGAAAAGATCTGGAACTTCCCTGGCACCCAGGCTACTATACAGATGTGTCTTACTCGTTATTATTTGGTATTCTCAGAGAGTCACTCCTACCAGATTTCTCCATGGAAGTCCTTTTCCATCCAAGAGAAATATACACTCTAGAGGCCACAGCTATAGGGTGACAGGGACTTGAAAAGGAGAGGAAAGAAAGAGGAATGGAGGGATAAGATAATAGTGATGACAACAAACATATGGATTCCTACCTATTTTATTTGATATTGAACCAAAAATAACACCCACCACATTCACCGTTTATTCAGGAAACTCTTTGTTGCTTAATATGTTCCTCTTAATTATGCAACTAACAGAGAAAGTTTAGAAAATGGCCACTATCTTAGACACTTCCAAATAAACTTTATCTTGTCCTCCCCTACTACCATTAAGATTTCTTCCTGTTCAGTGGGTCCAAAAACATGTGCAACCTCCTTCTTCATAGTCTCAACAATAAATTGAATATTAAGATTTTCTTTTAGCATTCTTTAATAATGTAAAAAGAAACTATAGAAGGCCCTCTAACCTAGGAATGGACCAACAAATGCATTCTGGAAAAAATATGCCACATCAGAACCAAGTGAAAGAAGAGAAATGGCCTTTTTGTTTTTACTGTTCCATGCAGTTGTTTTTACAGCTCAGACAGAACTCTTCATGGTTTTATCTTCTCTCTATCATGACTTTTCTCTCTGGGAGCAATATGTATGTGGGGAAGAGTGGTTTTGTGAATGAGCTTAAATTAATGGAGGAGTTAGAGAAAGTGAACAGGCTAGAGGAAATTCACAACTGCAGTATACTATGAAGTACAGGAAATTAACTATCTAAATGTATGTATGCTGTGCAGGAAGAGTTTACATGCAGTTTAGCAACATTCAAGAAACAAGCATTAAATGTCTATGCTGTGAGAGGTACTGGAGGGAGGTACAGATGGTGTCCTTGGCTGTGCGGGCTTTACTCCAATGATAAAATGTAAATATGTACAGAAAATGGTGTGATTAAAGAATAAAGAAGGTCATGTGATAAAGAATACTAATAAGAAGGGAGCTACTTTATATGAGGTGAGCCAGAAGAACAGTTTCCCTGAATCCCTAAATGTCACAGTAAATTTTTGATATGCAGAGTGATTCGATGTGTCCCCCCTTGTCTTTTAGAACCCTGTGTATAACTGGAGCCCAGATATCCAGGGAATCATCTTGAGTTCCACCTTCTATGGTTTCGTCATCATCCAAGTTCCTGTTGGATACTTCTCTGGAATATACTCTACAAAGAAAATGATTGGCTTTGCATTATGCCTCAGCTCTGTGTTAAGCCTACTCATCCCACCAGCAGCTGGAATTGGTGTAGCTTGGGTCATTGTATGTCGAGCAGTTCAGGGAGCAGCCCAGGTATTAAAATAATGCTAAAACCAAACAGAGTTTTAATTCACAGGAAGTATTAGAGATTAAATGTCAAAACTTTCTCATTTCAGGGGATAGTTGGAACAGCCCAGTTTGAAATATATGTCAAATGGGCTCCTCCCCTGGAACGAGGCCGACTTACTTCTATGAGTACATCAGGTAAAGAGTTAGAGACTAGAACGTTTGAATCCTATTTTCATCTCATTGTATTATGT
This sequence comes from Chlorocebus sabaeus, assembly GCF_047675955.1. NCBI lineage: Eukaryota > Metazoa > Chordata > Mammalia > Primates > Cercopithecidae > Chlorocebus > Chlorocebus sabaeus. The sequence continues at coordinate 25,758,448 of NC_132920.1, read as the reverse complement.
TCTTCCCTAGCGCCATAAGAAACATGTGTTTTGAATCGTCAAGGGCTTTGGAAATCATCTATTTCAGCATTCTTGCTGTGAAGATGAGAGAATTGTATAGAATGGAGAAGAGGCATCCTTATCTCAACAGAGAAAAAGAGAGAAAAGAAAATATTTTTATTATTTTCTTCTGATATTTGTGTTATGATACACAAATTTGTTTCACAGGAAATTGTTCATTGCTACAGCGAGACTACATTATCTGTACTTTCAGATGCCTGCATTAATTAGGGATGTTCTTTGTACCTACTGATTAGGGTTTTTGCTGGGACCCTTTATTGTCCTACTTGTGACTGGAGTTATCTGTGAATCTCTGGGCTGGCCCATGGTCTTCTATATTTTTGGTGAGTCACCTTCTGTAAAATCCTAGTTATTATTCAGAATCTAAGAAAAATTTAAACATTAAAACCCAATATAATGTAATAATTCATATAAAGTTAAAATTAAAAATCATGAACTCCACTGAGTGAAAGAGAGAAGTCAATATTCATTAAGTTCCTACCACAAGCAAGGTATTATGATGCTTAAAACTATACTTGTATTTTCATACATAACTTTTGTAATTCTATAATGTAGGTGCTATAGATGCAATATGCTTTTATATGAAACTCTCCAGGAAAAGGATGATCAGAATAAATAAGTTTACAGATTTCAGAAATATATTACTTTTTATACTTAACATTCAAAGCATGATGTGGAGCACTACCCCATAATCAAACACATTAATTTCTACAGTAAAAAATGAAATCTGTGCAAACTAGAATATACACAAAAACTATAAAGAAATAAGGTTTACAAATAAGTGATAAAATCACTTTTGGCTCTCTGATCTTGATTTCAGGTTTGTGAATAAGAAAATGTGGATAGGTTCTATTATGCCCATTTGATATGTGAGGAAATTTCAAAAGGCTTAGGTAACTTGATCAAAGTCATATAATTAAGGCAAAATTAGAAGAATTTATTTACAAAATGATCACTTAGAAAGGTAAGTATGAGATGTGGTGGAATCCCAGGAATAGTCCAGTTACCTGGGGCTAGTGATACAGGAGCTCGTAACATCTAGCATCCCCAGGTCCAAAGGCATCAAGCAAGGAAGTAGTTATCAGAATCCAATAGGAGAGCTCTATAGAGCAGGATGCCTCCTGATTTTTCATAAAAGGACACATAGATTGAGGCAATCAGAGGACAGAGGTAATCAGGGTTTGAAAAAGCACCTTGATCTCACTCAATTCTCTCCCTCTCATCTCTGCCTGGAATTTCTGTTGGCCGAATCCAGGTAGAAGCAGAGGACATGGGGGCCTACTGATGTTCATTCAAATCAGCCATCTGTAGCCAAAGCAAGGTGAAGAAGGATGAGGAGTACATCTAGGGAGACAAACAGAAGATATCCAATACATACAGTGAGCAGATGGCAGAGGCCTAATCTGAAAACACAGCTTCCATCCTCAAAATTCCATTGCTGTTAATGACTGTGTTAGTCTTCAGTAGTAGACAATGGTCAGTATAGTGATGGAACATCAGCCCCTTATCAGGAAAGGGACTGAAAAAACTGAGAATGTCTAGCCTGAGGAAGAGAAAACTTGAGAAAACATACCTTGCAGGACTTTCATATAAATAAAATGCAGATCTGTTTTGAATTGCAAAACTAACCCAAATATGCAGAAATTACGGGGAAGCAGGGGAGCAGGGGAGAGGTTTCAGCTCCATATAAGGAAAACTTTGGAATAACTAATGCTACCCAACATTGCTGATCAAGGGTTGAATGACATCTAATATTTATGTTGTATTTCTGGGATAAGATCCTGTACAGCAATGTATGCCACTTACAGTTATCATGGGTGGCTTCATGAAACTCAAACGAAGCTGTTACACAACTACACATTGTACTATGATAATAGCTTTACTGTGAAGTCCCCCACATGTTTCTACCTTATCACTAAGAATTGAGGAAAAGAGATTAGATGACAGCTGTTTAGGAATTTAGGTGTCTGCCTCCCACAACCCTTTTACTGGGAATTACATGATGTCCACATATGTCAAACGACCTGTTCATTAGTGGCAGAGGGAAAACTAAAACCAAGATTGTTTTAAAATTCCATTTGAATATTCTTGCCAATAAAGTTGAACAAATCTGAATAGATACTGTTTTAAAGAATAAGACAATAACTGTATTTAAGCAGCTGATAATTGCTGGAGATTACCAAATGGAGTAAATTGAGTCACAGACTTACATTTGCACTTAAAATGGCCTGGCCAGTTGGGTGCAGTCGATCATGCCTGTAATCCCAGCACTTTGGGATGCTGAGGTGGGTGGATCACCTACAGTCAGGAGTTTGAGACCAGTCTGGCCAACATGGTGAAACCCCATCTCTACTAAAAATACAAAAAATTAGCTGGGTGTGGTGGCGGCCGCCTGTAATCTCATCTACGCGCTATGCTGAGGCAGGAGAATCACTTGAATCCAGGAGGCGGAGGTTGCAGTGAGCCGAGATCATGCCATTGCACTCCAGCCTGGGCAACAAGAGTGAAACTGTTTAAAAAAAAAAAAAAAAAAATTGCCTGTTTATCCTGCTATATTTGTCTCCTAAAGACTATTTCAAACTTCTTAACTCCTCTCAAATCTCTTAAATGATTCCCTTTCCCTGTCTTCTATGTCAAGTAACCTCCTTTTGACCATTGAAATCATTGCATAATCTGTCTGTACCCATTGCCTACATTTCCTAGCATCTCACACTCTTCTTAACTCACATCTGACTAGTGTCTGTGCCATCAGACACAGCTGTTGCCAGGATCACTTATGGCTTCTGTCGCAGCTGCCCTGAGGCCAGGCCAGAGGGCCCTTGCTCTGGATTCTACACTGTGGAGAGCCCATTCTAGCCCCTCTCTAGCTAGGCTCTCTTCATAGGGCAGGTGCCAAGACAGTAGGGTCTGTAGAGCTCATGACTCTGCTTCTAATCATTATACCTGGAATGTGTTTCTTAAATAGAACTAAGGCTATTGGTTATATTGGAAAAGACCAGCAGAGTTCTTCCCAATATCCATTGAATTGGGGAGTGACCAAGGGAGGTAGGAGGCACTATTTGCACAAGATATGAATGGTACACCACTGGGGAAGGCAAGGGTTTCCACATATATCTATTCAAAGTACCTAGTAAGGTGGGAATGGATCTGGGTAGGAATGGGTCAAGCTTCAGACTAGTCGCCAGAGATATGTGATATTTAGATATGAATTCTAAATTTAAACATGACTCTTCAGGTCATTTTTTTTTCCCTTTGGCTTCTTTCAAAATTGTCTTTGATTTATTGAAGTTGAATATTATATTGTAACTGAAAATCAAGTTAGTTGCTTACCACATGTACAGTCCAATTAACAAGAGTGGGGTCTGGTACAAGAAAAGTGGATTTATTCCAGAGCTAACTTGGGGAAGGGACACAAAATTTCTTGCTTTTAAATGTGCCGTTTCACCTTTGGAGCTGAAGCGGAAAAAAAAAAAAAAAAAAAAAAAAAAAAAAAAGTGAGCATTTTCATAAGGTAGGAGAGGAAATGAGCAAGGGCAGGGGTCCCCGTGCTACCAGGCAGTTATCTACTGCGCAGTTGAGGTGGCACTTTCATGGACAGAAGTAGGTTGAAAAAGTGGCCAAAAAGGGCATGTTTTCCATATGCTTTCCTGGTGGAAGAAAGTTCCAAGGCCACTCCTGGAGAGTGGAAGTTCTGAGCCCACACCCTAGAGATGAAAGTTCCCTGGCAATTTGGTCTACAGATTGACTGTCAGCTCTGAAGGAGAGCTATGTCTTGAAGCATGTAGTTAGAAGAATTTCTCCTATAGCGAATGTCTGGTGAAGGGAGGAGGTGAAACGTTGTATTTGCATTTCTGAAGGGCTAAGTTGGAAATGAGAAGCAAGAGGAAAAGGGGAAAGGGGAAAAGAAGAGAAAATTTTTTTAAAAATAGTAATTCATTCCCTTTTTCTTAAAAAACTGGGGGCCTTTGGTTACATGTCAGGTTGTAACTTTTTTTAAAATTTATTTATTCTTCTTGGCGTTCTCTGGGCTTCTTATATCTGTGGTTTGAAGTTTATTATTAATTTTAAGAAATTCTCAGTAATTATTGCTTTAAATATTTTTTCTAATTTTTTCTTTCCCCTCCCTTCCTTCTTCCCTCCCTCCCTCCTTCCCCTCCTTCCTTCCTCCCTCCCTCCCTCCCTTCCTTGCTTTTTCTTTCTTTCTTCCTTTCTTTCTCTTCCTTCCTTTTTTTCTCTTTCTCTCTTTCTCTATTTCTTTCTTTCTTCCGGTATGTTTCTTTACATGTATATTACACCTTGTGGTATTTTTTTGTTACATATATATTACAGCTTTTATAATTGTCCTACAATTCTTAGATATTCCATTCTCTTTTTTTTTTTTTTTGGTGAGATGGAGTCTTGCTTTTGTCACCCAGCCTGGAGTGCAATGGCACTATCTCAGCTCAGCGCAACCTCAACCTTCTGGATTTAAGTGATTCTCCTGCCTCAACCCCCTGAGTAGCTGGGATTACAGGGGCACATCACTACGCCCAGCTAATTCTTTTGTATATTTAGAAGCAACAGGGTTTCACCATGTTGACCAGGCTGGTCATGAACTCCTGACCTCAGGTGATCTGCCCGCCTAGGCCTTCCAAAGTGTTGGGATTTCAGGCGTGAGCCACCACGCCCAGACCATTCTGTCTTTTTAGTTCTTTTTTCTGTCTTTGCAATTCAGTTTTAGAAATTTCTGTAGCCATTTTATCAAGCTCACTGACTTTTTCTTGGTCATGTCTAGTCTACTGATGGATCAAAGGCATTCTTTATTTCTATTATAGTATTTTTATTTCCAGCACCCCAGCCTCCCCATCTAGGGGTGTAGTTTCTCCCTGAACAATATAATTCATGCTTACAGGTAAACTACCACTCACTAACATTTATGTCCCACAAATAATTTGATCTTTCCAAGTCTCAGTTTGCTCATTTTGAAAAAGAGATAATAAACAGTATTATATGAATTTTCGGGGAGTTGATTGAATAAAATAATTTTTTTTCTTTTTTATCCACTACAAAGTCGACTCCATAAAGGCAGGGATTTTTGTCTGTTTTATTCATTGCTGTATCCCAGTACTTAAAATAGGTGCATGGTAAATAATTGGCACTTAATATTTGTTAAATGAATGCAAGTCTTCTGGAAGACTGACTGGTGAGCACTATATACTTCCTGTCCCAACAGAGAATTCCTCACAGTCAAGTTATTCATATAAAAACTCATATAAATAACTTGTCAAACTCTTATAGAACTCCAACAATCCCTGAAGTCTGGGCTATATCTCAGGAACATGGCTGAGGCTAAGCTGTCAAAACTGGGTCATAATAGCAAAGACATGGAGTCTACCTAAATGCCCATTAATGATAGACTGGATAAACAAAATGTGGTACATATATACCATTGAATACTATGCAGTCATAAAAAAGAATGAGATCATGTCCTTTGCAGGGAAATGGATGGAGCTGGGGGGCCATTCTCCTTAGCAAACTAACACAGTAATAGAAAACTAAATACTGCATGTTCTCATTTATAAGTGGGAGCTAAATGATGAGAACACGTGAACACATAGAGGGGAACAACACACACTGAGGGGAACAACCTCTACCACTGGGTAGAGGGTGGGAAGAGGGAGAGGATCAGGAAAAATAACTAATGGATACTAGGCTTAATGTCTGGATGATGAAATAATCTGTACAATAAACCTCTATGACACAAGTTTACCTATATAACTAACCTGCACATGTATCCCTGAACTTAAACATTATAAACACAAAAACAAAACAACTGGGCAATTGTCAAGCCCTGAGCAGGCTCAGCTGTGCCATATTCTTATGATGGAACACATGAGGAATTTGAACAGATGAGGGCCTGAGGGCAGGCAGGCCCAGATGTCATGAGTGGAGGGAGCAGAGGATAGGAGATCAGGAAAGGGCATAGGCCTTACCCTATTTCTAGCAGGGAGAGGTCCCTGTGGATAAAAGGAGGACTATGAAAAACATAAGACTTGTTGCAAAGTTTCAAAAAAGAAACAGGAGGTCCAGATTCTCAGACTAATACATTGAAAAATGTGAATTTGGGAAAGAGATCCACTACAAACAGAAACTTCCAATTCTAACTTATCCTGCTTTGATAGGTGCTTGTGGCTGTGCTCTATGTCTTCTCTGGTTCATTCTGTTTTATGATGACCCCAAGGACCACCCATGTATAAGCATCAGTGAAAAGGAATACATCACATCCTCCCTGGTCCAGCAGGTAGAGCACAGTTCTCCATATTGGCATCTCTAAGATTCTACTCCAAACTAAACATGTTCCAGTTTGTTCTAATGTGCTAATTATTAATGAATTTCTTTCCAGGTCAGTTCAAGTAGACAATCTCTGCCTATCAAGGCTATGCTTAAATCGCTTCCAGTCTGGGCTATTTCCATTGGTACTTTTACTTTTTTCTGGTCACATATCATCATGACACTATACACGCCACTGTTTATCAACTCCACGCTTCATGTTAATATAAAAGAGGTAAGTATACTATTTGTTCTGTTTTTAACTTCATGAAAGACTCTGCACATTTTTCTGTCTCTAATGACCTAGTCTCAGCTCCTCACACTGTCTGGCTACTCCTCACACTGTCTGGCTACTGCTCCTCACCTGGAAATTAACTGTTTCTGCTCTTTATATGAACATTGCCCAAAACAGAAGGCGCTGATGAAGGCACAAGTGTCTGGCACTCCAGCAGCAGCATACATGCATCTGTGTTTCCACACATTTCCCATCTCCCATTTACTGTGTGACTCCCTTTGTATATTACTGAAGGCTCAACACCACCATTCCCTACAGAGACTGGGGGCCTCCTATGAAAGTCACTTAGCCAGACCCTGTCACTCTGCCAAGCTTTTACCAATCCTCTCCAAGGTAAAGCAATGAGTCTGGGCTATGAAGCCAAGACTCAAGTCTTGCTTTGGAAGGACTGGCATACCCATTGCTCATCTGGCTTGGAGAATCACTGATACGGGCAAGCTCCTATTATTCGAAACCATAATAACCAGACAAGACAAGACTCCTTTAGAAATGGAGTCTGTCTGGGCTTACGACTTGCCGCGTTCTGTAATGAACTTCCAGTAAACCAACCTAGGGCCCAGCATAACAGTAAGGTCTTATAAACTCTCTCTGACTCAATTTTATACTTCATGAAACCCTGAAGTTGTTGCGAGGATTAGTAGCAGCTGGTCCAGTGTAAGCACCATACGCATGTCCGTAATTGTCATCTTTATCCTCTCTTATCATTTTCCCCAGGGCCAGTATTTCCCATTCCCAATGTAGTCTTCCTTCTCCATTATCCAGTGCTTTTATGTTTCATGATACTGAAATTGGAAGATTTGACAGGTTATGATAAATATTACTGACCTCAAAGCCATTTTTCTCTTTCTTTTGGGTAATGTGATCCCAGCAGTAATTCTGGTATTAGATATTGATGGTTTCCTATATGAAAGTACTCATTTTAGATAATACATTTTAGCATAGGGATTACTCTGTGTGTCAGTACTGCTTTACCCATCAAACTCACTCCAAGAATAATGTTTCCTCTTCAGAATGGGTTTCTGTCTTCCCTTCCCTATTTGTTTGCTTGGATCTGTGGTAACCTAGTAGGTCAGTTATCAGACTTCTTCCTGACCAGGAATATTCTCAGCGTAATTGCTGTCCGGAAACTCTTCACAGCAGCAGGTAAGCAACAGCCAGAACATTTAAGCACTTGGGAGATACTTCTCCCCTGTCTTTAGGATGCACCTAACTATGTTGTCTGAATCACTCCCCAGGATTTCTCCTTCCTGCAATCTTTGGCGTATGCCTGCCTTACCTGAGTTCCAGCTTCTACGGCATTGTCATTTTCCTAATACTTGTTAGTGCAACAGGCAGCTTTTGCTTGGGTGGAGTACTTATAAATGGCTTGGATATCGCTCCCAGGTAGGATTTGTTTATACACTTTTTTTAAACCTTTAACAAATAAATGTTGTATATATTTATTGTGTATAACATGATGATTTAAAATATGGATACTTTGTGGAATGGCTAAAATCGAGCAAAGTAACATATGCATTACCTCACACACTTAGCATTTTTTTGTGTGTGTGGAAACACAAAATTTACTCTTAGGAATTTTCAAGAATATAATCTGTTGTTTTATACTATAGTCACTGTGTTATGCAACAGATCTCTTAAGCTTATTCCTCATATATAAATAAAATTTGGTATCTTTTGGCTAACATCTCACTCCCAGTGCCTACTAATCACTATTCTACTCTACTTCTGAGTCCAATTTTGTAAGATTCCACATGTAACTAAGATCATGCAGTGTTTGCCTTTCTGTGTCTGACTTATTTCACTTAAATTAATGTCCTCCAAGTTCATTCAAGATGTCACAAATGACTTGATATCCTTCATTTTTAGGCTGAATAGTATCCCATTGTGTATATTATCACGTTTGTTATCCCGTTCATCTGCTGGTGGACACTTAGGTTAATCCTATATCTTGGCTATTGTGAATAATGCTGCAATGAACATAGTAGTGCAGTTATCTCTTTAGACATTCTCACTTCATTTCCTTTGGATAGACATTCAGGAGTGAAATTGCTGGATCATATAGTGGTTCTACTTTTAATTTTTTGAGGAACATCCATACTGTTTTCCGTAACTGCTGTACTAATTTATATACCCACCAATGGTATGCAAATTTCCCCTTTTTTCCACATCCCCACCAACACTTATCTTTTGTATTTTTGATAACAGACACTCGAATGGGTGTAGAGGGATATCTCATTGTGGTTTTAATTTGAATTTCCCTGATGATTAATGGTGTTGGGTATTTTTTTCATACACCTGTTGACAGTATATCTTTGTTTTTTGAGAAATGACTATTCAGGTCCTTTGCCCATTTTTTAATTGGGTTGTTTTCTTGTTACAGAGTTTGAGTTCCTAGTATTCTTTGGATATTAACCACTTATTATACGTATAGTCTGCAAATATTTTCTCCTATTCTTCAGGTTGTCTCTTCACTCTGTTGATTGTTTCTTTTCCTGTGTAGAAGCTGTTTAGTTTGATATAATCCCATTTGTCTGTCTTTGCTTTCAGTGCTTGTGCTTTTGTGATCCTAACCAAAAAACCATTGCCCAGGTCAAAGTCATAGAGCTTGTCCCCTGTGTTTTCTTCTAATAGTTTTACAGTTTCAGGTCTCATGTTTAAGTCTTTAATCCATTTTGAGTTGATTTTTATATATGGTATGAGATGAGTCTAATTCCTTTCTTCTGCATGTGGATACCCGGTTGTTCCAACAGTATTTATTGAAGAGATCATCCTTCTTCCATGGTGTGTTCTTGGCACCTCTGTCAAAATTCAATTCATCCTCAATGTTGGATTTATTTCTGGACTCTGTATTCTGCTCCATTGGTCTATGTATCTATTTTCATTCTAGTATCATGTCATTTTGATTATTAAAACTTTGAAGTATATTTTCAAGTCAGATAGTGTGATGCCTCCAGTTTTGTTATTTTGGCTTAAGATTACTTTGGTTATTTAGGACCTTTTGTACTTCCATAGAAATTGTAAGATTGTTTTTCTATTTCTGCAAAAAATGTCATTGGAATTTTGATAAGGATTGCATTGAATCTTTAGATTGCTTTGAATTGCACAGACATTTTAACAACATTAATTCTTCCTATCCATAAGCACAGGATATCTTTACATTTGTTTGTGTCTTCTTCAATATCTTCCACTAATGTTTTAGTTTTCATTGTGGTCTTTCACCTATTCAGTTAAACTTATTTTAAGAATTTTTTTCTTGTAACTATTATATATGGGATTGTTTCATTGATTTTGTGTCTGTGTGTGTGGATAGTTCATTGTAACTAGGGAGAGTTTTTAAAAATCTTTTTCTTTGTTAAATCCAAGCTCTCAAAAGCATTTTTAAAAGTTGCTAGCTTTTGTATAAATTTAAGGTGTGCAAATACAATTTTGTTAAGTGGGTATATTATGTAGTGGTGAAGTCTGCGTTTTTAGGGTAACCATTACCTGAATAATGTACATCGTACATATTAAGTAATTTTTTAACCCTCACCCTCCTCCCACTCTTCCAAGTCTCTAATGTCTGTTATTCTACACTCTGTCAATGTGTATAAGTTATTTAGTTCTTACTTTATAACTGAGAACTTGCAGTGTTTGGTTTTCTGTTTCTGAGTTGTTTACTTAAGACAAGGGCCTCTATTTCCATCGATGTTGCTGAAAAAGACATTATTTCATTCTTTTTTATGGCAGAGTAGTATTCCATTGTGCATATGTGCCACATTTTCCTCATCCAATCATCTGTTGATGGACACTTAGGTTGATATCTTTGCTATTGTGAATAGTATTGCAATAAACACATGAGTGCAGATATCTTTTTGATACAATAATATCTTTTCCTTTGAGTAGACACCCAGTAGCAGAATTGCAGGATCTAATGGTAGTTCTATTTGCAGTTCCTTGAGAAATCTCCATACTGTTTTCCATAGAGGTTGTACTAATTTACATTTCCACTAACAGTGTATAAGCATTGCTTTTTCTGTGCATCCTCATCAACATCTGTTGTTTTTTGGCTTGAATAATAATAATTCTGACTGGCATAAGATGCTATCTCATCATGGTTTTAGTTTGCACTACTCTGAGGATTAGTTTTTTTATATGCTTATTGTCCATTTGTATGTCTTCTTTTGAATATGGCTACTTATGTCCTTTTTCCACTTTTTTAACGTGGTTATTTATATTTTGTTGTTGTTAAGTTGGAGTTCCTTGTTAATTCTGAATTTTTTAAAAAAATATTCTTTTTATTTCAATGGCTTTTGGGATACAAGTGGTTTTTGGTTACATGGATGAATTGACAGTGGTGATGTCTAAGATTTTAGTGTATCCATCATAGGAATAGTGTACATTGTACCCAATATGTGGTTTTTTATCCCTTGCCCCTCCTCCCATTTTCCCCACTCTGAGTCTCCACAGTTCATTATACCACTCTGTATGCCTTTGTATACCCATAGCTTAGCTCTCACTTATAAGTGAAAACATATGGCATTTAGTGGCAAACATATGAAAAAATGCTCCACATCACTAATTATCAGGGAAATGCATATCATAACCACAATGTGATACCACCTTACTCCTGCAAGAATGGCCATAATTAAAAAACAAAATAATAATAGATGTTAGCGTGGGTGTGGTGAAAAGGGAACACCTTTACACTGTTGGTGGGAAAGTAAACTAGTACAACCACTATGGAAGACAGTGTGGAGATTCCTTAAAAAACTAGAAGTAGAAATACCATTTGATCCAGCAATCCCACTACTGGGTATCTATCCAAAGGAAAATAAGTCATTATATGAAAAAGACACTTGCACATGCATGTTTATAGCAGTACAATTTGCAACTGCAGAAATATGGAACCAGCCTAAATCCCCATCAAACAATAAGTAGATAATGAAAATGTGGTTATATATATATTATGGAATACTACTCAGCCATAAAAACAAACAAAATAATGCCATTCACAATAACCTGGATTCATTTGCTGCAGTTTCACTGCTTTTATAGCTCATTTCATGCTGGAATTGGTTTGAGCTTCCAGGATTGGCCAATCATAGTTGCTTGTAAACTAGGCTTCTGGTTTCCTTGCCTGAGTACTGGAAACAATTTTGGAGGTCAGTAGCTCTGGGCTTATGAGAGTAAACCAGGTGAACAAAGCCCTTCAATTTTTTATTAACCCCAAACCAGTTCCCATTACCAAAATATATCGCCTTCTGAATTTCTCAATGGAACTTACATATTTTCTAATTCTACTGGGTTTCATTCTAAATATAATCCCATTTTATTAATATCATCATATCCTTTACTGCTAATGCCAACCTTTCTGACTCTGTGGTGACACTGGAAAGTTGCCTATATTCATATACTTTTTCTAACATCTTAATGGAATTTGAGAAGTAGGAATTTGCAAAATGAGCAGTCATCTCTCTTAAATTTCATTTGATTAGGTTGGCATTTCCTGCAGTATTTGTTCTACTTTACATTTATGTATTATTCTTTTATGTATAGATATTTTGGATTTATTAAAGCATGTTCAACTTTAAGTGGAATGCTAGGAGGACTAATTGCTTCCACTTTAACTGGATTGATCCTTAGGCAGGTAAGAAACATACAGACATGTAGTTACTTTTCTAATATTAATTGTATAGAGAAACATCATGCACAGGAGAGATTGCAGAGAAGATGCCAGAAGGAGATGACTTATGAGTTTTTGCATCATATGAAAATAAACTTGGTCAAATCAGGCATCTCTCCAAATCTACAAATAATACAATTTCTACCTCATTATTTGTCAATTAGATACGTAGAGAACTCTTTAGTAATTGGCCATTGGTACAGAAGTGGACTTCTGTTATTTTTAATAATGAATGTGTGGATTGATCAGCACAGGTATTTGACTGGCTGAGTGGTAATATAAGTAACAAGATACAGTTTTCTCAAAGAAAGAATGAAAAGTCACAAGTAAATACAGTTAAAGATTGACCAAAGTTTGACTATGAAGGCAGACTTCTGTTTTTGCAAGTGTCATGGACAAAGTTAGCTGAAATTTTCCTGTTAAGGACACTTAAAATGCCCTATCAAATTGTAACAGTTGTTTTAAATGCATGCCTCATCTGCAAAAAAAGTAAAGCAAAAGAACACTTCAGAGATTAAAAATGAAAGAATAGTTTGATTCCAGAGAGGTAAATGACCACTGAAGCCACTGGCTGCCTTGGGTCTTTGCCTATCCTGGGTAATCTATGTCTTCAGTTATAATGAACAAGCGAAAGATAAGAGATAATGTCCTAAAGCCACTCAAATAAGAAGAGTCAGAATGGAAATGCTGGCATAAATCTGTACTCACAAAGGACTACACCTTCCTACCACTAGCACCATGTGGATCACATATAAACTTTATTTGGAGGAACGCTTTCAACAAAAGGAATAGTAGTGTGTAGATAATTCCTCCAAATGCTCCTTATCCCAAAGTTGAGACAGGGAGAGATGGTCTGCATCCACCATGGCCACATTTCCCATAAAGAGGAATCTTCCACCACCATAATGTCTCTATTTATGGTATTAGAAAAGAAGAAAACATCACTAGAACCATAGAAGCTCCCTGGTCAGAGAAGTGGCCTCATTAGAAATGGGGAGCACCGGGTGGCCATGGTCTGTTTCCTCCCTCTGAGCATAGTGCCTTTACTCTTCCATTGAGTTCACTCAGGTGTGCAGAGCTGACTTCCAAAAGTTGTTAGTGGAGCTAATTTCTCTGCAAACATCCAAGATGTGGAAGGAAATGTGACTCTAGAACTGTTCAAAGTTGTCTCTGCCTAGTAAGTTAATTTAGACAGTTCTCATCTGCCCCTGCCTCAGCTTTAAAAGGAGAGAAAAACTGAATACTCTTCTAAGCATTTGAAATTTGAGTGAATCAAATTTGGTGACCAGAAGGCAAGCCTGGGAAGTCAATTATTGCAGCTGCAATAACTTTTCTGGTTCTCTTCTTGGGCATTTCCCCACTTCTTTGAAGTTAGATGTATTCCTGTAAGTTATTTTGGCCAATTAAATATGAGAGGAAGTGATACATGTGAATTCTGAGAAGAAGCATTAGAAACCAAGAGGCCATTCTTTCCCTTTGATGCAACAACTAGTATTATTCAGAAGGATGACTGCAAGGCTACTAACCAGGATCCAGAAATCCAGGTTATATGGAGCATAACTCCTAGCCAACCCATTATGTACCTTTTGTGTAAACAAAAAGCCAAATTTCTGTCATTGAAAGCCACTAAGACTTGAGGGTATTGGTTACTATACTATAACCTACTCTATTCTTGACCTGTCAGGATCTATCCAGAATGAATCCCAGGAAGAAAAAATGGTAAAAATATAGAATATATGGCATGAGATGGGGTAATCCACTCAGAAAACCCAACATATGACTAACTGGAGTCTCAGAAGATGAAGAGAGAAAATAGGGCAGAGGCTATGTATGAAGAGAAAATGATTGTTTTCTAGTTTTCCAGAAATACAGAAATTCATACCTTTAAGAAGCCTAGTAATCACAAGTAGGATGAAAAAGAAACCAGAAATTGCAGAAAAGCAAAGACAAAAAGAATGTCATATAAGCAATCAGAGGAATCAGAAAGATTGCCTCCAAATGAGCAATAGATAGACTGGTCTCTGACTTCTCAAACTCAAGAAAGGAAGACAGAACACAATAAAATTACATCTTCAGTCTGCTTAGTGAAAATGACTACCAACTTAAATTTGTAAACAGTGAAAATGTTTGCCAAAAGAAAGACAACATGTTTCAAGCCAACAAAAACAGGGAATTCAATTCACTAATGGACGTTTAAAAGTGTTTTTAGGTTTAAAGAAAGAAAATTAGAGATGCAGGAAAAAAATGAAGATCAGCAAAAGTGGTAAATTAGCGGACAAATCCACTTATTCACCTATTTGTTTTATTGGGTAAACAAAAGTAATGCCCTGTGGAGTTTAAAAAACACTATATACAAAGTATAAAATAAACAATAATAAGAGTAAATAAGTCAAGAGAAGATAAATGGAGCAAAGTATTTGAAAGACTTCATGCTGCCTTGCCAGAGGATAAAAGTACTAAGAGTTTGATACATGAAGAAAACATGTTGTAATTTCTAATCTAATAATTAAAAAAACAGAAAAAGTACATCAATTTCAAAGTAATAAAGACAAAAATGAAATAATAAAAATACCTTATCTAAAAGAAGGCAAAAAAAGGAGAGAAAAAGCAACATAGAACAAGAGGTGCAAATACAAAACAATCGACATAATTTGGTAAACTAGACGTGCCAGCAACTACTTTAAATAAGCTAAAAGCTCTAACTAAAAGCAAAAGGCGGCCATATTGGATTAAGAAATGAAGCTTAACTCTGTGCTGCTTTCATACAAATATATAATAAAATAAAAAGCAACAGAAAAGTTGAAATTAACAGAGAAAACATTCTACGCAATTTTTAGTTAAAAAGCTGCTGAGGCTATGTTGATCTCAGAGGACATCTTAAGGCAAAAAGTATTACTAGAAATGACGACAATCACTTCATAAAGATATATGATTCAATTCACTGAGAAATATGTATACACCTATTACTATGTGTATGTATATATACATACATATATATGTATATTTGCTGTGGGAATTTTATGTGTATAAATATGTATACACACAAACACACACATATATATACACACACATATATACACATACACACACACACAACATGGAACGTTTCTCTCTCAGATTGGAGTATGAAAAAAATGCCTGCTGTCACTATTTATTAATACTAAACTTTTTACTATGTCCTAATGAATGAAATAAGACACAGAAATATGAAAAAAAGAGGAAATATCATTAACATTTTTATAGGTAGCATTAAAAAAAAAATCAGAAGACTAACACTACTTATAAGTTATTAGAATTAATAAGTAGGTTTTGGAATTTGTAGAGTAAATCTATAAATATACATTGTTTTCTACATACCTGAATAAAGAGTGTGAAAATAAAAATTTTAAAAAGAATACTATTTTCAACACCATAATAAAAATCGTATATCTAAGAATAAATTTAATGAATTACTCATATGATCTCCACAAAGAAAACCATAAGAGAGAGACTTGAAAGAAATTTTTTAAAAACTAAGCAAATGGAGGGAGATGCCATTTTTATATACTAAAAGACTCAAAATTATAAAATATCTTCTCATTCCCCTGAATGAGCTGTAGATTCAATGAAATCCCAATCAAAATCCTAAGTTACTTTGTGGAAACTGAAAAGACTTTTAGATAATTGACATGTGTTCACAAAGGGCCAAGAATAACTAAGAGAATCTTGAAGAAGACAAACTGGAATATTTGTTCTACCTAATATTAAGATACATTACAAAGCTATGAAAATAAATACCTTATGGTATTGGCACAAGTAGACCAATAGAACTGAAGAAAGAGTGTAGAAAGATCCCACATATATGGACATTTAATTTATGACAGAACAGTGCCACCTTTGTCATAAAGAAAGGACTTATAAAATGGTACTGGGCTTAAAGAATATCATTATGAAGAAAAATAAAATTTAACTTATCTCAACATACAAAAATATGAAGTAGAGGTGGATTGCACATCTCAAAATTGTAGGCAAAATATAAAGTTTCTAGAATATAATTCAGAGGAATATTTTCATGATCTGATAGACAGAATTATTTCTTAAAAAGGGCACTAAAAGTACTAACATAAAGAACAAGACAACAAATTTGACTGTATTAAAATTAAGAACTTCTGTTCCTCAAAATATACCAACAATAGAATAAGTAACCATCAAGTTTGAAAAGATATTTGCAACACATACAACTAACCAAGGGCTTTTAATAAAAATACATAGTTACTACAAATCAATAAGAAAAGAGAAAAAAAAAAAGATGTAAGTAGGCACTTTACAAGGTGAAATCCAAATAGCTAATAAATATAGTAAAAGACAAATTAAAAACCACAACTTGCTCACACTACACGCCCACGAGATTGGTGGTCTATAATACCAAGGGTAAGTAATGATGTGCTGA
Organism: Chlorocebus sabaeus; assembly: GCF_047675955.1. Lineage (NCBI taxonomy): Eukaryota > Metazoa > Chordata > Mammalia > Primates > Cercopithecidae > Chlorocebus > Chlorocebus sabaeus. Next base: position 25,741,693 of record NC_132920.1, on the reverse strand, counting down.
AAAGCAAAATTAATAACAAATGCTGGAATTGTAAATTAGTACAACACTTCTGAGCACAGATATTACCTAGTAAAGCTTAGGTTATGCAATCTTTATGATTCAGTAATTTCACTCCAAGATAAATGAATCTATACACATTGAGGAACATATACAAAAAAAAAACAAAAACGTTTATACTATGAGGTTGCCAGATTTTGAAAAAAAAGAAAAAACCCAAGAAGATGAAGACTTCCCAGTTAGATCTGACTTTCAGATAAACAAGAAATAATACAGGACTTTGCTTCATTACCAAAACGCATGGGACATACTTGTACTACCAAGTTACTCATTGTTTATCTGAAATTCAAATTTAATCAAACATCCTATTTTTCTCACAATCCTCTCATAGCAGCATTGTTTAAAATAGTCCCAAAGTTCTTCAAAAATGATGAGAACAAGCCAGGTGCGGTGGCTCACACCTGTAATCCCAGCACTTCGGGAGGCTGAGGCGGGTGGATCACCTAAGGTCAGGAGTTTGAGACCAGCCTGGACAACATGGTGAAACCCCATCTCTACTAAAAATACAAAAATTAGCCAGACCTGGTGGCACATGCCTGTAATCCCAGCTACCTGGGAGGCTGAGGCAGGAGAATTGCTTGAATCCGGGAGGCAGAGGTTGCAGTGAGCTGAGATTGAGCCACTGCACTCCAGCCTGGGCTACAGAGTGAGACTCTGTCTCAAATAAATTAAATTAAATTAAATTAAATTAAATTAAATTAAATTTAAATAAATAAAATAGTCCCACTGAGGCAACAGTCAAAAATTGTCAGCAACACAGGATGCAAGAGGACAATGGCATAAGAAAACTACTTTTAAGGATACAAGACCATACAATGCCTCACACTTTAGGGGAAATAAATAAACTATTTAGAGAATTAAAAAAAAAAAAAAAAAAAACAGGAGATGTAATCAGAAAATGAGTGGAAAATAATAGTATCAATTATCTTGATTATATTTTCGTTATCTTAAAATTAAGGATAAAAGAAAAGAAAAAAAAGAAAGACTATCCATAATAATCAAAAATAAAAAGTTTTTAAGAAATGCCAAAACAGGGCCAGGTGCAGTGGGTCATGCCTGTAATCCCAACACTTTGGGAGGCCGAGGTTGGGCGGATTGCTTGAGCCCAGGAGTTCAAGACCAGCCTGGACAATATGGCAAAACCTCATCTCTACAAAAAAAAAAAAAAAAAAAAAAAAAAAAAAACCTTAACTGCACATGGTGGCATGTGCCTGTAGTCCCAGCTAGGAGGCTGAGGTGGGAAGATCACCTGAGTCTGGGAGTTCGAGGCTGCAGTGAACCATGATTGTGCCATTGAGCTCTAGGCTACAATACAGAGTAAGACCCTGTTTCAAAAAAAAAAAAAAAAAGAAGAAGAAAGAAAAGAAAAGAAAAAAATAAATGCCAAAATAGAAACTGTTTGTTTGCATAGGGATGGGTATGGAGACGGAAGATAGGACCAAAAGGAAATGAGAGCCTGCCAAATATTAGCCCTATTATGAAAAAGATAAATGTTGATAAAATCTCTTTCAATTTATATAGTTCAATATGTATCAATATGTATCTACTATAAATAGATACATTTAGCTATGTATTCTTAAATCTCTCTAGCTATATCTTTTGATCTACCTATCAAGATAGCTATTTCAACTTGAGCATGCATCGGAAGAATAATGTTTAAAGAGTAATACAGATAACTTTTATAAACCAGTAGAAGAAAACTCATTCTCTTCAAAATGAATCCAAAACTTAAAAAAAATAAAGCATTGCAATAGAAAATACGAAATAATATGGGAGCAATAAATCTTAACAAAATAATAGTGACAATAGATGAAAGTATATTAAATTTGCCAATTAAAATACGAAGACATTCTTTATCTATATAGGCTTATATGATACAATAATATGTCGGTTACATAAGATACCTTGAAAAGATGCAGAAAACTTTGAAATAATAGATCAGATTGAAAAAAATCAGTTAATTTTTAACTATGAGAAACTAGTAACTTAATATCTGATGAAAGTAGAATTTTAAACAACATGTATACAGTAGAAAGATAAAAGTGATTATTTTTATAGAGTAAAATGATTACTTTTTTGGCTATGTATAAGTGTGTTTTTCCATATTTGTTAAGTGATTGAGTCTACGTTATTTTTAACATTACATTTTAAATGTTACAAAACAAAAAAACAAGAGCAATAATTTACAATTACTTTGAATTTTAATTCCTTAGGATCCAGAATCCGCCTGGTTTAAAACCTTCATCCTGATGGCAGCCATTAATGTGACTGGCCTAATTTTCTACCTTATAGTTGCTAAAGCAGAAATTCAGGACTGGGCTAAAGAAAGACAACACACACGTCTCTGAAGGTGAGAAGTGATCAGATTAAGGACAATTTTTGAAACTGGGAATTCAGGAGAGAGAGGAATTAAGGATGACTCCTCAGATGGGGAGGAATAAGGGGCAGGTTAAGAGAAGAGGAGACCATGTTAAGCCTGAGAATATTAGACATCCTGATGGAAATGGCTGTGGGACTCTGTGGGATGCTAAGGCTGGAGATGTAAATTTGGGAGGCTGGGACTCTTTAACATCAAAAGATGAGGATGAAAAAGAGAAGTTTGCAAAAAAGACTGGGAAGGGCCTTCAATGAAGTAGGAAGAACAGTTGTAAAATGGAGACTCGAAGTGAAAAAGATTGGGAGCAAGGACCTTTGGCAAGTGCTGTAATATCAAGACATTAAATTATATAAGGTCTAAGAATTTACAAATGGGTTAGGCAAGAGGAACTTTAAAGGTAACCCTGACTAAAATGATTTTCAAATGAATGATGGAGACAAACAGTCCATTAAGGTGTGTTCAAGGTATGATACTGTGCTTTGCTTATGTCAACTCTATCAGTGGTAAATAAATGGTAGGAGAAATTTCTCTTTGTAGAATAATTTTGGCTAATGCATAAATAAGAATTGATAGATGTAAAATATCCTTATTTTGCAACCCTCAATAAATTAAGAGATCCAGGTGTTGAATTTCAATGATCATTAGTATCACAAAAAGACAGGCATGAAGACATTGTACACCTTCTGATGAAAGAACACACCACCACTAATGTCTTGCTAAGAAAATCAAGCTGAATCTCATCAAACCTTGGATACAGCTACCATTTTGGAAGAAGTACAGAAAATAGAGAATATGTTCGACAAAATCCGAGTGTATCATTAGCAAATCTAAACTGTAGGAGATTTTATAGGTCAAAAGGCTCAGGTTCTTTAATAAATAAATTACATATAAAGAAAAATAGGGAGGCCGAGGCGGGTGGATCATGAGGTCAGGAGTTCAAGACCAGCTTGGCCAAGATGATGAAACCCCGTCTCTACTAAAAATACAAAAATTAGCCAGGCGCGGTGGCAGGCACCTGTAATCTCGCTATTCAGGAGGCTGAGGCAGGAGAATCTCTTGCACTTGGGAGGCAGAGGTTGCAGTGAGCCGAGATCACTGCACTTTAGCCTGGGAGACAAAGCAAGACTCCGTCTGAAAAAAACAAAAATGGGGGTAGAAATGGATGCTCTAGATTAGAAAGAACTTAAATGACAAAACAAATATTTAAATATTGGCAAAATGAAACACTATGAAAGTATACATATGAGTGATAAGTCTATAAAGAAATACAGACAAATAGATTATTATAAATGTCAAAGAAGTTGTTACTTTTAGGGGCAGGGAGGGACCATTTGAAGAACTTCAGGAATCCTGGCAATATTCTATTTTTCATGTCCAGGCTAGTGATTACAAACACTTATCCTATAATAATTCATTTGAGCCAAATATTTGTGCAATTTTCTGTGTCTCTGTGTTTTATTTTATAGTATGAAAAGAGAGATCAAGAGAGAGAGAATATGGGCTGAGGAAACTGAGACAGTCAGGATAGGCATTCCTATAAAGGAAATCCGAGAAGAGGTGTGGTAGCTGTAGAGGGATGTAGAACCAAGGAGGGTTTTGTTTGTTTTTTGTTTGTTTCGGAGAAGATAGATGCAATAGCATATAAGGTGATGGTATAATTCAGTAATGAGATTACACAATATAGGAGATAAGGCACAATAACAGAATTAAAAAGTACTTGACTCATCCAGAAAGGATGTAATTCAAGCACCACAACTTGGGTTGGTCTTGGGCAGAAACCTAGAGCTTATCCACAGTGGCAGAGAGAACGCAGTGTTGTATATGTGATGAGTTAGTATGTAGGTTGGCATCTCATCTGTGCAATAAGCAATGAGGTTCTCAGTTAAGAGAGAGGGGCTGAGAGACAAGGAAATGAGGAAAACACATATTGGTAAAGAAGGTAAAATTATCATTATGAGCAGCTGATATGGTTATCTACTTAGAAAATCCAAGTGGGTTGACTGGAAAACTATATAAACAATAATGAATTCAGTAAGTATCCTGGAAAATTTATTGATAAATATTATATTAATATTAATAAATAAATTTTTCACCTTAAACAAAAATAGCCAGTTAACAAATTTTTTGGAATAAATGATCCAAATGATGTTTGAAGAAATTTTTTTTTAAAAAATAGGATCTCACTGTGTCGCCCAGGCTGGAGTACAGTGGCACAATCATAATTTACTGTAGCTTCAATCCCCTGGGTTCAAGTAATCCTCGTGCCTCAGCCTCCCTGGTAGCTGGGACTATAGGCATACAACACTACACCCAGCTAAAGGAGGAAAATTGATAGTGTCACTCAAAAATGAAATTTAGTCAGTATTAAATTGATCCAGTATTGCAAGTACTAAAAATTTCCATAATGGTGTACTCACAAAAATTTACCAAGATGCAAGCATAACTCAAGATTGTTGATTTAGAAATGGCAAAAATCTGGATATGAAATTAAGCATGTTTGTCAATGCAGCCTTAGTTAATACATTTTGTTTAAGTGAATGGAATATAACTAGTAATTTAAAAATACAAAAGCTTATCTGAATATTTTAATGTAGAAATATCTGAGATTGTCCTTACAAATAAGCATATAACAGCACTAGAAAATATCCCATAGACATTAGCAAAGGTTTATCCTCTATTTCCAAGGCACAGAGTGTGGCACAGCTATGAGAACAATCACTTTACTTTATTCAGAATCCATAAATCTTATTTGTTTTTTATGTATTTGACCTATTACATTTGAAAGTTATACCAAAGTTTTCCATTATTATTTCTATCCATTTTTCTTTTTATGTCTGCTTTGGCAGTTACTATTGAGTACTATATTCTGATGTTACAATTTCAAAATGATTTTGATAAGTATATCTTAATTTGAAATTTACTTTTGACTTTATAAATTTATGAATCCTTCCCATTTCATAACTTTTACTTTTAATTTACTTTCTGATATTGGTATGACAACCTTAAATTGTGGGTGTGGGTGTGTGCTTATTTTAGATTCCCTGGAATACTATTGCATTGCCTTTAAATTCCACCTTCCTGAGTCATTTTATTTAATGTTTTTCTTACAGAAGGTATATAGCTGGGTTCAATTATTTCACCCACTTTGAGAGCCGTCTCCTTTGTATAGATGACTTCAATCCAACTGCGTTTATTGTCATTACAAATATACTTCATTTTCTAGCATCTTATTTTCTACTCCCTTGAAAACATCCTCCTTATCTTTTTGGTCCTTCTCCTCCTCCTGCCTCCTTGCCTGCCTCTAGTAATTTAGATTTGTAGAATATTTTAAATTTTGATTGTGCTTATGCTCTCTAACTCTTCTTTGAAAATGTGTTCATTTTTTCCATTTACATGCTGCTATATTTTTCTGCTTTTTTTCTCCTTCCAAAATATCAAACACATTCAATGTTTCTAATTATTTTTCTTTGGTTCAGGCTAATTCTATGTAAGCCTGTAATTCCCCAAAGATGATGTGGGTAGAATTTCCTCCATTCTCCTTTCTGTTTATCTGGTTGCCCTTGGCATCTTTCCATCAGGCTGGCAGTGGAGGTTTTAAATTCTCATTTTAGATATTAGGCTAAATGGCAGAGGGGCTCTGGGAACACCAGTATGAATAGTGCCATAGTGCAGGAGGTATTCTGGGCCTTGCTGTTTGTGTTGCTGTGCTGATGGTTGTTTCTTCAACAACCTGTATCTTCAGGGCTGTCAGTCATTCAGCAGCACACAGACATTTTGTTTGTGGAATCAGCAGTATTTTATCTGTCATTCTCAAACTGACACATTGCTGCAAAGCTGGTTACCTTACAACTTTGCCTTGTAATTTTAGAGGTTGGAAGAAAATAAGAAAAGGCAGAATCATGGCCTTGCGTTTCTCCTGTAGCCTAGAAGCCATTGCAAATATGCCTGGCGCACCAGGATTGCAAAGGTCCATTGATTCCCAGATGCCCTGCCTCCTACCCAGCCTTACCCAGGAGGAAGTCGCTTCGCAGTCCTGGAACTGCTGTTTCCACCTCTGTCTTCCCTCTGAATGTACTGAGATCATGAGTTTAGTAGACAGCTGTGAGCTGATTTCCAATGTCACCCTTTATTTTGGCCCTCAGTATTCTGAATTTATTATAGCTGATAGTCCTTGTTGATTTGGGTATGAGGTAGTTCTCTAGGTTTTGTAATGTTCTATTTTTGTTTCTTTAAATTTATTTCAGTGAATCCCAGGGACAATAGTTGAATAAGGGGCATGCATTTTGCCTGTGGTAGTTCCTTTACAGCAGGGCTTCTCAATCTCTTTTGTGTAATAAACCACAACTCAGAAAATAATGTGGAGGATTATAAAGGAGACTAATTATGTTGAAATAGTTATCAAGATACTAAAAAGCATGTTTATGATAATATGATGATTATTAGTGCTTTAGTTTTAAAATAATATTGAACAAAACAAAGTATTTTGAGATGTTAGTAATAATTGTCTGAATAAAAGTTCTCTGAAAAGAAATTTAGAGGAAAGAGGCTATCCCAGCAAACAGTTTGTGAACTAGGGAGAGACAGATTTAAGGTGCAGTCTAAAGAACAAAAAGAGGGTTTATCATTTATAGAGAAAGTTCCCTCCCAGGTTCCCACTCAGGTCCACTTATGCACGTGCATGATTCAGATTTGCTTGGTTCTGAGAGGTTGACACTTGCTGAATTCTGATTTGTCAACACAAGCCACAGTCTATTTGTTGGTTCAGGCATATAAACAGGAACAAGCAGCTATGAACTAAGCTATTAACTTAGAAGGTGTGTGGGTCTTGTGAAAACTCAAAGTGCGTGTGTGACCTCTAGCCAGCAAATGACTGCTGGGCTCTATTTTGATTTTAAGCCCGTTTAGCCAATCAGCATCCAACTTGAAGGATTTTTTCTTTCACGGTTCACAATTGTAATGTCATAGGAAAATACCTGTGATTTTTATTGATATTTAAGTCCTCAGTATGACCACTGTTGTGATGTATTGCCTACATTCATAATGGAAGGAAATGTTAAATTTTAGTCAAATGTTAAGGAAATAAAAATGTAATTTTTCTTTATGTAAATTCATAGATCCTAGATTAAGAATCCCTGCTATCTAGTATTCATTCAGACAGTAAATAAACGTATTTAAGCACTTTTGTAGGTGCTGGGATAGAGCAGTGAGCAACATCGTCAGGACTTCAGTGCCTAAAAGAGCTTCACGTTTTGATAGAGGGAAACAAATAGCTATATTTAAACAGGATAATTCCACGCACTGATATACTAAAAAGAACATGAAATCGGGTAACACGATAGAGCGTGTTCAGGAGGGTTATTTTTGCTGGAGGTCAGTGATTCCAAGGATGAACAATAATGTGCCTCTTTCGCATCACTGAAGTCTCAACACAAATGTCACCTATTGGGCAAAATTTGTTCTCACTTGAACCCAGCTCTCACTGTTCTATCCCAGCACCTGTAAAAGTACTTAAATGTATTTCTTTACTGTCTGAATGAGTATCAGAAAGCAGGGATTCTTAATCTAGGGTCTGTGAATTTACATACTCTAGGAAAGAGTATTCCAAGCATAAAAAATAACCAAGAAAAGTAATCTGGGATGGTAGTGAGCTCAGTATTCCTAAGAGGGAGAATGAAGGGCAGCGTGGTTGGAATCTTGTGAGTAAAGAGAGATAAACTGTGTAAGTGGTTGAGGTTAAGTGGTTAATGTAGTGCTTCCAGGTCATGGCAAAAGCTTGGTTTGCATTCAGTTCTGTCTATAATCAAATCCAATCAAATCCGTTGGATACTTTTGAGACGAGTGACTTTCCTGATCAATGATTTATAAAGATCATTTTCGCCACCTTCTAGAGAAAGGACTTTAGGAAAACAAGAGTAAATGCATGGAGACCAGGACAGATGCTGTTTCAGAGGTTCAAGTGAGAGATGTTGGCCATGCAGACTATGATGTAGGCAGGGGATATGGTGAGAAGCAGCCAGATTCAGATGAGTTCTGGAGGAAGAGCAGGCCAGACAAGGCAGGGAGATTGTGAACTATGCAGGAAGAGAAGAAACAAAGATAGGACCTAGATTTTGGCTTTAGCAACTAAAGAGTGTTTATTACTGAGATTGGAAGTGTTGACAGCGAGGAGGATGGGGTAGGATTTTGTCCACATTAAATTGAAATGTTTCAGAGATCAAAAGGAAGGCTCTGGTTTTATAGCAAAGGTTCCTGCTCAGGTTCTCATCCAGTTCCTTTATGCAACTGAAAGATGTTGGGTCAGCATGATCCTGATGGGGGTCTTTTGCAGACAGTTGTTAAAACAGGCAGAATAATTTCAAAGGGGAGTCAAATGTATACCCCAAATATGTGGAAGATCATTAAGACTTGTAAATAGAGCACAGGAGGGATCCTATCCTGAGGGAAGCTGGCTGGAAAGATCTAGAAATTGGAAATTTCACCCAGTCATTCCAGCCAGTAGGCTTTATGAAGATGTGATTTTCAAAGATTTGAGGATCTTGGATGTTTCGAATTCAGCCTGACTGGAAGTATTTGCCCAGGTGCAGATGAAAGTGTTAGTGACAGCCCAAACACCATCTTGTGCAGTGAGAAGATAGTCTAAAGTAATGTGATTGTCTAGGACTACATGAGCAAGGGAGTCTCGGGATCTGTTATGCCCTTATTGCTCAGGCACTGGAGTGGGCAATTCTGTAAACAGTGCAAGAAAAGTTTCTCTTCATATATTCATTCCAGGCAGAACCTAGTCCAAACCAGGATCCCAAAAACCTTCCTAATCTAGCTCCTTCATTAGGGTTAGCCTTCCCAGGTAAAATACATCCTTGAGAGTGTCCACACTGTCATTTTTATAATCTGAGGGCTTGTCATCAGGGTAGTCATCAATTATTGATAGAGCTATTTTACACTTGGGATGCAATAATGATGCTTCTAGGGATTTTAATAATTGTGATGGGAGCAATGATTTGATCCAGAAAGCAAATGCCTGCATTTGTTCATGTCCTGAGACAGGAATAGGAAAATTCTTGACTATGGTAACTGGAGCCAAAAACATAGCCTTTGTGGGAACACAATTTCCTGAGAGGTCATGAAAATTCAAAGACCCATTTACAGGCAAGAGAGAGGAGAGAATGTGGTCAAACCAAGTGCTAGTCTTAGGTAATAACAGAGTGGATGATCAAACTGACAGACTTGGAAACCCGTGGGAAAGGTACTGGCTATCAGGATGTACCAGTATACTGAAGAAGGCACTACAAAGGTCAGTAGCTGAAAAGTATTGGCTTAGTCAGAAACTACTGGGTGTTGAGGAATGACTATGTTATTGATAGCCCTAAGATACTGGAAAGATTGCTATCCTCTACTGTTGGGTTTACAGATGGAGACAATAGGAGTATTGTAAAGCCTGGTGCAAAGGACAAGTTTCTTTCATATAAGGTTGTCCATTATGGTCTATATACGAGCCTGGGCCTCAGATTCAGGGTGTATAACTTAACACTGGGGAGGGGCTTATTATGGTTTACCTGAATCTTGATCAGAGGTGCTGAATGTGTGTGACCAACATCAGTATTGGATTGTGGCCTAAGACTCTCAGGCAGCTCCTGGAGAGCAGGATGGATAGCATTGTGAGGTTAACTACACAGATGGTAATTGGAGTAAAAGCTGTTTCTGTGGCAAAGTCTCCTGGTGAGGATAGCTCAAACATTATTTCCTCTTTTTGAGAGAAAGAAATACGGGTCTAGTAGGTTTCTAAGCCTCTTCCTAGGAGGTATAGAGAGGCCAATGGGACAATTAAAAAACAATGACTGCCAGTAAAGGGTCTTAGTTGGAAGGGGATAGGCAAAGATTTAGGGACCATGATAGGCTCAGCCCAGCCATCTGAATGAGTTCAGAACTACAGGAGGGGGACACTGAAAGCATGCCAAGGCTAAGGATAGATGGAGTAGCCCCAGTGTTGGCCAGTGCTCTAACTAGTTTGTCCCCAATTCTGATATATAATTCCTCTAGCCAGTTAATTTTAAGAAGGAGAAATCCCCTGAATGTCCCAGGGCGTCCCTTGATTGGAGGAAGAGTGCCAGGGGACTTTATTGGGATTTAGTTTTAGCCAAATATTGGAGGAAATTAGGGTAAAATATCTACTGTATTCTACAGGCAGACAGCAAGAACTTGAAAACAATACACAGGGCTAATAACAGGTATACTTTAGTTTTACTTAGAAGCATAACATTTTCTCTCCACATTGGTCATACAGAAAACCTAAGATTTTAGAACCTCTTGAGGCTAGGAAGTCAAACCAAGCTAGGATTTAGATTTTACTTACAATCTTAGAGTTCTTGGGCCTGCCAGGAACATTTACTCATTCACTGTAAGGCTGGTAACTCTTGAAGCCAGCACTTATGTACATTCTTAAATATGACATTTCAGTTAAAACTTTGGTAATAAAACTAATGTTTCCAATTGTATACTATTTATAAAGAGGGAGAAAATTTTATTAAACTCAGATAAATAAAACCAGAATACTCACAGCTTCTGAATTTTGAAAGAATCAAGTAGAGAGTAAAAGCAAATGCTTCCACTTTTGTTCACAAAAGAATATTTTATCAAATTAATGAAAACTATAGATAGCTGATGAAAGAAAATTTTCTTGAATATGAAAAACAAAACATATAAGTAAAGAACCAACAATGTTTTAAGTAAAAGTCATTAAAAATTATCCTTATCAGTTATTTAATTTCAGGTAATTTGTTTTGCTTGATCTTGATTAACAGTTTCACGAAAAGCAACTCTGAACTAAAGCCAATTGAAAATGCTACCAAAGAATAATTTATTTTTATTATTTGTTTACTTTTTTTTTAGTTTTGAGACAGGGTCTCCCTCTGTTACCCAGGTTGGATGCAGTGGCGAGATCATGGCTCACTGCAGCTTTGACCTCCAAGGGCTCAAGCAATCCTCCCAGTTCAACCTCCCAAGTAGCTGGGACAATAGGCCTGCACCAATGTGCCCAGTTAATTTTTTGTACTTTTTGTAGAGACAGGGTCTCACTTTGTTGCCCAGGCTGGTCTCAAACACCTGGGCTCAAGTGATCCTCCAGCCTCGGCTTGTGTTGGGATTACAGGTGTGAGCCACTGTGCCGAGCTCCAAAGAATTTAAAACATTAACTGTGAATGACAAAATCCCCAAACAGCCATGGTCAAAGATCTGATGGGAGTTTACAATTGACAAAGGAAGCTGGGTATTTCTGTAGCATACTACCATTTAACATAATAATCATAATCGTGAATGATAACATATACCATGACAAACCAGAATTTTAGGAATCTCATACAGTTTTGGAACATATTTTAATAACACATTTACACAACTATAAGTTAAAGAAAGTTGAAAACTTCTTTTTTTGACAATGTTTCTCTATGATTTACAAGCCTAATCATTTACTATGTCTACAAGATCAAAAAGACTTAATTTAGGATTTTGATCCTGAGGAAACCCACCAAAGATGTCAAAAGTTTCAAGGTACTTGATGAAACAGAATCATAGGTCATGACGAGATAATATTTATTCATCTAACTGGAGTGATAATCAATAGACTTCAAAAGCAATAGAGAAAGTTCCATGGATGTAAAAACCTTAATCCTTTTAAAGCTCAATTTTCCTAAGTAATCAAAAATCTAGTAAGGACAACATGAAGCATTGGAACTTATTTGGGTAAAACCCACAATTTTTGTTTCCTTGGTCAGTTACCTAAAAGGCAAAGAAAAAAAACCTACTGTAACACGATTGCTTCTCCTTACAGAAAACCTATTTAGATAACTTGGGTGTTAAACCTGACTTTAAAAAAGGGCACTTAAATTTAATCAGGCACAAGAAGAATGTTTCCAGGACTATGAGAGTATACTATATTATAGAGGAATGTAAACAAGAAAACTAGCACTTTGAGCAGAGGAATGTGTTGTTCTTAGAAACAGTATGGGATGTCCTGGTTACATGAAATAATTCAGGCATATCAAGAAAAGCCAAGCCAAAAGTTGTACAAGGGTAAAACACTGCTATTCTAGACCTTCAAAATGAACTCTTCAGCATCAGTCCATAACAGCACAATTGGAGCCAGAAGAAGTTACAGGAACTGATGAAAAGGTTGGAGAGTCATGACCACAGCCAAACAAAGAGATATACCTTTTTCAGGGTCAAAAGAAGGAAGAACCTGAAATTAGAGAAATTAGACAGTTATCAGGAAGAAATGTGACAGGAATAGAAACTGTTTGTAGTTTAGAGGACGGCCGTTAAACAGATTTCGTAATTAAAATCAAACCTTCTTGCAATTTTACTGAGAGCAAATTAATATTTTCAGAAAGCCTTGTTCTAACACAGGAGACCAAGTTTTTAAGTTCTGTGTCAGTGTGTTTTTAACATCAAAGTTCAATCCCTAGAAAAACCCATAAAAGATTTGCTTCCAATCATAGGCAATCTGATCACAGAGAAAATTCCTTTTATAAACTGTGTTTTCATAAACCTTAAGACTTACTTAACTATTTATGAAATGCTTGAAATTTCTGCTTTGTTCTATACTTCTTCTTTCTTAAATAACCACTCATTTTACTCTAAGACAAAAATTTACCAAACAAAATTCTTTCCTATATAAAGTTATTTTTTTCCTTTAAACTTCTTTACCAAAAATACATTGTATTCTCCTCATACAATTGGAGACAGAATTGTCTTTCTCATCATTAGTAGTTTAATCACACACATTAATTACAATGTTAACTCTTAGCAACTCTAATTTCAGTGAAAACCTAGGAAGTAAGCAACTTTTAACTATCAATCACATACCAATAATCCATGAATACACATTTTGCAATGTCCAGATCATGGGTTTTCTAACAGAGCAACTCTTTAAACCAAATAATTTTATTCCTCTGAAATAAGAAGCCAAAAGCATCTGAGCCTCAACTCAGATTCAGCAGCCAGAGTCTCAGCATGGTATTTTATCTGGAAATGATCCAGACATTCAATGAACATCCGTCATTTAATTTGGCTTAGCAAAACTCTAAGGGTATAGTTACCAAACAGATTTAAGAAACCTTAAGGAACCATATTATAAAACATAACCATGATCAAAAGTTCATTTACAAACTTTTATCCCATGCACATCTACCCTAACCATTCATTCTTAATAATTATGCCTGGAAAATATCATGAGATATCAGACAAATCTAGCCATCATCTCAAGCTAAATTTTCTATCAACTAATTTTACATTACTGCATGCCATCCAAGTGTCATAAAAGTAAGAATCTCAAAGTTAAATACATGCCTATTTTGTTGATAACTCAGAAAACACAGCCATGTCCATCAAACCAACGATTTTAGATTAGCCCCATTCATCAGAAGATTACTAAGTCACATGAACTTGGAAAATATTTGGCCTTATTTGCTTAATTTATGAGTACTCATTTAGTTATAAGCCAATTTGGTACTGTAGACAACATACAAACAGACACATACAAACATATGCACAAAAATACAGGCAAACACAAAGACTGTGTAGCTTTCATTTTAAAACTCTAGCCATGAATCGGGTAAAACTCATTAGTTTAAACGGACAGTTGGATTCAAATTGCATCTCTGTAAGTGGAACAGGTTGAAATTTATCTGTTCCACATGGCTGAAGCCCTTATCAAAATTTAGAGAAAATAGGGTAGGAAATGTACATCTCAAGCAAAGGGAAAACTCAAGCTTCCCCAAGAAGTTGTCTGGTTGTGTTACAGGCATACAAAAAATGAATGCTTAAGCAACACAAAATCACAGGAACACATGACAAGATTTGACAAGAAAACATGCAATGAAAACACGTAATGAGTCCAAGAGAAAATTTAGAAACTTTTCCAAATAACCAGGTGAACAAGTAAAAGAGGAAGGAAGGAATGAAAGATAAAGCAGAGGTGTTTAAAAAAAAAAAGAAAAGGTGCAGAAGACAGGCAGACCAACAGGAAAGGGGGCCCAGTGGAATCAAGTTTTTCCAGAGGATTTTTTGCAACTTTAGTTTCAGTCTCGCGAGTGCTAATCTCACTTTACATTTAATTAAGGCACTCACTCAATTTGGAATTATTTACTGTAAGAAAGGCAATGGTAGCCTCTTGATTCTGTTTACAACTTTTAAAGTGCCAATTGATAAAGGCTTCCCATTGTCTCTGAGAGGTTCGCTTTTTCTTTGTGTGCACAGATAGGCACGTTTCAGAATTTCAAAAGAGTCCTATTTTGGCCAACAAAATTAGAGCTTATCGTGGGTAATTTTTGTTCAGAGACCTAGCCAATTACAACTCATTGTACCATAATTTTTGCTTATAAAACCAGCTGGAGTCCCAAGAAGTGGCTGATCAGCTGGGAAAAACTTATAACACGGGCTACCCATTGCACTGACGTGATGAAGTCATCCCTTCCAGTACCCATAGTGCCAACATCTGCACAAAACCTTACAGACAGGCCAAGTCCTAACAAAACCCAGGGCCAGTTGGGAAAGTCTCCTCTAGAGTTGGATGGTCAGAGCCAGGCAACTTGAAAAGCCCCCAGCAAACCTGGAGCCAACAGGGAATGTCCTGTCAGGGGTCTGGATGGAGGAAACTGGTTGAAATTGGAAAGATCCCCCACTAAACCCGGGGCCAAAGGGAATGTCACCTCTGGGGCCTGGATAGAGGGAATTACTAAGGCTAGGAAACTGTCCCCCTCCTCCAAACTGGGGCCACAGGTAATAAGTCCTCTCTGGAGTCCAGATGGAGGGGCCTACAGGGAAAGAACAGTCTCGGAGACTTCAACCAAAGCGTGGGAGGTCTGAATTTGAGAGGACTTACCCAACCGTTCTCTCCCCTCTGGCAACACTGAGAAGACAACTGAGTTCAAGGGGCTCTTGCAGGCACACACCACCAATGGTTTGGTTCAGGACAAGACTTCAAATCTCACTTTTGATGCCAAGAATGTGAACAAAATTTTTCTGAATAGGAATTTGGAGGAAAGAGACTTTATTCTGGTGAACAGTTTGCAAACTGAAGAGAGGAAAGCCAGGGTACAAAACGAAGGCGGATTCCAGAGAACAAAGGGAAGGCTCAGTTTTCTGTTTTGTTTTGTTTTTGAGACAGAGTCTTGCTCTGTTACCCAGGCTGGAGTACAGTGATACCATCACAGCTCATTGCAGCCTTTAATTTCCGGGCTCAAGTGATCCTCCCACCTCAACCTCCTGAGTAGCTGGGACTATAGGCAAACACCATCACGCCCTGCTAATTTTTTTTTTTTTAATATTATTTAGATAGAAATGGGATCTAGTATGTTTCCCAGGCTGGTCACAAACTTTCAGCCTCAAGCAGTCCCCTATCTTGGTCTCTCAAAGTTTTGAGATTTAAGACTGAGCCACCACGCCAAGCCAGTCTGTTTTTATAGCAGAGATTCCCTCCTGCCCAGGTTTTGTTTTCTTGGAGACAGAGTCTTGATCTGTTGCTCAAGCTGGAGTGCAGTGGCAGGATCTCAGCTCACTGCAACCTTCGCCTGTTTCGCGAGTAGCTGGCATTACAGGTGCCTGCCACCACGCCTGGCTAGTTTTTGTATTTTTAGTAGAGACAGGGATTTCACCACGTTGGCCAGACTGGTCTCGAACTCCTCACCTCAAGTGATTCACGTGCCTTGGCCTACCAAAGTGCTGGGATTATAGGCGTGAGTCATCGTGTCAGGCCCCACCTAGGTTTTTAATCAGGTTCATTTATGTATATAAAAGATTGAAACACGTTTAGTTGTGATTGGTGAGTGTAGATGATTTCTGATTGATTGACAAAAGTGAGTTCTGGTTGGTCAATACAGCTGAACCCTGACTGATTGACTGAGGCTGCTGAGCTCTGATTGGTTGGTTCAGGCAAATGCTGGAAGTCCCAAATATAAAACGATGCAGGTTTTCAGGGAACTGAGAGTATTTGTGTGACTCCTACCTGGTCAGAAAATCGCTTCTTGGCTGTATTTTAAACTTAGGCCCAGTTAGCCATCTGGGATCCATCTTGAAGAATTGGCTTGAAGGATTCACAATTGTTCACTATATAAATAGATTTTTAATAGTAGATTTAGGTGAATGTGTTTGGGTCTGTAAAGAGAAATGGACTGTACAGTTCTATTCCTTGAAGGCAGAGACAGAGAATGAAGCCATGTGAGTAGTAGGAAATGTTCCCTCCACCTTTGCACCTGCAAGTGGACTCAGTCACTTCACAGGCCTATTTCTCCTTCAGACATCATCACAGCCACATGGGCAATGGGCAGGAAAGAATTTCAGGACTGTGATAGTATTTTAACTTCCTGCAGGCCTTTAAAATTTTCTGTGTTAACCAGTTAAAGTATTCAATGGCTTTGGAGTCATCCAGAAGGTGTGAGCTCACGAAGAGCCAAAAAGGAGAGAAAGAAGAGTGAATGTTTCCTTCTAGACAATTTATAGTCTTTAGTTCATTTGTAGACTTTTATTGCATGGCTTAAGTGAAGATTTGGGTTTGTTTTCCAAGTGTTTGAATTTTACCAACGTTGTTTTTTAAAAAATAATTTGCATTTTCCTCTCTGACTTAAGATACCAACTTTTAGTAAAAGAAATCTCTATATATTTATGTCTATTTCTGGACTTAATATTTAGTTTAATATCTGTTACTAGACCTATTATACAATATATTCAGTGGTCTAAATTTTAATATATGTAAATATCAGGCAGGTCAAAAAACACATCTTTTTCACTTTTGAAAGTATTACTTTCTAGTATCAGCTGTTTATTCTTCTGGAAAAGTTTATAATCAGTGGACCATATTTAAAAATACCTATAGCAGTGTTTTCAGAGTTGCACTGAATTGCAATAAATTAACTGGGAAGAAGCTGGTAGTTATAAGAGTACTCAATATCAATATTCAATATCAATAGTACTCAATAATATTGATATGAGAGCATAATAAGACTGCCACTGCTGAAGTTGGCTTAAGGTTTTCCTCCGTCGAGTATTAGTTTGCTTCCTGCATTCCCTATGCATTTCTTACAAAACTTAAAGTTGTTTTCTTATATTTTCTGAATTTGATTTTTATTCATTGTATTTCAGGAATATTGGAATGATATCATTTGAATATATTTAATTTTTTAACTGAAAAAACTATTGCTAAGCTATCTTGTTAGTATAGTTTTGAATAATAGATTCTTGTGTTTTGGAGTAGATTATCCTTTTCATCTGCAAATAAAAATAATAGTGGGCTAATATTGGGATTCCTTTATTCTTTATGGCTTTAATTGCACAGCCTCTAGGCATATTCTTAAATAATAAATTGGCCGCCAATTTAAAATAGGCATTTAATTATGTTAATGAATTGTCTTTTTTTTCTTTTTTAGATTGAAAATCAAAAACCAAGAATAGAAATTGAGTTTTGTTAAATGTGTTTGTAACTTCTATTCAGATGATTGCATATTTTTCTTTGTTGTGATTTATTAGTAAAATATACTTTTAATATTAAAACCAGACTTCCATTCCTGATATTAAAACTTTTTAGATCAAATAAAGTATTACAAGGATCTTGGGATTAGTTTGATGGGACAATGGAGCATTATATTTAGTTCTGAACTTCTTAGTATCAAAAATAAAATGGAAAATGCAATTAAAAAATAAAATACAAGCTCTTTGTCTAATAAAAATA
This sequence comes from Chlorocebus sabaeus, assembly GCF_047675955.1. Classification (NCBI taxonomy): domain Eukaryota; kingdom Metazoa; phylum Chordata; class Mammalia; order Primates; family Cercopithecidae; genus Chlorocebus; species Chlorocebus sabaeus. The sequence goes on along the minus strand of NC_132920.1, from coordinate 25,723,544 downwards.
TATCAACAACATTGCTTTGAGGGAAGCAAAGCTTTCCTTGGACTGAATTCTTTGAGTAAATAATGTTGTGGACGGAACATAAATAGGAGTAAGAGCTTCTCCACCATCTTCCAGACCCATGGATCTGGGTTTTATTAATCTATTGGGGTATTAAATCAGATGTTTACCAATTACCCTGATGGAGTATTGTTAACATTATAACCATTGAGTTGAACAAAGATGACTTAAGGGATGTGATTAAAATGCAATTTTATTTTCTATCTCCTACCTTCACTATTTGTTTAACTTGAAAAAAACTGAAGGTACAGTAAAATTTTTAAGAGTAGCACAAAGAGCTTTTTTTCTTAACCATTTGAGGGTAAGTTGCTAGCATGATGCCCTTACCATCATGTCCACACCACTCACACAGTGTAGGGTATCCTACAAACAAGGACATTTTTCTACTTAACCACAAAACAACCATTAACATCATGTAACTAATGCTGATACATTTCTACCATGTAATTCTGAGACCTCATTCACATTTCATCAGTTGTATCAGTGATATTCTTTTTGGCCAAAAGATTCACTTCAGAATCTCATGTTGCATTTAGTTGCCATGTCTCTTTAGTTTCTTTAACTCTAGAATTGTTCTTAGTCTTTCCTTGACTTTGATGATATGATTGAAGAGTACAGGCTATTTTGTGGAAGTTCCTTAGTGTAGGTTTCTTTGATGTTTTCACATGATTAAATTCAGGTTAGGGATACCACAAAGATATCCTTGTGTCCTTCTCAGGTCATTATACCAGGAGTCATATGATGCTGATATGTACCATTTCTGGCTCTTCATTTAATTAAGGTGGGGCCTATCAGGTTTTGCCTCTGCAAAGTTACTCCTTCTCACATTGAAATTAACAAATAGTTTGCTAATTTGGAAATATGTAAATATTTACATACTCTGGAACTACGTAAATATTTCATCCTACATCAGACTTTCAATTTATTCACATTTATTTTAGTAAAGCTCATAATTATCTGTTTTATTTAATGATGTATAATATATTACTATTTTTGTTTACTTTGATGCTCAATGTATCTCAATTTTGGCCAGTTGGAGGTTCTTCATCATTCTTTGAGCACTTTCTTACTTTGTGGCATGAAACAATATTCCAGAGTCATCTTGACTTTTTCCCTGACCACACCCTGAAATCAGCCCTCACTCTAAGAAGCTCTAGTTCCTCTTAATGTTTGATAATCGCATTTATAAACCAAGATCTCGGTGGTAGATGTGTTCATGGCTTCTGGGGCCTCTGCTCTCAGGTCCACTAGGTAGACAGTTAGGGACTATATGTGTATACATACATATCTATCTACCTACCTACCTACCTACTTATCTTTCTATGGATACCTATGAATTTACACCAGTACTTCCATTCCAATCCAACACAGAGTTTCTTCGAGTTTTCTACTTTTCCACATTTTTAACTTTCTTTTCCAGCAGTGAGCTCCTATTAGTCTTAATGTTTGTATTTACTCTGTCAATCCCCTGGTATGCCACCATCATCCCATTTCCAGACATCCTTCTCATTCTTTTCCCAGGCCTACACCTCTCACTCTGATGCTCCCTTGTGGATGCCCTCCTTTCCTGCCCGTGCTCTGATTCCCTGCCACAGGCCACACCTCCCGGACCAAGGCAACCTTCCTCATCTCTGTTGGACACTGACATCTTTGCTGAGTTGCACAACTTTGCTTAGAAGCTTTCCTCAACCCACTTCAGTGGGCCAAGCTGTCACCCAGCTCAGACACCCTCTGCACCTGGTCAGGCTTCAGCATTCTATGCCAAGCTGTCCTCCTGCATGAACACAATCCTCACCCTGCACAGGCTCTGACACCTCTCACTGGGCCACTGTGGCTCCCCACACTGTGTCCTGCTGGAGTATCCCCAGGCTAGCCATTAAGCAAAATAAGCTTGTGTTTAGGGCACCAAGAGAAGAGGGCACCACAGAACTTTCCCCCAGCTGTCATGCCCTTAAGTCTTTCACTGGTCATATGATGTTAGTAACATGTTTTAAATTGTCTTTATTTGCTGTTTAGATTTAATCTAAATTTTTTTCAAATGTGCTCTTTGGCATGGTGAGTGACTAAAGTTTAACAGTTTGATTTGAAGGTGGTATCAGATATAGCATTTGTTTCTGTCTCATGCTCTGAGGGTTTTGCCTTCCTGAAAGCTGACTGGGTCTGGCTAGCATTTAACTCATCAGCTGATTTGTTTAAGGAACACTTAAGCTCTTTATTTTAAGAAATGGAAGGGCCAAGGGTGTTACAGAACCACCAGATTCATATTTCCACTACTCAGTAACAAACTCATGCACTCAGCAGGTAGGTTTTGCAGTAGAGAAAGAATTTAATGAATACAGAGTGACCAAGCAAGGAGATTGGGAGAATCCTCAGAGGGATCTCCATTTCCAGAGGAAACTCCTTTTCCCCCAAGGACTCTTGTGCTGGGATTTTTAAGGGAGTCTTGGAGGGCAAGGGCTAGAAAATTGAGGTTACCGAGTGGTCAGGGTAAGGTGGATGAAGTCATCAGGATGTATTCTTTGGTGAGCCAGCTCCCTGTGGGGTCCTGTAGACCAACTGACATAGTAGTTTCACTGATAGGCAGGACCTGAAAGAATAACTCAAATAGAAAACTTAACGTTTCACAATGCTTAAGTTGTTATCTCCAGAGCAGTTAAGGGAAACTATAATCTTTTGACAAGGTCTACGTGGTTTTGAGGCAGTAGGCAACAAACAACTATGAGAAAGCATGAGAGAATAAGCTGACCTCATGATTAATGCTGGATGTGCTGCAAGCTTGGTTATTTTCATTTCTCCCCCTCCCTTCTTCTCTGATTTTGTAAAGTTCATAGGGATGGTTTTGAGGGGGCAACATGGTTTGTCTGTATTTAGGGCATCATTGTTCTTAATCTGACCCTGCAGCGAGGCAGCCTACCTTGCTTATTGTTTCCCTACCCTATCCCAATAACTGTTTTTGTTTTTTAAAGCAGAGACGGGGTTTTGCTATGTTTCCCAGGCTGGTCTTGAACTCCTGGGCTCAAGCAATGCATCCACCTTGGCCTCCTAAAGTGCTGGAATTTCAGGTGTGAGCCACTGCACCTGGCCTCCAATAACTTTTAAACAAATTCAGAAAATTAAGTGAGGATGCAAAGGGTTTACCTTTTCCCTTTAAACCTGCTCAGTGAAGAAAGAATTGTAAAACTCTAGGTTATCCCACCCCCACTATACCCTACACTCTTATTTATTTATTTATTTCCTTGTTAAGCCCTCTTAGGTAATAAAAAGTACTGTGGTCACTTTAAATAGCAAGCACACATTCCCAGTTAGATAACTGAAAATACTTATTTCAATATAGAATTTAGCTAGTCAATTGTCATACACATATGAGACTCCTTCCCTGTGTCTCCAGCTGGGACAAAGCTGCAGGCAGACCTTCTCCTTCAGGGAGAGGGGTGTGAGCAATTTCTTTCGTCTGGCTTTTCTCCTCATCCGCTAAGATGCTGACTCCACCTCTGACCCCTCCTGAGGTGCAACCAGGAGAGAAAGGAGGGGAAGCAGGCATGGAAATTTCTGGTTTGTTTGGCCCCATTGTCAGTTGCCCTCATGCTCCCTGGGCTGGTAGGTGTTGAAAGCAGACCCTTTTCTTCATGCATAAAAGGCTGACAAAGCAGGAAATGCACTTGGTTTTTCCAGCTGCCCATCTCCCTTGGCGTCCCAGATCCACTCCACACAAATCTCCCTTTGTGGATACCACTTCTCCCTTCTAGGTGGTCCCTGGAGGCTGGCTATCACTCCTCTGTGACCTGCATCTAATCCACAGGAAACATGCATGTAGCCTCTGGTCCAACAAAATGGCAAGGTCCCATCCACTCCAAATGCAGTGGTCACTGTCTTTCTGCCCTGTTCCTCCAGTGGAAAGTCAGAGCCCCTCACGCCCAGATTCCTCAGGAAAGGCAACAGCTGACCCATGGGCCCACCCGAACACGGACTAGGCTCTAAGCAACCATTGATATAATTTGTCTATATTGATTTACGTAATTCTGTACTTTTCATATAAATGAAATTATGTAATATGTCTGTGACTGGCCTGTTTCACTTGACATGTTTTCAAAGTTCACTCACGTCATAGCATGTAGCAATACTTCATTCTTTTTTTGTGGCCCAGTAGTATTCGACTGTATGGCTATGCTACATTTTGTTTATACATTAATCCACTGAGGAGCATTTGAGCTGTTTACACCTTTTGGCTGTTGTGAATAGACTTCTATGTGCTTTTGTGTGTACAAGTTATTATGTGAAGATATGTTTCGATTTTGTGGGGTATATACCAAGAAGTGGAGTTACTGGTCATATGGCAATTCTATGTTTAACATTTTGAGGGACTGCCAAACTCTTCTCCACAGCATCAGATTATTTTACATTCTCACCAGCAATGTAGAAGAATTCCAATTCTCCACATCCTCATCAACACTTGTTTCTTTTTTTTTCAGTAGCCATCTCAGTGAATGTGAAGTGGTATCTCATTATGGATCTGATTTGCTTTTCTCTAATAAGTAATTATGTTGAACATCTTTTCATGTGCTTATTGGCCATTCTTCTATTTTTTACAGAAATATATATATTCAGTGTATTTGCCCACATTTTAATTATTTGTCTTTTGTTGTTGGGTTATAAGAGTGTATTGGATATTCTAAATACTAGACCCTTATCAGATTGTGATTTGCAAATTGTTTCTCCCATTTTCTAGGTTGTCTTTTTACTTTCTTGTTAATGTGCTTTGATGCAAAGTTTGAAGCAAAGTTTTTAATTTTTATGAAGTCTAATTTATTTATTTTTTCTTTTATTGCTTGTGGCTTTGTTGTCATATAGAAGTAATCAATGCCAACTCAAAGGTCATGAAGATATTCTCTAAATTTTCTTCCAAGGGTTGTATTGTTTTAGCTCTTACATTTAGGTCTTTGATTCATTTTGAGATGGTTTTTTTCATTCTTCTTTAATTTCTTCCTACAATATTTTGAAGTTTTCAAATATAAGTTTTGTACTTTTTTTGTTAAACTTATTTATAAGTATTTTATTATTTTTTATGCTACTTGAAATGGAATTTTTGTCTTAGTTTCATTTTTGAATGGCTCATTGCAAGTATATAGTAATATAATTGACTTTTGTATATTGATCTTGTGTCCTGCAGCTTTGCTAAACTCATTAGTTCTAATATGTTTAGTAGATTTCTTAGGATTTCTTAAGCAAGATTATATCATTTGTGAAATATAGTTTTACTTCTGTTTTTCCAATCTAGATTCCTTTTATTTCTTTCTCTTGCCTAATTGCCCTGTATAGAACCTCTAGCATAATGTTGAGCAGAAGTGGCTAGAGTAGACATCTTTGTCTTGTTCCTGATCTTAGAGAGAAAACACGAATTTTAAAATTCTTACAAAGCCTTTCTTCATCTACACTCTCTTGAGGCTTTAACTTTTATGTAACCTGAACTGTTTTAGAGCCGTATGACTGGTTTTTTATGACATCCTGAACAATATCTGCAAGGTATGGTTTGGATGTTTGTCTTCTCCAAATCTCATGCTGAAATGTAATTCCTAATTTTGAAAGTGGGGCATAGTATGAGGTGTTCAGGTCATGGGTGCAGATCCCTCATGATAGCTTGGTGCTGTCCTTTGGATAATGAGTGAGTTCTCACTCTGAGTTCAGGAGAGAATATGGTTGTATAACAGTGTGTGGTACCTCCCATCTCTCTCTCTATTGCCCCAGCTCTCACCATGTGATGTACTGACTCCCCTTTCACCTTCTGCCGTGATTGGAAGATTCCTGAGGCCCTCACCAGAAGCAGACGCTGGCATCATGCTTCTTGTACAGACTGCAGAACCATGAGCCAAAATAAACCTCTTTTCTTTATAAATTACCCTGACTCAAGTATTCCTTTATAGCAACACATATTGTCTCCCTAGGATAAGATGCATCATGATTGCCTATGTGAAGGGAATACATATATTCAGCTAACATGTGGAAACATCTGCAGCATGTTTAGAGGGTTATTAGGCAATGTAAGCAGCTGTTTCCACTGGAAAACCCAGAAAATGTCTATTTGTATGGATGCCATGTTTTAATAACTAATAAAACTTCAAATACAAAATGGAGGAAAAAATTTTCAATACAAAGGAAAGATCGTGTGTGCCTTTCTCACTGTTACTCCAGATAGGCCCCTGGATTGACACCCCAGTTTAGAACCTTGGCCACTCCCTCTTTTCAGGTTTTGGAGAATATGACTTCGGAGGAGCTAATCTGGACACCTACTAACCAGGTAAAGCCCAGTTTCAGCCCAACTTGCCAGAGGTCACTATCCCAGTTAACACAGAAGACAGCAATCGTTCTTTGAAAGGACTAGTGACACTTTTGGGTAGGGTCCATAAAAAAAGGGTATGTGGTGGGTGCAGGACCACAAAGGGGGACTTTATTTTCATTTTCTTAATAATGAGTTGGTTTACAAAGAATGAGAATTTGGTAACAGTACAAAAGGTATGCCTTATTATTGCTGTGGATAAAATATATTCTTATTAGGGAGAGAGGCAGTATCAAACTACTTGAGTGTCAAACCCCACTGGTATGCCCTGTGTTTTTTTGCTTCGTTTGGATTTGTTTTGTTTTCAGGATACAACATAGATACAGAACAACTGATGGATGGTTTCATACTGTGTGCCTGGACCTAGCAAAATTTTGGAGTTGTTTGGATCTTTTACATAAAGATTTTTGAGAATAGGGAAGAGGAAGGACGATAAACTTGCACAGACAGCCATATTTATTTTTATGTCCAGAGGAGAGAAGTGTGAAAAAATGCTTAGGATAACCTATCACTGAGGCAAGGAAGACAACTTGAGAAAAATATAATACACGAGACCATCTTTTTGAAATGTTTAAAAGCTTTCTTATGTCCTCTGGGTACAAGGACTCACCAATGATATTTGTGTGCACTATTTTTTTCTTTGTTTACAAAACTTAGTGTGAAACAGAGCACTTGCAGAGCCTGGGACAACTTCCTTATTGAAGGGAAGAAGGACCAGCACACAAGGCTAAGGCTGAGGGGCAGTCACTAGCACCAGGAAGAAGGTGGTAGGAAGAGTCCTAGGGGCTGGTTTTACCCTCCCACATACCCTGTGTGCATCGTTTTTTAACATGTATTGTTTGTAACATGTAATATATCTGAATTTTAAATGGGGGTGGTGATTTATCTCAGTCTTCCTCTCTGCATCAGTTGCTTTATAAATGATTGTTAAACCAAAAAACACACACAAGATAAAATTTTATTCTAAGGCTTCATGAAAGACTTTTCCACAGTTTTCAACTTTTATTCTTTCTCATTGTAGATGTGTGAGCTAGTGCAAAATTTTAGGAGATTTCCATAATTTAAGGATGGCCCATTTTAGAGGAAACAGCACAAGTCACCTCCCTCGTTGGTGGGCCCAGGGAGAAATGTAACTCATTTTCAGAAATAACTGAAAGTGACAGATAAGAAAGAAAGAATAGGATCCAGGGAAGGAAAAGAGATGAATAAATGCAGACATTGGGTGGCTCAGAAACAAGCAAGTGATCTTGTTGTGCCCTGGTGGGCAGCATTTTAATTGTCACTGATGAGAGCCTGGGGCTGGCTTGGTGACTGCTGGAGAAATGATATGGAGCAGACCCAGACTCTAACATCTTAATTCCAAATGAAGAAAGATAATCCATAGGTTTAGATGACTCGATGCTCAGAAAACAAATAGAATTAAAGAAAAATCTGGTCCTTTTTCTTCCTATCCATTTCTCCCCTAACTGTTCTCCCACCACTCTAGAACTGTTCATTCATTGATTCATACTGTGATTCAATAGCATTTACTGGCACTTACTGTATATGATACTGTTGTTCTTTGTGTTAACAATGTTACAAAATAATGAATGTCATGGTTCCTGAACTTTAGGAGTTTATATTCAGACTATGTAGAGGAAACTGTCATAAATGAAGCAGCTGAGGAACAGCGTGGCTACAGCCCTGCCAGGAAACCTGCAGGGCCTCTCTCCTCTGGTCTGACAAGAGCACTTCAGACATTTTTCTTTCTCCACTTACTGCCTCTCTTCCAACTAAGAAGAAAGATATAAAAATAAGACCCTCCCTGGATCTTGCACTAGCAGATAAAGACACCATCTTGGGCCATCGGGTGAAAAGGCAGGAGCTGTCCTCACACCATTTATCATCATTCTCCTAACTGGGCTTCAGGTCACAAAATTCCTCCCTTGTCACAACCTTCTCAGGAACTTTCCATTAGTCTGTTGTGTTTTTTGCATATGCAACTTTTCTGTCAGCTAGCAGCTTCTCACAATCTTAAACATGTTTATTTTTAACTCCTTATTTGAGCCCATATGCTTTTGCAGCTACTTTCTTGCCTCTTTCCTTCTGCTATGGTTTAGACGTCCCCTCCAAATCTAATGTTGAAATTTGATCCCAATGTTGGGTCCACTTGCAGGAGGTGCTTGTGTCGTAAGGGTGAATCCCTAGTGAAATTAAAGCTCTTCCTCAGAGGTGAGTGAGTTCATTCCTACAAGAACTACTTGTTTTAAAAAACCTGGCACCTCCTCTCCCCCTCCCAGCTTCCTGTCTCACCATGTGCTTTCTGTACAGGCCTGCACTCCTTCACCTTCCACTATGAGCAGAAGCTGCCTGAGGCCCTCACCAGATACAGATGCCCAATCTTGAACTTTCCAGCCATCAGAATCACAATCCAAATAAACCTGTTTTTCTTCATAAGTTACCCAGCCTCAGGCATTCCTTTATAGCAACACAAAATCAAAAGGCACCTCCCTTTCATACCCAAACTTCTCAGCAGTGGTCTCCTTTCTGTACCTTCTGCTCACTTATCTGGATTGATCACTGCAAATTTGGCATTGGTAACTATTCACTTTTTTTGGAAACATTCTCTCTTCCCTTCCCTTTCTTAGCACCATGTTCTCTTGATTTTCCTTTTATCTTTCCGGCCCTTTCTTTTTCTTTCTTTCTTTCTTTTTTCTTTCCTCTTTTTTCTTTCTTTCTTTTTTTTTCCTTTCTTTCTTTCTTTCTTTCTGCTAATCATCCTCCAGCTGACCATTAAATACTGGAATTCTTTAAGGCTTATTCCCAAGCTTCCTTTTCTTATGCCACTTTCACCCATGGGATGTCTCATCCATGCTAAAAATTGTAATCACTGCCTGTATCAAGATGATTTATACGTTTGTAAATGTAGCCTAGATCTCACAAGAGAAATCCAGAGTCATGTGTCCATTTTCCTTCTTGTTGTCTTCACTTGGGTATAATCGCTATCTGTGTGAGAGGCATCCGCATTAATATAACAGCAAACCAAAACTCAGGAGTTACTCTGGACATCTTCCACTCTCTCACTTAGTTATGGGGTCTGTCAGGTTTATTCCCTAAATCAAATAATCCACCTAAATCAAATAATCCATTCACCTCTCACCATGTCTATTCCCTCATGCCAGAGACCATTGTTCTCTCCTGGACTACACTGTAAGCTCCTACTCCAACCTAATCTCTCATGCAGAGTAGCCTTTGAAAACAAGGACACTTCCCACTGATTTCAAAACAAAGACCAACGCATTCACTGGGCCCACATCATCCTGTGTGCTCCTGACCTTAATTCTTCTACAGCCTCCTCACAAATCATACTTCCCTTATTCTCTATCCTCTGGGATACCTAATTGCTCCTTCCTGCCATGAAACTTTAGCTTATGCTGTTCTTCCTTCCTCAAACGTTCTCCCGTCAGTCTCCCACACCAGTTAACTATTATCCTTCAGATCCCAGCTCAGCTGCAACTTTGCAGGGGTAGCCCTTCCTTACATTCAGATTAGTGCACTTATCATCCACTCTCGTAACCCATGTAACCACTTGTTATTTCTACAGTTATTACACATTCACTTGTGTGATACTTTGATTAAAGTTATCTGCCCTCCTGAGATACTGAATTCCTTAATACTGTGTATGGTTTTGATTTCTGCCATCCCCACAAGGTGTGTGTGCATTAATATTCATTTCGTGTTGAAATGGTTTTACTGTCTTATGATCCTCCATGCTGCCCATATAGGGGCTTTAACAAAAGCACTACACACGTTTCTCCAGACATTTGGAGTGAGGTTAGGGCAGTGTGTGTCACATACATCTTTGGAAGGCATTTTAGGTTAATGAGGGGAATGTTGAATGGTTCCACATTGAATTGAATCCTACTGAATGGTGTGTGGGATTCCAACAGTCAGAAGGGCACACGAAGGCAGACATCATGGGTCATTGTCCAAAAGCAGTGACACATGAAGAACTGTTGGAAGGGCTAGAAGAGACACTGGGCAATGTCCATTCACTAACATATTAAAGATCTGCACCGAGCCAAAAAGCAGATGTGGGGCAGAGGTTAAAATGGCCAGAAAGAAGGTAACTGTCCAAAAGCTGATTCTGGAAGCACAGGTATTCCAGAGGCGGCTCTGATTCCAAAGCTGGCATCCACAGAATGGAAGTTGTCGGAAAGAGTTAAAGTGTACTATCTTGCTCCAATTAGTTGCAGACATGTTCATTCCTCTTGTCATGATGGAATCATTATTGTTCTTTCCTCCTTGACATTTTTCACCAACAATGGAAAACACTATGCATTCTGTTGTTTGGGGCTTTCTTTTGATGACAGCTCTGAGGAATCATCTTCTGCATGTTGGGCACAACTTGTTTGTGATTCTCAGTTCTCAGTCCCAAGGTCTGGCTTCCTCTTTTGCTTTGGAAAGAAATTGTTCCCAACCCCTGATGCTTTTACCAGGATAACAGTGGAAGGGTGGAGAACACAGAAATCTCAACACACCTTTGCTTTTGGTAGCTTGCAATTAAATAACTAGCCTGTTTTCTTCCTCTGTAAAATCTCCAGGCGTAGTAAAATCTTTAGTATTATATACAGGGTCTAGCTAACAGCTTACCAGTCAAGCAGGCATGAAAGGGAAATGTCTCTGAGGGAAAACAATGAACAACTAAGCACCAGGATCTAGCACATCTCTCGTTTTGCTCAGAGGTGGGTGAATGTCTGCTCTTTAGCCCAGTCCTGTACATCTGCTCGGCCAAAGATGAGGTAGAAAACCAGGCCCGATATGTTAACAGCAGCTGAAAGCAAGAAGACATTTCTCCAGCCAAACTCTGAATCCTAGAGGCAGAAAATTACAAGTTATTAACTGTCACCCAGTTCTTGTCCCTCTTGGTCCAGAAAGGCTTTGGCTCTGTGTCCTACTGCTCCCTCCTCGACCTCCACTCTGGCTTCCATGGGCTTCCCAGTTGGTCCTGGAATACTCAAGTACATTTCTGCCATGAGGCCAGAGCACGGCATTTCCTTGGCTGGAACACTCCTCCCCCAGATATCTATTTGTCTCATACTTCCACTTCCTTTCAGTCCTTGCTTAAATGTTCCTTTTCAAGCAAGTGGTTACGGTGAGTCCTTCCTTGACCATCGTGATTAAAATAGAAATTACACCCCTTGTGTGCTATTCTCCTTTTAGCATTTGCTAAGCATTTGCTATTCTCCTGTTACCTTCAATATGTCATATGTTTTATTTTCATAGATTTCTTTCAGTTTCTTTTCTACAATATAGGTTTCACAAGGGAAGGAACTGTGTTTCATTCACTTAAATAGCACATGGCACATACTAATGTTTAATACTTATTTATTGAATGAATGAATGAATGAATAAGTCAATGAATGTCAGGAGAAACAAGAGCAGTTTGAGGATTTCCATTTTAAACAACCATTTCCTGACAGCTTGTTAGTCAGTGCCTGGGAGGGAACTGAAGCTTCAAAAAAGATAAGCGCCTTGATTTCATAAAGAATACTCTTTCTTTGTTATTCTTCATTTATTTTTCTGATTTACTGGTGCAAAACCACAGGAAAGTCATTCTTTAACTTTCCTGTGGTTTTTCACTGTAAGTAAATGGTATATGGCAGTGTTTTTCAACAGTAAATGAAGTATATGGCAGAAAAGAAGAATGCCACATACTTCTCTATTCATGTAAAGTTTATACCAGTAAGATTCTTAGGAAACTTAAGAGTCTTAAGTTTCTTTAATCTTTAAGTCATCATGTAAACTAGTTTATTTTTCACTACTTTAAATGCATCTTGTAGGATACAAGGCCGTGCAAATGTGAAAACACCATGCCTCTATAGGTTTCTCTTATGAATATTCATCAGAACATTTGACCTCACCTGACTGATGAAAAATCCAGCAGCAGTGGGAGAGATGGCTCCAGCTATGTGTGCAAAGACTTGTAATAGTCCTTTGAGAAAGCCAGTGTACCTGAGAGAGAGAGATCGTACTCTATTATACCCAAGTATACCTACATTTGAAAGTCTCAATACCTGAGAGAAGGAGGGAAACATTCCCGTGCAAACAAAGGGTTAATCTCAGCTGGTCTGTTGCAACTCTGTGCTTATCTGTGGGGATGGCTGGAATTGTGTAAGCCTCGGTGAAACCTGAATGAAATGTACTGACTAAAGATTAGTATAATCCTGTGCTAGGGATTGGTACTCCCAAGGGGGTAACCTCTATTAACTTGTCAACATTGTTTATGCAAGATGGTCAGATTGATGGTCTGCACCTGGTTTGTAAGGTTTTTGTTGTTGTTGCTTTGGCTTCTGCTGTTGAGTCTGATCTTGTAACTTTTATACCCTCCGTGGGTATAAAAGACCCCTCAGCAGATGAGAGATTGGCTCCTCTGAGACAAAGGCATCTCTTACATTTCTTGGTGGTTCATTATCTGAAGATGAAGGATGTCCTGTTGACTGGGACAGGACCCTGGGAGCTATGTTTGTAAGTCTCAGTCAACTCTGTATTTACTGTATCAGAGACAGATATTTCCCCTGCAGTCCTGTGTCCTTTGCCTTTATTAAAGATTTTCATGAGCATGCCCTATAGAATCTCAAGAATTCTTTCAGTGATTCCACCTTAGGAAACTGCTGCATTCCTCAACAGAGAGAGATTTGTGTGAGTCTCCCTCAGTTGAATCTGAGCTTGGCCGCTGACTCCTCTTGTTCATGCCCAGAAAAACTAAGTTCACAATGGTTGACCAGCTTTGAGTCTCTTCCAGGAATTATTTAGATGTAGGGTGTAGAGCCGGTGCTGACATTTCCTGCAACCTGTTGCACCTGCCAATTTTACTTTCACATCGGAGTATATTTAGGGCTGCTAGACTTGAACTGAGTTTCTGAGAGGATGAGGCAAAAGAGGTCCCTACCGAGGAGCAATATCCAAGAAGTTAACAAGGGCTCCTGATTCACAGAAGCTGCTGATGGCAGAAGACAGCACCAAGAAGGTCATGGTCATGCTGTGGCTGGATCTGACCCAGGGCAGGGACACGAGGATCACAGATGGGAAGAGAACCCCTGGGGTAGGAGGACAAACACAGAATAAACTGGAGGCTGCTCTGAGCTTCCCACATTCACCCCTGTGTCCAGCCTCGCCCTTACCAATGGCAGTGAAGAGTTTCCTGATGGTGATGAGTCTGAGGATTTTTCTGGAGAGAAGAAAGTCTGCCAATAGACCTCCAAGGATAATGCAGATACATCCAACAACAAATGGCAAGGCAGACAGGATCCCACTCTGAGGACCAGAGACTAGGTCAGGTACATGTGCCCTTACCACCCACACCATGACACAGACAACCTTGGACAGATTGTCCACATTTGCAGCTTTTCTTTATATACACATCACTTTTAATACAAATTCCATGTTACTGTAATGAGCCAATATAGTTTTAGTATGTATACGTTCATAGCTCAGCTTGCAAAAAAAAAAAAAAAAAAAAAAAAAGAACGAATGCTCTCTTTATATATAAAAATCACCTGGAAATAAATATTTAAATGACCAAAATCCAGTAGAAAAATAGGCAAAGGATAATAACAGACAATTTACAGAAAAAAAGAAAAAATAAGTGGCTCCTAAACATGTTAAAAGGTATCCAACTTTGCTCATAATGAAAGAAAACAAAATAAAACTATGGTGAGATACTATTTTTCATGGATCAAATTGGCAAAAAATACCCTTTTTTTTTTTTTTGGCATGCTCTGTTGCTAACACTGTAGAGAATCAGGTTCTCACAAATATTACTGGTGTTCTATTGAGGTTAATTTGACAACAAATATAAAAGTTTATAGTGCATTTACCCTTTGACTCAATAATCTCATATGCAGAAATTTACTCCACAGAGAGTTGCACAAAGGTGTGACAAATGAACAAGATTTTCACTGCAACATTGCTCAAAGATGGGAAACAATCCAAATACTGCTCAGCAAGGTTCTCATGTACTGATATGAAGATTTCCATGACATATTAAGTGGCAAAAACCTAGTATATAAGCATAGCGGCATATTACAGAGTACAGAGTATACTGTTTTGTATTTTAAAAGTTGGGAAAATAAGAATATATATTCGTGTATGCTTGCATTCTCATAAAGAAACAAGAAAAGAATATACATAGGAAATTTAGGCCAGCCATGGTGGCTCACACCCATAATCCCGGCACTTTGGGAGACTGTAGTGGGAGGATCACTTGAGCTCAGGAGTTCAAGACCAGCCTGGCCAATATAACAAGACCTCATCTCCACAAAATGTTAGCCAGGCGTGGTGGTACATGTCTGTGGTCCCAGCTACTCGGGAGGTTGAGGTAGGAGGATTGCTTGAGCCTGGGAGGTCAAAGCTTTAGTGAGCCATGATTGAACCACTGCACTCCAGCCTGGGCAACACAGTGAGACATTGTCTCAAAAGAAAAAAAGAAAGAAAGAAAAAGAAAAAAGAAATTTAAAGAATGATCATTGGAATGGTCTGGGAGGACAGGGCAGATTAGGAAAAGCAATGAGTAATGAAAGAAAGATTTTTCACCCTTTTTTTTTTTAGATAGAGTTTTGCTCTTGTTGCCCAGGCTGGAGTGCAATGTCACAATCTCAGCTCACTGCAACCTCCACTTCCCCAGCTCAAGCCATTCTCATGCCTCAGCCTCCTAAGTAGCTGGGACTACAGGCACCCGCCACCACGCCTGGCTAATTATTGTATTTTTAGTAGAGACAGGGGGTTCACCATGTTGGCCAGGCTGGTCTCGAACACCTGACCTCAGATGATCCACTTGCCTCAGCCTCCCAAAGTGCTGGGATTACAGACATGAGCCACCACGCCTGACCCACTCCATGTTTCAATATAGTTTTTAAAATGTTGAACCTTCTTGTTATCAATTAAACTTCTAAATTAAAATTTTACTGAATAAAATGCAATGAAAAGGAGACTCCTCTGTTGTATATAATCCAAACAATGGAAAAGATTCAGCTCTCACCTGGTTCAAGTAGTTCATTTTACAGATGAGTAAGCCAAGGCTGTCAAGGTTACATTACTTAGTAAGAAAATACCCTGAGGGCAATGAGAATCCAGGTCTCTTAACTTTTTAGCCTGAAAAGCTCTGCTTTCTGGTCACAACTTGCCTTTCCATTCATTCTCCCATCTTCCTCTTCCTCAGCCTTGGCCTCTGAGGGTCAAGCCCACCCAGCCTTACACCAGAGACAAATCATTCCCAACAGCCAGCCTCAGGAAGTCTATTGCTTAGCACTGGCCTCTTGCTTATCTGGTCCCCTGATCCCCTGGATTAAGGTTCTGGTTTAATTTCTGGCCCTCTTCCTCTTTGAAAAGACCCAGAGCCACTCCCTCCTGGGGCTTTCTAATCTCAGTGCCTGCACCCTGCTTGCATGCAGATGCTGACTACTGCTAAGAAGATCAGCTCTCTGTTGGCTACTTAGCACATTTTCACCAGAGGAACCCAATCAATATGAGAAAGCTTCTTCCTGAGTACAGAGAGTACAAGAGTAACATTGGCTTTGTGAACTGTCACTAACAGGTTATGAAATCTGATACACTCTTAGCCACTTTTAAGACATCCATCTAGCAGGAATTGAAAGGCTCCTGTCAGCCATTCAGAGCATCTGTTTCTTCTGTGAAAATTCAGAGAGCTATACACATATATGCACTTTTCTTTCTATGTGTTATACTTGAATAAAAATGATTTTTTAAAACAAACATTACACCACAAATGTCTATGTAAGTCTTTTTTGGGACTTTATGTCCTATTAATATCTTATTTTCAGCATATGTTGTTTATGTTTCTCTGTCACAATTTTCTCAGAGGCAGAATTTGTTTTGCTAATTTTTATTATTTATGCTACCAGCAGAGCATCTTGTTTGCAAATTTTGATTGGATTGAGTATAAAAATTTTGCACAGGGCCCTTAAAATATGATAGTATATGAAAATCAAACTGACCTAGAACCATCTGTATCATGCTGCTGCAGTAAGTAGTGAACCACACTGAGATCAATCAGAATCCAAATTAACTAGACTCCATTTCCTACATGGAGGTCCTGGTCCTAATCCCCCGATTTTGTGACCATGGGAGAGACACAGGATTATATATGAGCTCTCTATATTTAAGCATTTAAACAGAAGATCAGAATGAGCTTTCTCTATACTTACATCTCTGAGGTTGGCTTGAAGTACCGAGCTGATGTACGTTGGTGTGTATGCCATAATGGTATAAAAAAGCCAGTATTCACAGAAATAAGAGACTAAAATGGCCCAGAGTGGTAAGGATTTGATCATAGCCGTAATGGGAAGAGACCAGCCTGGTGAACAGTCCTAGAAGAAAGCACACAGCAATGTCCCCTCCATCAGAAGGCAGCTCTCTCTATCGCACTCTGCATCTCTGAGATGTCTAGAGGGACATAGAGAAATGTCAGAGGAATTTCTCAATGTACCTGCTGAGCCAATGAACACACAATGTATCTCTTCTCACCAGCACTGATAAAGGGATGATTCACAGGATCATCATAAATGAGAGGAAACCAGAGAAGACAACAGGCACAGCCAATTCCTCCT
This sequence comes from Chlorocebus sabaeus, assembly GCF_047675955.1. Taxonomy (NCBI): domain Eukaryota; kingdom Metazoa; phylum Chordata; class Mammalia; order Primates; family Cercopithecidae; genus Chlorocebus; species Chlorocebus sabaeus. The sequence continues at coordinate 25,706,549 of NC_132920.1, read as the reverse complement.
AGGAAAAGAGGATCCAGTTAGCACTGGATGGATGGAAGTATTTCTTTCAGTTTGACTCTAAGATGATTCCTGTGGTTGACAGAGTGACTAGCCTCAGTACTCCACTCTTCCTGGCATCTATCCCTTGCATGGCCCTATCACAGGGGGAGGGTACTTCCTCACCACCTGACTTTGGCCTTGGCCATACAACTTGCTTTTGCCAATGGCATGGAGGAGTTTCAAGCCTAGGCATTAAAAAACATTTTTTTTTAAACTTATCCTCTTGGGTCTTGTGCACTGCTATTGGAAGACTATGCTCCAGCTCATCCTTTGACCAAGGCAGATGACAGACACAGACAGTGGAGCCACCCAGCTGTCCCACAAAGAACCACAGGAATAAATGATTATTGTTTTAAACCACTGAGTTTTGGGAGGTTTTGAAATGCACTATTATTAAAGCTATAGCACACTCACAAGTTAGTAGCGTGTTTCCACTTGCTTGAAAATGCCCTCACCATTCACATACCAGTCGGCATCCCTCCTGCTAGTCATGCTTTGCAGAGTTCCTTTCATCATTAAACCTTTCCGTATCTATCTCTTATCTTCCTCAAAGCACATATAAGTGAGAAGCAGTACACTATTATGTGGAATTAATTACCCAATTTCTAGACATGAAATGAAATTAATCCTCAGCAAAGACATTTTTCTGATATATACATTATTACAGAGTTGGGGATTTAACATTATCAGTATTGAGTGGAAATATGGCCCATCTTCAAATTCCCTTTTTAGAATCTTAAGAAATCTTATGAGCTCTCTTTGTTTGGCTAGCATGTCATTTACAAATTCCTTCACAAATATCATACAGCAGCCACTATACACCAGGCATTTTGCTACATTTTAAGAATATAAAATGACAAAGACACAATTTTGCCATCAGGGAACTTAATCAGGTGGGGAGGGATAGATATGAAAATTAGCAATGTTGCACATTGGAGTTGGAGGATGTTAATATTTATTCAACAAATACTGAGTGAGTTTCTATCGTGTATATGTTTCTCGAAACCATAAGCACAGTAAGATTTTCTTGTTGTTTGAATAATTTTTGTAATCTGCCCTTTGAATGTTTTCATGATAAAAACTTTGAAGGTTGGTGTGCTGTGGAATCATTACATATTTTTTTTGGTGAATATATTGACCTGATTTTACAGAAACCCTTGATCTAAGAGGCCCGCCTGCTAATGAACACACTAGTGGGACTATAAGGAATTACCATAAACAATTTAGGGGTGGGATTTTGGAGAATGTTTCAAATATTGAACAAACTTTAGCTGACAGCAGCTAGGCGGATTCCAACCACAGTTCCACGAAAGTAAAACTGTAATGTAGTAAAATACTGCCTCTGGAATTTTCCATGTGTCTTTGGAACCTTTCTGTAGCATCTCTGTGTATATTATGTCCGTTCCTGAACCTTACATAATCTGCCCTGTCCTGAAGTCTCCACTGGTTGATTCTTACTCTAATTAGCATTTTACCTATGATTAAGTCATGTCACAGTCACACAACTTTCTGGCTATGATATTGGTGCAAAAGTAATTGTGGTTTTTGCCATAATAATAACTGGAGAAATTTTAAAGAATATATTAAATTAAAAAGCATGACTAAAATGTAGTCTGACTAAAATAACTTTTTTTTTTTTTTTTTTTTTTGGTCTCTTGAGACAGGGTCTCACTCTGTCGCACAGGCTGGAGTGTAGTAGCATGATCTCGACTCACTGCAACCTCCACCTCCTGGGTTCAAGCAATTCTCCCACCTCAGCCTCCCGAGTAGCTGGGATTACAGGCATGCAGCATCATGCTCGGCTAATTTTTGTAATTTTAGTAGAGACGGGGTTTAACCATGTTGGCCAGACTGGTCTCAAACTCCTGGCCTCATGTGATCCACCTGCCTCAGCCTCCCAAAGTGCTGGGATTACAGGCATGAGCCACCACACCTAGCCTAAGATAACATTTTCAACATCTTGTGAAATAATTTGCTCTGAATTCCTTTAGGTTAAATTTAGAAGCAGTAAGGAATGTTATGATGCCTCTAATGTCATAAGATTATTCTAGCTACACACTCAGGCTGCTGAAACTTAAATGTTAAACACAGTTGACTCTGAACACTACCAGCTTTAGCTATGTAAATATCCATATCTATTAGGATTTGGTTAACCATAGATAAATTGCATCACAGAATTCTCTGTCATTAAAAATTGAGATTTGAAAAGCAAACTCACCAAAGATGTAGAAGACATAAGGCCATCCTATAGTCTGGCAAAGGAGACCACCAACGAGTAGAACAATGAAGGACCCCAGCATTGACCCTGAACAGAAAAAGTGAGGATGTTCTGGGTGAGAGGACCCGTCTTGGGGCTCTATGTGCTTTCTACAATGCTGAGTTGCACAATGAGGGAAGGTATGAGTTTCAAGTCAAACTATCTAGGTTCAAATCCTGCTCCTTCACTTGGTAACTATGTGATCTTGGACAAATTATTACTCTATTTGTGTCTGAAATTCCATATATGTGAAACGGAAGTAATTATATACAGCTGACTTATAAAATTGCTTTGAGGATAAGATGAAAATAAGTGCAAAACATGAGAATGTTTGGCACATAGTAAGCATTCAGGTCATTCAGTCACAATCAAGAAAGGCAGTATGGGGTAGTGCTTTAAAGCAAGGACTATGAAGACAGAGTAATTGATATATAAGATCTTGGTTCTATTGACAGGACTTTGCTGAGTTCTCTTGGACAGTGCATATAAAGTGGGGTTTAGGGTATCAATTACCTGATCCAGCAATGGTGGTGAGTTGACTCCTTTCCAGTGGGGGAGCCCATTTGACCCAAATTGAATATTGACCAGTTAATACCATAACCTGGGGGGAAAAATTCCATTCTTGAAGATCTGAGGTCATTCTAGAACCTATATTCTACTTATACCTGGAAAACATCTTGGTACCTGGGCTATGCCTTGTACAATCCGGAGGACAATGAGCAAGGCCACTCCTGCATTAGCTGCCAGTGGAATGAAGAGGGTCAGGAATGAGGAAATAAACAAGCCAGCACCAACCACATACTTGGCTCCAAATATTCCAGCCACATAGCCACTGGGGATTGGAGCCAAGAATGAGCCATAGTTGAGGGAGCTGAGGATGATTCCCTGGATTTCAGGACTCCAGTCATATGCAGGGGCCTAGATGACAAAGAGAGTTACTGTTTGTCTTTAGTTGAAGAATTGACAGTTTTCATTGTGAGGCCTTGAGGCAAAAAAATCAATTAGCAGTTATCTTTCTTTTTACATCTCTTCAGTTCCCCCAATATACCAGTATCATGTATTTAAAATATATGCCCAACATACTCTTTCCGCTCACCCTGACATAATTAACCAAAAATTAAAATATAAGAGAGCTCATAAAGAAACAAAGGCTATAAAGAAGAAAGCATCGTAAGCAAGGTAATTAAAAAAATATGTGGAAGGAAGAGAAAGCGGACAAATCTGTGAGACATATTTTGTACAGATTTTCATCATTGTAGGGGAAGAATTTATGTCCCCTAAATGGTAAAATTTTTCATTTATTCTAACTTAGCCCCTGGTTACACTCATAGACACTAAGTAGTGACGCAATCCCCTTAGATACTTATTATGTTCTTTATTCCTTTCTTTTCTCTTCTTTTCTTTTTTTTTTCTTTTTTCTTTTTTTAAGACAAAATCTCTTTGTCACCCAGACTGGAGTGCAGTGGCAAGATCTCTGCTCACTGCAACTTCTGCCTTCCCAGTTTAATCAATTCTTCTGTCTCAGCCTCCAGAGTAGCTGGGATTACAGGTGCCTATGACCATGCCTGGCTGACTTTCATATTTTTAATAAGGATGCCTCGGCCTCCCAAAGTGCTGGGATTACAGGTGTGAGCCACCATGCTTGGCCTGATACTTAGGTACTTGTGCCATTCCTGGCACATAGTACATGTTCAGTAAATACTTAGTGGTTAAATGAATCTCACTCTAAGTCTTTAAGTCAAATAATTTGAGTCAAAGAAAGAGTCCAGAGTCTCACTAAACTTACCATTGCTTTAAATTCTTTTAGAGTTTCATTCCAGTAGTCCTGGGAGTCAGTGGAGGGCCGTTCTGTGGAGGCATTGGGCTGGCTAGGTGGAGCTGTGTTGTTCACCATAGCTGGAATGGCAATGCTCAAGTTCATTTGCTGGGTGTAAATTGAAAAATTACAGAGCTGCAAGATGAGGGCCAGCCCATGTCGGACTGAACAAAAGCCTGAGAGGAGAAGGGCATGCAAAGTCACAATCAGAATGCTTTTCTCCCACTCTCCCTAAGTCTGGAAGAAGGAAAGGATTGGTATCTGTCTGAGATGCAGAAATACAGAGAGAGAGAGATTCCTCTGTAGTTGCGTAGTGGACTTCTGTCCCCCTGGGAGGTAATGGGGGAGGTGGCTCCCTCAGAAGCATTTCTCAGACAGAGACTTGAAGAATGTGTGGAGTTGGTCAGAACAAGCATTAGGGGAGAGATTTTCAGGCAGGGCTCTGGGATGAGAAGATTAGAATGGGAATGGGAAGAAATTGATTTAGAGAAAGAATTGGCTGGGAGCAGTGACCGATTGGATATGGACAGTGACAGAAAGGAAATTGCTGGAAACGACTCCCAAGTTCCCTGCTTGGGCAGCTGGGATATCTGAAAGTGCCATTTATAACCAGGAAACATGGAAGATTAGCTTGTCTGGTGCTGGGAAGAGATGAAACTTGAAAGATAGGCGATAGTTAGATCATAGAAGTATTTAAACTTCATCTTAATACTATAATCTATGCTTACACAAAATTTGCGAGTGTTCTATAGGAACTCTGGGGATATCCCTGTGGTTGAGTCCAAATACATTAGTTTGACAGCAGCGGGAAGCGTTCATCCACTATCCCTGTAGAGAAATCCCAGAGGTAATGTATGATCACAAGGTATGAAGATGCCATTTTCTTGGCTCTGAAAGGGAGCAAATGTTCTTGGAATGAACAGCATCGTTTCGTTTTGTGTAGTAATGCTCTTGCTAAGTTCCAGCTCTTACCTTTGGTTCAATTCTGAGAGCATTTAGTTCCTCATCCCCAACCCAGCCAATGCACCATCCATGAAAATCTACATTGGAATTTTGGTCAGTCATATTGATATGACAGATTAAATTCAGAAGGATTACCACATTTATAGTATTGTCTTCCAGTCAAGAAGGGATACCTACCCATGTACTAGTATTGATCTTTTACTCAGTCCAAGGTGGAATTTTATAGTTATTTTCAGTTAAGGCCTTCACAAATTTTGTAAAGTACTTTTTATTGTTGTGTAACTGAGCTCTTTTTCCTATCATTTTCATTAGGTTTTTCCCCATTGGGTTTTGATTTAATAAAGAAAGACAAATTATGTATAAATAATGAAAAGTGTAGTTGATTATGTTTACTGTTTGCAACACTTATTTCTTTCTCCTGGGTAATTTAATTCACTGGTATTTTCAAAAAGATGGACAAAACAGGAATGGTAAGAATGGGCACCTCAGCTATATTTGCATTTACTGAGACTGCTTCTCACATTACACCATTAGGTATGCTGCTGGTTGTTGGTATAACATGTCCTTTAATTATATTAAACTACTCTGTTACTACCTTTAAATATTTTCATGGGAATACATAAGTTTTATAAAATGTATTTTAATCCTGGAATCAGACACCTGCATTCCAATTCCAGCTTGTGTGTTCTACTTACAGCTGTGTGTTCTGGGGCAAGGTACTGAGTTCTCTGTGGCCCCCAAATTTTGCCTGAAAAATGGAATTAATAATAGAGTCTACATCAAGGCACTGTGATAACAACTGAATAAGTTTATGTAAATTCATTATAATTATAATAGCCTACCACCTTTGTATTATTGGGATGATCTCTTCTTATTCTTAATAGGCTATTACAAAATTTAAAAATATGATGTATTTGGCTAGTGTTTTAGCTAGAATTTTATTTAGTATGTATAGTTGAGCTTAAAATGTTGTTTATGTATATATGTATATATGTGTGTTATTTTTTGCTATACTAGCTTTTTTTTTTTTTTTTTAAGTTATAAGTTTCCATCTCAATCTATGATCTGAAATGTTTTAGGTACATAGCCATTTTTCTTCTTAATAAAGTTTTGATTTTAGAACAGTTTTAGATTTATAGAATTATTGAGTTCCTCTATATCTCACACAAAATTTCCTCTGTTATTAATATCTTATGGTGCATCTGTTGCAATTAATAAACATACAGTGATATATTATTAACAACTAAAGCCCACAGTTTATTCAGCTATCTTAGTTTTACCTAATATCCTTTCTGTTCCAGAATCCCATATAGAGAACCACATTACATTTAGTTGTCATGTCTCCTTGGACTCTTTTTGTGTATGACACTTTCTCAGACTTACCTTGTTTCTAAAACGTATTCTAAATACCTTGTAGTCGAAAATGTCTAAAGACCTTGATAGTTTTGAAACGCACCAGTCAGGTGTTTTGTGGAGCATCCCTTAGTTGAAATTTGTCTGATATTTTTCTCAAGATTAGACTGGAATTATGTGTTTTTGAGAGGAAGGCCATGGAGGTAAACTGCCATTCTCGTCACATCATATTATGGCCACACACTGTCAACAAGGCTTCTCACTATTGAGTTGATCTTGGTCCCCTGGCTTGAGGTAGTGTTTGTCAGGTTGCTCCACTGTAAAATTACTCTCTTTTTTCTTTTTCTCCTTTTAATGTTTTGTATGAATTAATATGTACAAATGTACTCTGGAAGAAGTCACAAGCACCAGTCACACTTAAGGAGTAAGGAGCTAAGTTCCATTTTCAGAAGATAGAGTGCTATATATAAACTATTTGGAACTCTTCTGCACAGGATAAATAGGCATTTTCTGCTCCTTAAAACTCTCATATAATTTTTCTAGTGAAACTACTAGAATATATTTGTTTGTTTCTGTGTTTTAAAATGAATAACTTTTTGACAAGTTTCATTTGTTAGATGTTTTTTGACATGTATAATTTTTTTCTTTATTCAGATTATAAATTAGAAACATAAAATGTATAATTCCTAGAAATCATAATTTCTATAAAGTTATAATTAAATTATATTTAAAATATTAAATTTTAATAAGTAAATTATGATTATATAATTAAAGTTTTTATAATTATAAATTTTAATTTCTAGAAAATCATTTACTTATGTACTTTCCCTATAATTAGCTTTTATACATTTTCGATGCCTCTGTCTCTTATTTTCTCATAACTGCTTGTATTTAATATCTCTGCCTGATTAATCTGAGTAGTGGATTGTTTTATTGCATTGAGTGGCATCTTCTTTTATCAAAGAATCAGTTCTTGTGTATATTTTTAATCCAATATTTTAACAATTTGAGTTCACACTATTTTCTACATTTAAGTTGTCTATTTCATTTTTCTATGTAATTTCCTTAAAAGTTGTAGGCTCAGTGAATTGGATGTTTAATTAGTTTTCATTTTTTATTATACAATCTCTGTTTTCTTCCCTTTTTCAAATCTGTCTTCTCCTTGCTGCTGCTAATTCCATTTTAATTCCGCACTGACATTTTTTTCCTCCTTTGTTTCCTTTCTCATCTATATTAGGGACTTCTTCCATATTCTTCTGTTGATTTACTTCCTACACTCTATGCTTTATTATTATTATTCTTATTGTCATTGAGAACTTTAAGAAATTGAAAATGAAAATATTCTTCAATTTCCCTGTAATAATATAAGCACAGCAGTGTGATGTAAAGGCTAACAACAGCTGATTTGAATCCAGCTGCTACCTCTTTATGCCTGGATGATTAAGATGTGTTACTTCATCCCTCTGTGCCTGAGCAGGCTCCTACAAAATGGGGATGATGCTAGTAGCACTTTCCCTGAAGGATTGTTGTGAGAATTCAATGAATTAATACATACAAACTGCTTAAAACAGGGTCTAACATACGGCCTGCGCTCATTATGTGACAGCTATTATAATGAACTGTGATCTTTCATAAGTGTACCTGTTGATTTCTCTTCTATCTAACACATGCTTATTCTTTCTATGTAAATATGCATATTTACGTAGGTTCCTTGTAGTCCACCCCTACAGCCTTGGACTATAAAAGCCAGTCGTGTGTGATTTTGTTCTCACATTTTGAAACCCCTGCACAGGGCTACCCATGCTGGTTTGAGGCCCAGCTATGATGCGGTGGTATATGTGGGTGGGCTGGTGGCAGCAGGTGGGGAGGAGGAGGTAGGAAATTCCTTCACCAATTCAAGGGAAGCTAACTACTGTTTTAATTAAGCTAACTACCATTTTAATTCTGCAATAACATTTTATAATTTGAGAGAAAGTCTTCCAAATTTCCAAGTTGATTTCTGCAATCATTCATATTTTCCTCTGCTTTGTAGCACTGGTCCCTAATGCTAAATTGCAGATCAGAAAGGCCAGTGAAGCGTGAGGGTAAAGCTGCAGAACGTGGGCCCATGCATGCTTCACCCACCACATCCCAGCACTGTAGACCCTTAAGGGGCTCATGGGGTCTGTGGTCTGCCCAGCTTCTAGACACTGCCACTCCAAGCTGGGCAGCACGAGCTGAAGCTCCACAGCATCCTCTGTGTTCTTCCTGTAACACTGCACTATGCCTCAAGGATGGGAGTTTTATCAGCTCTTGGCTCCTCTCTCAATTTCTTCCAAATTGTATTAAATCTGTCTGCAAGACTTGGAGTTTATAGTGTGTGGTAGGAATAATTCCTTAGTTTCAACCTAGATGGAAATACTTTCTCAAGTGTTGTGCTTGTTTTACTCATTTCCACGGCTTTCAGAAGGGAGTGCTATTGTAAATGGGCCTTCTGATGGCATTCTTCCCCATGGAGGGGGGCAATATGTCTTCCCTGCAGGCATTTGATATGGAGAAAGGACACTGTCCCTGATATTGTTCTCAGTGCCTTTCCCACCCTTCTGTGGTCTCCACAGTAACAGAGGCACAAATATCTGGAAGCTACAATCCTCAGGATTCCATTCAGATTCCACAAATGAGGACATTCTGGCACAATGTGTCAGGCTGAACTCAGTGAGAAACCACTATGCTCTGGAGGCAGCTGCAGGTGGATAAGCGAGAATCAGTCATGTTAGACATGGGATTTCTGCCTGTGACTTTAGGGGTCAGTCTCAAAAACATCCACTTTGTGATGCACATGGCTGGGATCATTGGCAGTGTAATGTCCCAGATTTTCTGAAAGTAACCAACCTGACTTTTGCTTCCCTAGCCTTCCAACATCTGTGGAATCTTCCAGTTCCCTATATTAATCTTTCTTCTCAGAAATACCTAGATTTGCTTTTGATTTTGTGATATAACCCAGACTGATACAGAAGCTCATGGACCTCTGGGGGAAAGCGGGATCAGAAGGTCAAAGTGATGTCTGTCTCCAGCCCGGCCCCAGAAATCCCTAACTGAGCCTGAGAGAGAAAAACTACTGATCTTCAGGCAGAACCTGAAGGCCCAGCTTTTTTCACTCAAGGTTTCTAGGTTATTGGAGCAGTTCCTTTGTGTAACCAGGTGACCAGATAATGGGGGAGGGAGCATTTCTCCACATCCCATGGAACACCTGGATTCAGCTCACTAAGTGTCTTAGAAGCACAGCAAAGACATCAGTAGCCTTTGGGGATGGGAGTACTGGTACCCAGAGAAAGCCCCAGTAGTGCCCTGGGAATCTGATACAGAAGATCCAGCCATGCCCAGTAAGCATGAGCCAGAGAAGGAGATGAGAGGAAAACTGATGTTGGACACCAACAGACAAAGCAATCAGCAAGGTTTATTCCTAAGCATTTGTGAGAAATACTCGTATACACAACAAAATAACTTGGTAAGGCTTGGAGGAGTAGCTGGGGTTCTGCCTTATTAGGTAGGATGAGACTGCCAAAAAAGGATGAGTGTTAATAGCATGATGCTGTTTGAAACAACAAGCTGGGGTAAAGTTGGTTACAAAGTTGTCGTCCAGTATAGCTATAGCTCAGAGTGGTCACCAGAGGACTGGGTGGCATGGTAGGCCAGATGTTGTAGGAGACTATAGAAGAAACCAGGAAGACCATAGGGGTTCCACTTTAGACAAATTATAGATGAACTTCCCAATGACTGCCAAAAGGTGGGCTGAGGAAGGGACACTATGTGAGTGGTAATAATGAGCTCAAAAATGGCAGAATCAGGATTGCAAACTCAAGCATTATGATTTCTGACCTGTGCTTTTATCCAGTATGCCATACTATACCTTGGTAAAATTTTACTCACAAGTTCTTCACATTACCAATTTTGAGGGAGAGACAGAATGATAAAATAATTTGGCCAATAGTATAGTCTAGTAGACTCTGAAGTCCTTAGAAACAGATGAGACCTTCAGCCAAGACTACTGGAACAGTATTAATTCTGGGTCCAATGGTGACTAGTTGTAGGATGAATACTAATATGCAAATTTCCTGATTTCTTCTGTGATGGATGAGATTAGGAGAAATCTCTTTTCTAGAAGATATGCATAATTCTTAACAGACAAAACAGACAAACTGGCTAAAATGTTGAGTATTACAAAGCATTCCATCTTGGTTAGTGTTTTGCCTTTTAAAGGCATTATCTTATGAAATGACTATATCCTTAAAAGAATTAATGGATAACATAGTCATAACTCATTAAGCATTTAGGGTAAAATAAGATGTTCTACCGTTTCCCTTAATGCATATTATAAAAAGCATGATATTTTAATATAGATAAGATAAAGGAAGAAAGGTGACTTCTATGACATGGTAGAAACAAAAAGCCTATTTTGGGATCGGGGTCAGGTTTGGATTTAACACGAGCAGAGAGAACCAATGGGACATGTCTTGAGCTTAGAATCAGACAAGCCAAGGTTGGTTTCTATATTTCCTACTTAGAACCTGCTCTGATTTTTTTCCTTCATCTCTAAATAATGTCATGATACCTGCCTGTCTTATATACTTTCAAAGTTTCTTGTGAGAAATGAAATAATTATCAATAACTATTTATAGCCATATAGAATTCTTGGCAATTGGTGGTAGTGAGGAAAATGATGTGTATCAACAAAAGATGCCACAGATCTTAGTTTTATTTACTAACACAAGTCAAGGTGCCATAGATCCTAGTTTTATTTACTACCAGATTACTGTGCATGATTTTACCTTTCCTGGAGCATTCCTCTTGAGCCATATTTAAATTGCCATCATTGGAAATGTCCCCCACTGTAGCTTTGACATCTGGTCCAGAAGACATTTTGGTTCTCTCTTCCCAGGGACTGACATTTACTTACTAAAATAAAAAGAATGCAAAAGCAAATATAGAGAGAATCTTAAATGATACCACCCCAATTCTTTCTAAGAGCTAGGAGCAAATGTTGTTCTATAAGAAAAGTGCTAGATTAGGGTTCGTGAAAACTAATTTGTCATCCTGGCTTTATCACTAACCAATTGGTTGGTCTTTGAAAGGTCGCAGTTTACCCTGGGTCTTAGTATCTGTGTCTCACAAGTGAGGAATCTGGCCTGGATTGCCTTCATAAATTGTGATATCCTTTCTAGTTCTGTGTTCCCATGTCTCTAAATTGATATTAGTATTAAATGGACATGAAAAGTTGACAACCTTATTTGCAATTTCATCTAGGAGATTCGAGTGGATTAAATTACCTGGAGAACTTTTATAACCGCCTATACATATTACATAAAATATAGCAAACACCCTTTTACATAGCTGCAAAGACAGTAAGAGATACATCCATCAAGTTAGATGTCTGTGCTAACTTCAGTGACCATGAGATTGGGGCACAGAAGCATCAATTTCAGTGATGTGGGGGCTTGAGATCTAAGCCCCTGTGGGGATGAAGGATGAAGCCGTAGGCCCATGCCAGGGAGGCGATTATAAGGGAGATTCTAATATACAGTTAGATGCCTCAAAGGGGTTCAAAACTTGGTTAAAGAGGCTCTTCCCCTTTCAACAATAACAGTGACAACCCTCTTTGTCCTGAGTTGTGGTTTGAAAATAAAGTACTTCACCTGAAAACTGTGAAAGTTCGTATCTAGGTTATGGAGAATTGAGGGTTAAAATTCATACTTCCTTCATTGTCTGAGAATTCATGCCCAGCTAAAAAACTGACCAAAGAATCAAGCCCAGTCTGATTCGCTCAAAACAGATTACACAGAATTACTGCACATGAAGCTCTATATATTATGAGCCCAAAATAAAAAAATATAAACACTCAAAGAAATGATCCATCCAAAACAAGTTTTCAGACTCAACGCATAGCAAAATTAAACTACTGAGAACTTCCAAAAATAGAATAAACTGACAAAGACATTACATAAGTATGCTTTAAATAATTGAAGAAATAAAATATGGACCCTAAAACATAAAAAGATACCAAAAAGAACAGGCAGATTTAAGAAAGATACTACTTGAAATACAAAAATAATTAGGCATTAAAATTTTAAACTAAGTGACTAGACATAGCTAATGAAAGAATTAGCAAAATCAAAGGCAATGAGCTATGTAAATTATACAGAATAAAGCTCAGTGAGATGATGAGGGATGACAGCAAAGTTAAGAAACTGGAAAATGGAGTGAAAAGGTCCAATGTATGTTGAATAGGACCTCTAGGAGGACAAAATAAAGAGAATTGAGAAAAGGCAATACTTTAGGAAATAACGAATAGGAATTTTTTAGAATAGATGAAACCATAAGATTTCTCAGATTCAGGAATCAAAATGAGTCTTAAGCTAGGGAAATGAAAAGAATCTACACCTAAACATATTTAAGGATACTGTAGGACACGAAAAGAACAAAACTTATTTATAGTAATAGATATCATAAAAGATGACTTGATAATAATAGATACCATAAAAGATCACTTTTAGAAGGGGAGAAATTGATTAAAGCATTCTATCAGATATGAAGTAGTATTTGTTCAACTTCTAGCTAATAAAAAAATAAAATGCAGTAAATTGGTAAAAAGTAGGAAACTATTGGAATGAATATGAATATAGATTAAGAACAAACATGGGAAAATGTGCATCACTTCACTATCAAGGACATGGATATTAAAAGAACAAGATCCTATTATTTCTTACCTATTACTTTTCTTTCTTTTTTTTTTTTTTTTTTTTTTTGAGACGGAGTCTGGCTCTGTCACCCAGGCTGGAGTGCAGTGGCCGGATCTCTGTTCACCGCAAGCTCCTCCTCCCGGGTTTACGCCATTCTCCTGCCTCAGCCTCCGGAGTAGCTGGGACTACAGGCGCCCGCCACCTCGCCCGGCTAGATTTTTGTACTTTTTAGTAGAGACGGGGTTTCACCGTGTTAGCCAGGATGGTCTCGATCTCCTGACCTCGTGATCCGCCCGTCTCGGCCTCCCAAAGTGCTGGGATTACAGGCTTGAGCCACCGCGCCCGGCCACCTATTACTTTTCATAAACATTTTAAAAGACTGTTACCACCAAGCTTAGTCAAAAATGTGGGGAAATGAGCTATTATTTCAGGAAGTCAAGCTGCATCTTCTCACTTGTATTGCTGCTTCATGGTGTGTACCAGAGACTAATAGGCATAGCCACACAGAATAGTATGTTTCAGGACACTCTTTAAAGCAATATTTGTAAAAGCAAAAAGTCAAGAGCTAACTAATGATTATTTAATATTTGCATAATTAAATGCAGATATTTTCTGAATACTACACGGTCATCAAAGAATTGGATACATATATAAAAGCATATAAAGATTTAAAAGACAGGTAAACAATCAAGCATCTACAGTTTTCAAGAGACTTACCTAAAACATAAGGATTCACATAAACTTAAGGTAAAGAGGTGGGAATAGATATTCCACGCAAAAGGACACCAAAAGCAAGCAGGAGTAGCTATTCTTATATCAGACAAAACAAACTTATAAGCAACAGCAGTTGAAAAAGATGAAGAGAGACATTATATAATGACAAAAGGACTATTCCAACAGGAAAATACCACAATCCTAAATATATATGCACCTAACACTGGAGCTCTTAAATTTATAAAACAATTACTACTAGATCTAAGAAATGAGATAGACAGCAAGACAATAATAGTTGGGGACTTCAATACTCCACAGACAGCACCTGACAGGTCATCAAGACAGAAAGTCAACAAAGAAACAATGGACTTAAACTATATCCTAGAACAAATAGACTTAACAGATATTTACAGAATACTCTACCCAACAACTGCAGACTATACATTCTATTCATCAGCACATGGAACATTCTCCAAGACAGACCATATGATAGGCCACAAAACAAGTCTCAACAAATTTAAGGAAATCAAAATTATATCAAGTACTCCCCCAGACCACAGTGGAATAAAATTGGAAATCAACTCCAAAAGGAACTCTCAAAGCTGTGCAAATACATGGAAATTAAATAACCTGCTCCTGAATGATCATTGGCTCAACAATGAAATCAAGATATAAATTTAAAAATTATTTGAACTGAACGACAACCGTGACACAACCTATCAAAACCTCTGGGATACAGGAAAAGTGGTGCTAAGAGGAAAGTTCATACCATTAAATGCCTACATCAAAAAGTCTGAAAGAGCACAAATAGACAATCTAAGTTCACACCTCAAGAAACTAGAGAAATAACAAACGAAACCCAAACCTAGCAGAAGAAAGGAAATAACCAAGATCAGAGCAAAACTAAGTAGAAATTGAAACAAACAAACAAAAAAATACAAAAGATAAATGAAACAAAAAGCTGGTTCTTTGAAAAGATAAATTGCCAGACCACCAGCAACATTAACCAAGGAAAAAAGAGAGAAGATCCAAATAAGTTCAATTTGAAACAAAACGGGAGATATTACAACTGATACCAGAGAAATACAAAATATCATTCAAGACTACTATAAACACCTTTACGTGTGTAAACTAGAAAACCTAGAGGAGATGGATAAACTCCTGGAAATATAAAACCCTCCTAGATTAAACCAGGAAGAAATAGAAACTCTCTGTGCAAAGGAATGGGGAGGGCAGGAATGGCCATGCAGGAGTTGAACTTTGTCTTTGTTGTTTACATGTGTGACAACAATAATGTAATTTGAATTATTACTGTAATTAAAAATAAATTTCAGGGACACAGGTAGGCTGAGATGAAGAAGGTGAGTGTTTTAGAGTCAGTTGCTGGTATTCTCTGTCAGGTATTCATTTTCACTCCAGGAAAGAAATGAGGAGGGCACTGCCCCATCACTTCAAGTCAAATGATAGGAGCTGCCCGCAAGGGGGTCATTCAGGGAGCTTGACCTATGTCCCTTATGTATGTGTGCTTGTGTGTATGTAGAGGTGAGTGACACATGCCTCAGAATCTAAGGGCATGAGGTGGTGACTCCTGGTCTGAGGCTGCAGAGCACAGCAAAGGTCTACACCACACTGGAGGCTGTGATACATCCCACAGCAGCAGGGCTGAAGATGCACAGGTAGAGACCAGCAGGTCCCTTATGAACCAGATACGGATGACTCAGGAAAAATCCAGTTTACAATCTCTTAAAATGAGAACTGTCTGGAGAGGCCACATGACCCCAAAAGAGAGGACAGACTGCCTGATGCCCAGCACCTGAGAAAGGAACCCTAACTGCTGAGTTAGTGAACACATATCACCCCTGACATGGGAGGACTAGTGGATGCCACCACTGGGGTACAATAAAGGATTCAGCATTGAACATTCATCCAACCCAGAGACCACCAATGCAAGGGCACAAGAGTTCCGGCTAAGAAAGACACTTCCTGCTTCTTGCTTCTAACTCCCTACCCACCAGCCATGGAAAGATCAGAAGCGACAGCTAGCAAGAGGGGTGAGAGTAGTTGCTGACAGAGAAAGGGAACAAGAAGCCAACCAAATGATCCCTTCCCTCCCCAGAACCAAGCTGGAGTGGTGGGTGGCGGGGCAGGAGAATGAAGGTTTACTTTTAGATCAAGTTGGAAATTTTCTGGTTTTCGTTGGACTGGATCCATTAATTACAAAATGAGATTATTTGAAGACTACAAATAAACAATAAACCCATTACTACTGAAAATGATCAGAGAAGTTACAGCACCGAGCAGATATAAAGTTACAGCACCAAGCAGATGTAAAGGGATACGATGAAGTTACAACACCAAGCAGACGTAAAGGAATAAAATGTAAAGGGATAAGCAGTAGGTGCTGGTGAAATGAAATCATTTTCCACGTGCTCTCTGTGAAGGACTCTTCTTATTAATATAAAAGAAAATAGGCCTGATCCGTTGGTGCTATTGTGTTTAAAGATAAGTGGAAATGTTACATAATGTCACCACTAAAGTTGGTAAGTGAGCAACTGACAGAGAAGTTGCCTCAATGATGTCCTTCAAAACCACAGATGTTAGACCATGGAGCCCTCTAGTCTGCACTGGAATTCAAAAACACACTCAAAATTGAATTGAAATCCAAACGAATACTCATTGGCAAATGGAATAGTTCTAGTAACTCTGAAAAGAAACTTGGTAAAATGAGGGGACTGAATAGTCTGCTGGAAAAATAATTTGCTTATCATTTATTTTCACACCTCAGGGCAATTAGTTGAATTGAAAAACTCGTATCAGTCACAAGAACTAAAGACATAGCTTTCAGGGTAACATTTTTTTCCACAGGCTATACCCATACAGACTCTTCTAGTGTTCCAACATCTAAGAGTTCACTGACCACAAGTTCATTCATTGATTCAGTAAACATTTATTGAATCAATGAATGCAATGTTGTGCTTTCATAGCTCCATCTCCTGCATGACTGAAGGACTTAGTAATCATTAAATTGCCCTCTCCTTGTGCTTATTATAACCAGCAATCAATTGCCAGTTTTTTCAGTAATGGGCGATCATGGTTTTGCTGACGTTAATGAGAGCAGTGGGAACAGACAGCCGAGGGCGAAGGGAGGACAGTGCTGTTGTGGGGCAAGGGATGCAGGCACGGACAGTACACCTGTGAGAAAGTTATATCCTAGGAGGGGCACATATGAAAAGAAAGAAGTAAGAATGCCACATGGTATGAAAAAAACAAGAGTAGCACTGACAGAAACTAAGTCATTAGCATCAGGAGAGGAGGGCAAGCACTCTGCTTAGTCTAACCACTTTACCTAGTGTGGTTGTGTGAAATGGTTATATTTGAGCTGAAATGGGAACACTGAGAAGGAGGCAGCACTGAGCAAGAACATGCCAGGCAAAGGAACCAGCAAGTCTGTCACGTTTTTCTAGGCAGAAGGTAGTCCAACATGGCGATGCAGAGTGAATGAGGAGGTTAATGGTAGGTGATGAGATCAAAGGGGTGGGCAGGGACCAGACCATTTTGGGTCTTATAGGCCGGGTAAGGGGACTGGACTTACTATGGCCACTGTGTGGCACATGGGCTATCAAGGACAAGATTGAGAACCAGGAGACTGAACAAGAAGCTGTTTCTTGACCTGTGCAAGTGTTGATGGTGGATGGGCTAGGCTAGCTGTGGTGAAAAAGACCACATTCAGGACCTGTTTTGGAGATATGCCACTAAGACTTGCTAATGAGGTGTATATGGGAACAAGAGAAAGGGAAGAATCATCAGAGACTTCCAGACTTATGACTTGAGCAAATGAGTGAAAGTGTTGCACTCAAAGTTGGGGAAATGAACAGGGAGGGCAGCAGGTTTCAGAGGAAAAGCAAGAACTTTATTTTGGACATAGGGGTTGAGACTCCTGTTAGACTCAGAAGGGAAGATTGACAGGTGAGTTTTGTGTCTGTGAGTCCATAGCTAAGAACAGAAGGGCCTTGGTAGAAATATAAATTTGTAAGTCATCAGCCTTATCTATTTATTTTGAAACCAGGTAAATGAGGAAAAAACAGCAAAGAAATGGAGCCAGCCATTCTTATATCAATTTCTCATCAGTTTTTCTTGTCAAGACTGCTTGTGTCTGTTCTTTTTGGATTCATATGCATCCTGTTCCTCTGCTAGTCATTAGTTCACTGTAGAATGAGACTTTTCCTTAAGGTGCTGTGCAGAGCTATTAATAGCTCAAATGTCAGCTTATGTGGTCTCAGCACTGAACATTTTTCCTCCCTATGAGAAACAGCCCATGGCTCTCACTCACAGTTTGCAAATAAAGTCCTCTGCCCTAAACTCTTCATCATTAACCACTTCTCAAAGTCAGGTTAGATTTCATTTATTTTGCTTTCCCATAAATTCACTGGAACCAAACCAGAACAGTTTGATTTTGACTGATATTTTAGGCATGATGAAAATCTTCCTCTGTGAGAATTCAGTATTGGCATTTATTATTGCACTGTGGATTTGATCAATGCTTAAAAAAATTAATATATTTCACAAAAGCAATCCAAATATATCATTTAGTTTTTCTCTCTCTTCTTCTCTCTCTCTCTTCCTCTCTCTGTCTCTTCCTCTTCCTCTCTCTCTCTCTGTGCCTCTGTGTGTGTCTGTCTGTCTGTCTGTCTCTGTTCAGCTATACTTTTAGAAAATTTCATTCTCTTGAATTTATTCCCTGTAGTTCCATGGCACTTAATGCAACATCCCTTCTCACTTACCAGAATTATCTCAGGACACAGGCATTCTCTTCTCCACTCCCACAGTCTCTGCCCCCAAACAGCAAATTAAGCTGCTCTCTAATGGAAAAAGACCCATTCCCATCATCTCGAAAGCAGAATATTAAGTGTAAAAGTTTGAAAGCTAACTAACCTGAGGGAGGAAGAGTGCAGGATCCTCATTCCTTTCAAATAAATTTCTCTAAGCTCTTTGCAATTGTCTAATTCTGGGAGGTAAATAATTACCCAAAACCTTTAGCCCTTATGTTACCAGCTTGGAGGATTTTATTGGCTCAGTGGTTTAACTTTTAACTTTACATTTTATTGTTTGATTGATAAGCAAATCAAGCTCATTAAATCTTCCTCATGCTTCAAGCCCAGCTGAGGTCACCTATGTCTTCCCTCATCCTTAATCAAAATCAATGTCCCTTCTTATAAGGATCCTGACACCCCACATGCCTCACTGACAGCACTGTCCCCTTCTGGGGTCTCTCAGAGTTATTATAATCTTCATGGAGGTGGGGTATATTTATTCCCTTTGAGTCCCTTTTCCACCATCCTCCTATTTAATAGAACTGAGTTTTCCAAAGAGGAGAGACTTAATACATTTTGGTCGACATGAGTGATTTTTGTGGTTTTCTGATTGTAACTTTTTGCACAAAGGCCAATGAGTTTTCTGTGAAAATTCACTCTGTGATTCTCCTCCCTTTATGGCAAAACATTTCAGAAGACTCATACATATTTGCATTCTGTTTCCCCACCTCTAGTTTTCTCATGAATCCATCAGCAACAAGACAGCCCTTAGCAAAGCCATCACCAGCCTCTCTGCCAGCAAATCCAGCAGTCACATCCCAGGCCTCATCTGTCAGTGCTTGACAGATTCCATCACTTGCTCCTTCTTGATGCCTTGTTTCATTAGATTCCATCAGATCTGATTTTCCTCGTGTCTCATTGGTTGTTCCTTCTCAATAAGTTTTGCTGAATCCTTACCTTTTCTCTGGTTTCTACTGTTGATGTGCCCAAGACTCTGTCCTTGAATTTCCTCCCTATCTAAACTCACTCCCAAGGAGATCCCAGCCAGTCCCCTTTCCTTTCACACCTAATTCTGACCTCTTCTCTGGGCTTCGACTTCAACTTCATCCATCTCATTGAGTACCCATTAGGTATCACAGTCTTATGATGGCAAGCAGAACTGAATCCCCCTCCAACCCTACTCTTGGCCCAGGATTCCTTATCTTGGTTAATGGCATCACCATTTCCCTGTTAATCTTGCCAAAAAAAATCAGCCTTCATTCTATACTTTCCATTAACATTCATTCCAACAGTATGTTCTATCAGTTCCACCTTCATCTCTTTCCATTATTTTTTATTTCCTCCATTCCTATCACAATCATCTATCACCAGGGTAAATAAAATGATTGCTTACCTGGCCCCACTGTTTCAATTCTCTCTTTTTTAATCCATCCCGCATAGCAGGCAGAATATTGGAAATATACATATGCTCATGTTACTTACTGGTATAAAAGTCTTCCAAAGCCTTCCCAGAGAACCTAGGACAAAAGAGAGCAAATTGACCTTCCTGAAGGTGCTCCAATGCCTTATATCACCTCGGACACACCAACCTTACTGACCTCTGCCCTGCTGTTCTTCCCTCACTAAATTCCATCCAGTTCTGCCTTCTCCATGAAGTTCAAGGCCTCTGCACTTGCAGTTCCTCCTGTCAGTGATGCCCAACTCCCCAAGATGATTGCAAATGTTTTACCAATGTTGTTAGAAAAATAAAACACTTGAAAATAGATTTTCCAAGAAGCCTCTAATATGGTCTTGATTTTGTGTCAGTCTAGGCTAACTTGTGCATTTATGTCTTAGTTTTAATAAATATTTTTTAATTTTTAAAAATTAAAAATAGATCAAAGATTATAGAATAAGGGTATAAAGAAAATATTTTTGTACAGCAGTACAATATGTTTGTGTTTTAAGCTGTTATTACAAGAGTCAAAAAGTTCAAAAGCATTTAAAAGTTTATAAAGTCAAAATGAAATAGTAAGCTAGAATTTATTATTGAAGAAATAAATTTTTTTATAAACTTAGTGTAGCTTAAGTGCACAGTGTTTACGAAGTCTACAGCAGTGTACAGGCATGTCCTGGGCCTTCACATTCACTCACTGCCTCACCCGGAGTAACTTCCAGTCCCACAAGCCCCTTTTATGAAAAGCGTCCTAGACGTACCATTTTTTATCCTTTTACTATACCTTTTCTATGTTTAGATATGTTCAGATTCTCAAATATCACTGTTTCAATTGCCTACAATATTCAGTACAGTAACATGTGGTACACGCTTGTAGCCCAGGAGCAATAGGCTAGACCATGTAACCTACGTGTATAGCAAGCTCTACCATCTAGGTTTGTGTAAGTGCGCTCTGTGGTATCCACACAACAACAAAACTGCCGCACAGCACATTTCTCAGAATGTATACCCATGGTTAAGCATCACACAATTGTATTATAGCAAATATACAGCACATACTCTGTGGGGAGAAGAAGCAGTAGATGAGTTTCTGTGGTGGACACTATTAATTGACTAAGCCAAATGACATTTCCAAGTTTCTGTGCCCTAGCTTGTATCTACTATAAGAAATATAGAAACAAAAACTTCATTTCTGTGGCTTCCTTGAAACAAATGGGACCTACACATTTCTGGCCATTGATGCATAAAAAGAAGTAGGCCTGTGTCTCATCTTTTTTTCTTTTTTCTTTTTCCTTCTGCCTTAACAGTGGATGTCAGGTCTCGAGGTGTGGCAAGTACCTGATGGCTTATGAGTCAAGAGCAAGATGAAAGCCAATAAACTGATGATGGCTGTATCAGTCAGGATAAGCTAAGTTACACTGGGATAACAAATGACCCAAAAATCTCAATTGCTTATAATAACAAAGTTTTATGTGCTGTTCACAATTCATGACCATTGTGTCTTGGCTACGGCTTCTCACCGTGTTTTCCTCACTTCAGGGCCCAGTTTGACAAATCAGGCTTTATTTGGAACACGGATGGTCTCATGACAGAAGTAAAAGAGAAATTATGGCGAGCCAAGTGTTTGCTCTTACAGGTTTTACCTAGGTGTCACTTCCACTCAAATTTAATGGGGCAAAGCAAGTCAGATGGCCAAGCCCAATAGAACCAAGATAGAGAAATATAATTTTTTCCAGGGGAGGACCAGGGAAAATTTTTGAATAGTAATATAAGCTATCACTGTCCAAGCTTCAATTCAAAATTGTTTAGTTAGTTAACTATCCTTTCTGCACACAAAATATACTTACTCCCTTCCTATGAAAAGTCAATTCAAAGTCTCATTTAATTATAGCTTCAGGGCTGATGTTGACAATTTTATGATATTCTCTCATCAGGTTGAATATGACTTGTCTTGCTCCAGAAACTCATGAACTAATGAGACAAGGTGTGTGCCTACACACCCATGCACACCCAATGTGTCATGCTAGGACACAGAAAAGATAATTGCAGACAGAATTGCACAGTAGTTTGTAGTTCAAAGAAATCTGAGATCATGTGGGTAGCTATTTCAGTCTTCATCCTATCTCCCCACATGAGATAGTCACTAATAAATCTGTGGCTGTGCACACCATGAGTAATTCCCCCAGGATATTATTTTTCACAGGTCTTGGCTCCATGCTCTGGTCAGTCCTTCCTTTTCCAATATCTCCTTTGACCATATTTGAATAGTCCTTGCAGACTGGGCAGAATGCTTAGCCCATTGCTGACAAAAAAAATTTTTTTTAAAGAGGACACCCCCCACACACACAAGTGACATAACCCTTGATGAGTCACAGCCTCCTTTATCCAGGTTGGTAGTTCTGTGGTATTATGTCACTCAAAATCATAACCAGTTTCCTATATAAGTGCTTCTCCCTCCCTCCTTTCTCTCTCTCTCTCTCTCTCTCTCTCTCTCTTTCTCTCTCTCTCTCTTCCTCGCTCTCTCTCTGACACGGGTTACTTTGAGCCTACCAGGCTTCAATAGAAAAGCCATCACCTTTGCTTCATTCTTTTTATGAATGGTTACCACCTTGATTTGATGCTTGCACAAGGCCAAGCTTTAAAAGGACTTTCTTACTTAAATCATTTGTCAGTTTTATCTTTAACTGTTGGGAGTTGAGAAATAGTGTCTTTCAACTCAGTAAGTCTAGAGTTTTTAGTTTCAGTTTCCTTCATTCTGATTTTCAAACCAGCTAATTACTTTGTGAGATTATGTCTTGTCTTATTATACTTTGTTAAATATAGTCAATAGTAAATCACACAATTTGTATTAATTATGCCAAGAATTTCACCAAAAATAGTAAGCTCAATAGGGAAATTACCTATAAATTAATTTCTAAAGTTTTCTAAATGTTTTACCTGTGCAAATTAAGTACTACTGCCCTTCTAAACTCTAATAACAGCTTCTTTTCTGCTCCTATCCCATCCCTGAAGCTAATGCCCCCAAAAAGGCGGTGCTTTGTCTTATTTTGTTTTTAATTTAGGGCAACGCCCTATGCTATACCTTGTACTAATTTCTGTATTGGTTAGAAAAGGAGAAGTTATGCTGTGGTAAGAGATGAAGCCTTAATTAGTGGCATACAATGTAATTTTATTTCCTGCTTCAAGATACATGTCTAGCACAGACCAGCAGCAGCTGTGATCCACATCATCTTCCTGTTGAGACCCGGCTTATAGATAGTTTCCATTTGAAACATTGTAGCCAGTCTCATGGCACAGAAAAGAGAGAATATGTGTAAAAACTTATGGCTGGAAACATGTTATTTGTAATTAAATTGAATTGATCAAAGTAAGTCACATGATCTAGGTGGACATTAATGCAGCCAAGAAGTATGAGGAAGGCAGCAAGTATCTGCGAACAATAATATATTCTACCATGGGGTCGAGTAGAAAAATGAAAAAAAAACTTGGGTCCCTCAGGCTTTATTGAACTGGTATACCAGTTCTGAACTGCCTATAAATTGGGAAAAATAAAAATCTATTTGTTTAAGCCATTACCTGCATACAGTTCAAGAAGTAAGCAGTGTCTAATTTGGTATTAAACTCACTTGTATTGAGTTTTATTTTCAATGACTTCATTTTTTTAGGTTTTATTTGTCTCCTTGTAGGGAAAAGAAAGATCAGATTACATAGACACAATCAGACATTGTGTCTATGTAGAAAAGGAAGACATAAGAAACTCCATTTTGACCTGTACCCTAAACAATTGCTTTGCCCTGAGATGCTGTTAATCTGTAACTTTGCCCCAACCTTGAGCTCACAAGTGTGGAATCAAAGTTTAAGGGATCTAGGGCTGTGCAGGATGTGCCTTGTTAACAAAATGTTTACAGGCAGTATGCTTGGTAAAAGTCATCGCCGTTCTCCATTCTCGATAAATGCACAATGCACTGCGGAAAGCCGCAGGGACCTCTGCCTGGAAAGCCGGGTATGATCCAAGGTTTCTCCCCATATGACAGTCTGAAATATGGCCTCATGGGATGGGAAAGACCTGACCGTCCCCAAGCTCGACAACCGTGAATAGTCTGTGCTGAGGAGATCAGTAAAAGAGGAAGGCCTCTTGCAATTGAGACAAGAGGAAGGCTTCTGTCTCCTGCCTACCCGTGGGAATGGAATGTCTCGGTATAAAACCCGATTGTACATTTGTTCAATTCCGAGACAGGAGAAAAACCGCCCTGTGGCGGGAGGCGAGACATGTTGGCAGCAATGCTGCTTTGTTATTCTTTATTCCACTGAGATGTTTGGGTAGAGAGAAGCATAAATCTGGCCTACGTGCACATCCAGGCATAGTGCCTTCCCTTGAACTTCTTTGTGACACAGATTCCTTTGCTCACATGTTTTCTTGCTGATCTTCTCCCCACTATCACCCTGCTCTCCTACCGCATTCCTCTTGCTGAGATAGTGAAAACAGTAATCAATAAATACTGAGGGAACTCAGAGACCGGTGCCGGTGCAGGTCCTCTGTATGCTGAGCGCCTGTCTCCTGAGCCCACTGTTCTTTCTCTATACTTTGTCTCTGTGTCTTATTTCTTTTCTATCTCTCATTCTACCTGACGAGATATACCCACAGGTGAGGAGGGGCAGGTCATCGCTTCACTCCTCCCATTTTTTCCCTTTTCTTTATAGTATTTATAAATAGTTTATTAGTGTTTTATATATCTACTTTCTTAGTTTCTGTAATTTCTTATGATGTTTTATTATCTGAAGATCTGGAGAAGAATGTCCAATCTTTTTGTGTTCTCCTGACTCTTGCTTATACGTGATTATTTCAGGTGTGTTGTGTAATTTCAGATTGCGAGTTCATATTTAATGTTTCACCTCAGCTAACCCTGCCATGGATTGAGAGATTGTTTCTCCAGAGAGGTGTTGTGTTTGCCTCTGTTCAGTAACACCAATCTGAGACCTTTTGTGTCCCTGACTGTCATAGATATAGTACTGATATTTCACCATAAAACAAGACATTGGGGTTTAGGTTAAGGTATATTTGGCCCATATATTACGAATAATGTTATTCTTGTTTTACTAAGCATTTTTTCATGTAAAATAAGTAACAAATATACACATATGCCCTTCTAGAAAATTTTGAGTTTTTTGAATTCACTTTTTTAAATCTTTTGGCTTGGAATTATAAATTACATATTGTAGATTTCCAAATGTCAATATATCCTAGGCATCTTAGTCAATTTGGACTGCTGTAACAGAATGCCATAGACTGGATGGCTTAAACAACAGAAATGTATTTCTCACAATTCTGAAGGCTGAGAAGTTCAGAATACTGCCAGACTCAGTGTCCGATGAGGGCACATTTCCTGGTATGCGGACAGCTGTGTTCTCCAACTCCAGAGAGTTGTATCCTCCAGTGGTGAAGAACAGAGAAAGCATGCTCTCATGTCTCTTCTTATAAAAGTACTAATCTCATTCATGAGGAATCCAGCCTCATGACCTAATCATTTCCTAATCTCATCCCATTGGTGGTTAGGATTTTAACATATGAATTTGAGGTAGACTCAAACATTCAGTCCATAACAGTAGGTTTCTTGGAAGAATATTTCTGGCTAAAAGATACTTGAAGAATTTGTGCAGCTTTGGAGGTGTAGTGTTATTTGTTGGCTGATTTACTGACATCCTAGAGTCATATTCTCCAGACAGCTGAGCTAAAGGCTGCAAGTTTACAAGCCTCCTTTCATTGCTTCTAATCCAACCAGCATTTAAGCCTAGCTCTTACATTGTGGACATGGAAGCCCTAAAATAAGATTTCCCCATGGATCTACCATGATCTACATATTTATTCTTTCTCAGAAACTGTGTTGTTGTCAGAATGTCAAAACAATTGCACTTTGCTCCTTTACCCTGAATGCCCTAACCCGGAAGAACGGCAATGTTGCTGCAGGAATACACTGGGCTGATTGCTCTGCTAACTGTAGGAGGTGCTAAAGTAGATCCACTTTGATACTGGCATCCTCTCTGCAGCCTTAAACATCATGAGTTTCTCTGTTGGTGATATTCTTGGTGAACTGCTTTGAGAGGCCCCTGTCACTACAATCGAAGGTACTTTTTAGCATACTGTGAACTTACAAAATAAGATCTGTGACAAAGTACTCTTTTTATTGTCAGTCTATCCCTGATGAATCAGTCAGTGGCTTTGTTGGCTCTGTTTCCTACTTTGTGACTAAAAGAAGTTATATTACGCATTAAAACCTAACCTCTAAAGTGGCATACCCTCAATCCTGCCATATTGTTTTTCGTTGGTTGCGCAGCCTGGTACAGGGTGAGAAGGGGATACACAGGGTTGGAATAGCAGGAGGCAGGAATAATGGGGTGCCACCTTAGAAGCTACCTATTATACTAGGACTACAATTAAGTCATCCAGAAGTATGATATTGTCTTATAGTTGACCATGGCTAAATTCTATGCTTAATAACTTGTCTAATATTCCACAACAAGGCATATGGTGGTGATAAGAGTTTGATTTTTCTTTTTTTTTTTTTGGAGGTTTCTGATTCTAATGGCAATAAAACTATCTTACTACTGAACTTAGGATGCTACGCCTTCTTTTGGCATGTATTCATTCAACTATTTTTATAATTTATCCCAATACCCTTAGTTTATTAAGAATTTTAAACTTTAAACGCATTTTTAATGCATTTTAGCAACTATTGTGAGGAATATAATATCTTATCAGTATTGACTTATTTAGTTAATTACCTTTATAAATGTTGTTATACCAGAATCATGGATGTCATTGCATTTTGAAGAACTCCATGAGGACACCACCTGAAAATAAGCTGCTGAAGGATCATCAAAACTAAAGATTTTTTCAGAGCAACTAAGTTTTAAAAATAAGAACTGTGATTTAACTATGGTTTCCATATTTATATGCTATTTATGAATCATACAGTTAATTTGATAAGACAGGTAATACAGATAAGACATGATGCATTTTTGTTGAATTTATTATCTGAAGCTACAGTAAACATTTAAGTTCACTAGACTGATAACAGCTAATACTATTTATTGTTAGGATTGCAAAATCTGCCTATGAGTGATCCTCTCTGTCTTTTAAGTCAAATATGTGAATTTGCTTCCCAAGTATATCTTTAAAGACTTCTGAAGCAATCTTGTGCAACGACACTTTTTCTACTAAGCCTATCAGGATCTGTTGGCTGAACTTTACAGATGAAATATGGTAGAACCAATTTTTCATGTAAGGGTGAAGCTCTAAAGAGACAAGCTAATAAATGCCCTGATGATGCCCAAACCCACATGGGTTTGGTCCCTCAGAAGCTTTCAGCCACAATATCAGAGTATTGTGAGTAATGGATTAGTTCCTTCTAGAAAGAGGCCAGGTCATCTATTTTTGTTACTTTGATGATTCATTATTCTGTAAGTCTGAAATAGAAAAACCTGGAGCCTAAGAAAAGGCCTCCACCTTAGGGAAGTCTGTAACGCAAAGACTGAGCAAGTTTTACTTTTTCTCTGTGTTTTTTAGTGAAGGGAAAAGGTGTTCTTGCCATGATCTGGCATTACACCCATTGGAAAACATGTGTGAATTTCAGACCAAAGACCAAGTAAATGTTAAAGTATTCCTTTCTCTCTCATTGTCCTCCATACACGTATTTCATTTGGAGGCCTCTCTCAAATGTATAGTTTGTAGATAGTTATGTGCTGGTACATTTTTAACAACTGGCTCTAAGAGAAAAGTGAATATGCACATATACACGCACAAAACATTCACACACCTATATCCATACATATATATGTTAATAAAATCCATGGTACCACTTGCAGGTTAATGTAAAAACTTCCACTAACATTTCTTTTTTTTTTTTTTTTTTTTTTTTTGAGACGGAGTCTTGCTCTGTCGCCCAGGCTGGAGTGCAGTGGCTGGATCTCGGCTCACTGCAAGCTCCGCCTCCCAGGTTCACGCCATTCTCCTGCCTCAGCCTCCCGAGTAGCTGGGACTACAGGCGCCCGCCACCTCGCCCGGCTAGTTTTTTGTATTTTTTTAGTAGAGACGGGGTTTCACCAGGTTAGCCAGGATGGTCTCGATCTCCTGACCTCGTGATCCACCCATCTCGGCCTCCCAAAGTGCTGGGATTACAGGCTTGAGCCACCGCGCCCGGCCCCACTAACATTTCTGTATATAATTTGAGAAATACATTTTAAGCTAAACTGCTTTCTTGATTTTCAGTTTAGACCTATAACTTCAGAGGAATTACTATTTCTTGTAAAAATGTTATCAATTTTAGAATTTTATTGCCAACAATAGTGTCACAAAATCAGACTGCAAACTGCTTGATTCACTATCTGTTTGATCAGAGAAGTCACTCACACGTTAACTAATGGGTGCAGTCCTGACATAAATGTTGGTTATGTGCTTTTATTTCATATTTCAAAAAAAAATGAAGGAAAATGAAAGTATGTCAAAACTTTGCTCAGATGTCAATGGCATGAGCAACTACTTGCTGAACTGGATGATAGTTTTTGGGTACTGAAATAATATTTCTATAATATTTTGGGCTATTCAGAATGTAATAGCTACAGATATGTCACACTTTTAAGATTAATCTACATTATTAACATTTTCTCCAAGATTTTCTTAAGTCTAGACAATCAACAATAAAGTCCTAATTTACAGTGTTTGTTGATTTCCATGGTGTGAGAATGTCCACCAGGCTAATTTCCAGCTACCCATACATTAGTGAATGCAGAGTTGGGAAGAGATGCACAATACCATACCACTAAATAGCATTTCTACCATTCAGATAGAATTGACATAAATAACCTCAAGAGCATGGAGAGCAAATAGTAAAATGTACTGTATTTTCATCTTTCTAAATTTAATTTAACTGTAATTTTATATAATTTAATTTTTAATAATGGTGGTGTTTAACAACAAGTTTGCAAAATTCCTGCAATTTTAATAATTGGTCGTCCTGAGTAAGATTGCATTCATTTGAGCTCCAGCACAACCCTGGCTCTGTGACTGCTTATAGAGATTAAATGACTGCCTAAGAGAATCCCAAATTTCTGTCTCAAGCAAACTGGACAGGTGTGTTTCCTCATACTTCACCAGTTCCCCATTACAATCTATCCACATTGATGCCATCAGTTTCTTGATTACTCACACATCTGACCATTCACTCCTGTACTCAGAAGCCTTGGATGTCTACTTTTTAAATTAGAGGTTCCAGTATCCTTAGCATGCCACACAAAGGTTTGTGTCAACTGACATCAAGCTGCCATCCAGTCATATCTCCCCACTGTATGTCCATGTTCTCTAGTCATATTAGATTAGTCTTTACTACTCAAAGAAGCCATGGCTGGCCACACCTTAGTGCCTTTGATGACTCTCTTCTATCTCCCTGAATGGAGCTTGCCCTTTTCTCTGCATGGAATTTAGTGACACCCTTTTCCAGATCTGACTCAAATATTCTTCCCCTTGGGAAACTTTTCTCACCCTCTTCTCTCTCCAGTCAGAACCATATGCTCAACCCAGTAATTCTCATGAACTTTTGTATGCATATATGCTATAGCACAGCTTTCTTTCACATTTACGATTTTCTGAAACATGTGGTTTATTTATTTATCCATTTTATTACACAAAAACTCCTTGAAACATTACCTAATTTTCCCAGGCCAGAAGCAGTATCTGTCACACGTGCATGCTCCGTAACCCTTGTTTAATGTGGATGACATTTAAGACCTTAACTATACTGGCATTGCAAGCATAAACCAAGTACTTTCACAATATGTTTTTTCTTAATAAACTACTTAATGGAATTTCATATTATTCTGCTTAGTACTTCTGCATCTACTCTAGTAATCGAGATTAGCTTCAGGTTGTCTTGTGTTTCCTTCATCTAGTTTTGATTTCATGGTAACACTAGCTCACAGAATTACATAGAAGGTGCTGTATTTTCCTATACTTTGAATTGGTTTACAAAACCTGAAAGTTTTTTTTTTTTTAAGTTTCTGGCAGAAATAGAAGGCATCTCATAAAGACTGTATCATCAGAGAACTATATTTAAAAGTCATTGGAAATAAGTCATGTTGCCAATACAAAATACAATTTGTTTCATTCATTTCAGTTTGCTTTCAGTGTCAGTTTGCTTATTTTCCTTTTGATTTAATTTTATTTCTTGAACCTGTAAATCATTAACATGGTTTAAATTGTTCCTCCTTTTTACAAAAAAAAAAAAAAAGTAATACTCAATACACAGTTTTTTCACCTTTTTTATAAAAACTTCAAATATATCATGGAGATTTCTGTACCAACACATGAAGATGATTCTCATTCATTTCCATGGCTTCCCAGGTGTTCTACTGTGCGTCTGTTCTAGACATTACTCAACATTTCCCTGTGGATAGACTTTAACATTATTTCCAATTTTTTATACTACAAATAATCTGCATGTACAACCTTGCACATCTTTGTTGTTTCATACATGTGGAGTTTTATTTTCAGGGTAGATTGCTAGAAGAATTCCTGGGTCCATGGTTAAGGCATATGTTATTTTGTTAGGTTTACTAAATTCCCCACGAAATGTATTAATTTATGTTTTTATTTTATTATTATTTTTTGAGAAATGGGATTTTCCTCTGTTGACCATTGCAGTGGCAGGATCATAACCTACTGCAGCCTTGAACTCCTGGGCTCAAGGAATTCTCCCACCTCAGCCTCTTGAGTAGCTGGGACTACAGGTGTGTGCCACCACATCCAGCTAAATTTCCCACCATACATATTATACCATTGTACACTTCCACTAGCAGCTGTATGAGTGTGCCTATTTCTCTTCCAGCCTTGGCCTCCCCAGTAACTAGGATTACAGGTTCATGCCACCACACCCAGGTTTTTTTTGTTTTGTTTTGTTTTTTGTTTTGGTGAAACAGCATTTCAGTATGTTGCCCAGGCTAGTCTTCATGGTCTCAAGCCATCCTCCCTCCGTGACCTCCCTAAATGATGGGATCATAGGCATGAGTCACTACACCCCACTGGATTTTGGTTTTATGACAAAAGTTTCCTGCCCGGGTTCCCAGTCAGGGCCATTTATGCAAATAAAGATTTTAAATTCACTTAGTTCTGATCGATCAATGTAACTTAGCTCTGATTGGTCAATACAGTCAAGTCCTGATACAGCTGAACTCTGATTGGCTACCATTGCTGAACACTGGTTGGCTTCCAAGCCCAGAAGTCTCTGTTGGATGATCATTTTAACCTCAGGAGTGGTTGCCCAGAGGCTCTGGCTGTAGTTTTACCTTGGCACCAATAACGACTGTTTTGGCTTGATTGTAGAAAGGGAGGCTCTGTGATACTTTAACAACATTTTTCTGAGAACACAGAGTATTTGAACACTCCCTCACCCAGCTATGACCCTCTGGTTCTGTTTGAAGTTTTGAAAGCCTCAGTTTGTCACAGGAAGTCCGTTTTGTTTGCCAGTCAAGTGTATACTTCAATAATGTGATATTTTGTATACCTTTTTTTTTTTTTTTTTTTTTTTTTTGAGACAGAGTCTCACTCAGTCTTGGCGTGATCTCCGCTCACTGCAACCTCTGCCTCCCAGGTTCAAAGGATTCTTGTGCTTCAGCCACCCGAGTAGCTGGGATTACAGGCATGCACAACCATGCTCCGCTAATTGTTGTTGTTGTTGTTGTTGTTGTTGTTGTTGTTGTTGAGACAGAGTCTCGCTCTGTCGCCCAGACTGGAGTGAAGTGGAGCTATCTGGGCTCATGGCAACGTCTGCCTCCCGAGTCCAAGCGATTCTCCTGCCTCAGCCTCCCAAGTAGCTGGGATTACAGGCGCCCATCACCACGCCCAGCTAATTTTTGTGTTTTCAGTACAGACAGGGTTTCACCATGTTGACCAAGCTGGTCTCAAACTCCTGACCTCAGGTGATCCACTCGTCTCGGCCCCCCAAAGTGCTGGGATTACAGGCGTGACCCACCATGCCGTTTTGTTTTTTTTGTTTGTTTGTTTGGGGTTTTTTTTGATTTTTAGTAGAGACGGGGTTTTGTCATGTTGGTCAGGCTGATCTCAAATTCCTGACCACAAGTGATACACCCACCTTAGCCTCCCAAAGTGCTGGGATTTCGGGTGTGAGCCCCAGAGCTCAGCGATATTTTGTATACTTTAACAATGTGGTATTTTGATACATGCATTCAATGTGTAATTATCAAATCAGGGTAATTAGGATATCCATCGCCTCAAATGTTTATCATTTCTTTATGTTGGGAACATTACAAATCTTCTCTTCTAGCTAATTTAAAAGATATAATAAGTGATTGTTAACTATAGTCACCCTACTATACTATCAAACAGTAGAACTTATTCCTTCTATTTTCTACCTATTAACCAACCTCACTTCATTCCCCACCACCTCCTCCACCTTTCAATCTCTGGTAACCATAATTTTACTTTCTATTTCCATGAGATCAACTTTTTTAACTCCCACATATGACTGAGAACATGTGATATTTTTCTTTCTATGCCTGTCTTATTTCACTTAACATCCTCCAGTTTCGCCCATGTTGCTGCTAATGACAGGATTTCCTTTTTAAAGACTAAATAGTATTGCACTGTGTATATATAGCATATTTTTAAATTGCAGTCATCCATTGATGGACACTTAAGTTGATTCCATTTCTTGGCTGTTGTGAGTAATGCTATAATTAATATGGAAGCGCAGACATTTTATATATTTTCTTAATGTGTTAGAATTGAGATGGGTTTTTTGAACCATTTCATTTTCAGGATTATCTTCGTAAAAATCTGAGAATAAACTCACTTTTCTGAGAAAGGAACTCTATCAGTAACGTCAGTATCTTGCATTCCATATAGTCCATTCTTTGGTGGTTAAATTTTTTGCAACTTATATTTTATTGTAATTTTAAACCATCCCCATTTATTCTTTTCCTAATGAAATTAGAAGTTCAGTCTAATAACTGTTGTAATCCAACAAATATATTAATCAGTAATTTCTAATATTTGAGACACATTTTTTTAAAAAAAGTGACTTCATAGATGCTTAAAGTTGTTATATCTTGTAAATATCCAGGTGCTTTGTTTGTTTGTTTTTTGCATTGTCTGGAGAATGTGGATCATATTTTAGTTTTCCAAGGAACTAAGGTTTAGGATCATTGTCTTCCCTTATATCAGTCAGTTCCTGCTCCAGCCTATGACTTTACATTTCTCTTCATAAAATTTTAATTTATTTTTATAATGTTATTTCATCCCAGATTTCTCCAGCTCTGGCTTTTTTTAAACCTAGTAACTAATGAATATGAGTTATACTGTTGCCTCGTAGCTAAAAGGGGATGGTTTTCTTTAACTTTTTGTTTTGAAATAATTATAGGTTCACAGGAAATTGCAAGGCTAGTATATAGAGGTGCCCTGTATCCTTCATTAATTTTATGCCAATGGCCTTATCTTAATCACTATAGCACAATTTCAAAATCAGGCATGTGACATTGGTACAATGTGTGAATAGTTCCATATAATTTTATCACATGTGTAGATTTGTGTAACCATCACAATCAAAGTACAGAACAATTCTATCATCACAAAGATCTCCTTAATGTTACACCTTAATAACCACACCTCGTGCTATCCCGTCTGCCTCACTATCCCAAACCCCTGGAAACCATTAAGTTATTCTCCATCCCTATGACTTTATTTTGAAAAGTTACATAAATGGAATCATATAGTATGTAATCTTTTAAGATTGACTTTATTTTCACTCAACATAATTTCCTAGAAGTCCCTTCTACTTGTTCTGTTTACCAATAGCTTTTCTTTTTTGTTGCTCAGTAATATTTCATGGTATAAATATACCACAGTGTGTTTAACCTTTCACTCATTAGAGGACATTTTAATTGTTTCTAAGGCTTACCTATTAAAAACAATCTGCTATGGATATATGCATACAGATTTTTATATGACCATAACATTATAGACTGAATATTTGTGTCCCTTAGTTCATATATTTGTGTCCTCTCAATTCACATGTTGAAATTCTAACTTCCAGTGTGATGGTATTAGGAGGTGGAGTTTCGGGAATGTTATTATGTCATAAGTGTAGAACCCTCATGAATGAGATTAGTGCCCTTATGAGAAGAGAATCCAGAAAACTTGCTTTCTATCTCTCTTCTCTCTCTGCCATGTGAGGATACAAGAAGGCTATCCACAAACCAAGAAGAGTGCCCTCACCAGAGATCTGATCTGCCAGCAACCGTATCTTAGACTTCCCAGATTTCAGAACTGTGAGAAATATTTTTGTTTGTTTAAGCCACTCGGTCTATAGTATTTTTGTTGTAGCAGCCCAAACTGACTAAAACACATACATTTTCATTTCTCTGGGATGCATGTTCCAGAGTGGGAGTACTAGATCACGTGGTAAGTATATGTTTTGATTTTTCAGAAACTGCAAAATATTTCCCACGGTGATCTGTACCATTTTATAGTTTTATCAGCAATGTATGGGAGATGAAGTTTTCCCATATTCATGCCATCATTTGATGTTGTCAATTTTTTAATTTTAGTTGCCTGATAGGTGCGTAGTGGTATCTCCTCCTAGTCTTAACTTACACTTTCCTAATGAGCATTAATGTTAAACATCTCCTCATGTGTTTGTTTGCCCTTTGTATGTCCTTGGCAATGAAATGTCTCTTCATGAATATTGTTCATTTTTTACTGGAATAGTTTGGTTTTTTATTGTTGAGATTTGAGAATTCTTTATATTAATATAGATCAAGTATTTTGTCGTATATATGGTTTGCAAATATATTCTGTAAGTCTGTAGCTTGTTGTTTCTTCTTTGAGGAGACTTTCACAGAACAAAAGCTTTTATTTGTTTTTTTCTTTTCTGGATTGTTTTGATTTCACGTCTAAGAACTTTTTGCATACATCTAGACTCAAAAGACTTTTCTCCTACATATTTTTTCTAAAAAGTTTATAGTTTTACATTTTTCATATTTAAATATATGATCTATCTGAGTTAATTTTGTGCAAGGTGTAAGGTTTAAGTCAAGATACATATTTTTGCCTATTGCTGTAGCATCAGTTATTGAAAATACTATCCTTCCTTCATTAAATGGCTTTTTAATCTTTGTCAAAACTCAGTTGGTCATACTTGTGTAGGACTATCTCTGTGTTCTCTCTTCTGTTCCATTGATCTATTCTGCCATTACTACACAATATTGATTACTGTATTATATAATAAGTCCTGAATTTGGTTACAGTGATCCCTACCACTTTATTCTTTTTCAAAATAGTTTTAGATGTTCTAGTTCCTTTTCCTGGCACTTTTTTAAAGATTTATTGTGATTTTTCACATAAACAATCGTATCATCTGTGAACACAGGGAGTTTCATTTTCTCCCAAATCCATATGCCTTTAATTTCTTTTTCATGCCTTATTGTACTAGCAAGGGTTTCCAGTATACAGTTGAATTTAATTGTGAGTGAACATTTTGCCTTGCTCCTGATCTTAGATACCAATCTAGAATCCAGGTAGAATCTGAATGTCTAGGATTAAGGAGAATCAGAAGAAACATGTTAAGAATGAAATACTTTATATAATTTAGGACTTATATTTCTTTGTAGTAACAATGGTAGAGAAGACTCTTTTGAAGGAATTCCTAATTTTGTTATTATATTTTGAAAGGGGGAAATTGTCAGTGATCTAGTAACATTGTTATATTTCATTGGAAGGCAGTAACTCATATTTCCAAAATCGTATTATTTGGGTGCCATATGATGGTCATATATTTTGCCTGCTGCCCAGATAAAGCCAATTTATCAATATAAGGAAATTGCAATAGAGAAACAGTTTAATACATGTAAAACAGGCTAGAAGGTAGACTGGAGTTTTATTATTACTCAAACTAACCTCCCTGAAAATTTGGAGGCTAGGGTTTTTCAAAGATAGTTTGGCAAGCAGAGGGCTAGGGAATGGGTGCTGCTGATTTGTCGAGAATGCAATCATAGGGATAGGGAAAATGACCTTCCTGAAGCTGAGTCCACTTCTGAGTAGTGGCCATAGGACCAGCTGAGTCAAGAGTCATGGGTCTGGTGGGACCATCCAGTCATCAGGAATGCAACGCCTGAAAAGACATCCATAAATCCAATCTTAGATTCTACACTAATGACATTATTTACAAGAGTAATTGGAGAAGTTGCAAATGTTGTCACCTATAGAATAATGGCTGGTAATGGAATAATGTTTTAACTATAAATTAAGACCCTCTCATCCTCCTAACCTGGTAGGCTTTCATTAGTTTAACAAAGGTGGTTTAATTTATTGAGAAGGGCTATTATAACTTAAACTACAAACTAAATTTCTCCCAAAGTTAGCTTGGCCCATGCTCCGAAATAACCAAGGGCAGTTTGGAGGTTGGTTAGGTAAGATCTAACAAGATCTAGAAAGATGAAGTTGGTTAGGTCAGATCTCTTTCACTGTCATAATTTTCTCACTCTTACAATTTTTGCAAATGTGATTTCATAATGAGTTCAGTTGCACCATGTAATTTTGTACAATTTAAGATGGAAAAGGTAATAGGGTATTAATTTTATTTTTACAGTGTAGAAAGACTTTGAGAACAAATTTAGTTAAATATGGTCCAGTTCTGATAAATTTCAGTATTTCAAAAGAATCTTGGTGTAACAGAAGACACTGAGAGTCAGACCTGCCCATCCTACTGGTCTGATATGGGTTCTTAACAGCAGAAGGGAAGGAATGGGTTAATGACCCCACAGAAAGGAGTCAAAATGTTCTGAGGATCCAAAAATCTTCTCAAAGCGCCAGCCATACCCCTTGTTTGGCTCTAAATTTGTCTTCTAATTGGTTTACAGTATTAAAGGAAAGAGAAAAGTTCCATCTTTTAGCTTAATTTCCTGCTTCTTTCTTATTCTTCATTTATCCCTTCTGGCACACCCTGATTAAGAGCAAAGCCATTTAATATCACCAACATGAGTACTGAGATACGGGGCCATGATTAAAGACCAAACACACTTAATTGGCTATGATTTTGGGGAGGGCTTTTATTGTGTCAAGCTGAAAATTTTTGCTTACATTTGTCAGACAGATGTGCTTACAAAAGAAACTCATTATTGAGATAAATTAAGGAGGAAAGGGTGGGGCCCATTAATAGTTCTGTTCTGGGGTAACCGTAGACTAGAAAGAAAAGCTGCTGGGACTGAAGTCCTCAGAAAGTGGAATCTGAGATACACAGACATTCCCGCTACCACCCCATCCCCACTACCTTCTCTTTCAACAGCCACAGAAGTTTTTATTTCTGATGTCACCTTTATTTTTTAAAGTGCTCCAAGAGCAAGAGATTCAGCCACTGGCAGCTCTGGATTAATTTCCTAAAGTTTTTGATTTGTCCTGCACCCTATAAATGTGTCTGTTCAATCTCCAGGTCTGAAAATATCAGAAAAGATTCTTACTGGCTCAGCTTGGGTGGCATGCCCACCCTTTGAACCAATCATGGTACCCCAGTGAGTGCAGTTCCTTTCTTGACTAAACCTGAGTGCAGAGTGGACTATCCTGATTGACCATTTTCATCATCCCAGTCTTGTTCGGAACAGCAAGTCATGAACCACTTGTGAAATACAACATACAAGAAAACAATAGAACACAACACAATAATTTAGAAAGGAATGTCAGAATGCTTCCACCATAGCATATTGTTTTTGAAAACTTTTGTTTTAGCTCTTGGTATGTGCATGTTTCCCTAACTGTGACTTTGGTCATGCAATAAAAGGTATTTCTTAAATGGTTTTTGTAGTCAAAAAAAAAAAAAAAGATGAAAAAACTTTTAGCTCTACTGTACAGTTTGGGTACTTGAATTCTGTCAATGTTGATGTTTCCAGATTAGGAGTTTGTGATGTGTTACAGCAGTAAGACAGTTCCCTTGCTGCATTAGAGCATGATTGCTCACTTATTCACTGCTTATTCTCTGCTCCTCATTCACCCACTTTGGAGGATAATCAGATGTACTTATTTCCCTTCTGGGTTTTAATACCAAGTATTATGTGTCCTTGCTCATTGTCAGTTTCATTTGTCTTTAATCCCCCTACATTCCCTATTTTCCACAGTGTAATTACAGTAGAAAATTGTCATTTCCTTTAGTAAATGTTTACTATGGCTTTCTGAATTTATAAATGAAAAACAGCCAACACTCACCAAAAATGTTCTGTTTTACTTATTAAAGTCCCTTGTCATGTAATACAATTTGCATGAACTGAGGATGACAGATTAATGCCATCATTTTGAAGCAGCTGCAATTACTACATTGAACATCAGTGAGTTACTGAAATGATATTTTTTGAAACTTGATCACAGCTCCTTTTCTGAAAGGGTGTATGGCTCTGAGGAGAACTGATGATTTCCAATAATTATTTCCCAGTTAATTGTGGGGCATTGCCCTGCAGATGTTACTTAAATCTGATTTTATTTCCTTCTACTAGTGTATGAGAATCTTTTTAATACCCTTTTTAAAGATTTGTCTAATCATCAAGAACATTATTAAATAACAGTGATTTTAAAAGTACTCTAACAAGAACTACCAGTATTCCACTAAGAAACAAAGATTATCCATCTAAACATATTAACAAATGCCTTTTAAGCATCTCCTGAGTTTAAGATTTATTTTTCCTTTAGCAAATAGGTTTGCATTTTACTCAGCATTCAAACATCCTTACACTCATAGATGGATCCTGGTTTATCACTGTTAACTTTTTAATTGGCTACCAGAGTTGGTTGCTCATATGTAATGGAAGATTTGTGTATATTTACTTCTGAGAACGTGCTGCACTTAGTAGCATGCCTTCTTCATTCACTTTTGGGATTTTTTAATAATTCGAAAACATTTCATTAGCTGTAGATTTATCCTTTTCTTAAATGTCTAAGAAGAAGCCTGATATTTGAAGATGTTAGCTCATTGGTGACCTCATTTTTTCCCCATTCATCTTAGTCCTCACTGCTTTCTAGGTTTAATTTAAGCAATTTCTATTTTTTCAGAAACTCTTACATTTCTTCAATATTTTTAAAAATGTTAACATAGGTTTTTTTAAACTGTGTTCTTGTAACCTTAAAACAATTCCTAAATATCTCTATCTAAATTAAGTTCCCAGAGGTTTAATAATTGTTTTCAACAAATAGTTCTTATATTTATTTAATTCTATAAGTTTGGAGTAATAATTTTATGGACACAAGCATTATGAAGAAAATAACTTTTGGCCGTGCGCAGTGGCTCACGCTTGTAATCCCAGCACTTTGGGAGGCCCAGGTGGGCGTATCACCTGAGGTCAAGAGTTTCAGATCACCTAACCATGGTGGTGAAACCCCGTCTCTACTAAAAATACAAAAAAATTAGCTGGGTGTAGTGGCACGTGAATGTAATCCCAGCTACTCGGGAGGCTGAGGCAGGAGAAACGCTTGAACTCAGGAGGCGGAGGTTGCAGTGAGCTGAGATTGCACCACTGCACTCCAGCCTGGGCAACAGAGCAATACTCTGTCACACAAACACACACACACACACACACACACATAGAGTATTAGGCTTTGGTTTGAGATACAACCCACATATTAAATATTAGTATCTTTATACTTATAAATACTCATATTTATTTAATATATTTTATTTTATTTTTATTTAAATATATTTATTATATTTTATTAATAAACTCATAAAGTTTATTAATATGAGTATTTATAAGTATGAAGATACTTATATCTCAGTGTGTCCGTTATATCTCAAACCAAAGCCTAATTATGGGTTTATATCTTAGTGTGTAGCTTATAAACCTTATAAACATTATAAACTTTATTATAGTGTATTAAGCACTTTCACATAAACAAGGTATCAAATATCCATATGTACCTTTTATCTTTTGCTTTATTAACATGGCATGGCTACGGTCTTCTAGACATATAACCATCCTAGAATTCTCGGAAGGTAATTCTTTGGCAGAAGAAAACATGCGCCCTAGGAGTATGTTTAGATATGCCCATTCCTTGACTGAGTAGAGGCATGCTCTCCCAACAAGAGTTGTACTGAAAGCTGCAAGTTTACAAATCTTCTTCCTTTGCTTCTAATCAGTCTAATTCAACTCCCTAACTAAAATTCAACTCCCAAAATAGGATTCCCCGTCTTCACATTATTTTTCTCAGGAAAGGTTGTCACGATAACGTCCTAATTTGTTTGTTCATTTTTCCAAGAAGGATGGCATTTCCCCTTCCAGGAGCCTGCTATGATGACTGCCCTGCCTACCTGAAGTAGGTGCTCAAACAGTTTCCCCCAGAAGCATCAAGTTCTGCTGTCAATACTACCGAGTATTAAAGGAAACTGCTTCGGATACCCCAATAACCAGAACTGTTCTGAGTCCTGTTTACGAAAGCTGTAGTCTTATTGACGAAACAGCATTTTGCAATCCTTTTTGTAAACTAGCTCTTACTCAGAAATTGAGTGGCTCTGAAAAGAGCCTTTGATTTTAGCTTTGGGTTTTTTTTCTTCTTCTTTTTTTTTTTTTTTTTTTTTCCTTCTTCTTCTTCTTCTTCTAGACATTAGACATTCAAGTCACTTCGCTGGCTTTTACAACTTGCGTGGTTATTCACACTGGACTTTGTGGTAGTGACTCCCAATCTTTTGGGGCAGCAGCACAGCTTGGATGTTGGGCAAGACGTCACCCCAGGACATTGTCACTCGGCCCAGCAGCTTGTTGAGTTCGTCGTTGCGGATGGCCAGCTGCGTGTGGCGTGGGATGATGAGGGTGTTCTTGCCCCGACGGCGTTGCCCACCAACTCCAGGATGTTGGAGGCCAGGTACTCCAGAACCGCAGGCGGGTACCCTAGCGAGCCGCCCCCGACCCGCTCAGCATAGCTGCCCTTGCTGAGCAGCCGGCGGACACAGCCCATGAGGAACTGCAGAACCTCTCTGAATGAAAAGCGCCTGCCTTTTCCCCGAGCTTCCCCAGTCTAAGACATAGCTTAAAAATAAAAATTATAACGGAAAAAGACACCCGTTAAAACGGGTAGTCAGCGTATTTCTAGTCTGATGGCAGATGGTGGCTTATTATCTGACTGATTGGCTGATAGCCATCTATCCAATCAGAGAACCTTACTGCTATTGCCTTATTTACATACTTCCTCTACCTATTATCCAATCAGATGTTGGCTGCAAATGACGTAGGTTGAGGGCCATACCTATAAATATCACACTTCGCTCCAGTCAAATGTCACTTACTGATCTCCCAGTGAACTTGTAAGATGAACGTGCTGCAGCTTGCTTCAAAGGGCACTACAACTTCCAAAAAGGGCTTCAAGAAGGCAGTCGCTAAAACTCAAAAGAAGGAGGGTAAAAAGCGCAAGAGATGCCGCAAAGAGAGCTATTTTATTTACATTTACAAGGTGCTGAAGCAGGTCCACCCGGACACTGGAATCTCTTCCAAGGCCATGAGTATCATGAATTCTTTTGTTAGTGACATTTTTGAGCGCATTGCAGGTAAGGCTTCCCTCCTGGCGCATTATGACAAGCACTCGACCATCACCTCCAGGGAGATCCAGACGGCCATGTGCTTGCTGCTGCCCGGGGAACTAGCCAAGCATGCTGTGTTAGAGGGCACCAAGGCTGTCACCAAGTACACCAGCTCCAAGTAAAACATAATCCAGCCAGCAGATGAGCTCCACAAACCAAAGGCTCTTTTAAGAGCCAGTGAAAGCTTCTAATAGGGCTGTAGAATGTTTATTTTATTATAGGGTATGCGTCATTGCCAGACTGATAAACTTTTTTCCTGGACTAGACATACATGGTTATCTCTTAAGTCTAAATTTCGCATTAACTCTTTCTGCAGCAGTTTGGGTGAAAGTTAAAATCTCACAGCTGAAGCAATCCAAGAGGAGCTCCCATAATCCTGGGTTCATGGGGATATTCTTTCTGTGGATAGTGCCATGGGGAAATTTGACTTTTTGTCTATGACTTTTTCTACTACAAACCCTCTACGATGACAAAAAAGGCCTGGAGCTCCCCACTTAGGGAAGTCTGGCACTGAGCATTAGGCTGTTTGCTTTTTCTTGACTTTGGCCATAATGTGTGCAAAACATCCTCCAA
Organism: Chlorocebus sabaeus; assembly: GCF_047675955.1. Taxonomy (NCBI): domain Eukaryota; kingdom Metazoa; phylum Chordata; class Mammalia; order Primates; family Cercopithecidae; genus Chlorocebus; species Chlorocebus sabaeus. The sequence goes on along the minus strand of NC_132920.1, from coordinate 25,664,261 downwards.
GTCCGGGTGGACCTGATCAGCACTTTGTAGATGTAAATAGAATAGCTCTCTTTGCAGCATCTCTTGTGATTTTTACGCTCCTTTTCTTGCACTCTACTATGAAAAGTGATCAGGCTAACTCTCCTTTATCTGCTGGGATTTGAGGTTTAAAGCCGCAGGTTTCTGCGTCTCTGTGAACTCCAGTAAACTGCTTACTCAATATCACAGTTCTTAATGTTGCTTAGCCACTTAAGAATTCTCTCCACAGGGATTTCCAGATGATTCCAACAGAACTCTTTCCTGGACATCTGTGTTCTCTATATCCATGAGTACCACCCTATTCACATGGTTGTCCAAACCAGAAATGTTTTTTCTCTAATAGTCTCTGTTCAACTTCTATCCACTTCAATCTCTCAAGATATGGTAATTTTACTTCCTATATATTTCTGTTGTCTGATTATTCACCATCTCCACAGCTACCATTTTTGTCTGCATACTCATATCTCTCAAGTGAATTACAGTTTCTAATTAATCTCACTGCTCTTAATCTTGCCTCCCTAAAATCCACTCTCTGCCCAACTATTTTCATTTCTTAAATTGACAAATAAAAACCATGCATTTACTGTATACAACATGACGTTTTGATATATGTATACATTATGGAATAGCAATCAATCTAATTAACATAGGCATTACCCCACATATTTTTTGTTACGGAAACACTTAAAATCTACTTTCTTTGCAATTTTCAAGAATAGAACATATTGTTACCAACTATAATCAGCATATTGTATAATAGAGCTCTTCAACTTATTCCTCCTAAGTGAAATTTCATATCCTTTGACCAATATCTTCCCACCACTCCCCAACTGTAGCCACTGGTAACCACCACTCTGCTCTCTACTTCCATGAGTTCAACATTTTTTAAATTCCACTTATGAGATCATACAGCATTTGTCTTTCTGTGCCTGGCTCATTTCACTTAACATCCTCCAGGTTCATCCATGTTGCTGCCCATGACAGGATTCTTTTTCTAAGGCCAAATAGTATTCTATTTTGTATATATGCCACATTTTCTTTATCCGTCTGCTGATGGACATTTATGTTCTCTCTATATCTTGTCTATTGAGAATAATTCTGCAATGAACATGGGAGTACAGATATCTCTTTGAGAATCTGATTTTATTTCCTTTCAATATATACCCAGTAGTAGGATTGCTGGATTTATATGGTAGTTCTATTTCTAATTTTTTGAGGAAATTCTATAGTGTTTTCCACAATGTATGCACTAAAATATAATTTTCAATCTTATTTGAAGCACAAATATTACTATATCACACATTTTTAAAAATATTTTGAAAACTCAATCTGGCATTGTTTCATTAATAATATTAAACATTTTATTGCATGTACATAGAAATTTATATTAAGCTGTGTATAGGATCAGCTAGACTAGGAAAGAAATTCATAATACAATAAAAGTTTTGAATTTTGGAGCTTTTTGGGTTACGGATGCTCAACCTGTATTGCAGACATGTAAAACTCAAGAAAATCTACCAGGAAACCAATAGCAAAGTAAGTCAATTCAGTGAGGTACTAGAAGGATATAAAAAATAATAATAATGCACAGAAAGCAGTGTTACATATATAACAACAAAATGTTAAAAAATAATGAATAGGAAATACCTCATTTACAGTAACAACAAAAACAAAATACCCAGAACTATATTTAACTTTTTAAAATGCCAAATATGTATGAAGGTAGATGATCAGTTCACACCCATCCTGTGGTCTTCTGTAGGTGAATGACTCAGGCAGCACCTGAACTAGGCTCAGTTCTAGAAAACGGACCTGAGAGGAGTGGGGTCCTCTGGGAAGACTCCTTTTGCTCTCAATCCAAGACCCAGTGGAATAGAGTGACTCTTCCTGCCTTTACTTTATCATCTCTGCATGAACACTTGGAACTGTGACCAGTATGATGGCAAAATCACAATGGGGAGAAGGGCAGAGGCAAGACTGCAGGGTAGTGGAGCCAGGGCTGTGATCATCCTACTGGTGGAACTTCTCTGCCTTTAGGCTGTCCTGTTTGGTTGCATTACTTATTATCTCAACCAGTCCAGCTAGCATTTCCTGTTATTTGGAGCCAAAATACATCAATATAAAAGCTACATGAAGTTTAGTCTGAAAAAGAGTTTTTATTTGCTGGTATTCCTACTTATCTATTGCCCAAATAAGCCCAAAAGTCCTTGGATAATCAGGATAGTCTACTGACAGTGGTCACAAAGTTGACAGGTTATTTGGCAGTTATGTGATACCTGCTGTTTTCCAAGGTGTTAGAGAAGCATGAATAGCTGACTGGAGATGATCCCATCCCCAGTACAAGGTGAGCATAGATGCTAGATGCCCCTTCCCCCCAATTTGTCACCTCCTTGGAAGATTTCCCAGCTAAAGCACACAGGGGCTTTGCAGGAACTGCCTTACTGTTCACAAAAGTGTGGGGGCACTTATTTTAACAGGTCTTGTACATCGATATCTTCTTTTGTTGTTGTTTCTGAGACGGAGTCTTGCTCTGTCACCCAGGCTGGAGTGCAGTGGGATGATCTCCACTCAGTGCAACCTCCGCCTCCCAGGTTCAAGCGATTCTCCTGCCTCAGACTCCTGAGTAGCTGCAATTACAGGAGCGTGCCACCACGCCCGGCTAATTTTTTGTACTTCTAGTAGAGACGGTTTCACCGTGTTAGCCAGGATGGTCTCGATCTCCTGACCTCATGATCTGCCCTCCTCAGCCTCCCAAAGTGCGGGATTACAGGCTTGAGCCACCGCGCCCGGCTGGTACTAACTTTTTAATGTAAAGAAAGCACATATACACATCCAAAATTTCATTAAAAGATAAAGGTTAAATGAACATGCGTTAAACAGATTGAGAATTCCAGCTAACCAGGTTTCCAAGAAGTAACATTTGATTCGTTTTTAAGGTGGCTGAAATCAGTTTAATGCTTGAGAGACCTTACAGATGGAGGTCAACAACCAGTTAAGACGACAATTAAGGAAACTATTATAAATTTAAGAAAATTACAAGACACTTTAAATCTGTTTCATTCCTGCAAATCAGATTTGTGAGTTCTCCAGAGTTCCCAAAATTATTTCCACACCTTGACTTACCTGTGGCACAAAACGTAACTTCCTCTCAACTACTGCCTTTTTGGGAGGTCTATAAAAATTTGGGATCATAATGCAAGTTATATTGTCTACGTGGCTGCACTTTGTAGTTTTATATACATAATGCTAACCTTAAACATACCAATATCGAACAGGATGTAGCTTTTATACAAGCTACCGTTTTTGAGAGTCTCGCTGTCACCATGCTAGCGTGCAGTGACAACCTCGGCTCACTGCAACCTCCGACTCCTAGGTTCAAGCCATTCTCCTGCCTCCACCTCCCAATAAGCTGGGACTACGGTAAGCGATACCACGCCCACCTGATTTCCGAATTTTTAGCGGAGATGGGAGTTTCAGCTTGTTGGCCAAAATGGTCTACCATCTCCTAACTGCGTGAACCGCCAGCGTCCGCCTTTTCAAGTGCTGGGATTACACAGGCGTTAGCACCGGTGCCCCGCCAGGCTGGTCTTGTTGGAACTTGTTCGTCTACCTTAAGCCCACAGCTGATTATCTTTGAGTGGCTTTACGAAAACAGCCTTCACAGAAACATACAGTAAGCCCACAGCTCTTTCAGTATATTTAAGTGGCTCTGAAAAGAGCCTTTGGGTTATAAAGACGTTTACTTGGCCGGCTTACTTGGAGCTGGTGTACTTAGTGACAGCTTTGGTGCCCTCAGACACGGCATGTTTAGCCAGCTCTCCCGGCAGTAGTAACCGCACTGCCGTCTGGATCTCTCTAGAGGAGATGGTGGAGCGTTTGTTGTAGTGAGCCAAGCGTGATGCCTCACTCGCTATACGCTCAAAGATATCAGTGACGAAGGAATTCATGATACTCATGGCTTTGGAAGAGATTCCAGTATCTGGATGGACCTGCTTCAGCACCTTGTAGATGTAAATAGAATAGCTCTCCTTGCGGGTTCTCTTGCGTTTTTTGCCCTCCTTCTTCTGCGTCTTAACGACAGCTTTCTTAAAGCCTTTCTTGGAAATCGTAGCACCTTTAGATGATAACTCCGGCATAGCTGCTACGCTCTTCTGCAGTGTTAAACAGCTCTTTTAAATGTTAAACAGCTCTTTTAAGTGTTAAACAGCTCTTTTAAGTGTTAAACAGCTCTGTAACACCTCAACTCCCACGGTCGCCAAGTAAACAAATAGCGGTGCTGGCTGAAAGGTGCCGTATTTATAGGCACGGCCCTCAAATGCCGTGTTGGGCATCCAAAATCTGATTGGACAATGCGAAGTGGCGTGAATGCAAATAAGGCGATTCTAGTAAGACTTTCTGATTGGGTAGAAGGCCATCAGCCAATCAGATAGCAAAATTCCAACCTCAGTCAGACTATAAATAGGCCCAGTAGAGCCGTTAGAGATGATTCTCCTGTTGCTGTAATTCTTCTGTGTCGGAATGTCTGGACGAGGAAAGCAGGGGGGAAAAGCACGCGCCAAGGCTAAATCTCGCTCCTCTAGAGCAGGTTTGCAGTTTCCCGTAGGTCGAATTCACCGTTTACTCCGTAAGGGAAACTATGCAGACCGGATAGGGGCAGGCGCACCAGTGTACTTGGCGGCAGTGTTAGAATATCTGACAGCAGAAATTCTTGAACTGGCTGGCAATGCATCTCGCGATAACAAGAAAACTCGCATTATTCCCCGCCACCTGCAGCTAGCCATCCGCAATGACGAGGAACTCAATAAGCTTTTAGGCGGCGTGACCATTGCACAGGGCGGGGTCCTGCCCAACATTCAAGCAGTGCTGCTGCCCAAGAAGACTGAGAGTCACCACCATAAAGCCCAAAGCAAGTAACTTCGGGCTGTCGTTGGTATAGTGACTTTTAAGTGTCAGAAAACAAAAGGCTCTTTTCAGAGCCACTTACCATCTCAGATAAAGGCTGTGCCTTACAGAACGTTAAGTGCTGTTAAGCAGCCATGTTAGCCGGCACCTGTCAGAAGCAACACCCGTTTAAGGGCATTTCGGGAATGTAAGGGGATTGAATTTTCAAGGAGCGTTGCATCAACCATTAGTCTGAGGTAGTTTTGATTATACGTGTCACTGGGCGAGGTAGCTCACGCTTGTGAGCAATCAGTACTTGCACCGAGGTTGAAGCGGGAGGGTCGTTTAAGCCCGGGACTTAACCATTAACATAATTGAGACCTATCCCATAGAAATTCGCCGGGTCTGGTGGTGCAGGCGTGTAGTCCCAGCTACACGGGAGGCTGCGGTGGGAGGGTTGTTTGAGCCCAAGAGGTGAAAGTTACAGTTAACGAAGATCGTTCACACTGCACTCCAGTCTGGGTGACATGAGCGAGACTGTATCTCAAACTAGTTATGTATGTCATGTTAAGGGTTACGTATGGAAGTGAAGATTGCATTACAAACAGAAGAGGTATAACCTTAGAGTTCAAGTCCAGGCGACATTAGTCTGGCTGGTTGCTTAAAGTACATTTTAGAGAAGAGTTTCCTTTCAAATATGGCAGTCTCACGAAATACTCAAATGTGACGTAAGTAAAATAAGTTAATCTTAAAATTTGGGTAAGCATATATATGATACCTGTGGCTTCATGCACTTTGTAAAGAATAATAGAATTATTTCTTAAAATGTAAGTAAGATATGTTAAAAAGAAGCCTTACACCATATGTGATGGTGAGATACTAGTGTCAGACTCAGGCAGGAATAGGACTAGAAGGCCTAACATAACTAGAAGTTTAGAAATTTCAGAACAGTATATGCTTCAAAAGTTTTGACTACTAAAAAGAGGCAAAATAGTTTGTTGATCTGTGTTTGCTGTTTGTGCTGTAACACCAAGAGAAATTGAAAAAACCCATTCAGTAACGCTGCCAAATAACTAAAAATTACTGTACGATATTCAACAGCTGCCCTTACCTCAAAAAAAAAGAAACCTCATTTGGTTACCAAAAAAAAAAACTGCTAAACACTTGATATCTACACATAATAAGGCATATATAGAAGCAGGTAAAGTTCTATAAAATAAAACATGCCAAGTAAGGACAATCAAGTCACAAAAGTCAGTCATCCCTTGAATTAACCTGCATAAATAATAAGGGATGCAATTAGAGAAGGAAAAAACTGAAGATCTTTGAAAACGGAAATGACAACTATATGTTGAATAAAACTGGGTAATATTTAGAACATGGCAAATGTGAAACTTCAAATCAGGATATAAGATAAATCTAAACAGATGAATTCCAAGTAATTAATGTAGATATACTTTGTCAAAGAAGTGGCACTTAACTCTCCAGACGTGCCAAAGCGAAGTATGGAAAGGCAGAAGAAGAGGGACTTGACTTTATAGGAGAGAACTTTCATATTCTTTTATTCCAAATGCACTACATAATACTTTTTTTCATCTCTAATGCAATCCTATTAAAATTACATTAAACTAAATGTTTAGATAAAATAAAATGTATAAAAAATGGTGAATACATGTTAAAGGAGACATGCCCCTTGATTTTTCAAAACAATTTACTTATAGAAGTTTCTGATTCTTCTCTTTTTTTGGAGCCAGAGTCTTCTCTATCACCCAGGCTGGAGTGCAGTGGCACGATGTCAGCTCATTGCAACCTCCAGCTCCCAGGTTCAAGTGATCTCCTACCTCAGCCTCCTGAGTAGCTGGGATTACAGGCGCCTGCCACCACGCCCAGCTAATTTTTGTATTTTTAGTAGAGACGGGGTTCCGCCATGTTGGCCAGGCTGGTCTCCAACTCCTGACCTCAGGTGATCCGCCCACCTCAGCCTCCCAAAGTACTGGGATTACAGGTGTGAGCCACCGCACCCAGCCTTGATTTCTTCTTACAGAACTTTCACACGTTTCATAGAATTTATCTCCAGCTATTCTTTTTTATTAGTGTATTTTGGGGAAATATTAGAAGGATTTCTTTATTATGTTTTCTGATTGACCATGTTTTACAGATAGAACATTCTTGATTTTTGTACTGATTTGTATTTCCTTCCTTATTAAATTCTGTCATTTCTGTTGTCCAGCTTTTTTCCTTTGTGGTTTTCCAGGTAGGCAGGAAAATCATGTAATTTTGTCCTATTGTTTTAAATAGTTGACTTTCTTGTCTAAATGCATTGTCGAATAGTTATAAGTGATAATAAATAAAAATGGTGATATCGACTCCTCCCCCCTGCCCCTCCCCCCCACAGACTTCCTCTGTTGCCCAGAGTGCAGTGGCCTGATCTCAGCTCACTGCAACCTCTGCCTCCCGGATTCAAGCGATTCTCCTACCTCATTCTCCCAAGTGGCTGGGATTACAGACATATACCATCATGTCTGGCTAATGTTTGTATTTTTAGCAGAGATGGGGTTTCACCACTTTGGCCAGGCTGGTCTCGAACTCCTGACCACCCACCTTGGCCTCCCAAAGTGCTGGGATTACAGGTGTGAGCAACCATGCCTGGCTGACTTATTTTTTATAATCAGACTAATATGACACTTTCTCGTGCCTAATGCCAGGTTTTTATGTGATTGGTGTAATTCCAAAATTACTAAGAGTTGTTAATTAAAAATAAATATTGGCTATTAACAGTAAAACTTTAGCAGCAATGGAGACAAATATATGCCACTTTTTTCCTTTTACTTTTTTTTCGGGAGGCGGGGACAGAGTTTTGTTCTTATTACCCAGGCTGGAGTGCAATGGTGCCATGTCAGCTCACTGCAACCTCCACCCCGCTCCCTGTGCTTCAGGCAATTATCCTGCCTCAGCCTCCTGAGTAGCTGGGATTACAGGCACCAGCCACCACATCCAGCTAATTTTTTTTTTTTTTTTGTATTTTTAATAGAGACAGGGTTTTGCCATGTTGGGCAGGCTGGTCTTGAACTCCTGACCTCAGGTGATCCGCCTGCCTCAGCCTCCCAAAGTGCTGGGATTACAGGCTGGGATTACAGGCATGAGCCACCATGCTCGGCCTCCTTTTACTTTTTATGATAAATCACATTGAAGGAATTCAGAACACACCACTCCAAAATATGTCACTCTGACATATTGACTATTTGGAATTAAAGACACTTGAAAAACAGCAGGTGCACAAACACTCTGACCTTCCTTTTGTTTCTTAAAAGTAGGAGATGAAAGATGCCCTCCCTATACCAGAAGGAAAGTATCATTCTCATCAAGGACAGAAAATTAAGGCCAAGGAAAATCTGTACAAATAAACCTTGTTACACCAACCCTTATCTCTCGAGTCACTTCTCCACCTAATTAATTACTGTAACCCCCAACCCCCTTTGTTTGTCACATTTTCACAGCTTACTGCACTTTGTCAAATTCTTCATATAAGCATTCCATTCTTTGTCTTTGTCCTACTTCTGTGCCATGTAAAACTTGCATTCAATAAATTTATATGCTTTTCTGTTGTTGACATCTCTTATGTCAATTTAATTCTCAAGCCCAGCCAAAATATCCTGAGGGCAGAAGTAAAGTTTTGCTTCCTCCACTACAACATTATGGATTTCTCATCAGAAATCATAGAAGTCATGGAATGATAGAATAATACCTTCAAAGTTCTAAAGCAAAATAGCTCTCAATTTAAAATTATGTGCTCAGATGAACTGTTTTTTGTGTAAAGCTGAAATAATTTTTGGACAAAGACTGGAAAGTTTTGCCACTCACAGATTCATACTAGAAGAATTAATGCTAAAGAATGTACTGAAATAAAAAGACTGAACTCAGAAGAAAGACTGAGATGCAATAAGCAATAGTATTACCAAGGAAGGGGTAAAAGTATAAATCATCTAAATAAATATACTAGTTGTAAAAAAAAAATAATACTTACTAGAATATTAAGAAAAAACAATGAACCAGAAACACTAGACAATAGTTACAGAAGATGAACAGGGCTGAAACAAATTAAAGCATGTTGATGTCCTTGTGTTGTTTATAAGGAGGACAGACATACTGATTGTTATATTTTCTTAAGTGAGGTTTATATTTTATGTTAAATGTAACCACTAAAATAATAAAATTAATGTAGACTAGAAAGAAGGGGGTAATCGCAAAAAAAAAAAAAAAAGTCCAATGGAAAGCAGGAAATCAGAAAGGACTGGCATGACAAATTAGAATGCAAAGTCAAATATAAGAAATGAGTCCAAATATCAAAATGAAGGTTACCCAATTAAATTTGCCATTTAAAAGACAGTATTTGACTAGGAGTAAAACACAGCTATCCCTTGGTTATAAAATACCTAAAATTTATTGGCACAGAACACTTAGAAGTAAAGGAATGGAAAAAATACATTCCAGAAAAAACTGTCCCCCAAAAAAATTGTTTTGCAAAATTAATAGCAGAGATAATATTTAATGAAAATATAATTTGCAAATTAAAAGCAGAAAAATTATCTAGGTAGATACCCTATTCCTCATTGCGTTAACACCCAAAAACAGCTTTATAGAAAACGAACAGCAGAAATGTATGACAAAGAATGCATTCACAATATAGTGTATATTTTAATATGTCTGTCTTGGAAAAAGGTAATCACCGCTACCACATATTGGAATGTTAAAAACACACTAAAGCATAATTCATGAGTTTAATAGCAAAACCATAAACCTTTTACTGTGTGTCTGTCTGTCTCTGTGTTAGTCTACCAGTTTGCCTCGGTTTCTATCTCTGTCTCTAAAATGTATGTTAATAATTGTAATATATATGCTTAAGAGTCCCAAAGAAACCTGAGTCCTCTACCCTAAACTTCATTTATTTTTTTAAAAAAAAAAAAATTTTTTTTTTTTTTTTTTTTTTTTTTGAGAGATGGAGGTTCGCTCTGTTGCCCAGGCTGGATTGCAACCACACTATCTTGGCTCACTGCAATTTCCGCCTCCTGGATTCAAGCGATTCCCCTGCCTCAGCTCCCCAAGTAGCTGGGACTACAAGCTTGTGCCACTACACCCAGCTTTTGTATTTTTAGTAGAGACAGGGTTTCACTATATGTTGGTCAGGCTGATCTCGAACCCTCGGGTGATCCGCTCGCCTCAGCCTCCCGAAGTGCTGGGATTACAGGCGTGAGCCACCACGCCCGGCCTCTTCCCTAAACTTTAGAGTCATAGATTTATGATTTGTTCCACAAATATTGAGAGTTTACGAAGTACCAGTCACAGTTCTAATCGTTTTACTATTATAAATAATGCTGAAGCAAACATCTACATGCATGCGGTGTTTTCTTTCTCCTGCAGTGGTTCTTTGATAGATATTTCCAGCATTGGAGAGTCAGTGCTGTACAAATCAGATGAGATCCTGTCTTCCTGAAGCCCAAGTTCCTTATTCTCACTCACCACCCGTATACCCGCCATCATCAAATCTTAAGGTCTTTTCTCGCTTTGCCATTTCTCCGATTAACATCTCTCAACTGCTCCCCCTAGCTGTCTCACCAGGCTCTTACCACACTCTCCTGTGCTGTGGTCATAACCAATCTACTTGCAGTTCCTTGAACCCATTGCGCTTTAATTCACTTGTGTCTTTATGAGTTGTGTAACTTTTCTAGAATGTTCTTGCTGTTCTTCGTTTAATTAATTTCTATGCGTCCTTCAAGGATACACTTACACATTACGTCATTTGTGAAACTTTCCTTGACCATTTCCCCCCATCTTAGAGTCATTCAGATGTCCCTCTGGTGACCCTGTTGCACATTCTAGTTAAAGGTGTTAATGTTTATGCCTGTCTCTTCTACTAAAATATAAAGCTTTTTATATTTATGAAACTATAAAGTTTTTTATGAGAATGTTTTAATTGTTTAGCCAAATTTTGCAGTGCCTAAAATACAGAAGACACCAATTAATGACTGGTTGAATACATAAATAAAAACACTTTTTTCTGGGTTCCAGCTGCTTATGTTTTAGTATTTAAGTGATAATAGTAAAATAGAAAATTCAGAGTGGAAAGGTCATCAATCATTTCCCATTTTGACATATTTATTCTTATTTTTGTATTTCTTCCAATCTTTATGCTTAGAGAGAATATTTTTCTCTTTCAATATCATGTTTTTTAAAATATAGCATTAGATTTTTAAGTGGTTATGTAATTTTATAATTCTTGTTTTTTAATTCTCAGTTTCGATAGCTGCATCAAGACATATACTGAGCACTTACTTTGTACCACACATTTTTTCTAAATGTGTTATGCACTTGATCTTGTTTAATCCTCAAAACAATCCTATAGCTAGGTACTACTATTATACACACTTTACCAATGAAGAGATTAAACTTCTTTGGAGCTGTCATGGGCGTCCGTGTGAAGAGACCACCAAACAGGTTTTGTGTGAACAATAAAGCTTTTTAATTACCTGGGTCCAGGCGGGCTGAGTCCAAAAAGAGAGTCAGCGAAGGGAGATAAGGGTGGGGCCGTTTTATAGGATTTGGGTAGGTAAAGGAAAATTACAGTCAAAGTGGGGTTATTCTCTGGCGGGCAGGAGTGGGGGTCACAAGGTGCTCAGTGGGGGAGCATTTTGAGCCAGGATGAGCCAGGCACAAGATAATGTCATCGCTTAAGGCAAGGACCCGCCATTTTCACTTCTTTTGTGGTGAAATGTCATCAGTCAAGACGGGCCAGGGCATTTTCACTTCTTTTGTGATTCTTCAGTTACTTCAGGCCATCTAGGCATATACGTGCAAGTCACAGAGGATGCGATGGCTTGGCCTGGGCTCAGAGGCCTGACAGGAGCCACAGAGCTAGCACTGGTGCCAGCATTTCAACCCAGATAGTCTGACTGTAAAGCCCACCTTAACTGTGACTATACTAAAGTGTTTGTACCATAATTTAGTTAAATATACCATCTTTCATTGTTTGGGGGGGATTTTTTTTTCTTTTTTTTTTTTTTTGAGACGGAGCTGGAGTGCAGTGGCACAACATCCCCCTCACTGCAACCTTGTCTCCCGGGTTCAAATGATTCTCCTGCCTCAGCCTCCTGAGTAGCTGAAATTACAGGCACATGCCACCACGTGATGATTGACCTGCCTCAGCCTCCCAAAGTGCCGGGACTACAGGTGTGAGCCACCAGGCCAGGCCGAGCTGATCATTGTTAACTACTTAGGCTGCTTCCAATATTTTATTATTGCAATCAATGGTGTAATGAACATCTATGCAAAGATAGCTTTCACTCCTTCTGAAGTACTTGTTTAAACCATTCCTAGATACGGGATGATTAGGTCAAAGAATACACAAGATTTTATGCCTTTTTCTGCATATTGTTACTATTCCAAATTATTGCACCAGAAGGCCAGTAGCAAAGCATGACGGTGTTTCTATTTTATTTTGCCCTCACATAATTTGGTGTTATTTAAAGAAAAATTTGTTTAGTTGGTGGAGTACACCGTTACCACATTATTTTAGTTGGCACTTCTTTTCATCAAAGTTAGACTGAACATTTCCATATATATATATACACACACACACATATATATATATACAGTCACACACATCTATCATACATATATATGTGTGTGTGTAACACACATCTATCATACATTGCTCAACAGGGATACACAGTCTAAGAAATTTATCATTAGCTGATTTTGTTGTATTAACATCAAGTGTACTTACACAAACTTAGATGGTAGAGCCTGTTACGTACCTAGGCTATAGGGTATAGCCTATTTCTCCTGGGTTTCTGTACAGCATGTTACTGTGGTGAACACTGTGGGTAACTGTAACATAATAGTAAGTATTTGAATATCTAAACATAGAAAAGGTACAGTAAATATATAGTGTTATAATATATGGGACCACCATTATATATGTGGTCTGGCATTGAGCAAAACATTGTTATGCGGCTCATGACTGTATATGTTTGTTTTTGCCAGTTACTCCCATATTCTGAAATGTCTCTTTGGGTCCATAAAAAATAATTTAAACAACAAATTCAAATTAGTTGTTTTGTAACATTATAAAACTTAAGTTATATTAGGCCCTTAAATATAATATTTGCAAAATCTGAATAAAACAATTTTATAATATAGTCAATGAGAGCCAGTTGAATTTTTAAAACTGACTCTTAGAGAAAGTGCTCATTAATTTGAAATGCAGTCACACATGAGCTCCTTTGAAGTCAAATATAATCAAAGCTAACACCAGGGGGAGCCCAGTAGTCATTCCCTGTGAAAATATATCTGACTTTTAATACGTTTCTGAAGTGACACTGGAGAAAATATACAGTGAAACTATGAATACTGCATTTAATAGTCCTACGGAGAAAAAACAGAAGTCAGTGCTTAAAATATACATTCAGACTTCAACCTTTTAGTAAACTGAAAAAGACATGAGAATGATGATTATGTGAACAGCAGTTGTAGAACACCCACGAATGCCTGTACAGATCTTGTTTCCATTGTTATTTCTGCCTCTTGTCAGCATAGGAATCAGACATGTCTACTTCAGAATCCAGCTCTGCTACTTCTAAGCTGAGTGTTTTTGAACCAGTTACATAATCTCTCTGTGACTCAGTCTCTTCACCTGTACATGGTAACACCTACCTCACAGGGTTATTGTGAAGATCAAACTGAGATCACATCAATAAAGCATCCGGCACATAGCCCAGGCTCAGATGTGTTAGTTCATTTCTTCATCTAAATCAGTGATTCTCAACCAAGGCTGATTTTGCTACCAATGGTCATTCGGCAATGTTGGGAAGCATTTTTGGTTGTCACAACTAGCGGCAGGTCCGGCATCTCATAGTCAAGGCCAGGGATGCTGGCCTTACATAGGACAACTCCCCAAAACGAAAAATTATCTGCCCGCAAATGCTAAAAGTGCCAGGGTTGAGTAATCTTTATCTATCTGGAGAAATCTAATGTCATCATTAATACTCCTTTGCTGAGAGCCTATTCTATGTTGGATTCAATTTGAGTTTCTGGAAATACCATGAAATATAAAGATCTTGCCATGCAGGGGATTACAGTCTAATAGTGGAACTATGGCTTTTCACCGTCTGCGAGTTTGGGGATGGGAAAGAGTGAGGAAAGTTCAGAGAACATCCCTTTTCAGTTTAGAGTAAGCTAACCTTCAGCACCTCCACCTCTGTGAGCACAAGGTTGCAGAGCACCCTGGATGCCCTCTGGCTGTCTCCATGCTAATGGAGCAATCCAGAAGAGTTTCCGTCCTGGGGTTTGCTATCCCTTAATTTAGGCTTGCTTCAGAAAGAAGTGCTGGTAACTTCCTCAGCCCTTCGTATTCAAGTGCTGGCCTCTGCTGCGGTAGATGTTGGGGCACAGGGGCTCTGCCCTTTCCTACAGAATGGGCCTATGTGAGGGTAGCTTTCACCTGCTGACCCTTCAGCACATCCCCTCCCTCAGCCCTGAGGTGTTTCCTGCGGTTAGCTACGGAAGAGAGTAAGAGCCACTTCTGCCCACCGCACATGGCCAGTGGCTCATGAGAGAAAAGGCTTTTGAGTCCGAAGTCCTGTGTGAGTCCTGGCTCTGCTTCTTTCTTCCTGAGGAGCCTGGGGAAAGTCTTGACGTTTCTGGCCTCCACTTTATAGCATGGAAGGAGGAATCGCTCATGAGGTTTATGTGAACTTTATTTGGTGCTTTGCAAATATAAATCATAATCCCCCTCTGGGGGGGGGTTGCTTATTGAGTCCTGCCTTCCCAAAAGTTCTGTAACTAAACTCAGAATTTGCCACAAAATTACTCTAGTGTGGCCTTATGTCGACAGCTAGAGGCAGATGGAATCACGCTTAAAAGCACCTACTGTGTGTCTATTCTGAATTCACTTTGTGCCCATTGTTTAAGACACAAGTATGGAAAAGCACTCTAAAGGAGGCTACGGGGCTGAGTGAGCTGAATGCCTGGGAGCTCACTTACTGTCTCCTCCACCGCCCCTGCTTCTGTCATCAGCCAGGTAGGGAGCTCAGTTCTCAATACACTCCCTTTCTAGTTTCATGTTTTTCTAAAAAGAAAGCAAACGCCTATATCATGTATCCAAAATGCATAACATTTGTAGTTATGACTGTTCCATCAGATCAGAAAGTTACCAGAAACATTTAATGAAACAGTAAGAACCCTAGTGGGGCTAATTTTATGGATGTCCTTCTGTGCAGCTTCTAAAAGAAATCGTGGGGGATGTAATTTAAAATTATGTGTAGTGTTGTGCAACAATAGTAAGGAAGCCAATTGGTAGACTCTCAGAGAAGGACAGCAGAGGCAAGTTTTGGGCTCCCTGCCTGTGTAGGAGAACAAGATCTGAGTCAGTCTGACCCCACACCCGCTGGGAAAGAACACCCTTGAAACTGACCTATTACTTCTAGAGCAGATGGTCCAAAGGAAATGTACAGGCATTTTACACAAACATGCATTTTAAAATGGAGTTTTGAGTAAAATAAACACTCACTTGGAGAGCACTTTCTCTTCTTGCAGCATCTCATAATTGACTCCACTGAAGTAAATCCTGTGTCCCAGGCAGCAGCTAAAGAACTGAGGGAAAGGCCACTATACCTTTCCAACATTAACTCATGAGTTGTGCTGGGTCATCTGGCACTACAATCCCTCCAACAGACTGTAAGCTCTTTGCTTACAGCTTGTCTCCTTGCCTAGCTTGGTGCCTCACTGAAGGAAGCCGTTATGGTGTCCCCACTTCCCCCAGGGAGGAGCCATCAGTTATGTTTGGGTCTTCTCTCCTCTCTGTTTCCACTTATATATAGGTGTAAAAAGCATAATAAGACAGCAGAAAATAAAAACGATAGCATATAGAATCTAACATACGCATCCATTAAGCCACAGAACTAGGTAACTACCTACACTAATCCTTCCAAGGATTCTGTGAGTAGTTATTTCTACTTTACCTCTATTTTACAGGTCAGGAAACTGAGAGGGATTTTTTTTTTTTTCCTGTGGGCCCTGTTAAGGGTTGAATTGCATACTCTCCAAATTCATATCCTGAAGTCTAACCTTCAGTACCTCAGAATACGACCTATTTGTAAATAGGATCATTGCAAATGTAATTAGTTAAGATGAAGTCATACTGGCATAGGATGGGCCCCTAGTCCAATATGAATAGTGTCCTTATAAAAAGAGGAAATTTGGATACAGAGCCAGACATGCAAACAGAGGGAATGCCATGTGAAGATGAAGGCAGACATCAGGGTAGCACTTCTACTAGCCAAGGAACACCAAAGATTGCCAGCAAACCACCAGAAGCTGAGAGAGAAACGTGAAAGAGATTCTCCCTCATAGCTCTCAGAAGGAAACAGCCCTGCTAACACCTTAATTTCAGATTTCCAGCCTCCAGAACTGTAAAATGATACATTTCTGTTTTTTAAAGCCACCTAGTATGTGATACTTTCTTATGGAAACTCTAGGAAACTAATACAGTCCCTCAGTGAGTTCTTAGCAAAGCTGGGTTTTGGGTTCAGCCCTTCTGATTCTCAATCTAATGCTCTTTTCTTCATAGAGCAGCTGTCTCATTTCTTGAGGGGAAGTGACCACTTCCATCTGATTAATCAGGGACTGCCTCCTGGAAGAAGTGAGCTTTGAGCTGTGCTTGAAGGTGAAGAATGTTTTCAAGTGTGGAAAAGAGAGTGGAGACTGAGGGTCACACCAAGAGTTAGGAAGGCTCCAGGCAAGTTAAGGCTAGAACAGAGAACCCGTATAAGGAAGTATATCTGGTTAAAACTTTTGCGTATGCTAAGTGCTAGCGATATGGCCTTGCAGTGGTTTATAAATCTGCTGGAGATAAAAGTTGTGACCAATACAAAGCCATTTAGGATTTTTGTGAACCTGAGTGTGTCAGTAATTAAAGGATCAGGCTTTGTAAAATCAAGTTTTTTCTTTGGCTTCCTAATAAAGGCAGGATGGGAAGTAGAGAGGGAGAAGTTCCATGAAATATATCAAATAGCCCAGTCCTACTGCTAGCAGACACTTCTCTGTCTCTGGAAGACTTTTTTGTGTACCCGTGTTAAAGTAAAAATATTAGGCAAAACATTTGAAAATGAAGTTTTCTTATCCAAAACAGCCAAAGGGAAAATTTTCAGAAAGTGTTGAAGGGACTGGCACAAACGAATGATTTTGGTTAAACTGATCCCTGGATATCCAAGCATAAGATCACTGATGGGGCTGGCTGGTGTGGTCCTTTAAGAGATCTCAACAATGACTTGTTGTATCTCAACAGTAAGCCCAGAAAACGCTTATTCAAATGGAGATAAAAACGTGACGCAGCCAGCTACAAAACTTGGTTCATTTATCTGCTTTGGACTGAAGGGTTTATATATCGAGAATCTACATCTGTTAAAGGTCATCCCCAACTCTTGAGCGTGTGAACCAGGCCTGCCAGCCCCCTGGTGACAAACATGTTTAATCTAATTGCAGGCTGCCCTCTTTGCCAGCTCTTTTTGACTGAACAAGCGCTGGCTTTTTCACCCCTGCCTTAATTTGTGGTTGCACAAATGCTGTAATCCTGATGCAGCAGCTGAGAATGGCTCTCAGATAATCACTCTGTAAAGCAGTATCATTAGCAATATGAACGCTTGCCTGTGGATTGCTATCATTGTGCATGTAGTAATCAGTGCTGAGTCAGAATGGCACAGATTTATAAAAAAAAAAAAAAAATACAAAGTGTGCACCAAGAAAGGGTTCCACACAAACTATCCTTCCCTCTCCCTCTTCCCAACTGTGTACAACATTCCCTAACTCAATTTTGCTACCATCTGCACTCAAATAACTAGGGGCGTAAAATTTTGCTTCATTGTCTAGAAAAAAATGGGCATTGTATTTTGACAGATGAAGAAGAGCTGTTTGAGACTATTTGTTCTCAGATTTTTCTTTGCTATGCTTGGGTCACAGGGAACCCTGATGTGACACATGGCAGTCTCCCCTCCAACAGCTTGCTGTTTCCCTGGGTTTCTGTTATGAAGCTAGGCCCAGTTCCACTGCTCTGGGACCCATAGGCCTTTCGGTCTTTCTTTCTTATTCTAGCTAAGGGATTTTATTTTATTTTATTTTATTTTTTATTTTTTTTTGGTTGACAGTGAGGAGTGCAGATTGCTCTCCTGGTTCTCTAAGATCTTCTGATCTTCCCCCAAATCCTCTTCTTTATTCTATATCTTTTCCACAGACGAAGTTCTTAGGAACAACCTGGGAGACTTGCAGACCAGGGCTATGAACTCCCAGGGTGCAATGGGGAGAATTCAAGCTGGTAATATTTCTTGTTTTTTGGAAACGGGGTTTCGCTCTTGTCGCCCAGGCTGGAGTGAAATGGTGTGATCTCAGCTCACTACAACCTCCACCTCCCTGGTTCAAGCAATTCTCCTGCCTCAGCCTCCTGGATAGCTGGGATTACAGGCATGCGCCACCACGCTCAGCTAATTTTTGTATTATTAGTAGAGACGGAGTTTCACCATGTTGGCCAGGCTGGTCTTGAGCTCCTGACCTCAGGTGTTCCACTCGCCTCGGCCTCCCAAAGTGCTGGGATTACAGACGTGAACCACTGTGCCTGGACAAGCTGATCATAATTGATTAACAAGGTAACTAAAAAATGCAAAGTTGTCATTAATAAATATGAAACTGAAAAAGCCAGTCCTTCAAGATGGATCCCAAGTGGTTAACTGGACCTGAATTTAAAATAGAGCCAAGGACCAGTTGCTAACTAGAGATCACAAGGAGTACTCTGAGTTCCCAGTAAACCCACACCTCTGTTCAACTTTGGAATTTTCAGAGCTCACCTGAACCAACCAATCAGGGATTATCTGTATTGACCAATGAGGGTTCAGCTGTATCAACCAATCAGAACTAAACAAATTTGAATGTTTTATTTGCATAAACAGACCTGACAAGGAACTTGGGTGGAACTTTTGCTATAAAACCTGTATTAAGGTATACAAGCCCCATTAAGTATGTTAGTACATAAAAGTAACTTTCAGCTCTGAATCTTCTTTAGGGTAGTTACAGTTTTGCAGTGGTGATTTCAATAGCACATAGCCAGTAAGTGGTGGGCTCAAAAATTTAACTGGATTCATATACTTTCCCTCTCATTTATGTAGGTTTTTTTTCCTGTTACATGTTCTTTCTGACCTGAAATATCCTAGATCTTTTCTAACTTTGAATGGATTTGTTTGGTCCAAATGGCTTGCATCTGCCCTATTAATGTATACAGGCCCCGTGAAGAATGTTAGTGCATAAAAGCTACTTTCCGGTCTGAATCTTCTTTAGGGCAACAATTATTAGCAAGTAGTTTTAAACAATAATATCTATAACTAAAGTACAAAATGAAAATATTGGCGTACTTTTCCATCAGGTTATTAATTCTTCAACATGTGTTGTAATCAAGAATGTAGTTAGAATTGGAAGAAACCTTAGAAATCAATCAGTCTGGCCTTTCATTTTACATAAGCAATGTAATCCTGGGAGAGTCAGGTGACTTTGTCCAAGAGAAAATGGCTTAAGCTGGAATTCACATTCAGGATTCCAGACCCCAGGTTCAATAACTCTTCCACCACACTGTGTTTGTCAGAGGGAAGTTTCCAGCCCCTCGTAGAAGAAGATTCTCTATATATCAGATAGTCTCACTAGATGTTAACTCACCAGGCAATACCAATTACCAAGTGCTGCCCATTTAAAATTGATCAGCCTTGTGGACCACTCATACACAGTGATTTATTCCGAGAAACATCAATCTGACAGCCAAAAAACTTGAAAATTTTAGTCATTAGAACTATTTGAATAAACATCAAAGGAGATTGCCATAAATAAAAACCCAGCGACCTTTCTTAAACTTCTAGCAAAAGAAATTGTGCCAAAGTGTTGGCTTTGATCCTGTTGATTGCAAATAATGAAGTCAAATTAGTAGTGAAGGATCATATTTTCACTACCATGAAGTTTTTCTGGTAATAGGTAAGCACTAGATGCCAGGCAAGCCGTTGGCTATTGTGTCTCTTTTTATGATGGTATGAGAAGAAAGATGTTCCCTTGACTGTAATCTGGAGTGCAAAGGAAAAAAAATGGAGTTTATCATTTCATGCTCTAACAAATTAGTGAATACAGTTATAAATCCCTGGAAATGATTTCCCTGTGAAAATGATTACCTCAACTCTGTTGCAAACGCCATCTTCATTTTTACATACAAAAAATTAAGTTGAGAAAATGTTTAAAACTAGTTAGATTCCAGGAAAGCCAATTAGGCAAGCACTAATTCTATATTTAAAGGAAGATAATAGATAGATAGATTATTATGACAAGATAAAGATGGATAATGGAAGAGGACGAATCACAGCAGAAGAAATACCACAAAATGCATCAGGTTTTTTGAAGGTCAGCCCCACCCAACCCTCAACGTTCTTGCATCTCCATTGTCAATCTCCACAGACAATTGGGAGTTTTTCCTTGTAATTTTTTTTTTTTTTTTTTTTTTTTTGAGACGGAATCTCGCTCTGTTGCCCAGGCTGGAGTGCAGTGGCTGGCACGATCTCGTCTCACTGCAACCTCCGCCTCCCTGGTTCAAGCGATTCTCCTGCCTCAGGCTCCCGAGTAGCTGGAATTACAGGTACGTGCCACCACGCCCGGCTAATTTCTTGTATTTTTAGTAAAGACGGCGTTTCACCGTGCTAGCCAGGATGGTCTCGATATCCTGACCTCGTGATCCGCCCGCCTCGGCCTCCCCAAGTGCTGGGATTACAGGCGTGATCCACCGCACCTGGCCTTTTCTTTCTAATTTAACATAACGGAATAGAGTCAAGATAGACCCATTTCTTTTTCCTAAAGAGTATCTCTAAATTGCTGGAATGCTACTTCTAAAATAGTGAATAATCTGAGCTTTACTTTGGGTATAATTCCTCATTCATTCCTGTCCACTTTTAGTAACTTTTTGTTTGTACTCTTAATGATCTTAAAATGTCATTGTACTTTTTTGAGTTGCGTAATACTGGTATGGAAGGAAAGCGCATGGTCCCTTTAAATGATACCGAAGTGAAAAGAGAAGCGCAGGGTAGAGGAGGGCGTGGTCCTTGGCTAGGTGTCCCCCGCCCCCGCCCCCGCCCCCAGCCTGTGCCCACGGACCTAGGTGAGAACAGGCATTGTTTTTCCCATGACCAAATGTTGCATTTCCCAAGACCTTCTTGGCCTGCCACGCCCCCATCATGTGCCTATAAAAAACCCCCGAGCCCGTAGTGCGTGCACACTTAGACAGGCGTTCATTCGGAGAAGTAATGTGCTGGGGCAACGCAAAAACGGGTACCAGTACGCCACCGCGAAGTTATCTGCTTGGTTAGAAAGAGGCGGAGTTTGTTCAGAGCAACCAGTAGAACCCAGATTGCTCAACGGGCGTTTAGCGCCAGGGGAGAGCTTTACCATTCCAGTCTACGACATTGTATTTATGCTGCGTTGTCAAAACTTTGCACTCATTCTCCAAGCCCACCTACGCGTACACCAAATCAAGAATTTGAGAGAAACTGCTCTGTCTTTAAGGTGGAGAGCTTAATTGAGCTGTTTAACATAGCTGTTTAACACCGCCTATAGACAAGACAAACTACAGGGACCTGTAACAAGTCGGCTGGGGCTTCAGGAGTTGTAAACATTAATTCTCTAGGCAGTGAGTTCCACAACCTGACCCTCTGTGTACTCCCCTAGAGAATTAAGCAGCGGGGCACTGAAGAAGCAGGCCACTTCATCGCATTCCCTGCCAGAAGGACCAGGGAGCTGCTCCTTTTCAACACTATACCTTGGCCATCTTTTTAAAGAAAAATATTTTAACCTCTACTCCCAGGAAAATAACAGGCCACAAAGACAGTTTCTGAGAGTATTATGTAATACGTGAAAGACAGCTATTTAGGCCGGGCGTGGTGGCTCACGCCTATCCTCCCAGCGCTTCCAGAGGCGGGCAGATCACTTGAGGTGAAGAGTTCGAGACCAGCCTGGCCAACAATGGAGAAGCCCTGTCTCTACTAAAAAATACAAAACTATGGCGGACACCTCTAATCCGAGCTACGCAGGAGGCTGAGACCGGAGACTCACTTGAACCCGGGAGGTGGAGGTTGAAGTGAGCCGAGATCGGGCCACTGCACTCCAGCCTGGGCGACAGAGCAAGGCTCTGTCTCAAAAGAAAAAGAAAACACCAGCTGTTTTAAAAGTCCAGATTTTTAATACAAATGAAGTGCTACAAAGGTTGGAGTAGCACTATTGGGTTGTTTCTATACTTTCATATGTTATAGCTGGTACTATAGTGAACATCCTTACAAATCAATTTTTAGCCAAATCTCTGTCCATTTTAAGGTTTAAATATTTTAAAATCAATTTCCATACTCTATGCATCCCACACTTCCTTTTGGATTTAGTTTTCTGCTTAAATATAGCCTTATCTAGTTCTTAATAAGAATATATGGTGGAAGTTGAGTAAAACCCTCAAAATATTTGTCTATGTAAAGTCTTTCATCCTAATTTTGAATGATAGTTTAGATAGGTAACATTTTAGATAAACAGTTATTTTCCTTTCTTACGTGGAAATACTCCGCTGTCCATTTATTATCTGGCTTTGCTGATAAGAATCGACTGGCAATGTAGTTATTATTTAGTACATAATTTTCTCATTTTTCTCAGCTTTTGAGGTTTCTTTAGCCTTTATTTTCTACATTTTCAATGTAAAGTTTCTGGTGTGGGTTTATTTTTATTTACCAGGTTTAGAATTCACTATGTATTCACATTTGGAGGATTCATGTCTTCATTTCTGGAAACTCAACTGTTATCTCTTCAAGTTGTATTGATCCACTATTTTTATTCTCTTTGTAATTGCTATAGACATATGTTGTCGACTCTAAAAACAATTATCTTCTTTTTAATTTTTATCTAGTGTGTCTCTGTGTCTTCCTATGTGAATTATCTGCAATATGTGTATTCACTGATTCCAACTGTGACCGGTCAAAAGTTATTTCTTGTGCTAATATTATTTCAGTAATTATATATTTTATTTTCATGATTTTAATGGGTTCTTATTTATGTCCACTTGTTTATATTTCATTCTGCCTGTTTTTAAATAATTGTTTTAATTATTATACCTTTATTATTGTAAGGGTTCTAAGCAAACATATACTGGTATTATAATTATTAAATTTTATATTTATATATTTGGTTAAGTAGATGATACATTCATATGGTTCAAAATTCAAAAGGTACAAAGAATATTCCACGAAGTCTCCTTCCTACTCTGTCACCCAGTGCCTCTTCCTGGAGGCAAGTAAATTACAGATTCCTTTATAAACATAAGTTACATATATTTTAGCAAACACAAACATATCTATTTTAAAGGTATTTTTATATGGCTGTATTGTTTTTATTTCATTTGTTTACTCCCTGAATATTGATTTTGTAATAATCTCTTCAGCATTAGCTTTTCTCATGAGCTTTTTCCCGAATGACCTTAAAAACTTTTTGTTTTATTTATTTTTAAAATAAATTGTATTGCGTATATTTGGGTCTTACAACATGATGTTACGGGACACATATAGATAGTAAAATAGTTGCTATAATGAAGCAGATTAACATATCATCTCACATCGTTATTTTTTGTGACAAGAGCAGGTAAAACCTATTTATATAACATAAAATCCTAATACAATACAATTTTATTAACTTTAGTCCTCATGTTGTACATTATATCTCAAAATTTGTTCATCCTAGCATACCTGCTATTTTATATCCTTTGACCTACATCTCTCCACTGCCTGTGCCCTCCCCTCCTCACCCCCCAACTGTTTCATCCTCTATCTCTGTGTATTTGAGCTCTTTTTTACAAAACCCCAAATATTCCACATGTAAGTGAGATCATGCAGTATTTTTTTTGTGCCAGGTTTAATTCACTTAGCATAATGTCCTCCAGGTCCATTCATGTTGTGGCAAATGGCAGGCTCTCCTTCCTTTTTAAGGCTAAATGTATATACCACATTTTCTTTATTCATTAACCTGTCAATGGACATTTAGATTGTTTCCATATCTTGGCTACTGTGAATAATGCTGCAATGAACATCAGGGTGAGATATCTTTACAAGATGGTGATTTCTTCTATTTTGGGCATATACTCAGAAGAAGGATTGCTGATAGTTCTGTTTCTAACCTTATGAACTTTAGAATTAAAGTTTGCAGGCTTATGTGAATAATGATCTCTTTCTTTCTCTTTCTCTTTCTATTTCTCTGTCTATTTCTCTTTTCTCTCTCTGTCTCTTCTAAGTTCTTGTCAGGTAGTTTGGTGCTTACATAAGATTGGCCTCTTAGGGCCATAGCTAAAAACCTACATTTTGCACTGGGGGCCTATGACTCCTTCCCTCTAAAAATACTGTGGATATTAGAGGTTGCATAATGGTGTAGTGGGTGACTTGGCACAGGTCCAGCTCCCTAGGTTTGAGGCACTCATAAGCCTTTGGCCCAGCAGCGCCACTCAGCTTTTCCAGCCTCTTTTCATGCCTGTGAAGTCCATCTCCAACCCCTGGTTTTGAGCAATGAGACCCACTCCTTTCTCCCTGCTCAGGGACCTTCCTGGTGCCTGCTGCTGCTCCTTCTTGCCTCAGAATCTGGAGCCCAGCAAGACCTCAGGCTCTGCTTTATCCTACAGGAAAAGTCTCGTCTTATTTGTGAGTCTTATTTTTTTTAATTATTTCTTATCGCTGATTCCGACAGTGCTATGCATTTGGAGTGGTGGCCCAGGGAGATGCTTTCTCAAATCCTGAACATACAGCATCATTTTCACTGGAAGTCAGTATTATTTTTCAGATAAGGAAATGGATATATAGAGAGATTTGTTGATTGTCCCCAGGCTATACAGCTAGCAAAAGTCAGAATCAGAAATAAATACCAGGGAACCAGCCTCAGAGGCAAGGCTTTCTCCATCGCTCGGTGATGAAAGTTTCTCATCCGTGCTGGTAACTGTGCTAGGAGATATATACTCATATAGTGGTCTGGCAGGGCCAGATGGAGTTGCTACCAAAGTCTAAAACAAGGGTTTCAGATCTTACTGGAAGGTTTTCACCTTGTTGGAGGTGACAGAGCCCCACAGATACAGCAACTACAGGAGAATTATGATTAAATTATGGATATTAATTAAAGAATAATAGAAATTGGGTGAAAAGAGATAGTGGAGAGTGGAGCAGATTTATGGAAAACTTGGGACTTAAGAAGATCCAAGAAGAAAGGGTACATTTTAATTGGTCAAGGGCAAAAGGGATGAAGTGGGAGGTGGAAAGAAGAGACTAGAAAAAGATCAAGAAGAGAGACTAGGGAGCTGTGAAGTCACTGCAGAGAGAGGAGCGAGGGTGGAGGGATTGTGGGAGCAGAGGAGAGTGGAACTGATTGATGTCAGTGGAAGGAGTCAGGGAGGCTAAGATGGCCCAGAATGTTAAGAAAAACAAGGGAAGGTCCACAGTCAAAATAATTAGTTCCTTTAACCCTGGAGGGAATGAAGAGAGAAGGTCCTTGAGAAGGCAGAAGCGGCAGTTTATCTCCCAGGTTGTGACTGTTGGTTATTATAGTTAGAAACTCAACATTGTCCTAAAAGTCTCATAGAGGAGGTTATGGCTATAAGTATCCCTAACTCTCATAAAGCAAAAGTAAGCTAACTATTGCTAAAATAAAAACCTATAAGCTTTTGCCTTCAAGAACTTATAAACAAATAAGCAATCAAGAAGCAAAACAGAAGCTTATGGGTCTGGCAGTAGGGCCTCTGAAGTTGTTTTTACACCAAGCTTTGTCCAGGTTTAATCAGAAAGTCCGTTACTTGTGTTATATTAAGTCCACTCCAGCTACTGGGTGTTATAGAATTTGGGGCTGAATTGACCAGAAATTGCAATATCAAGAGATAAAGTAAAGCTGGATACCCACACCAATTTTACTGAAATTTTACGAAAATGAGTGATTGAGATCTATCACTTAACTATTTATTTTAGGCTACACTATGCAGCAAATATGATTACATTTTTATTTTGCTTTATAATCATGTAGACCCAGTAAAAGATTACATTAAGCACTGCCCAATCCCCAACTATGTTGTGCAGTAGATTCTTAGTCCACCAACACCATCATCACCACCACCACTGTCAACAGCATTCTTGATTACAACTAAAATGCTTGATATACAAAGGACTGCAAGACACAATTCCTTGGTATCAATAACTTTACAATCCACTTAAGAAGAAAAGTATCCATAAATATAAATTAACACTATTTGGAGGTATAGTTGGCAGATGAGTAGGACAGTGACTACCTGGGATCATAATTCAGGGGAGGGAGTGGTATGTCTGAGGGCCTGACCAATTGAAGAAGGCTTCATTCATTCTTAATAGGTATTTGTTGAATGAATGGATGAACACACATCTTTGGACCAAAGCACAGCTTTCTGGATGTCATTCCACTTTTTCCCAACCCATCAAATACATACTACATGGGCTCTGATAAGAGACTTCTGCCTACAAGAAGCCTCTACTTCAGCTCTCCGATCTGCCTCTGGTTTTTCAACAAAAACCTAAGTCCGTTTATCTTCCTTGGTCATCCATAAATGAATCCACCAGCACCTACATTATAGGATATAGTTAACTCATTCCTCACATGGAACAAACCCACCCTCTTGCTATTCAAAGATCTTCACCAGCTCTTTCTTTGCATGCTTGGAAAGGTCTTCATCAACTTAAGATTGTAATAGAGCAGGAAACCTGAGGGCTTCTGATAGAGTCTCAGCTATGTGCCATGACTGAAAGCTTGCTGGTGCTCAAGGTATATAGCTTCTTTCAATGGATCTGAACAAGTTATTCCTAAAAGAATAAAACGTCCCTTCCCACCCTTATCCTCCACTCAGCCACCACTAGGTAGACACTGAGGAGGATGCACATCCTTAGCTAAGAATGCAGTACACCCATTGCAGGAGCAGCAAACCTGAAAGATTCTCTTCATGTAGCTAAAGGAAGAATCATAAATTACATGGATGTGTCTCAGCCTTGGGTCCAGTTCTGATTTTTGCCAGTTCCATAAAAGCTCTATTTAGGAATAGGAGATTAAAATTAGAGCCTTCATACGTTGCTAGTGGGAATGTAAAATGTTGCAGCTATATGGAAAACAGTTTGGCATTTCTTCAAAAAGATAAACATAGAATTAATATATGAACCACCAGTTCCACTCCTACGTATATACACAAAAGAATTGAAAACAGGGACGCAGATGTTCATATGACAATGTTCCTTGTAGCATTATTTACAATAACCAAAGGGTGGAAACAAACCAAGTGTCAATCAACAGGCAAATAAATAAACAAAATATAGACTACTCATGCAATGGAAAATAATTCAGCCATAAAAAGGAATGACATTCTGATATGTGCTACAACATGGATAAATCATGAAATTACAATGTTTAGTAAAGCAAACAGACAAAAAAGGACAAATATATGATTCAACTTATATAAAATATTTAGAATAGGTGAATTCATATAGACAACACAGATTAGAGCTTAACAGAGAATGGAGAAGAGGGAAATTGGGAGTTATTGTTTAGTGGGTACAGAGTTTCTGTCTGGGGTAATGAGTAAACTTTAGACATAGTGGTAATCATTGCACAAGATCGTAAATGTAATTAGTGTCACTGAATTATACACCTAAAAATGGTTAAATGGCAATTGGTGTGCTAAAAACACACGCACATATGTATCTATGACTACAATTATTTTAAAGTTTAAAAAAGTGATAGTGGAAGAGAATGCATTTGTGACATATAGAGTGGGTTTTCTCAAACCAAACATAAAGTATGTTGCGTTAAATAAATATAAAATAAATTCAACTATGTTAAAATAAAAGGCTTCTTCTGTTATTTAAAACACAACAAGAAAACAGGAGATTAAGAGGAATTAATCACTGCAGAATAATGTGATGTCGTGGAAATAGAGAATGTCTTTTCCTCTTTGTGGGTTCAGGCGGTGTCAATTCTGAAAATAGTTGTTTGTCCTGTCAAGGGTGTATGTGTGCACAGTTAGCTCACCATTTGGACAATCAACAGAAGAATCTGGCATGTGTGGCTCACCCTGTGGTGCTTCCTGAACTCTCTTTAAGCTCCCACAAAGTGTACTCCAGGCTGAATGACCCAGACTTGGAGAATTGTCCTTCTGGGAGGTGTGGCAGATCCCAGTGTGAGAAAAAACCTGCAGAAAGGGGCCAAGGCTTCCTGAAAGGTGCATGAAAATTGTCTGTTGTTGGCCGGGCATGGTGGTTCATGCCTGTAATCCCAGCACTTTCAGAAGCTGAGGCGAGTGGATCACTTGAGCCCAGGAGTTTGAGACCAGCCTGGGCAACATGGTGAAAGCCCATCTCTTAAAAAAATAAATAAATAAATAAATAAATAAATAAATAAATAATAAAATGGTGGTTAGGAGCATGGGGTTCCAGAGTCAGACTCCCTGACTTCCCATTTGTAAGACCTGTGATAACGAACATGTTGTTTAGCTTCTATCTACCTCGGTTTCTTCATCTCTGAGTATCATGATAGTACCTATCTCACAGGGATTTGGTGAAGACTAAATTATTTAAGGTATAGAAAGCACCTAGAAGTACCTGGCACATAGAAAGCACTTAGTAAATAGTAGTTCTTAATATGAATTATATGTTGGAGGTAAGGGAGACCTGAGGGGAAGAAAATCAAGTTACGAAAAGGGTGTGTAATGAAGGGAATCCCTGTAAACAGAATTCTTGGGTTATGAACAGCTCTAAATACACTGTTCTACACTAATTTTTGTGAATTATCTATAACACTTCACAAAGCCTGAAATTACTGCACAGTCTAGTATAAGGTAGGGGTGTCATGAAAAATAAAGGGTGAAGACAGTAAAGGAAAGTGGGGCCTGCCCCACAGAAACTCTGCCCTTGCCCCAGCAGTCTCCTTTCCATGGGGATGGCATCAGAGTTCCAGGAGAGAAGAAAGCAGGGCACATGTTGGGGCCAGGAGCATGCAGAGGCACCCATGAGAGACATCAGGTACCTAGAAGAAGGCTGCCGTGGTCCCAGATTTGCTGGACAGCACTGTTGGAAAAGGAAGGGATGGAGAGGGGAGCCTGGGTTACCTGGGAAACATTTTCTTCATATTTCTTCTCTATTTCTACCTGCCTAGCCATGTGAGCTCACCAAGCACTTAAGAACAAAACCCAGTCCAGGATGAGTGTTCTGGTCTCCTCCTTCCAATAAAAAGTGATTATTGGCAGCTCTCACTTTAATGCCAGCTCACCAGGAAGTCAGTCCTAGTGAGGGCATGTGAGAACTATAGAAGGATTGGTGGTATGGATTTCTTTTAAGATATTGCCCTTCCCTCTCCTTCTCTACTCTTCTCCATTACGTCAGGGGTTTGTTAGTCAAACCACCAGCTACAACATTTCAAAGGTCACAGGACAAAAGCAATTACCAGTACATTTTTGTTTCCAATTGCAGATTTATTTCCACACACACTAAAAAAATCTATGTTGAAGTTACAGAATTGCCATGAACGCTACACACCATTCAGACTCAGCAGAAAGCCCACAAGAAAAGCACAAAATGAATGCACTCAACTGCCCTTGTCCCCCTGGTGATCAGGGAAGGACAGGCAGAGCCATGTAACAGGGGAGCTGACTCTTTGGGAGGATAGGAAAGCCCAGGGTCAAGGCGAAAACAACACAGACACTGCACGGTGAGGCAGGGATAGATCATGCCGGTGGAAGGAAGGCCCTAGCGTCCCTCCTCTTGCCCAATAATAGCACACCATTTGTGAGTTTGCCCACTGTGTCCCCAACAGCAATGCACAGATACAATTCTACCAGCAAGAGCACAGAAACACAGTAAGAGCAAAAGGCAAAGCAGTTTGGGATTATGGGTTGATTTTCAGCCCAAGACACAAAGCCAGCTCAGACTTCTGAATTTTTCCATCCTTGTTCACATCGCAGTGACGCAAGAGAATCTCGCGGAACTTATCAAGGTCCACCCCGCTGATGCTGGGCTGAGGGCGACAAAAGCAACATGTTAACAGGCAAGCCAATGGTGTTCCCACCCTTTAACACCCTCTCTGATGCACTCTAAGCTCAGGGTGTCCTGCCTTGGAGGAGACAGGCCACGGGGAGTGAGGGAATGAGTCTATCACCTCATCCCACCAAATGCTGCCAAGGATAAGTTTTCTGCCAACAGTTTCATTTCTCAACATGTCCCTTCAGGCCAAAAAACCTTTACTTCCACATCACTTCCCTGCAGTTCTTGGAGAAACACTGCCTTATTAGCAAGCATAGTAAAGATACGTTGCCTCAAAGTAGAGAATTATAATCATAAATTTCTGCCTTGCTGCACTGATGAGAGAAGACACATTTCATTATCTCCCTGTAGGAGATTTTTGTGCCTGTGATTTAAAAAAAAAAAATGGTTATACTGAATATAAATCTAAAACAGGTGGTTGAGCTAGGGATGTAACATTTACTCCAAGGGATATGTTAGGGGGCAAGAAAGCATGTTAGCTAGAAATATGACACATGTTAGCTAGGAAAAGTTTTTTACTTCAAGCTCAAAGGCCTGCAAAAGTGAGGAATGCTTTAACAAATTGATTCTCCACAGGTTACTTCATTTAAGCTTCACAATAATGCTGGGAAGTAAATAATTCCACCTCTTTTACAGATTAGGAAACAGAGGTGCAGAGAAAGCTTAAGCTTCCTGCCAAACTGGAAAGTTGTGGCAGCATTTTTGAGCCCAAGAATAGTCCAACAGTCCTCTGACAATTGGAGATAGTCCTCAATAGTCCTCTGATTCCAATTGAGTGCTCATTGCAAAATTTCATACCATTCTTGTGGAGAAAAGGCTGGCCTAAAGAAACTACATGAGTGCTGATGCAACTATGAATAAACGTCAAAATCAAAGAGCCCATCGTTCAAAATGGATCTCACGTGGCTCACTGGCCCTAAATTTTTTTTTTTTTTTTTTTTTTAAGACGGAGTCTCAGCCGCCCAGGCTGGAGTGCAGTGGCAGTGATCTCGGCTCACTGCAACCACGGTCTCCCGGGTTCAAGCGATTCTCCCCTCTCAGCTTCCCAAGTAGCTGGAATTACAGTCACCAGCCATCATGCCCGGCTAATTTTTGTATTTTAGTAGAGACACAGTTTCACCATGTTGGCCAGGCTGCTCTTGAACTCCTGACCCCAGGTGATCCGCCCACCTTGGCCTCCCAAAGTGCTAGGATTACAGGCATGAGCCACTGTGCACTGGCTCTAAATTTAAAATAGATCCAAGTGGTCCTTTTTTGACTAGAGATGACAGCTTACTCAAGTTCCCTGAAAACCAGCACCTTTTTCTTTTGGGGGCTTTCAGAGCTCATCTGAACCGACCAATCAGAACTCAGTTAAATTAACCACTCAGGGCTCAGCTCTATTGACCAATCAGAACTCAGCTCCAACAACCAATTGGAACTAAGCAAGTTTGAATCCTTTATTTGCATAAACAGAACTCGCTGGAAACCTGGGTGGGCACTGACTGTAAGATTCAAACCCCCTTTTGTTCTCTGCACCCTGGTTTACACTGAAAAGTGTGTCCTCCATTTTCCCGTTTTTTCTTTTTTCTTTTTTTTTTTTTTTTTTTTGAGACGGAGTTTCACTCTTGTCACCAAGGCTGGAGTGCAGTGGCTAATCTCAGCTCACTGCAACCTCCAACCTCCACCTCCCAGGTTCAAGCGATTCTCCTGCCTCAGCCTCCCAATTAGCCGGGATTACAGGTGCCCACCACCACACCCGGCTAACTTTGTATTTTTTCCATAGAGATGGGGTTTCACTATGTTGGCCAGGCTGGTCTCAAACTCCCAACCTGAGATGATATGCCGGCCTCGGCCTCCCAAAGTGCTGGGATTAGAGGCATGAGCCATCATGCCCAGCCCCATTTTCAAACTATTAACGGGAATAAAGCCTTTCCACCAAATTCCTTTTCAGAAAACTTGTGTTCACAAATCTAAATTTAAAAGTCAGTATACAGAGAGAAAAAAACAAAAAACAAATTTAGTCAAATTTCCAAGCCCCTTGATTACTGGAGTAGTTTTATGAGTGAACAGAGAAGGCAGCCACCCGCAGGTTTGATTTCAGGGGCTCTGGGAAGCACTCTCCATTACCCAACCCTGCCCCAAGGTTTTTTTCGTTTCCAAAAACAAAATCACTAAAAACGTCATCAGTAGGGGAAAAACAAATTGTCCCTTAACTAGCGAGCCACATTAAGACTCGTTAATTTGCACTGTCCAATGGGGCAAATGACTGACACCAAATCTATTATTGATAGCAGTTTTTAAATAGGAGGAAGGAGGAAACAGCAAAAGAAATTGGGAGCAGATGGCAGAGCAGGAATAATAAACACTGGAGTAGGGCTGGTGTTCAGAGAGATATCAGGAGCTGAAAGTCTGGGACCAGAAGATAAATTTGATCAACTTCACTCTTCTGTGGAGAGTGCCCTGAATGATTAGACTCTGAGGCCACAATGTAGCTCGACCTGTCAATAGGTTCTCTTGTAGTTCTCTGCCAGTACCAGGCAAGTATAGATGTGGCCCGAGGAAATGGGGCTCAGAGGTCCTGAAAACAGGCTGCATTCTGAGACCCCCCTGGTGGGAGTTCATTTGTGGTACAGTGCAATGTGGGAATTTTTGCTTTTCACCATCTTCAGTGACTTGTTGCTAAAACTTTTCTCCACTAAATGGCCCCAGGATCCTTTTGGCAAATCCCAAGATTAGAAAAATACTCAAGTGGTAGTCATTTACACATTAGTGTGAATTAATTTGCCAATGTATTTACCTCATTCAAACTATTCTAAGTTTGTTTTTGTTTTGTTTTGTAATTGAAGAATAATGGGCTTTGTTTCCCAGCATAGTAATTATTTCCTTCCATTGAGTGGAAAATATTTTTGGTGTATGAATGTATGTGTGTTAGGGGATGTGGGAATGAATGCAGATGTATGTAAGGGAAGTTCCTTCAGACCTTTTGAGTTATGTTTTTAATATTGAACAACTCAATATGAGTCAGGAGACCTAAATGCCACAGCTCAAAAAATGCTCGTATCACTGAAGACACATCACCAGAAACCCTTGGAGCCTCAGTCTTAACAAGAGTTTTTATAACAAGTGACTAATATAATTGCAGATAGGTTCCTGAGGTAAAAGCTCTAAATACATTAACTCTAATCTTCAGAACAACCCTAGGAGGTTGTATCTACTTTCATCATTAATTCATAGATGAGTAAACTAAAGCACAGAGAGGTTCATTAACTTGCCCACTGTCACACAGCTGAGCCATGTCAGAACCAAGATACAAATCCAGGCAGACAGGTCCCAAAGTGTATATTTTTCATCACTACACTGCATCATAACCTTTCATGTAAAAGTGTAATTTTTTCCTCATTCATCTCATAGGACAGTGTGAGAGTGGATCTGAGATAAAATTGATTGAAAAATGCTGACCTGTCTCCCTTTAATCCTGGCAGTTGGGGGACCTTTGGGTCTGGCCTTCTCTTCCCAATTCTTGCCCTTAGTAGATACTCAATTATATCTATGAAATTAGTGAATGACTATTCTCAAATGCAGCCTTCCTGTTTTTGTCATACAACTACCCTTTCCTGTGCATTCCAATTCTCTTAAAATAATTAAAGTTCATATCCAAGCCTTCTGTTAACCAGCACTCCACAAATCTCTATCTTAGAGTCACCGTGACTCCAACGCTGGACCATATTCTGACCACTAGAGGAACTGAATTAGAGTTTCACTGATGGTAAGTGCATTTTATTGTAATCCACTTAAAATAATTCTCTATCAATCAAAATATTTAATTAACCAGAACCTTATTCTCTAACCATGCAAAATTACAACATGTTTTCGGTCTCCAGTTTACTATTTATTGGCCACGGTGGTGTTTGAAAACATTGAGGCGACAGGCAGAAGTTAAGATATTATTGCTTAAGGTATCTGTCCAGGTCTCTACCAACAAGCCTCAGCTTGTTTACAAATGATCACCTGCCATTGCTTTTTAAAATGAAAATAAGAAATTATATTGGTGTTCCTTTAGGATCACT
This sequence comes from Chlorocebus sabaeus, assembly GCF_047675955.1. Taxonomy (NCBI): domain Eukaryota; kingdom Metazoa; phylum Chordata; class Mammalia; order Primates; family Cercopithecidae; genus Chlorocebus; species Chlorocebus sabaeus. The sequence continues at coordinate 25,630,144 of NC_132920.1, read as the reverse complement.
TTACTAGGCAAATGGAAATGTCTGCTCAGATACTGGGAAGTCTCCTAGCAGTGTTGTAATTTGAGAAGCTCCAGGAAGAACCTCTTCAATCTTCCAACTTTCTTCTCATCACCAGTTCCCACCACCCCAGACATTCTTTTGTTAGATATTCACTCTTTGGGATTACATTTTCTTCTCCTTGCCACCTATCCTCTCTTTTCAGTTTTTCATCACTCAAGAGATGGCAGCATGTTAAGTCCCTAACTTAATAGTGTGAAAACATATACTATATATACCAGAATGCTATCTTCCTTGATAGACAAAGCTAGGTCAAAATGAAGTCATCAACCTTCTGGGTAGTAAGGGGAAGAAAAGTCAGGTTGGAGGAAATGACATTGAAGAACGAAATGGGAAAACACACTTGCTCTTTCTTCAGATGTTTGCTAAAACTTGACAATGGATCCCAGGAATTTTAAAGCATGCAAACCACTTGATTTAGTAATTTTATTCCTGGGACAAGGCCAAATATAGAGAAAGATTTTTGCACAAAGATATTATTGCATTATTGTTTTGAATCACAGACATGGGACACCATCTAAAGTATTAGTAATAGGGGAACGTTTAAGTAAATTATGATCTAACCATAGGTGAAATATTATGTGGTTACTGAATGACTATTACTATTATTCTATAATAGGCTATATATAGTATACTCTATATTACATATAATATACTATTATATTGTAAGTCTATTATTCACTATAATCTCAACCATATAAAAACATACATAGGAGAGAAGTCAGTTCACAGTCAGTCTGTTAGAACATAGAAGTTATGCTTCTGTTTTTTCTGGTTTCTGTTTTCTGATTTCTCTATGACACATGTATCATTTTTACAATTTAAAAGTGAAAAGAAACATTTTTGCGAAGGGCTAGCTCTTTAGAGAGGCACATGTTAGATTCAATCCTTTATTGAATCTATCAATAACAAGAGGTATTGTCCCCTCTTGCCAACCATTTTCCTGTCAATAGCAGAGAAAAAGCAAATGGGGTGTCCATCAAGGAAAAGAAAGAACTTTAGGGAAGCCTGTGGGCAGGAACTCCCATCACTTCCAGGCAGCCAATTTATTTGGCTTCCGATGTTACTGTTCACATTTATACCTTCTCTTGGGAGATCTTGAATTTCTTGCCATTCTACTTTCTAATTTAAGTTGTGGATTCTTGTGTTGATTTTTATGCTGCTCTGAGTGAGCTACGGATTGTTAAAAAGTCTTGTAGGCCAGGCAGAGTGGCTCACACCTGTAATACCAGCACTTTGGGAGGCCAAGGTGGGCAGATCACTTGAGGTCAGGAATTTGAGACAAGTCTGGACAACATGGTGAAACACCATCTCTACTGAAATTATGAAAATTAGCTGGGTGTGGTGGCGTGCACCTGTGATTCCCAGATATTCAGGAGGCTGAGGCAGGAGAATCACATGAACCCAGGAGGTGGAGGTTGCAGTGAGCCGAGATCACACCATTGCACTCCAGCCTTGACAACAGAGTGAGATTCCATCTCTAAAACAAACAAAAATCTTGTACAGAAGTTATTGTACATATGATTAACAATATTGTATTGTATACTTGGAAATTTGCTATGAGGGTAAATGTTATGTTAAGTGTTCTTGACATAAAAGAAAACAAAACAAAACAAAAAGACAAAAAAAAGGTGGAGGGGGTGGCTAGAGAAATGTTTGCAGATAATGGATAAGTTTATGTCATTGATTATGACGTGGTTTCATGGATGTATACTTACATCCAAATGCATCAAATTGTATACATTAGGTATATACAGTGCTTTTTTAAGTGTCAATCATATCTCAATACATTTGTTGGAAAAAAAGAAACCATGTTTATTCCTCAGGGACCTGCTATCTTATCAGATTGACAGAGGAAAGACTTGGGTGCCATTTTTCAGAGCTTGGGGAATGAGGTGTTTTGATAACCAAATAATCTTGTTCATGTAAAGTCAATATGTACATCATATATGATTGTCCAAGAATTAAAAGACTATAAGATAAGCTTACTTCAGAGTTATTACTGCAAACACCAAAAACCCTGACCCAGACTTTGTAACTGGGCCACGTTCCTGCTGACCCCGTGGTATATGCTCTCTGACACTGTCTTTTAAAATAAATTCCAAATACTGATTTGTTTACTTCTCCCATGGCCCTTTTTTATAAAATGAAAATAAAGAAAAAAGTCACAGGAAAGACTCTGTTTATAAAGCCAAGAAATGTGAAATTCAACTACTGGTCATCCTTTGACTACAGCATACAAATTATATGGTGAGTATTTTTAAAGAAACCTAGAAGACCAAGGAAGGTCCAGTAAAGACTAGGAAAGACATAGTAAGTGTATGCACCTTCAATTATCGGAGGAAAACATTAATAATGAACTACTGTGTACATATGTTTTAGCTCAACAAATCATCTGGAGAATCCCAATAAATTCCTTCTGAATTACTGACCACAGTCTGACTAGGTCCCTAGGAACTAGCTCTGTCTCAAATTGGCCTGATGCTTACACTGAGAGGTGCCTTTGTGCTGCCCCAGCAGCTCCACAGAAACAGAGAGGCAAAAAGGGGCAAGGATCTTCACCTTCCCATAGAGGTGATATAAATCCATTGAAGAACGAGGCTGATCTCTGCTTCCAACTAATTTTTTGCATGGTCTAGTATTTTTCCCATCTCTTTCATTTTCTCTGGAAAAAATGTCTTGTCTGCTACATTGTTGGTTTGGATTTTCCTCCTATTGGCCTTTGGAAACCATTGCCAAACTCAATGACAACTGAAAGGCAGAGTTATTGAAGATTATTAAGATTATCCAGATTCAAAAATCATGATTTTTTTACGAAGGGATCCAGTAAAATTACACTGATTACAGATATCTGGGCTTTCTCTTAGAAAAATCATACGGAAATAGCAAGTATCATAGTCACTAAAGTTATGACAGTTATATCACTTTCCAGATCAATATGTGGTAAAGCCAATGTTTTTTGTTTTTAATAATAATTTATTACCATGGTATTAATTAGTGAAGTAGCATAATATTAATTGCCTTATTCAGATTTTCCTCCTGTAATCTTCATGGCAACTTTATGGAAGTAGGATCTATGACAATTTCCATCTTCCAGATGAGAAAACTGAGGTTTGGAGATGCAAAATAACTTGCCCAAGGTCTCATGGCAGGGAGTGGTAAAATCAGGCCTGGAACCCCGGGGGTCAGCCTAGAATCTGAATTCTTAGCTTGAATTCTCGTCAGCTTCTTAACTTTTACTTGCCTTTATTTTCAACATTTTTCTATAGTATGCAGAGATAATTTTATAATCAGAAAGGAAGCAAAAATGTTCAAGCTATGCATACTAAAATATGTTAGTTAATTGCCATCTGACATACCTATCTTTTAGAAGTTTTCTTTTGTACTGGCTTTTTTTACATTATTGTTTTGGACAGGAATATCCAGTAGAATGGCATAGCCATGCATTGAGCTGCTGATTCCTTTTATGAAATTCTCTTTCAATAACTATTCTCAGCTGGGCGCGGTGGCTCAAGCCTGTAATCCCAGCACTTTGGGAGGCCGAGGCGGGCAGATCACAAGGTCAGGAGATCGAGACCATCCTGGCTAACACGGTGAAACCCCGTCTCTACTAAAAATACAAAAAACTAGCTGGGCGAGGTGGCGGGCGCCTGTAGTCCCAGCTACTCGGGAGGCTGAGGCAGGAGAATGGCGTAAACCCAGGAGGCGGAGCTTGCAGTGAGCCAAGATCGCGCCACTGCACTCCAGCCTGGGCGACAGAGCGAGACTCCGTCTCAAAAAAAAAAAAAAAAAAAAAAAAAAAAAAAAAAAAAAAAAAAACTATTCTCAAGCTCAGAAATGTACTCCAAATATTACACCAGCTTTGTTCTAAGAAAATAACAAAGACTATTACTTTTGGGAATCATTCGATATCCCAGGGTCTGTGATCAGTGTTTATGTTATTTCTAGTCAGCACACAACCTTGGGATGTAAATATTGTGCCCATATAACAGATGAGAAGACAAGTATCAGAGAGATTGAGTCACTTGCCCACAGATATACAGTTCATAAATGGCTGATCTGGAATTAAAGCTCAGATCTGTCACAGTCCAAAGCACTGTCTCCCATTTTACACTGCCTCATCTACAAAAAAAATTCCAGTTCTTTTCACAGCGAGGGAAAAGAGAAAGAAGGGAGAAGAACTAAAATGAGGTTACCAAAGAGGAAGAGCAGCAGCCACCCCCAACCAAGGCAGCCCCTCTGGAAACCACTGCTACAAATTCTGTAAATCAGATGTATTCTGATTCAAGCAGAGCCTAATCCCTCAGCCCAGCCCAGCTGCCTCCCACAGCCTGGCCAAGATGTGGGAATGCCGCAAAACTGTTTTCAGCAACAAATGACACCTCTGACCTGAGAAAAAATTGTTTCCCACAAGTTTGAGACTAAAGAAAAGGGGGAGCAAAGAAGAAGGGAGGTTGATTTGGTTAATGACTGATTGCTCACTGTGACTGTGCATCCACACTCACAGCTGGGCTGTGTGTGTGGGCCATGGAAGAGCAGAAGGGCAGAACCTCTGTGGAGGGTGGTGGGGTAGAGTGCAGTAAGGTTCCAAAGCCCCCAGGCTCTATACTCAGGCAGTCACTGCCCTGGGATCCAATGCATAAGAGACCAGGCAGCTCTCAAAAAACTGTCCCATTCATTCTCTCAAAAGCAAATTAAAACTCTACTTCAGCAAATGCTGCCATGCAACTTTAATATTCCTATAGATAACTGCTCAGTTTCTATTACAGAAGCCATTCTGGCATTAAATAGATAATGGGTGAAATGGGATTTTCCTCTAGCAATCAATATAAAAAGCAATATCACACCAATACCCATCAATTATTCTGGCTGTGCAAATGCCTGTAAAATCTCCAACAGGAGCAACAAGAGAACGAGGAAAAGAAGAGGCAAGGGACCCGTTGGGATGAGAACAACAAAAGAAGGGAGTCACAGAAGACGTCTCATCAGGCTAATGAGACGTCAGAGAGGGTTTTATCCATGCCTGCTCTATCACAGTACACAAACTTTCTGGAGATTCATGCAAAAATTGGTATCTGGACATTTTTCAGCTGCAAGTCTCCATAGTGTTAATCGGATTTTCAAAGAAGTCTGGAACTCCACAAACAGCTCATAATTGCTACTCTAATTTTTTGCCATCTGGGCTGACCAGAAAAGAATCATTGTGTTCTGAACAAACCTCAAAAACTCCCTGAGGATACAAGACTACTAAATTCATTGTCTACACAATCCCGTGGAAATGGAAGAATTGGAACTGGATCATGTAGCTGGTCAATACAGTTCAACAGGACCTCAAAGGAAATTTTTTAAACGTTGTCTATCCTACATAAAACAGCTGTGTGATGTAAATATAATCTAAATTTCATCCGCCCCAACCTCAGCAATATCTTAACCCATAAATAACCATCTTAGGCTAGGTATTAGATAAGCCTCTTAGTAAAAAAAAAAAAAATATATATATATATATATGTATAAAATTCTGAAGATAAGTTTAATTACATGAAATTCAATTAAATGTTTTAGTTATTCTAATAACCAAGTCTAAAGGGAAAAGGGACTTTCTGTAACCAAAAAATGGAACAGAAAGATATTCAGTGGCACTGCGGTCCTTCGGTAAAATAGCTGGCCTTTAAATGATGGTAAAAAGATACCTGTATGATAACTTCAAGTAATTTAAACTACAATCTTAAGAAAGCAAGGGAGGTTTGTTGGGTTTTATAGCAATTCAAAGGTTATTGAATAAACTGCATCTCTAGATTTTATCTTTGACATTAACCTTCAGTCTCACTGATTCCCACACATAAACAATGGAATCAATCAAAATGACAACCCCAGTTCATAATAAGAAGAACTTGCACTCACCTGGACAAGCTCCATCATGTCTTTGACAAACCCATCCACTTCTGGGCCTTCTAGGGCTCCCGTTTTACTCTGAAAAGGAAAAGATCCAATTGCCTAAATATCATTTTCTTAAGCCAAAAAGCAAAGGAATAAATTAGATAAATAAACCGTATCAGTATTCTTGTGTGGCCGCAAATAGATTTAGAAGTGGCATGTTCCAATTTATGTTCTCCATGCAGGACGTGAATGTTCCACATGAATTAAAATAACTCGTTGAAAACTGCTCCATGTAACCAAATGAGAAGTCATACTTTTGAGTTCCTCGGCTTTTGCAGATTGCAGTCGTATGTCATATATTGACTTCATTTGCTTCCTGGGTCCTAGGCTTCAGTTTAGATAAGTGTTAATTGTACATAATATTAATCCTTTGAGGTATAGGTTGAAACTTTTTTATCTTGCCCTATAATTTGGCAATGATATGGTGATTACTAAAATATTTATTTTAAATCCAGGGAGACTACATTGAATGAACATGTTAGAATTATCATTTGTTCTGTACACGAGACCCTTTATTCCCATTTTATAAAACATGCAAATATGAACATCTATAAAATACAATACATATTAAAGTATTTGTTTATTCTCTAAAGTTTCACTATAATAACTCATCTGCTCTCTTTGTGATTTCTTAATCCTGAGCCTTTCACATATCATTTTAAAAATTCCATTCCCGTAGTGTATTTACCAAACACTTATATAGTACTTATCAGGCACTCTCATAAAAGCTTTCTAAACCTGAATTCATTTAATTCTCATAACATCCCCAGAAGGTAGGTATTATTATCCTTATCACCCCAATTTTACGAATAAGGAAAACAAAGCACAGGGAGGCTAAGGAACCTGCCCAAGGTCCCATAGGTAATAAGCCATGATTCAAACCTAGGTAATTGGTCACAGAAGTCACATGTTTAGCCACCCCTATGCTAGACTGCCTCTCCCAGGTGATGCTGTTTTCTGCTCAGAACATGACACATAATTATCTAGTCTGATTAGTTTCAGGGAAACATCCTTATAATCTTTCCCAACTTTTTTCTGCTTTTCTACTTTTCTTCCTTCTTACATCATACTATCATGTCCTTAGGATCTCTTTGCTATACTTTGTACTTATAATTTTTATTTTCTCCCCTTTTCATCAAATAATTGGTTCTACAAGAAAAATAGTTTTTATGATATATAGGTATGACTTGTCCTCTATTTCTTTGGGTTGAATACTGGGTTGGGGGGTTGTATGTTTTTATGCATGATATTATAAATGAACTCTTAGTCCTACAAGAAGGAGAAAACTTGTAGTTTGGGTCCGAGGAGCCAAAAAAAAAGTTATCTTTTTTTTTCTTTTCTCAACCATGTGTACTCCTTTGGCTATTTTTACTCTATTCTCAGAAGGTCTATAGAGAAGTTGAGGGTACCCTGACCTAGAAACACACAGATGGGATTGGTATTCATCATGTAAGTTTAGGGTCTGTTGGGTAAGATGGTTCCACATAGGGGCTAAAGAAGTTTCCTACTCAAAGATGGCCAGCACAATATAAAGAGGCACACTTACAACATCATAGTGGGCAAAGATTTTCTCAAAGTCCCTTTTCCTTTCTTCAGTAGAACAAGCCTGTGTAAGGAAAAAACATTATGTCAGTCCAGCAATGTGACAATTCAGCTGTACAATTCTTCCAGAATCCTGGACAACTTTTGTAAACTTTGAGTCAATGACCTTTAAGATCCCTTGATTCCACACTGAGCCTTGTCTGTTTCCAAATAAGTTATAAAGTAGAGCAAATAGATGCCTTCCCTTCTTCTTTCCTGCTCAAATCCGTAGAGAAACAGCAATGACATAAACCCATCTATAGAAATGTCACTACTTACATCCATTTTAAATTGGAGAAGGAAGTTTTCCTGAAGAGCCAGAATCCTAAATTTAAAAAAAAAAAAAATCCACATAAGGATCATTCAGCTCTCAGTTATATGAAAATTTATAGCCCTGGTGTGTGGAAAGTACAGACAATTTCCTGCAGAACAGAATAGGTACTTGAAAGACAGAACTTCTTACATCACAAAAACAGAGAAATTAATTGGGAAAAACTCATAGAGATTAGTAGTCACCACAGACTTTTAAAAGTTCATCTCGGTGGAAAATGCACAGTATGGCCTTCTGGAAATTCTCTCCTCCGTAAAGCAATGAGAAAACTGGAAAAAATAGTCAAAATAATTTTCCCAGAGCTCTGGAAAACAATTAAAGTCTTGCAGCAATCTGGGGAGTGTTTACTCTGAAAAAAAACAGCTAAATCTTTTTTTTTTTTTTTTTTTTTTTGAGACGGAGTCTCGCTCTGTCGCCCAGACTGGAGTGCAGTGGCGCGATCTTGGCTCACGGCAAGCTCCGCCTCCCGGGTTCACGCCATTCTCCTGCCTCAGCCTCCTGAGTAGCTGGGACTACAGGTGCCCACCACCGCGCCCGGCTAATTTTTTGTATTTTTAGTAGAGACGGGGTTTCACCATGGTCTCGATCTCCTGACTTTGTGATCTGCCCGCCTCGGCCTCCCAAAGTGCTGGGATTACAGGCGTGAGCCACCACGTTTTAAGACAGAGTCTCACTCTGTCGCCCAGGTTGCAATGCAATGATGCGATCTCGCCTCACTGCAAGCTCAGCCTCCCGGGTTCACGCCATTCTCCTGCCTCAGCCTCTGGAGTGGCTGGGACTACAGGCGCCCGCTACCAGGCCCGGCTAATTTTTTTGCATTTTTAGTAGAGATGGTGTTTCACCGTGTTAGCCAGGATGGTCTCGATCTCCTGACCTCGTGATCCTCCCGCCTTGGCCTCCCAAAGTGCTGGGATTACAGGCGTGAGCCACCGCACCTGGCCCCCAAAACAGCTGATTCTTGGTTAGAACAATGACTGTGGCATTTAACTTGCCCTAATACATACACAGAGCCTGTTAGCAAGAGAGTGGGCGACTTACTGGTCCAAGACATTTTAGAAAATCTCTGACCATTGAACTAACCTAGCAGAGACTTCAGTGGACACACCTGACAAAGAATATAGACTTCATAGAATTAGTTCAGAAAAGTCACCAAATAAACAACAACAAAAATCATCAATACACCAGAAACATGACCTATAAGAAATACTAGAGGGAGTCCTTCAGGCTGAAATTAAAGGGCACTAGACAATAACGTAAATCCACATGAAAAAATAAAGAGCACCAGGAGCGGTAAATATATAACCCAATATAAAATACGGCATAAATGTATTTTTTTGTGTGTAACTTTTTTGCTATCTGATTTAAATGACAATTTCATAAAACAATAACTAAAAATCTATGTTGTTGAGCACACGATATATAAAGATATAATTTTAACAACAGAAAGGAGGAGAAAGGCATTTGAACTATATAGAAGTAAAATTTGGGGTATAATATTGAAATTAAGTTGTTATTAATCCACAATTAGATTTGATCTAAATTAAAATGTTAATTGTAATCTAGCAGAAAACCGCTAAGAAAATAACTCAAAAAAATAGCAAAAGAAAAATAAGGGAATTAAAATAATACATTTGAAAATGTCTGTTTAACGTGCAGGAAGCGGTAATGGAAGGATAGAGGAATTTTTAAAACTTAAGACAAAGAGAAAACAAATAGCAAATATAAATCCTACTTTCTCAGTAATCACGTTAAATATACACATATTAAATACTCCATTAAAAGCACAGATTGGCAGAATAGAAAGAAGTAAAACTATCTCTTTATAGATGATACAATCTTGTATATATAAAATCCTAAGGAATCCAACAAAAAACTACTAGAGCTAATAAACAAATCCAGCACACTGGCAGAATGCAAGATTAATATAAAAAATTCAATGACATTTCTATACATTAACAATGGCCAGTCCAAAAGTGGAATTTGGAATACTGATCCTTTTGTGATAGTATCAAAAAGAATAAAATATTTAATAAATTTAATGAAAGAGGTTCAATTTGTAGACTGAAAACTACAAAACATTGTTGAAACAAATTAAAGACTTAAGTAAATGAAAAAACATCCCACGTTCATACATTGGGAGACTTAATATTTTTAAGGAGACAGTGCTCCCCAAATTGATCTGCAAGTTCAAAACAATCCTCATCAAAATCTGAATTGGCTTTTTTGCAGAAATTGACAATCTGGTCCTAAAATTCATGTGAATATGCAAATGAACCAGGATAGCCAAAACAATCTTGAAAAAGAGGAACAAAGTTTGAGGACTCACATTTTTTGTTTCAAAATTTGCCTACAAATCTACAGAATCAAGATAGTGTGTATTGGCATAATGACAGACATGTAGATAAATGGAAAAGAATTGAGAGTACAGAAATAAACCCATACATATGGTCAATTGATTTTCAGAAAGGGTGCCAAGACCATTCAGTAAGGAAAAATATTCAAGAAATGGTGTTGGGACAAGTAGATATCTACATGCAAAATAATTAAATTGTGCCCCCACCTTACACCATATTAAACAATTAACATGAAATGGATTTACATAAAACAGAAGCTTTATAATTTATATAACTCTTAGAAGGAAACAAAGGGGTAAATCTTCATGAGCTTGGATTTTGGCAGTGGTTTCCTAGATATGATATCTAAAACACAAACAACCAAAAACATTAGATAAATTGGACTTCATGAGAATTAAAAACATTTGTGCTTCAAAGGACATCATCAAGAAAATGAAAACACAACTCTCAAAATGGAGAAAAGTTTTTGCTGATTATACATCTGAGAAATGTCTAGTAAACAGAATATACATAGAAGTCTTACAGTTCAATAACAAAAGGACAAATCACCCAATTTTTTAATTGGGCAAAGGATCTGAACAGACATTTCTCCAAAGAAGACATACAAATAGCCAATAATACATAAAAAATATTCAAAATGCAAATCACAATGAGATACTACTTCACACCCACTAGATGTGAAGTAGTATCTTCTTTTTTATATATCTTTTTATGATATATATCATAAAAAAAGTATAATCTTTTTTATGATTAAAAAAGATGCAAACAATAACAAGTACTAATTAGAGTATGGAGAAATTAAAATCCTGATACATTGTTGGTGGGAATGTAAAATGCTGCAGCCACTTTAGAAAACATTTTGGCAGTTCCTCAGAAAATTAAATGTAAAATTACTATAGGAACCAAAAGTTCTGCTTCTTAATATATAACCAAGAGAATCACAAACATATATTTAACCCAAAACATGTAGCAACATGATTCATAATCTCTAAAAAGTGAAAAAACTCAAATGAACATCAACTGATGAATGGACAAAATGTGATATGTACATACACGGGACTATTACTCAGCTATAAAAAGGGATAAAGTTACAACATGGATGAACCTTGAAAACATTACTCCAAGTGAAATAGCCAGATAGGAAAGGCACATATTGTATGATTCCATTTATATGAAATGCCCAGAATAGGTAAGTCGATAGAAAGAGAAAGTAGATTGGTGGTTGCCAGGGTCTTGTGGGAGGAGGAAGAGGGGAGTGACTGCTAATGGGTACTGAGTATCCTTCTGGCATAATGAAATGTTCTAACATTAGATACTGGTGATAACTGGACTTTATGAATATATTAAAATCTACCAAATTGTATACTTTAAAAGGGTAAATTTTATGGCACTTAAATTATATCTCAAATTTAAAATAATCTTGTTTTTGTTTTAGAAAGCAAATATGTCTGTCTTTTCTGTATAATTATAATTATACTTTAATAGGATACAGTCAGTTTCAATAGATTCAACATTAGATTCATGTGGTATTCATAGTCGTGGGGATATATAGAAAAAGTAGAAAAAATGTAATACAACTATGTGGAAAATCTTTCCTCCTCCAAATGCTCAGAATAGAGGGAATTAATTTGAGCCAATTAGAAGATAGAATATCCTGGAAGTCTGCAAGGAATATTGTTCTTACTATTTGCTGGCACCAGGCAGCCTAAATCATGTTGCCAGTCACAGCACATATACTTGGGAGGTGCTTTTATGTAGAGGAATTGAACTGCATTTCAGAGCTGAAAGTAGAGAGAGAAAATTCCTATCTGCAAATGTTTTAAGGCCTCTTTGTTGTTGTATTAGTTTCCTAGTGCTGCTGTGACACACTGCCACAAACATAGTGGCTTCAAATGACCATAATCATTTACAGCACTTGAAGCTGAAGTCTGAAATTGATCTCACTGGGCGAAATTCAAGCTGTCAACACGGCCACATTCCTTCTGGAGGCTCAGGGAGAATCCCTTCCCTTGCCTTTTCTCGGGTTCTAGAGACTGCTTACATTCTTTAGCCTCTTCTTCCACTTTAAAGGAGCAACTAGCATTTTCAAATCTCTCTGTGACTCTGACCTTCGGACTCCCTCTTCCATATTTAAAGGATCTTTGTTATTACATTGGGCCCAATGTGGATAATCCAGAATAATCTCTATTTTAAAGTCTGTTGATTAGCAAACTTAATTATATCTGCAACTTTAATTCATTCTTGCCTTGTAACATGAAATAGTCACCAGTTTGGGTATTAGGAAGTGGACATCTTTTTTTTTTTTTTTTTGAGATGGAATCTCGCTTAGTCACCTAGCTAGAGTACTGTGATGCAGTCTTGGCTCACTGCAACCTCTTCTTCCTGAGTTCAAGCAATTCTCCTGCCTGAGCCTCCTGAAGAGCTGGGACTACAGGCATGCACCACCACGCCCGACTAATTTTTTTTTTTTTTTCTTTTCGTATTTTTGGTAGAGACAGGGTTTCACTATGTTGGCCAGGCTGGTCTCGAACTCTGACCTCAAGTGATGCACCTGCCTTGGCCTCCCACAGTGCTGGGTTTACAAGTGTGAGCCACCGCACTCAGCCTAAGATGTGGACATCTTTATTCTGCTTACCACAGTTCTCATTTTCAAATTCCGTATCAAACTGGTTTTGAAATACACTTGGCACGCCATATCTGTGGGTTCTTCAGAGCCAACTGTGGGACTTGAGCATCCGAGGATTTGGGTATCTGGTATCTGCGGAGGTTCTGGAACCAATCCCCAGAGGATACTTAGGGGAGACTGTACTAACTGATTTTGCTGCCTTGCATCTTTGTTCAGTGCTACTGTAACTCCATCAATTCACAACTACTCATTGAATCCCCCTCACTGCACAACACCCCACCAAGTGAGAAGTTATTCAAGGGGTTAAGGCATAGTCCCTGCCCTACCAGCAGGACCATAGCAAACCCGCCTCTACAGAGTGTTTAGACATATGCAGAAGGCCCTATTAGTTATCACAGTGATAGAGGGGGCACAACTAGCATTTTGTGCATAGGGCCAGGGATATTAGGTTTCTGGCATTACGTGGAAATTTCCACAGAATGAAGAATTGTCCCATGTCTCACTTGAATTTCAAATGTCCAGGGGGGCAATCATGTCTGTAAAAATCCTGCTTTTAATTATTTGTGCTTGGAACTGAATTCTTATTTGCATAAAAACTCAAGGTTTGCATAATTTACTACTTACATAAATTTTCCACATGGTAGATGAATTGTGTTAAGAGATGAATGTATTTTGTCTCATTTGGAACTCTGTCAATACTTATTTATTATTTCATAAAATCATATCAACAGCACCTGAGTTAGCACCTGAATTACCAAAGTGCCACAATTGTATCAGTTAGCATCTCAGCTGCCCCATTTATGATAATTCTACACAGGTGAAAGCATGTGAGCACTTCATTATATCTTCACTATGATTGTATGCAAGCACTTATACACTAAAATGTGCGTTATTGTATAATTAACTGCTTTCCTTTTAGTTCTCCTTTGTAAGTTACAGTCTGTGCATGATGTTAGTTATTTTAGCATTGTATACATAGGTAGGTCATATTGGATATGGACTAAGAGGGCAGAGAGCAGTTGCTCTGAGCCCTTTATTAACCCCAGCCTCTCAGGGCACACAGAGCTCCTCAACTCCCACTACTCTGAGACGTGCACAACTGAATCAGCGCACGGATGAATAGATGCTTTTGGTGAAGGGAATCATGAGATTGCAAGCTTTTGTTTTCATCTAGATTGTCATCTATTGAATGAATCCTTTGGTTGCTTTGGGATTGGCTCTCTCACATAGCTCTCTGACCTCTACTTGAGAGGAATCCTGCCTCTACTGACTAAGAGAACCAGATGGGATCCAGGGAGCAGAGGCAAGATGCCTTCTGTGCCAGGCCTGATGGAGAAACACTTTTGTCCCTCTTTGGCTGGTCCCTCAGTGGCTCTTCTATATCAATGTGGCCAAAATTAGAACAAAGGTCCTAAAAAAAGTAGCCAAGGAGGACACACAGGCTGCCTCGCAATTCCTATGAGGCACAGATAGAAGGCCATTTAGTCTACTGAGGTCAACATCCTGGCTGTTACTGAGGAGAAATTCTTCCTGGTGAGTCCCCTTTCACAGATATCAAAACCTGGCTGAGGTAGCTGCCAAGAAAGGAGATTGCTGGTGTGGGATTTGGTGATTCTGGACTCAGGTTAATGCCCACTAAGAGATGAAACCAACATCTTCTTGTGACTTTGTCGAGTTACCTCCTCATCATTAAAAACTTGCCTCAGTCCTTGAAATTTCTCCCTCCCAGCTATACCTGCTACTACACTGCAGCCTGTAACTGCTGCGCCATTTACAATTACCATCGAGCGCTGCCCTGAAGTACCTGGTATTATATATAGCTGCTCCCCAATAACGGGTGTATCTGTGTATTCCAGATCCAATTTCAACTCTGACTATTTGCTCAGAATGTCTTTCTCTTTTTTGTAGACAACTCCATGCTGTTTGGGATCAGCTGGACTTGACAAAACGTACTGACACACAATCACATGTCACAACACCAGACTCTCAGACAACATTTTTATGGACACGGAGCCACTTCTGCTTTTATCCTGTCCTCCTCCACTTCTAGCCTTCAGGCCCTTGGTGCCTCCCTGAGGATACACCAACACTTCAAGACCACACGGTGCATCTGGAGTCTGGCTCAGTAGTCCTGTGTCCTGAAATAACTGCTCGATGTTCCCAGAACCAGTGAATGGGATTTGGGACATTTTTGTCATGAAGTAACAAGGTGAGACTATAAATGTCTTGCCTTTAAGGGTAGGGGGGTTTTCCCATGACCCATCCATAAAATTTGTGAAAATATTGTGCGTTGTACATTTTGGAGAGAAGAACTTTTATTATCTTCACGAAGGGATCTGTTACCCTAAAAGATTTAGAATCACTCAGCTTATTTGCTAAGATGTGCCTATTCTTTTAGACTCCAGGTGAGGCTTGATCTCCAGTCTCAAAAGGAAATATATGATGTCATCAGACCCCTAGGAAGGTATTTCTGAATATATTATATCATTTCCGTGTAACTCACCTTGCTAAGTCATTTAGATCCAACCGACCATCTTTATTTCTGTCAAAAATCTTCATCTGAAATGCAGAAGGGAAAATGGTTGTACTTGTAACAGGAATTAATTCTGAAAGTTATTAAAGCACTTTTTTTTTGCTCTTCTGATTACATATTTGCCTAAATTGGCTGAGGAGACCACTTGCCTAGTATTGGTCACAGAAGGAATTGCATGTCAGCCTCTCTGTTAGGATGAGTCATAGGAACCAAACCTCCTAAATCTCAGTGACTTAACACAACACAGGTTTATTTTTCACTCATGTTATATGAGAATCAAGGGTTAGCTGGCAGGTCTACTTCATGTTGTCTATACTCTGGTGACATGGAATGACAAAGTAGTGACCATCTGGCCACATTCCTGATTGTCATTGCAGAAAGAAAGAATAGTAAATAATTTACTTATTAAAATTGTATTTTCCAAAGCAGATCCCTGGCGACACCCACCTTCAAAGGGACAGAATAAAAAAATCCTATCATGTGAGGAAAACTACTTATTTGGAGGATAGCAGCAACGACTACCAGTCTCTGACAGGCAAAACATAAAAATCTTTTATAAAGATTACAAGCTTGAAATGTGGGTTCTTTGTTTGAGTCAAGGTTTTCTGAAATTATTTTATAGCCCTCATTTAGCATATCAACCACCAAGGAGGGCTTGGAGGACTCATATCATAGGGTACTGTCATAGGGTATAGGAAAAACCTCATGTTTCCATGAAGGCAAAAGGTGTTGACGCTGAACCTTTCCTTTCATAGAGAGACTTAGCATTGTCCAAAGAAGTTGTTTACATTATTAGATCAGACTAAACTTTAAACAATATAGGACTAAAAGTTAAAATTTTCTGCACTAACCACAAATTAGAAACACAAGATTGGTTTGGGCAAAATAGAAGAGATAGATTTCTTTGCACATCTGAGTTGAAATGTGAGTGAATTTTGTGACTTTACAACATTTTAATGCTACAGAATATCTCTAAACATATCCATATAAGGAGGCTGCACAGGGAAAAAGAGGGAGCAAGATAATCTGAAAATATATACAACAGATTTTTGCTTTAAAAGATACATTAGTCCCCCATCCTTCCTCTCTCTGCAAATACAGTTTTTTAAAATATTTAAAATGAATTTGAAAACCCATTATCCCTATTTTGGCACCAAAAATGTGTATTACAGAATTAAAACACAGGTTATATTTTTATACATTTGGACATATTACATGTCCAATTATGTCCCTTAAACATAAACACTATACAGAATCCAGTAAAAAGTCTGATGGGGATACACTTTGCTAGAAGATGAGCCATGCGTTATTTTCTGTGACACTTTCATTATGAGAGGTTCTATCTTAATAGAAAGCTAGGTCAGCTTGAGCTTTAAGCAAGTAACAACTCACCTTGAAAGACGTGGGCCTAACTCCATTGCTGTGCAAACTTACTCCAAGAGAAAACAATCCCGTGCTCGAAATTGGCCTGAGATGAACTAAACATCAGTGTGCTAAATTATGCTTCTACCTATCAGAAAATTGGCTATGGCTCAAATAAGAATAAGAATCAGGAAAAAAATCATTTGCCTAATTTTTCCATCTCTGAGTGTATACCAGTGGGAATGAATGGCACACATATTCCACTGTATCTGCTCGTCTACTTTCCTGGGGTGTCTGTAGCTCTAAGTTCAAATATTAATGATGAGGGAAGCTTGAAGCATGCCTGTAGCAGCAGACTAGAAATCAAATCCTGTGTGACATTAAGACATTATGCTTCTTTGCAAGCATAACCTTTAGTGAATTTTGAATGCTTGACATATTTGTTTGAGACATAATGGCTTCTTAATTTTTAAACTATAATAAAGACCATTTATGAGGGCTCAATACTTTATATGTTATTACATTTAATTATCACAACATCCTTATAAGGTCAAAAAAAAATCTGCATGTGACAAATAAGGAAACTGATATTTAGAAAGATTGAAGTAGGTTGTTTAAGAAGCAAGATTTTAATCTAAGCATATCTGTCACCAGAGCTCTTTCCATAAAACCAGGCTCTTAGCTCTATAAAGTCTGGGTATCTCATCCTGAATTTGGTTTGCTTCATGTTTGGTTATGAAGTAAAACATCTGGTGCAGGCCGGGCGCAGTGGCTCACGCCTGTAATCCCAGCATTTTGGGAGGCCGAGGAGGGCGGATCACAGGGTCAGGAGATCGAAACCATCCTGGTTAACATGATGAAACCCTGTCTCTACTAAAAATACAAAAAAATTAGCCAGGAGTGGTGGCGGGCGCCTATAGTCCCAGCTGCTGGGGAAGCTGAGGCAGGAGAATGGTGTGAACCCGGGAGGCGAGTTTGCAGTGAGCCAAGATCGCGTCACTGCACTACTCCAGCCTGGGAGACAGAGGGAGACTCCATCTCAAAAACAAAAAAATTCTGGTGCCATAGACTATGCCAGAGATGTAGTATTTACCTTTTCTAATTGCCTCTTTTTAGAGAAAAGACTCTGTGTGGATTTCCCTCCAACTCAGTGGTCTGAATTTCCCCTAAAGAAATAGAAACTTCATGATAGTTGAGTCAACTCTAAGACTGCCAATTTTCACTTCACTGGACTCACGCTTATATAGTTCACTTCTATCTATTTTCTCTACCTTTGACTATAAACCAAGAGATACAAGCCTAGTGCCTGACAACTGCTCCAGGCAGTAGTGGCAGGTTGGTCACAGCCTGAGTTCCATGAGCAAGCGCCCCTGCCAGCCCTCAGCCCACAACCCAGCTCCCCTTCAATCCCCTGCACACACACCCCTTCCCACTGGGCTCCGTGCCCTGAAGCTGCACGGGTGCTCATTTACCCTGGCTGGAATGATGATGAAGTATTCCCAGGCCAGAAAAGGCTCCAGAATTTCTGAAACCAAATGTTCACTGCCTTGTGATATTGGTACTCAAATCCCTATATGTTCTGACCAAAAACACAGAATATAAGAAGGTGACCCCTGCCCAGAAGCTCCTCTCCCAGTGACTCCTGACCAAGACCAATGGGATGTCCTGCTAGACTGAGTGGCTATTTCTTGCCAATGATGCTCACCCAGTGTCCGTCCTGGAGGACTCTACCGGGCACCCACAGAATCAGAAGTGACCACCTTCACCTGTAGCATCAACCATGCCAAGCTGATGGTGGTGGAGGAACGATGTATTTACTGTGTGAACTCTGAGAACTGCACTAGTCCGAAATCCTCAGGGAAGCCTGGGTGTTCTCTAGCTTATCTAGTATCTCCAGAGCTGTCCAGGAACTTGGTCATGCTCTTTTCAAAAACAACATGATTGTAACTGTGAAGGGTTTTCAATATATCTTGGCCAAGCTGCCAGATGATGCACCTTCCAAAACACCTGCTGGGACAGCAAAGGAAGCCGAAGGGAAGGCAAAGGAGACAGCACTGACAGCTATGGAGAAGGCCAAGGACCTAGCGAGCAAGGCAACCACTGAGATGCAATAACAGCAACAGTGCATGTAGCCAGCCTGGGCCCTGCCCACCACCGCCACAGCACCCCGATGACGTGGTTCAAATCCCTCTGCCCTTTTCCAATTTACTTCCAGCCCTACCTACTGCCTGGGTTGTGGATTGAGGGTGGGTGTCCTGTTGACATCTACAGAACACCAGGCATACCCATATCTGAGCCAGTCCTGCTTATTTCCCCATTGGGCAGCTGAGGTCAGAAGCACAGAGAGGTGTGGTAACTTGCACAGGATCACAGACGGGATGCAGATAAATTGGTAATAAATGCTAGACTGCAAACTCCAGGAGGGCAGGGATCTTTGTTTTGTTTCGTGATATGCCCCCAAGTACTTGGCACATATCTAGTACATAATAGGCAGTCAATAATTATTTATTGAATTTTTTTAAAAAGAAAATAAATATAGCCCTTATTTTTTCCTCCTTCTTTATGCTAATTCACTCCAGGAGGGCTGTAGCAGTTGACGATGGCAGTGGTAGGGGGCATGTCTTCCATTCTGAAGGGCAATTGCTGAAAGGTGGAGAAGAGCCCTTCATCACTCTTCTTACCTCTACCACTGCTTTTCCAAGACTTGCACTCATACTCCATCCACACATTTTTCAGAATTAGCTACCTGAAAGGTGCTATCAAGGCTCCTAGAAATGGAACACAATGTCTTAATAACAAATGCCTTAAAATTCTAAGTGTGGTAGTTCCCATTCTCTGGCAAGAGACTCCTCAGGGACTTTGGAGTTACTCAGAATTTTCCTTAGATTGAATAATTTTTTAGTTTTTCAAAACTTTGTAGGTGCAGTAGTGATTGTAAAATGCAAAATCACTTAAAATCATTACTGGGTAACTTCCTGTCAATAGATATTTTCTTAAACAGTAGATTCAAAGTACAACTACTGTCTTGTGGTGGGAGAGGAAGTCTGTGACTTTTTAAAACAATTCTTAATGAAGAATTTTAGTATAATGCCTGCCCATGGTGAAAAACATGCAAATAATTCAGCAGAGTCAAGAGTGGGAGTCCCTCCCTTGCCTGTTTTAGTGGTAACTACCATTCACAGAGTCTTATGTATCCTTCCAGAAACTTTTTAAGCATTCAAGTATATGTGTATATATGTACACATACATATATCACATCTATCTAGTTTTTTGACGAATAGGACCATATGCAATATACTATTTTGCAGCTTCCTTTTTTTACTTAATAAATTATTGGAAAAATCATTCTTTAGCAGTTCTTTTTTTTCTTTTCTTTTCTTTCTTTTTCTTTTTTTTTTTTTTTTTTGAGATGGAGTCTCGCTCTCTCGCCCAGGCTGGAGTGCAGTGGCGCGATCTTGGCTCACTGCAAGCTCTGCCTCCCAGGTTCACACCGTTCTTCTGCCTCAGCCTCCTGAGTAGCTGGGACTACAGGCGCCCACCACCACGCCTGGCTAATTTTTTGTATTTTTAGGAGAGACAGGGTTTCACCGAGTTAGCCAGGATGGTCTCGATCTCCTGACCTTGTGATCCGCCCACCTCAGCCTCCCAAAGTGCTGGGATTACAGGCACAAGCCACTGCGCCTGGCCAGCAGTTCTTTTTTTAAAAAAACTTTAAAGGAGATCCTCATTCCTGCCTGAAAATTATTGCCATATGCTATTCCAAAAAAGATTTAGAACCCCCTCCCATATTATCAGTTAAGAATTATTTGTCAGGTAATTACTGTGTCCAATAACATTCTACACACTATGGGACATTCCAACCAATTATTAAGATGGTACATGATTTTAGGAGTATACAATTGTAATTGAAGAGTGAAAAAGAAATATCTGAAATATACGTTAACGAATAAGATTCAGCATTATCTCTTTAACCCTGAGAAAAAGAGACAGAGCAACGTGACAGGATATTGGAGGAGACTGAGGAAGGAGATAGTAATTCAGGTAAGTTCTGAAGGAGGGATAGGATTTGGAAATGAGGCAGAGATAAGAGAGGAAGACATTATAGACTACCAAATGTAAGAACAAAGGCACTGAGATAGAAATTCACAAGATAGCAATAGGTTAGCCATAGAGAGTCACCAGGGAGGACAAGGGCTGTTCTGGGAGTGGAGGAGAGAAGTTAGAGTGGGAGAGAGAATGGGACCATATGATGCAAGAGTTTGAAAGCCATAAATAGGAGTTTAAACTTTTGTATATCTATGCACAGGTGACTGACGTCATTCATTCATTTATTCATGCATTCATTCATTTAACAAATATTTATGGAGTGCCTACTATGTGTCAGACACTGTTCTATTTACTGAACAAACAAACATTCATGCTCTCATGGAGCTGATTTGGAAAGAGGAGATGGAAGCGGGGAAGGAAAATAAGACAGATAAGTAAAATACTGACTGCTTTACATATATAACATGAAATGTACATGTTACCTATGTTAAATGCTCTGGAGGAAAAATTAAGTAGCATATAGAATAGCAAGTTGGGGGGTACAATTTTAAATAGAATGAAAATGGAAAGCCTCATTTAAAAGGTGTCTTTTTCATAAAGACTTGAAAGAGATGAAAGTAAATCAAATGCATACCAGGGTTAAAAATATATTGGCAGGGATATGGCAAGTGCAAAGCACCTGTGGCAGCACATACATGCATGTCAGAGTAACCAAAAGTATGACAGGCAATAGTGTGGCAAGACTAGGACTGGGGAGGAGATAAGATGGGAAAGGTGATGACTTGGTGTGTGAGCAGGTGGTGTAAGAACTTTGGCTTTTTCTCAGAGACAGAGCCTTTGGAGGTTTTTGATCTAAAAATGACATAATCTGACTCATAGTATAACAGGATCACTCTGGCTGCTATGTTTCATAGAGATGGTAAGAGACAGGAGTGGAAATAGGGGGATTTGCTGGGAAGCATCTTACAATTTGGTTGAGAAATAATCATGGCTTGGAACAGGGTGAGAAATGATCAGATTTAGAATGTAATTTAAATGTGTTCAATAAGATTTGCCAGTTAGATGTGGAGTGATAGAGAAAGAGGCATCAAAGATGGTTTCAAGTGTCATGCCTTGAGCAACTTGAAAGCTTGAGGAAGACCAGTAGTGGAGCAGGTCTTTGGGAAAAGGTCAGAATTTCAATTTGAGACATGTTGAAAATGTATATTAGGCATGCAGTTCAAGTAGAGATACACATTTAAGTGTATTCAAGAAGTTTAGAGAAGTAGTCTGAGTCAGCCATATAAATCAAGGGTGGTTAGCCTTCAGCTTGTATTCAAAACCATGAGACTGGTTGAGATTACTGAGAGTGAGAATGGACATAGAAGAGAAGAGATCTGAGGACTGAGCCCAGACGAGCGTCAGGTTGGCCTGGATCACAGTGATGAATGCCTAGACCCAGAGAAGGAAGCAGATATGAGCTGCTTTAATCCAGGCATGAAATATGAGAGCCAAGACCAGGATCATGGATGGGGACAAGCTTAAACTCACATCATTCTCTTTGTCTGCCATTGTTGTGGGATTTAGGAGGATGAGAGTGACCTTGGGTTGAAACAGAAGAGTATTGAGTGCACTCAGGCCCAGCTGACTCACGTCCAAAAGACTGGGATCGGAATAAAGACAGCACTTGACTTTTACATACACTTTACAAAAGGGGATGGGCTAGCTTGAAGCAAGCTTACAGTGGCGTGAAAGCAGGGATACAGAGGCAGGACAAATTTAGGATTGCACATAACCGTTACCAAGCAACCCAGGTGTCCATTATCTAGGTTTGCCTGGGCACAGGTTTATCTCTTAACCTTCACTATGGTGCCCAGGCAGCTGTAGTTCAGGCCTACTCAGGCTTTCTTATGACCTTTGTTGTACTTCTTAGATAAAACAGAATACCTGAAGTCACTAGTTATAGAGAACAGGAATCTATAAACTCATTCCATAAAATAAAGGAAAATTTGTTTTTCTTCTCCCTACGTTGAGGGAGTGCTGGGAGAGTCTCCAGAGCACATTAGATAGTATTATCAAGACTTTTCCTGGGTCTGGGCTGTGCTTATTGCTGCCTCTGGGACAAGTCAGCCTAATACAGGAAAACTTATTTCTCTTTCTTTTTATTTTTCTTTAATTTACCACCTCACCATAGTCTCAGATTTAAATGTGTTGTTTTATAAAAGTTCAAGTTTCCCGCTCTAATTTAGTATGTGATTTAACATCAGTCAGAAATATTAGCTTACATTTAACAAAAGTAAATATTATCTAAAAATATCCTATCCAGACAGCTAAATCTTTCCTCCTGCCTGGCGTTGGCAGCACCTCTAAATTCAGTACCATAATTTGATTTTAATAATAGGCTGTCTCCTTCCTTGTCCAGAACATTAATTAGGAATCAGGATAAGACAAGATGTGCAGACCTCTGCTTCTCTCTTCTGATTGGTCATTCTGCCTTAACTCACTCATTAGTCATGCTTCAGCCAGTTTTTAAATGTGCCAATCCTTATTCAGATCAATTTGAATTCATTTAATAAGTTACATCTCTTAAGTAAAGCATTTGATGCTAAACCTCAGAACAAAATCTTTAATACAGTATTGCCATGATTATGTCCATTGCTCAATAAAAATCCATTAAAGCAGCAATAACGTGATTTCACGCTTAGTATATCAGAGCTCAGGATGTAGAAGTCGTTTTTTAAAAAACTAAGTTCCTAAAAGTTAGTACACCCAGAAGTTTCTAGGGAAATGTAAAAAGTCATTTAAAAAATCAACTATCAAGTTCCAAAATCTGTTTGTTGGAAAGTGTAAGTCACCTCTATGACTTAGGGAAGAAAAATGAAATCGATTGGTCAAAATTTCATTGAACTCATTTTGTCTTCTAATCAAACTCAAATCTTTGGGTGGAAACTCTTTCACCAGCTTCCTCCATACTTGGCTGTCATCTCAGTGCATAAAAAGTCAATGAGAAGCTGATATAGCTTGGATGTTGTCTCCTGTAAATCTTATGTTGAAATGTAATCCCCAGTGTTGGACGTGATGAATCATGGGGGCAGATTTCTGATGAATGGTTTAGCACCATCCCCTTGGTGCTGTCCTTGCTATAGTGAATGCTTTCTCCCAGCATCTGGTTGTTTAAAAGTGTGTGGCACCCTCCTCGGCTCTCTCTCTTTTGTTCCTGCTTTTGCCATGTGATGTGCTTGCTCCTGCTTCACTGTCTACCATAAGTAAAAGCTCCTGGAGGCCTCCTCAGAAGCAAAGCAGATGCCAGCATCATGCTTGTACAGCCCGCAGAACCATGAGCCAATGAACCTTCTTTTATAAATTACCCAGTCACAGGTGTTTCTTTATAGCAACACAACAATGGCCTAACACAGGGGCCATTTGGAGTTTGTTTGATTATGGACCTGTCTCCATGGGACAATTTAGAACCAAAATGAGTACTTAACTGCAGCACACATGAGCAGAAGAGCTATGAGGTGTTGGCAATGAACCAGACATAGAATAACAGGACTGTCTTGGCCAATGGACAGTTCTCAAACTAGATACTTAAACATTGGGTAAGATCACTCTGATTTCCCTCAGCTACTTCCCAGGACTCTAGACTTACGAATCTAAGCTAAAAATGTTGCATACTGCCAAATTTTCTTGAGCTCAGGACATCCCATTGTAAGGTGATGCCAGCCTGAAGCTTCTTTAATTTAAGCCTGATGGCTGTAAAGGGAAAAGCTCTGGGCAACTGGTCTGATTTGTGATATGCATCATCTTTCTTCAACCACATACTGCACCCTTTCTGATTCTGCCCTGGCAGGTCTGGTTTAAAGGAGAGGAGAAAAGGAGAATTTCAGAGCATAAAGCTCTGCTTGGGGAAGATTGGGTCTGTGCAAAATGCTGAAATGTGCAATTTGCAACCCTCCAAGCAATATGCAATATGCTCCCTCCAACCCAAGAGGGAGCAAGAGCCATAATAGGGGCACAGGGTCATAAGAAACACTGACAGGGGAGATAGGAGGTTCCCAAAGACAAACGTTCCTTATTTTGTCATGGTTTCATCATAGCTGGCTATTAGGTAACAACTGAAAGTTCAGTTTAATATGCATTAAGTAGCCTACTACGTGTCAGGTCCCATGTGAGGGCTGGGACAAGAAGGTGAGATGCTGTCCTCACCCTTGAGGAGTCACAGGCTAGTGGGGTACAAGAGCCATAAACAGATAACATCAGTGTCATCCTTGACTCCCACATGATTCACCAGGAAATCTTCTCAAGTTTATCTTCAAAATATATTTAGTTCTCACCTCTTCTGCCACTCCAACTGAGTCCAAGTTGCCATCCTCCATCACCTGGATGGCAACAATGGCCTCTCAGCAGATCTTCCTGATTCCATACTTGCCCATTGAGGACTCTTCTCAATCAAGGGGGCAAATCTTGACATCCTCTGCATCATAGCCCTCTAGCCGTTTTCCATCTAACTAAAACCCCAGGTCCTCACGATGGGCTAAAAATCTCATGATGGTCTGGCTGCCATTTAGTCTCATCCTTTCTTGCTCTGCTCCAGCCATGCTGGTCTCCCCCATTCTTAAAAATCCCAGGCGCGCTTTTGCACTAGGGGCCCTGTGCCTCCCGTACCCTCAGTCCCTCCTCACATCTCACCTTCTCAGAGGAGCCACCCTGACCACCTTATTGAAAAGTACCCCTTCTTCCCAGTCCCCTACCCCAACTGCTCCTGCTAGCACTGCCATTCCTGGCCCAACTCCACTTTTTAATTTTTTCCATAACACTCATCTCCCTCTGTTATGCAATATAATGAATTATTAATTACGTTTATTATTTGTTGTCAGTCTCTCCTTTGTCTATTTTGCTCACTGTTGAATCCCTGTTGACTAGAATAATGCTTAGGGCATAGTAGATATGTAATGAATATTTGCGGAATGAATTAAATTATTAAGAAGCTAAGATGATGATATGCACAAGGCACTACACAGGCACAGAGAAGGGGTACTGGGCTCACCGTGGAGGGAAGGCTACAGAAGATTTCTTTTAGGGCAAGTTGATATCTAACTGAATATCGAATGATGAGCAAGAACCAGGTGAAAAAAGTGAGGGGAAAAAAGCTGAGCTATATTAAGAAGTAAAAGAGTAGTGGTTTAGTATGGTTAGTTGGAGGTGGGGGCAAGCTCCTCAGAGTCAAAGATAGTCAAAGAAATACTGGCAACATGCTGGAGAGTCTACATGAAAATATATTCATTAAGTAGATCATGTTTTATAAGTCGATAAAATCGAGATAACAACAGCCAGTGTTAACATTCTGTTAAATCAATGTTAAAAATATGCTGAACTAGAAAAACACCTCCTTATTGTTCTGTACCCCAAGCAGTTTCCATCTAATTTCCTTTTTCATAGTATTCATTCTATTAGAGGGCTTCACTGGAGCTTAGGTCAAAAGGAACCTAGAGATTCTCCTGTAGCTGGGAAACTGCTTCCCACTGCTGGGGGATTTCCCACTTCACCCTTTGGTGCTGAGCACATATTTACTCAGGATTTCAGACATCATTTTGCATGCTATTAAAACAAATCAACATAGTAAGAGGCTGAATAATTTCCTTAATTGAGATCCTGCCCTGAGATTTGATTCTCTCCTTGGCATTTGCTTTCTCCTGTCTAGGCCAATTACAAGTTACCAGGGTCAAGAACACTTGCCTCCTTCCCAGCACAGACTCACTTGACTGGAGGCACATTCAGAGCAGAGTACAGAGGGAGAGTAGGGAAAGCTCCAGGGCTGAAAACCAGGGGAGCTTAGCTTCCAGCTTAACAGATGCCTTTAGCTAAGGAACATTTTTTCTCAGTTATCTGATCTTTAAAATGAGCTTAAGAACTCAACCTGGTGGTGACTTAGTCACTTAAAACGCTTTCTTAGCCTTAGTCATCAGATATATAAAATTGCATGAATAATACCAACACTGTAGAGAAGTTGTTGGAAATATTATAGTATTTGGAAATACCAATTAAAAGCCCAAATAGGTCAACATGGTGGTACACATTTTAACAAACTCTTCTCAGTAATATGTATCCCTGACTTCACCATAAGGCTCAATGAGGTGAATCTGCTCAATAACTCTTTATATAATAAATATAACAATCCTACAAGTAATTAAGGCTTTATCAGCAAATTTCCGTGCTTACTAATTAAGAAACCTGCAGATTTTTATAGGAATGAACCACACACCTAGGGATGAGGAAGGGATAGGGGAGGAGAAAAGACAGAGGAGCCAGATACAATTTAATACAAATCATTGATGAGTACTGGGAGAAATGCATCAAGTTAGGTGTTGAAACAGAACATGAGGATGAGTTCACCAAAGGCAGCTTCCTACTTCACCACTTTCCATGGAGCTTGACACAAAAATAGTCTCAAGGTCACTTGGAACAACGATGACATGAGGGGAATGTGAAATAATGACAACTACTGCAATAAGAGCTAACTCATTGTATTCTGGACAGTATGCAAATCCTTCAAATGCATCACGCATTTGCCCTCACAGGAATTAGGTACTATTCATTCCCATTTTATAGGAGAAGTAAATAAAGTTGAGAGGCTTGACAGTTTTCTTACATCATAGCTGGTAAGTAACAGAGGTAGGACATGCATCCTCCATCTATCTGACTCTCCAGCTGCACTAAATCAACATGCTAAATGAGGAGAATCATCCACTGTGGTGAGAGGCAGTTTCCATCTGTTTGGTACTGATTGTCTAAGTCCATGTTTACTTGCTTCCATGTGACTTCAATTAACATTGAGGTTATTGGCCTGGTGCTTAGAAACCTAATATTGACTGAACTTTTCAGGTTTCCCCACAGACTGGTGAACAGCTTTCTCTCTCAAATAGATGCAACCTGGTCACAAGAGAGAGGCTACAAGAGTTCAGTTTTAGCCAGTGTTTTTCAGAGTTGAGGTTTCCTCTTGCATTCATTTAGCCTTCAATTTCTCAAGGATGACCTCTCTAGCAGACACTGTTTCTGGGGTCTGGGGAGGGAGTAGGGGAGCTGTCCTCATGGAGGTAATTACTCATGGAGTAGTGAGTAATTATTCATTACTTACCATGGTGCCAGTGTATTCTTCCAGTTTAGCCTCAGAAATGGCCTTTCTGTGGTGAAGAAAGAGGTCTCGGAGGAAGTTCTGTGGCGCCAAGAGAAGAGTCATACTTCATATAGTGAGCAAATAAACTGCAAAGGTCTTAAAAGGCCTTATTTCAAGAATTGTGGGTTGTTTGTTTCCAGGAGGAAATAAAATGCTTTTAGCAAGCAATAAATCCAAGAATTGAGGGCTGTCACTGTTTATAGGGAGCTCACGGGGCCCAGGGACTAGCTCCAGCATGAAAAAGTTATCATAAATGCTCAATTATGCTTCTTTTCCAGAGACAGCAATGTGACTTGCACTTTCTAAACCTTTTAAAAATGAATATATATACATATATGTACATATGTATGTATTTTTTGAGTAACATATTCAAATACATCTTTCCTGGGCCCACAGAAATCAAACTCATGATACACACATATCAAATTCCCAATGATAAACAAACCCACCCCTTCACCCAGTGACACTTACGCGGAGCTCAGCAGCTGATATAAAGCCACTGCTGTCAGCGTCGTATTTGCGCCAAATCTGAAATACACAAAAGTCATTAATTCATTTATCCTCAGATAAGTTGGAATAATTATGTGGTATCTACTACAGTTCAGCATCTGAAAACAGTACTTAACTGAATGGAAATTCCACTTTTGATGGGAAACTTTAGGCTTTCTTTGGTGACAGCAATTTTGGGCAGAATCCACCAGAAATGGATCACTGCATTCACTTGGAGCCACTTAAGGAGGGCTACAGTGGTTTCAATGAAAGCCCACTGAGTGGGCTTTAATCGAAAGGGTTCTTTTGGAAAGTTCAGAATGGAAAGATACAAAGTGATGAACTTCAATTTGGGGCAATATGACAAACTAAGAAACCTCCTCAGTACTAAATACCTAAAAATGCAACATCCTATGTAAATAACTTTTAATTACATTGCATAGATCACAAGAAAGTGAAAGGACTCCTAAGAGACCCAACATGATAGGAAAGCACAAACTTAGAGTGGTAATGTAGGACTGAAACCAAAGCCTATCCCAAGTATATCTGCTGGTCCCTGGCAACAAAGTCTGCAGTTTTATGAGAAAACTGCACATGTGGTAGACAGGGAATAAATCATGGGACCCACACAGGTGGAAAATCAGATCGAGGTGCCCGCTTTAAACTAAAGCTTCAAAACTAAAACCTTAATGAAAGATGAACTTTAAAAAATTACACTGCAGAAAAGTCCCCTAAGAAATCTTGCCTGTGTGGTCTTGTCTCTGATGGAGGGAATAAAATAACTGATAATTCCCAGTTATAAGCTACTCCTCTCATTAGTGTGAGGCCAGCATTCATCCAACTGAAGATGCAGTTACTGAACTGGAAGACAGAACAGCTGAAACTCTTTGAGGAAAGCACTGAACTACTTTCTTTAATAAATTCTGTTACTCTCACCACCTCTGATTATTCCATGGACAAGCCTCACATCAGTTGGCAAGCTCCCTAACTCTTGTACAAAATGAAAGGTTACACTAAGTTGTTGTGTTTTTTTTTTCCATTGACAGATTTTTCTTAGATCCTAGATGGATTGCCTGTGTTCTGTGTTAACCAACTGCAGGAACCTTAATTATTAACCACAATCAGTGTCCTGAGCTCAGACTCTGCAGGGATAGTAGGAGATGTTGATACTGATGCTATGTCGACACTGGTGCTGATATTTAGTGATAACAATTCAGAAATGTCACTCCTTTCAGACCCTGTCATTTATGTCTGAATTTAGTCCAATTTACACAATCAGTGAGTTAAATGTGATTTATATCTTTTATCGTATGACTATGCCAAAACTATGAGAATTTCAAATAATTTTTAAAATTTTTTGCATACTTTTTAAATGCCATTCTCCAACAATTTCCATCTAAATTATTGTGTAGTTTTACTACATCTGAGTCATTGGAGAGCCAAAGATTTTTGTGTGAATATTCAGCAAGCCTATCTTTAAAGAATAAAAACAAAATAAAGACATTTCCAGACAAACAGAAGCAGAGTTTATTACCAGCAGACTCTCAATAAAGAATATCCTCTAGGAAGAAGAAGGAACAGGAAGAAGGAAATCTGAGATACACAAAAAAGGAATGGTGAACAAAGACAATGGTAGCAATATGACATGTGGTGACACATGGGCAAATTGAAACAAATCTTGACTGCATAAAATTTGTGGGATTAAAGAAAACAAGATAGAACTAATATTCTGGACAATAATGGCACATGAGTTGGTGAGTAAGAGTTATAGTGTGTTAAGATCCTGTGGTTCAGGGGAAAAGTTAGAATTTCTTAAAATATGTAGAATGTAATGGGATATAAGACAGTTAATTTTTAAAAACGAATAATTTACAATGATAGTTTTAAAAACTGGGTACAGAAAGGGAAAGCTCTTCTTTACAGATAAAATTGACAAACTACAAAGGCAGGAAAAGTAGAATTAAAAAAAAAAAAAAAGATAAGAAGCCTCCATAGGGCCATGTGCTTTTCCCAAAATTAATGAAATACAAAAAGAAAAAATTTATAATCTCCAGAAATTCCTCTCCTGAGATAATTACTTATTGTTTCTATGTGTTTCATTTCTATCATGTTTCTACAACATACACTAAAAAACAGAATTGGGGTCATATTATCTATACGCTTGGGCAGTCTCTTTGTTATTTTTATTAAAAATGTTATCTGAGTGTTTTTAAACACAATTAGAATCATTTTGAAAATGTCTTAAAATACATTTTAAATAATTATGACTTTATACACAATTGGAAAATACAAAAGTACAAAGAATAAAATCACCTGAAATCTTACCACTTAGGAACAACTGATATTTATTTGTATATACTTACCTATTATCTTATTTATTCAGGCCTCAGGGTAAACAACTTTTAAACAAAGTTAAGATCAAATTCCATATACAATTTTGTTTCTTAATATTATATTGCATTTCCTTCATGTCATTATTTTTTGAAAATTTGATCTTCAGTAATCAATAATGTTCAATACTGTAGTTTTTTGCTAATGAATCTGCAGCACCTAGAACAGTGCCTTGCATATTACAGTGCTCATAAGAATTTATAGAATGGATGAATTATATGAATATATCATAATTTAACTAACTTTTCCACTATTGTTAGACATTTATGTTATTTTTAGTTTGAACTATAAGTGACACTGCAACATTATATGAACATCATTGTACAGAAAACTTTTGTCTACATTTCTGATTATAGCCATAAAATAGATGCCTGAAAAAGTAGAATTTCTGTGGGTTTTTTTGTTTGTTTGTTTGTTTTGAGACCAAGTTTCCCTCTTGTCCCTGAGGCTGAAGTGCAATGACACGATCTATGCTCACTGCAACTTCTGCCTCCTGGGTTCAAGCAATTCTCCACCCTCAGCCTCCTGAGTAGCTGGGATTAGAGGTGCCCACCACCACGCCCAGCTAATTTTTGTATTTTTTTTTTTTTTTTTTTTTTTTTAGTAGAGATGGGGTTTCACAGTGTTGGCCAGGCTGCTCTTAACCTTCTGACCTCAGGTGATTCACCCACCTTGGCCTCCCCAAATGCTGGAATTACAGGTGTGAGCCACCGTGCCCAGCCAGGACAAATTAAATTAAAAAAAATTAACTGTGGATAATGAAATTTTAAAGGATCGTGATTGAATTTTTCCAAAATTACTTTCCATAAAATTATTGCATTTCTTGAGTTACTGGCATAAATTCATGGTCCATTCAGAATTTCTTCTGTAAATTGCCTATGCAAAACATATTATCTCCTAAATGGGGACATGGTAACTGTATCCATTGTGGGGCCCTGGATGCAGTGGCTGTCTTGAATCTGCTGCTCTGGCCTTGGGGAAACCCTTATCTGCCCTTCCCTGGTTGTTTTTCACTAACAGAGCAGTAACACTGAGAGGCTGAGAGAAGGGGTAGCCAGAGGGAAAGTGGTAAGAGAGGTTATTGATATTGCCTTTAGCTTTTACTCTCCCATGATTACAAACAGAAGGCCTCCTTGCTGGACCAGCACTCTAATACATTATGTTCTGTATCATCATGCCTTCAAAACTAAAATTAGTTGCTGCCATTTTCTAGAGTCTAGATTTCTAGACAGCATTCTCAAAAGGTTGAAGCTCCATAGGGATATTGGCTTCAGATGGGGCACCTGCTCTCCTTTCCATAGTCCCCCACCTCCCCTCCCTCTCCATTCTTCAGTGTACCTGCCTGGCCTCTTGTCTAAAGTTTCCTCCAGCCCAAACTAAAGGAGTCTGTCAGCTCAGAAGCACCCCAGGACAGTACTGAGAGAACACTGGGGTTTGGGACCAAAGCCCTCACTCATCACCAAGGCATTTTTTGCTTGGTCTTATCCTCAGTGCTCAGCTCTCCCTTGACCACTGGGCAAGAGTGGTGGTAGCCACAGCAGGTGGCTAAGATCATAGCCTTGTCTCCATCCTCTTTCTCCATAAAGACATAACCAAGCACTCACCTGCATAAACTCCACGCTGCTGTCCAGTGGGTTTTCCCGACGAAAGACCAGAAGAAAGTTTTCATCCTCAGATAAGAACATACCAGCAAGCTAAACGAACAGAAAAAATAACAGTCGGGGACCCTGGCCAGTGTCCATTTAAGAATGCTCTCTGGTAAAAGGCATGGTGGTACATCTTCCAGGGCGGAAGGTCTCAGATCTTCCAGGATGAACAGCTCAGTTTGCAGTTCTGTGCTCTTGATTGACATTCTTTGATTCATTTATTCTTTCAGAAAGTATCACACTCCTACTAAGTATAAATCGCTATGGATATCTGCCTTCCACGAGCTTAAAATCTAAGATAACGATGAATATAACATTAATATCAATAATAAATTTGTTAAGTGTTGATGTGTTCCAGGCACTATTCTAAGAACTTCCAATACTGAATTAATTTAATTCCATAGTAACAGAAGATAAAAATAGCAAGTAATGCTTATGTTTGCCAGGCATTATTCTAAATGCTTGCATATGCTAATTCATTTAATCCTAATAACAATCTATAGGGTGCACAACATACCATTACTGTTATTTTCCGGTGCAGGAAACTGGTCTATACAGAGATAAGGAACTTGCCAACATTTTGTAATTAGTGTGTGATGAAGTCAGTATTTCAGCTTGGTGATCTCAAGCCCACACTTTTAATCACTATGGTTTACTGGTGAGATGCTGTATATATACAGTACTTCAGTGCAAAAGCAGGAATAACTGCTGCCTGGCTTGATACTTGAGTGTTAGCTATGGTTTATATTTTTTTACATTATTAGTGTCTATAAGATACTACAACAGTTGACTCAAGTATGATAAATTCAGCCAATCAGCTTTTTAATATGAGCACCAGTTTGACTGATTTACTTCATGCACTCCCTTGAACAAAGGTATAATAATATCTTGTTCCCCTATGTAGTTATAATACTTTTTTCAGGTTTGGCTGTGTTCATTGCCTAGGGTATTGTAGTATATGTTGTCTTCTTTCTGAGCTGTCCCCATAGACAATGGTCATTTCTTCTCTAACTGAGTAGTTTGCTCAGTGTCTTGTACAATACCACAGAGTGAGTCCACAGCAGATGCTCCGGAAGGGATTTAGGTGTAATTAGCTCACATTCTCATTCACATTTTCTAATTGGATGTGGGTCAGCTCGAGGACACATCATGTTAACAATAACTACGAGATTTTGAGTGCCTGCTACATGGCAGGTACCAGCAAGATGCTTTTTAGTTATCATCTCATTAAGTCCTCACACCAGTTTTTCAGGATGAGTATAAATATCCCCTTTTTGTCAATGGGAGGCAGTGCAGTTCAAAGTGTAAGTGATAGGCTTTAGAGTGAAATTAAATTTCTTCTCCATTACTTACTAATGATTTGATCTTAGGTAATTTAGTTAATATATCTGTGCCTCAATTTTCTCATTTGGAAAATGGAGATAATAATATTGATATCCTGGTCCAGATGGGAAGACTAAAAGTAAGATGAGCCAGTATTTATAAACTGTTTAGGAAAATACCTCATACATATCAAATAGTCAATAAATGATGACTGCCATGTTGGTGAAGATGATAAAATTGAGGCTCAGAGAAATTAAGTAACTTGCCTAAGGTTTCATATTCCACCATATTGACTTCATGCTTTTCCCATCAAGCTACACAGGGTCAACTGGAATGGGGAACTGCTCTTTGAGACTAACGGTGGCCTTTTACTCATCTTATTTTTTACTAGAAAATCCAACATGAGCCAAAGTGGGCTGATTTTTATGTCACGACTACCTGTAATTGGAGTAAGTGAAATGGTCAATAGTACAGCAAGGGAATGTAGGGGAAACAAAAGGCCTTGCTGCTCCTTAGACTCACAGACTCAGAAGGTTTTAAGGAGCCTTGGGAACAATGCAGTCTTGCACCATCAGCTTTCGTACAAACAACAACCTCAATGACACTCATATGCAGAATTACAAGACAAAAATCGTTGGCCAATTACTGGGGAATGTCTATCTGTTATTAGTAAGATAATGATATAGTTTTCAGTTATTTGCTATGTTTTGCTCATTCATTAATTAGGTCAAGAAATACTGAGCCCTACTATATGCTATGCTCTGTTCCAGGGTCTGGAAAATTACAACAGTGAACATGTAGTTAAAAATCTTTTGTTTAGTACACCTAACTTGCTGTTTGCATTTACTGTTCTGTTGATGCACACATTGATACTTTTACATCCAGTATAATGATAATTTTTGGTTACATATACAATTTTGCCTTTGATTAAAAGTTTGGAAACCGCTACACTCATAAATCTAGAGTTTAGTTTATTCGTTTTCTGAAAAGGCAGTCTCCTGGTGAACACGCACACTTTTTATAAAGGGAAATTATCCTGCCCTATTAACATAACTTCCTGAAGAAATTGTCCTATTATTCTCTTCAATAATATTGACTGCTCAGATATGGCAGTGTCACATCAAGAGACTAGCTCTCCCATTGTCAGGTAATATGTCTAACAGGCAGTTTTGACTATGAAAAAATATCTTAGTTTCAGATTGACTCATTTTCACATACAGATTTATAGCTACATAGTATGAACCTGTATAGATTCCTGTCTATAAGCAGAGTTCCACTAAAACCATTGCCACTTATTTGGTCATGTCATTCTAGGAAAGTAACTCAAGTCCTTATCAGCAAAATGGGGATAATGTTCCATGCCTATCATCATCTTAACTACTACGGGAATACAATAATAAAATACATGTGGAAGTCCTTTCTAAACTGTAAACATTTTTGTAACTGGAAGGAGAAATGATCAGGTAAGTTGTAGACCATCCACAGCGCTGCACACGTAGCATAGTTACATGCTTTAGTATGTGCTCCATAAAAGTGGATTAAGTTGAAGTAAAGACAGCTATTGTCTGTCATGCTTTTAATGATCTTAGGGATAGATCTTTCCCATCTCCACTGGGAGCTGATGCTGAAGTTTAACCTTATTTATTTTCAGTAAGTTTTTCCTTATATCACTGCTCAGTTTGAACAGGACACTATATAAAGAGACAAATGGTGGATCAAGTAATTGAAAGGCCTCTATCATTTCAATTCCCCAATTATAAAATAGATACAAATATTAATTGACCTAAATAAAATGATAAAAGAATTGCACACTCTTTGTTACTAAGTAGATGAAAAAGGAGAGATGATTACTTTTAAAATGTTATCTAAGCCAACTGCCTTTCAGAAATCTCCAATTTCCTGATCATATGTAAAGTTTCCATTGTCTTCCAAAGAATATTACAGCCTAAGATGACAAAGTAAAGAAAAAAACAGTCAAGAAGAGTAGAGCCATGAAAGATACAGTCATGAAACGTACCTCTTTCATCTGAATGTGACCATCTTTAGAAGCATCTCGGGTAGTCATAAATTGCTGTTTCACCTTGTGCAAATTTGCTTTCATGACTGTGTCCTGCAATTGACCAAACAGAGCCACATTAAAGCCACTGGGATCTCAAAGATATAGTTAGGATAGCAAATATTCAAAACACACGGCATGATAATTATGTTTTTCGAACCTGGAAAGCAGGTTCCTTGGCCACTTAAAGTGATTTTATCCTTTTGTAGAAGAAAGAGCAACGCTGGAGATTTCTTGAGCAACCAAGCACTAATCAGAATCTTGACTAGGTACAATTTACAGTTAATTAGTCATTAAAATATTGATAAAAAGAAGCTTAGAGACTAGGGTGCTGAAAGAACAAATTTGAACAGTGTTATATTTGGTTGTGACAAAAGATTGTATTGTAATTACAGATTTTCTTCCCAGTAACTCAGAGGTTTTACATTTTTTAACTGAAAAGTCCAGTTGTTCTGGGCCCCCAGGTGTATGTAACTCCTTTTTAATCTTCTTTTGTATTCTCTAAGGAAAAAAAAAATAACGAGAAGGGAGAAATAATTAAAGAGGAGACCAAAGTAATAAGGTAATTGCTGAGTTAACCAAAGATGTTACAACTCCCTTCTACGTTGAACCTTAATTGTCTTCTCTGGTGGATTTTATGGTTACTACAGTAAAAGTGACATATGTAACCAACAGTAAAGAATGAATTCTGATGCAAGGGTTGAGAAGCATAGATAATCCCAAAGAGTGCCCAATTCTAAGATTCTAGACTTGCTGAAATTTATGCTAAATTCATTCTCCTTAATACTATCATGCTATCTCTGGTCCCAAGCCCTCCAGCTGTAAGCTAGAGGGACTTAGAAGAGGTAATCCTGTTGATTCACTACCCTCCCTGTTGGTGTTGGGGGTGGAAGTGACTCAGCCTTCAGGACACTCTCTGGATGCATCATCTGTGCACGTGTGTACAGGACAGTTATCTGGGTGGCCTTGGGCTGACTCAGTTCTTCTGCCTTTCTTACTTGTATTTTTCAAGAATAACCCTAGCATGTGCTGGTGATGCAACATCCTGAGATAAGGAAGAACTTGCCAGAACAACCCAGGTTCAAGATGTCCTAAAACATTTTAGCCCACCACATGTTGCCTTCAGGTACAAAACTCAGAAAACACTGCTTTCTATCAAGCACCTACCATGTGCCAAACACAATTCTGGCCACTGGTGACATTATAGTCAGCAAAAGAGACCTGGTCTTTGCCCTCCATCACAGGCTGGTGGAAGGCATCTTTGTCTAGCCTTCCTTTCCACTGGGACCTCTCCCTAATGGAAGAAGAGAGGAGATGGTGGAAAGAGAAGTGTGGTGGAGAATTAGCAACTGCTACATCCAATTCACAAGAATAGGAAAGAAGAGCAGGTGAATAAACATTTTTGGAGTGCCAGCCAGAGTATGGGCTCTAAGCCATGCTCTTTAACAAATATTATCTCCCTGGATCTTCACAAAGGCCCTGGGAGGCAGAAAAAAATGTACTATACCCTTCAGCCCCTGGCTTCCTTGCTGGCCTACTAGCTTCTTCCTCTTTGGGAAACTTGTTTTTTCTTTTGTGCTCCCGCTTCTTACATGGAAATTCTCCTTTATCATTTTCCCATCACTAGCTGAGAAAATGTTTTTGGTTTTTTTGTATTCTTGACTCGGAGGGGCTGTCAGTCCTCACCTCTTCCCCTCAGGCTGTCATTGCTTCAGTTGACCTCTTGCATATGGCAAAGAACTTGCCAGAACAACCCAGGCTGTTTTAGTCGTTCCTAGAACAAAATGTCCTAAAACACTTTAGCATGGCACAACATGTTGCTCTCAGGAATAAAACCCAGGGAAGACTGCATATGGCAAATGTTTTTCAGGGAGTAGAAAATCTAGTAGAAAAGTAGTACAAACTCTCTACCTTCCAGATCTTAACATATGAAGACTAATACTCAAATGCATGATAATTTTATCCATTGCTGCACTATAAATCAAAACATATGATTCATTCAGATTAGTCTTCGTGATTTAGAAGCAAAAGAGTAAAGGAGAAAAAAATGAGAGGATGCTTGACAATCTTTTCTAAGGATCTGAGACACTCCCTTTTCATTTTACTGATGAGAAAATAGGCCAGAAGGGTGATGCTGCTGAATATTGGCAGAACAATCTTGAAACCAGCACATTTGATATCTGGTCTAGTGCACTTTCCACCACACCTTGTTGTTGCTTGAGATGAGGCAGAGAACACCTAATGGAGTCATTGCATTCCAGCATTAAGTTGTTAATAAATGAGAAATGGTTCAAACAAAATGCAAGGAAAGCTTGATGACTTGCTTTGGGAATTTTTCAGGATAGGTTCTGGCAACTAGTTAGATAACCAGATGCTTTAAATATTATAAGACCCTGAAGGTTTGAAAGCCTATTCTTAGAAAACCAGGGAACACTTTGGTCAGCAAGAACAATTTTAATGCTAGGGAAGTTCCTGGGCATTATGCTAGACTTCAACCCCTGACATTGGCATCCATCATGCCAACTCATTGTAGGAGGTGGATGCATAGCAAATGTTCGATGTAAGGTAGAAAAGGTGCTGTGAGCTGATATAATTTAAGCTATTGGATCCTCTAATATCTGATTCTCTAAAATTCCAGGATTGGTGTGGATACTGGATATATAGGGAACTGCCAAGTTTCATGTCAGTCAGTAGTTTGCCTCTTCCCTGTTCAATCATACACAAACTTTTGTCAGTAAGTATAAAGATAGAATTGTACTTCCTTTTTTTTTTTTTTTTACTTGTTGCCTTTTGCTGCAGGGGATGATAAATAGATGA
The DNA here is from genome assembly GCF_047675955.1 of Chlorocebus sabaeus. Taxonomy (NCBI): domain Eukaryota; kingdom Metazoa; phylum Chordata; class Mammalia; order Primates; family Cercopithecidae; genus Chlorocebus; species Chlorocebus sabaeus. The sequence continues at coordinate 25,591,441 of NC_132920.1, read as the reverse complement.
AATTCATGCAATAGAAAGAAGTTAACGAATTAATGGCTTGTATAGTTCCCAAATGGATAATAAATAGTGATCAATAAACTTTATTTGAAATAAATTGTAGTGAAGGTGAGTCTCTAAAAAAAAAAAAACAAAAGTTATATGAATAAGAACTAAAAAATAACATCTATATGTGTAGCTATTTTTTGAAGTTATAAACCCAAACCACTAGCATTTGTGATTAAGATGATGTATCCATCAAATGAATCTGTGTATCCTAGCCATATCAAGGTCATCTGCTGTTTCTCTGGCTTTGGTCCTGTATTTAGAAACCCAAAATGATTAAAATAAGAGGACTTGGACAGTCTGACTCTGTAAACATCAACCAAACATATTCATATGGTGATTATAAATGGGGAACAGTGAAGGGTCTAGTTAAAAAACAAAAAAAAATGAATACCAGCCGGGCATAGTGGCTCACGCCTGTAATCCCAGCACTTGGGGGAGCTGAGGTGGGTGGATTACGAGGTCAGGAGATTGAGACCATGCGGCTAACACGGTGAAACCTCGTCTCTATTAAAAATACAAAAAATTAGCTGGGCGTGGTGGCACGTGCCTGTAATCCCAGCTACTCGGGAGGCTGAGGCAGGAGAATCACTTGAACCCATGGGGCGGAGGTTGCAGTGAGCCAAGATCGCACCACTGCACTTCAGCCTGGGCAACAACGTGAGACTCCCTCTCAAAAAAAAAAAAAAAGAATACCTTTCTAAATGAACACACATCAGACTAAAAATGTGAAAAAATACATTAGTGATTTGGAACCAAAGCATCAAATGAAGAAATGAGAGATAATGCCTGTATTATTTGTCTAAGACAGAGCAAGTCTAACAGGTCCCTGAGATGACAGTCTGTCTGTTGTCTTCTGTCTTCCTTTGAGTAGCCTCCTTTCCTCATGAAGGACCAAAGGTGGTGGTGAGTATGACTTAAGGCATCCTCCAAAGGTTACCCTAGCTTGGAAAACTTGCTCTCATAAACTGGAAATCATATATATATATATATATATATATGCACACACACACACATATATATAAATATATACAGTATATATACACACACACACATATATACACACACAGTGTCTGTGTGTGTGTGTGTGTGTGTGTATATATATATATAAAATCTTAAAAGCATTTCAGTGTTTAAGAGAGTAAGCTTCAACGATCCTGTGTGGGATAACCGCTTGGTGGATCTGAGGCAAAGCGGGGCGTAGAATAAACACTGGGAAAACTAAGGACCCAAGAAGATATTGCATCAGCATAAGAATATACACGTTGGGTATTTTTGCAACTAAAAGCACCTTTCACTTATGTTATCTTATTGGTCTTCACTGTGAAACAGGCAGACCAAAACATTATTCTAATAATTACTATTTTATGGATAGGAAAATTGAGACCCAGGAGTTTTAAATGGCATGTTGCTATCACGCAGCTCTAGGTGCAGAGATAGGGAATGAGCATCGGATTTCTGCCTCCACACATAGTTGTCCTTTCCCCAACCATGAGCCTTCTTTGGAGTGGGCCTTCAGAGACAAGAGGCACATTTTTTTTTATTCTCTGTAGAAGGTGAACAGGTTCTTTGAGACTCCAGGATCTTCTGTCAACCAGGTTTCCTCATGTGACACCCCACTAATCATGGTGGGATTAACTTGTCTAGTCTCAGCACCAAAGATTTTGTGTGTGCTTACATTTGAGTGTTCATGTACCATACAGGAAAAGCACAATACTCAACAGGAAATCACTCAACAGGGTCGAACTTCACTTTGAATTTCAGCTTGATGTTTTAGATTAAGAACTCTGCAAGTATAGCATTCATTTATTTATCTCTGGAACACAGGATCTGTTGGATGAATAAATGATTCTTTATGATGGGCTGGGCATTCCCAAAGGAAGTTAACTAACATGGGTCATGTTGGTGAAAAATTAGATTTTAAAGTAAATAAATGTGAAGCCAAATAAGCAGTAGCCAGATTCTACATTACCTTTAGTTTGAGGGCACAGAATCTTGGCTTCTGTCTTCTCAGATCCCGAACCCCAAAGCTCATGACTATCCCTTTGACCTAAAGCAAAAGAAACTGGGGCTTCTTCTGTTGTAATTTCCCATCAGTCCTTATCTGAGACACTAGGCTCCAGCAGGGTATTTATAATCCCTGAAGTATTGAAAGAGGCCCAGGATGTGCTACAGTCTGTACATGAGGGGTATGTACACATAGAATCTGATGCTTATCCATGGACTAGCTAAAATCTCAGCACTTTGAAAGAAAAGGTTTGCAGGGAGTAACAGAAACAGCAGCAATTGCAGCTGATGGTTCCATTAAGTCAATCCCCTCTGAGACTCTGAGGAACAGGTAATTACAAGCAAGCTGGTTGCTCTCCTGGATAGACTAGCAGGCAGCTTGCTGTTAGAAACCTCAAAATACCTTCTTCTGAGGTCTCTGTGACCCAGTAATCAGCAGAGGAAAGTAGAGCTATTCATGCCTTTGAAGGATGGCTTACCACTACTGAACACCAGAGCGAGGGGCTCCCTGATTATGGAGGCCTCCGTGCTGCTGGATTCTGTACTCACTGGGCATTACCAATCAAAAGTAGATGTCACAATCAAATGGTGACTGTTCCTCAACTGGGCTTCCATTTTGGAAATCCTGCCCTATTGTTAAGAACTTCCTTAAGGCCTGCTTATTACTCATCAGAGACAAAACCCAAAATTAGGAATAGCTTCCTTAATCATGGTTGTCCAGGTAACATGGAGTGCCCAGTGAAGGTCCCTGCAAGCACCCTTCCCAGAGTAGTGCCTCAGCATTTTGAAAGGCATCCAATGGCAGATGATATCATTTCTAGTTAAGAGTTCAAACTTATCATCCTGGCTCCAAAAGCTTTCTTCCCAGCCAAGTGCTCATGAGATGTGCCTGGGGCTGTTGCCACAGCTCAGTGGAATTGGCCTAATTATATTAGAATCCCCTCTCCAAAAGTCAATGTTCCTGGAGGAAAAGAGGGTAAAAAAACATGCAAACTGACTTTGAGTGCTTTTAAAATGAAAGATCCTTGGCAGACCCCAAATGTACTTAAATACTTACAGGATGAGACCTAGGGGTCTGCATTTTAACAAAGAAAATATAACTCTCAGGCACACTGAAATTTGATTTGATTTGCACTAGGTTAAGGATTATGAGACCTTCCAACCCCCTTTCCAGCCTCAGGGACATTTGCACTGAATGCAGTTGCGCAGGACACCAGTGAGTCCTTTGTTGTCCTCTTTCCTCAAGGATTATGCTTGCCCCTGTGTAAGAGCATTAGTCCATGGACCAGGTCTGAGATAGGGGCAGTGATAAAAACAGTCAAGCTGCAAGAGATGACATCCCTCTTTTCTCTCACAAAGGCAACAGTGCTTCTAAGGTTAGCCAAGGCCTCAGATGAAGATATCTCACAGCATCCTCAGCTTAGAGCAGACCCCAACTCGATGAATGAAAATTAGATACTCCAGCTTCAACACTGATAGCAATTTTTCTCCTCCCTTTTATAAATCACTAGAGCAAGGAGCCCTCTGAAAAGGTGAGAAGTCCAGGTCCCTGATGATAGATTTTTAGGAGCTGACCATCCCATTTATTCCAAGATTTTGAATGGTTTTAACTTTGTCTTTTTGCCTTCCTCAAATACCCATGTTCATGATAGATAAGATGGGTTCCTGGAGCACGATGAGCCTTACATTTACAGATGTAAATAGAAGCCCTATGGACAAGGCTGGTGGGCTTCACCACGGGCTGCTGGCATGTGAAACTGGCTGCAAGATTGAGGCAGAAGCCTCACTTGGTGGAAGCTTCCTCAGTTCTACCTGTAGCTTGTGTAAGTACAAGAATGAAGGATAAAAACGAGTGTGTGCAAGTGGTCTGACGAGAGGAAAGAAGGGACTCATGTCTCTATCTTTCTCATCTGCTGATCCTTTCACTTCACAGGCTGCACAGGGTAAGGGCTGGAATGCAGGCAGACAAAGAGCAATAAAAGGTAGAGAAAAAGGGAGATAAGAGACAAAGAAAAGGGTGAAGGAGAAAATGATGAGGAAAGAAGTGAAAGTCAAAAAGAGAGATAAGAAAGAAAGAAGAAAGGAGAAATAAAAGACCTGGGGAAAGGAGAGAACAAAAGAGCTTTGAGAAGCAGAGAGACTGGAAAAAGAGCGGGAAAACAAAGAGACATACAGATGGAGAAACGAATGAGAAACAGATATAAGAAAGAGACAAGAAAGATGAGCGACAGAGAGGTCAGAGAGAAAGGCAAGAAACAGTGGGAGATGAGAGCCATGAAACACAGAGATGAGAAACAGAAGTGAGCAGAAAAATGATAGAGACAGACATAAAAAAGAGAGACAGAATATGAGAGGCAGACAGAAATAGAGGGGGACCAAGAGATCTGTGCGGCTGAAGGGGGCAGATGTCAGCCCCTTTGTTTCTGAACTGGCTTCCTTTGCACCCCCCATCCCATACCCTTTCCATCTTCTCAACAGTGGTGAGGAGCTCCTTGTTCCCTCACTGAGCTCTCACATGAGAATGTGATGCACTTCTATTCTTCAGATAAACAGCTAAAGAATACGGACAAATTATCTCCATCATTCATTTAAATTCAGTTGTCCCTAGAGCATCTCCTTCTACTATGCATGCCCTGCTGGAGCTTTCATCAGGTCGAGCCCATCCCCAGGCTGGCCTCTGCTCATGTGTTTCTGTGTAAAATTTTTCTCTGCTTTGGTACAGAGACTTTCAAGAGTTCACTTACATCTCCCAAGGACAGATTTACCATCAGATGGACACTAGATAGATTGGCTTCCATTTATATCTGGGCTCTGGGTATGCTGGCTGTTTCCTGGTTTGTCATTCCCTGAAAAATCTGTAACCTCTTCTAATAAAATGAATAATGGAAAAATGATTTTAAATGGTTTGTAGTTTGCTATCAGAGGACTATCATACATATGAAACACCCAGAGCCTTAATGTGCTTAACATCTTTTCCAGCTTTTTGAACAAGTTGGGCTACTTTATCCCCAGGTATAAATCAATTAGCAGAGACATAACCAAGGAGACATTCAAAACCAAGTTAACTGAGTCTACAGTTAAGATCTCTGAGTGGATGACAGATGTTACACTGAAAGTCAGTAACCAGCATGTCTAATGCTACAGTTGTGCCTTTTATAAAACCTGCCTAAATCCCTCTATGTTGCTAGGAGAGGGGGAGAAATTACATACATGCAAGGAAGAAAAGAGGTCAGATGGAATTAATAGGTACAAATCAACATAAGACTTGGATGTGTGTATCTTACTAAGAGGCATACATTAAGGCTTAGTGTGCAAGTACTTACATCAGTACCCAGTTTCATCAACATGTGGAGAAAGAAAGCATCAAGTTCCTTCTCTTCTATGTAACCTTTTTCTAAATGCAAGAAAATAAACATAAATAATAGTAACATATAAAATAACACATGACAGTATTTATCTAAATATGTTTTTACTCTCACAATTTATAAAGCTTCCATCAACACTATTTTTGTTATTCCAATAACAAAGTGCCAACACCTACCTCTAGAAGATATGGGTTTGAACAGTAAACACTGTTCCAGAATAAGTGCTTTATGCTAGGGTTTATATTAGTGTTTGGGGAAAAAAGGCTATTAAGTACATGGATTGTAATCAATGAATAAACGTGAACTTAACAATAAAATTTAACCCAGAAATTTCTGAAGCCTGGAGAAACTTAACAGGTGTAAGTATTGAATCCCAGTTTGCAGAGTTAAAACACACCTTTTAGATATTTTGTTTCTTTATTAATAAAAACAAATATTAAGTAGTTTCATTTTATTTTCAAGTAGTTTTTTGATGGAGGAGTCGTTTTTTTTGGCGGAGGAGTCATTTTGAAAGTTGATAAAATTTATCCTCATTTTGAGAGAGTGAAGGGTGTACAACAAAGTCACTGAGTGAAAGTGAGCCCATTTAGGGAAGGATGACTTCAAATAGCTGAGTCCCACAAGCCTTGAATGTATACAATGATATTAGTCATTATATAAACAATATATATGTATGTCTACCATATATATGGCGCGCGCACACACAAAGAGAGATTGGAAAGGGGAAAGTGGAAATTCTACCACTTAGAATTTTAACAAGGTATATAGATGTGTATTACCAGTATGCCAAACGTCTGTTAATGATACTGTATTAGGTACAATGCATTAACAACCCAGGTCGATAACTTTGCCTACAGTAAAGGGGAAACTCTAGGTCCTCTCAGTGGGCTGAGCTTAGAGCCACGTCTACACCTGAGTGTGCAAGTAGCTTGTTCTACTCACCATCCGCATCAAAGCACTGCCAGACCTGCCAGAAGCAAGCGGCGTCCAAGCGCCCCGGAGTCGGTTCGCGGGCGCTGTCCATGGTGTTGACGACGAAGACCAGGCACCGGCGCGGAAGGACCTAGACGACTTTGGTAAGGACTCCTTCACGGAATTTCTTGACTCCCTCTCCTGCTTCTTTCGCTATGTGATTAGCTTTGAGTAACTGTTGCTGTGGAGGACGCGAGCGCTGCTGGCCCTGGCGTCGCTGAGCCGTCCCTCAGCCCTCAGCAAAAACCAGCTGCTGGAAGCCCGCCCCGCTCCTGGCGCGCTGGTCCCCGCCCCGCCCTGCGCGCTGTCCTAGCAGATCCTGTCTGTCTTTGCGCGTGGGGGATTCAGGAAGAAAGAAACTGTCTCCAGGCGTCCACGGCTCACTGCTTTTGCCCTTTAACTTGTTTGTCAGACTCAGAGAAGACATCCCTCTTACGTTTGACTCACTTTCCAAACTTGTGTCTCAAGGGGTTTTCTAGGGAGAGCTGCCTCATTTAAAGGGTTGCAGAAAGTGTCAGTGTGAGGGCCCTTTGGGCTTGAGGATTTAGAAATGTAGTGTGTGGTGAGGGTAGGTGAGAAGAGATGGTGATGGTGGTAAGTGGTTCCCTTTAAGCAAGGAGTAAGTCAACAGCAATTATTGAGTCCTGATTGTATAAGACATACACATTGCTGTACTATAATGCACTATAAGGACTTGCAACTAAATAGGGATACTGCAAGTCACTGTGATTTAAAGTAGCATCATTAGGATGCTGAGGAAAAATAAACTAAGCCGTACTCTGCCAGGAAAAGAGAGTCTGGGGGAGATGTGGCTGCCTGCAGGGTACTTAGGTAGAAGGCTTAGATGATTGTGTTTGGCTCCTAAGAGCCACATTAAGACCAAAGGATAAAAATCAGTTGGAGGAACACAGAGCTTTCTAACAATCAGGACTGTTCAAAATTGGGCAATGCTTTGTGAAAACGTGTACAAACTACACTGATACCTTTTGACTATATGTTTAGAACCTTTCATTGGATAATCTATAGAAAATGCTTGGATATTAGATAAGAAAGTTGAACCAGATGTAGATCTTCTTTATGGCACCCTGACTCTGGTTTTAGCATTCAGAATTATTTATAAAAAGCACACATACATAAGTCATCTAAACCAGAGTAGTGAAAAGAACATGACACTCATGGTCAGATAGTCCTGGGTCGGGATCCGAGTTCCATTATTTACCAGCTTTGTAACCTGCACCATTAGTTCTCATCTCCCTAAGCCTCGATTTTCTTATCTGTAAAATGAGGATTAAAACATCTGTTTTGGAAGGTTGCTGTGAGGATCAGAACCATACATAGCAATGTCCAATGAATTATAGATGCTATGGTGTTGTAGTTGATGAGGGGTGACTCTATTAGAGAAAACAAGTAAAGTCTAAGAGATTGTCATAGCCAAGAGGAACCTAATGGATCATGACAAAGAAATGTAATGTTTTATCCTGGACATGATGCTGGAACAGAAAAAGGCCATTAGGTAACAATTAAGAAAATTTGAATAAATATGGACTTTAGTTAATAATAATGAAAAAAAATTGTTCAGAAGAAAATAGTTCTGGGTTCGGGGCCCAGCTTTGCCTCTTACTAGTTGTGTGTGATATTGGGCAAGTTACTCAAAAGAAGCCTCACTTTCTTTGACTGTAAAATGGGAATAATAGTAGTATTTACCCTGTGTTATTATCATAAAGGTCAAATAAAAAATCACATAAACCTATTGTCACAGTATATACAGTAACATTCAGTGTAAGTTAGCTACTAAAATGATGAATCTTCCTCCATACATACATATTTGGAAGATGATGAAGTAAACTTCAGGATTTTTGAGGAGTGTGGCCTAGCCTAAAGAAGGAAAAGCAGTATCATCACCAATGAAACAAGTACTGGATACAAAAATTGGAGAAAAGAATATGTAGCATAGGAGGGGTTAAGGGTTCAGTATCCATAATTATCATCTGTGACTTTGGGAAATTATTGGATACAATGTCAAGCACCAGTTACAAAAAGTAATTGGTATGAACTCACCAGGGCTGATCTTGTTTTCTGATAAGTAGTGGAAAAAGATAAAACAAAGCAGATTTCAGAAGTAATAATCAAGATCTAATGTGGAGGGATGGTTAAATAAATAATAGTAAATCTCTATGATGGGCTTTGCTGCATACACAAAAATCTCGATTTTGAAGCTTGATGATCCAGAAAAATTCTCAAAACATAAGGTTAAGTTAAAAAGCAAGTTTCAAAAGTGTACATATATGATGACTCAATTCTGTAAAATAAAATCCATGTTTCTACACATAGAAAACATGGAAGATATACACTAATGACATTAATGATATATTTCTCTGGAGTGGTGAAGAGGGAGGCTCACAGGTGATTTTAATTTTGATATTTGTAATTCTTTTGTCTTAAAACTTTGGGCAGTAGGCATATAATGCAAGCTATTATAACTTTTTTAAGTTGTGAAAGTGAAATCTAGGGAAAGAAGAAGAAAAGTACAGCCACAAAGATTATTGTTCTCAGGACTGGAGAACAAACAGAACTTGGAACACTTTCCAGGAGCCTGTCATCTGGAGCTCTCTGGGGAGCTGCAATCTCCATTCGATAATTTATTTCCTGTTTTCTTTGCGTCCAAATATTTATCATGGCACTAGGTAGGTAGATACTGCTTACGTATCCTGCATTCTCTCATATAAAGGTTTCCCTTTTAGAAAATCATCCAAGCCCTTAACAGAGAAGAGAGCCAGTAGGAAGGTATTTAAGGATCGTGTATCAGGAAGGAGACACCTGTAAGACTGTCTCATTGGAAAAGTTTTCCTGCCTAAACTGGAGTGATGGAGATGGGGATGAAGGAACCAGAGGTGGTTTATCAGAGTCCCTTCCTGTCCAAAAGGAGAACTCAGTGCAAAGCAAATATTCAGCAGTTGGAATCAAGTTGAAATACATTATGCATCTTATGGATTAATTAGCACTTTCCACAGAGATTCTGATTTTAATAGTTTGGAGTAAGACCTCCACATTGATTTTTTTTTTTTTTTAAGAGTTCCCCTAGGGATTACATTAGAACCTCTGATTAACCTTCTGTCTATAAGTTTCCTGCTGCTCATATTCTGGTCATTTTATTAATTAGGTATTGTGTCTCTGAAGGATAATCAAGAAAAGGAAAAAACTTCAAAAGAATTAACATTACTGTCTTATTAATATGCTATCTCTTCCGAGAAGAGGTTAGAATTTATACTTATATGTCATCCTGGTAAGTTTTGACAATTGATGGCTGAAACTAGCGAGCAAAATCAGTTGTTTTTCTTTTTTCCGTACTGATTTCATTTTCTCCTGCAATCATTTCCTGCTTTTCTCATTAGCATAGCTAATTGATGGTTAGTTGCACAAGAAGCGGCAGTGGTCTATAATCTGAAGCATTGCTAATTAACCCTGATGCATCCATTCAATTCTAAGCTAAAATAACTGCATCTTTTTACAAATTCAGAATGATATTTCTAACTGGAAATATAAACAGTACTCATCTTCCAATGTTGTTGAACATTCAAGCATTGTAGACACCTCACAGACTATACAGTAGACCTTAGAATTCAAAGAGACAGCCTTGGTTTAAGGCCACGTCAGTTCCAAAGGGCCATGCAAGCAGAACAAAAGAAATTGGGCAGTGGTTTTCATAAGAAAATAAGAAAACACTAGAAATAGAGTTAATGTTTTAAAAATATATCCATTTTACTGTTTCCTTTGCAATCACATGAATAGTACAGGTAATTTAAACAATATAGATTAGAAAAACTACAAAACAAGAAAGAAAAGCTTCTTCCATAATTTTGACACTTAGAGATAATCAGAAATAATAATGTATGGGTTTATGTCCTTATAGTAATTTTTTATATGCACAAAAAGTAGATTATACTGTTCTGTAACTTGCTCATTTCACTTAGTATTACGAAGCATGTCATTAAATATTCTTCTATGATATTATTTTAATGCTGGTATTATCACAATTTGTTTAACTAATATCCTCTTTTTAGACTTTTTAATTGTCCCTAGGTTTTCACAATCATAAACCTCTGCTGTTACAGCTAAATGTTTGCACACTCTAGTAATTATTTCTTCAGGATAAAGTTCTAAACCCACAAGTGCTGGGCTAAACAATGTATAACATCTTAAGTCTTTAGTAACATAAGGTTAAAAGTGGCCTCCAGCTGAATTTTACTGATTTATACTGCTCTTAGCAGTGGAAAAGATACCTTTTTACACCATTATTAATAATAAAAATAAAAATCTTTGAATAGTTTAACGTAGTAGTTAATAGTGATTTTATGGGTGGTTGTTTGGGTTAATTTGGGATTTTTGAAGAGGTAGGCTGAGTGTTAAAGTTAAAAGCCTATCACACTTAAGTGGCTCTTCAAAATTTCTTGTCCTCTCTTCCCTTCCTACCCAACAGAACATAGCATCTGGCACAGTGTCTTGCAAACAGTGGCTATTTAGTATTCTATATTACACCAATGATACCACCTTTTCTTAATGAGTTGATACACTAAATTATGAAAGAAGACGTTTGTAACTTATACTAAAGCACAAAACCAGTTCTTTAAAAGCTCTATGTCTCTTAAAGTAAGTTGAAACTAAGTATTTTTCCAGCCACTTAGACAGCCATCTTCTTACAAACTTAATAATACAAATGCATAGTATAGCTTTTAAAATGTATTTTCTTCCTATTTTTCCCCTTCTGGGTCTACATTCCTAAATTACATATAGGTTTATCTCAGCACCAAGTCTGATACATAGTACTTACTAAACAAATGGTAGGCATAGCCAAATCTAGGTGTCTACACAGAATAAGGACATTATTATATTTAATTCCCAAATAGTTTGTAAATTTTGTTCATGAAATATTGATACATTAATAACCATTGCTTTTTTAACTTAAATACATGTGTACTTAACTTGCTAATTTGCAGCTTTTTAAAATACAATCATTTCAAAGCTATAAATTTCCTTCCAAGTAAGACTTAAGACACATCCTATGAGTTTTGTTTCATTATAATTTTCTTCTGATTCCTACTATGATTTCCCTTGGCCCATGAGTTAAAATGTTCCTAAATCCTAGGCCGGGCGCGGTGGCTCATGCCTGTAATCCCAGCACTTTGGGAGGCTGAGGCGGGCGGATCACAAGGTCGGGAAATCGAGACCACGGTGAAACCCCGTCTCTACTAAAAATACAAAAAATTAGCCGGGCGCGGTGGTGGGTGCCTGTAGTCCCAGCTACTCAGGAGGCTGAGGCAGGAGAATGGCGTGAACCCGGGAGGCGGAGCTTGCAGTGAGCCGAGATCCTGCCACTGCACTCCAGCCTGGGAAACAGAGCAAGACTCCATCTCAAAAAAAAAAAAGTTCCTAAATTCTAAATACACATGGTTTATGTAACTATTTTGTTATTGATTTTTAAATCTAATTTCATTGTAGGTGGAGAACGTGATCTATAGCAGCCATCTTTTGAAATTTGTTGAGGATTGCGTTATGGGCCTTTATAAAGTAAATATTCATAAATTTTTAGTGTGTGCTTGAAAAAAATATGAATTTCTCCATCTGGGGATGTAGTGTCCTATGTATGTTCATCACATCAGGTATGTTAGTTACATTGTTTAAACTTCTATATCCTTACTGATTTTTTGCCTGCTTGATTTAAAGATTATGAAGAGATATGTTTAAGTCTTCTGTTGGTGGATCTGTCTGGTTCTTCTTGTCATTATTTGCATTTTTTTGTTTTATGTATTTTGAGACTATGTGACTGGGTGAATATTGATTAAAAGTTATCTGTTCTTGGTGAACGGATTCCTTTTATTATTGTGTAGTGACCTTTATCTCTTGTAAACTTTTTTGCTCTATTAAAGTTTATTTTACGCAATATTATTATAGGTGCATCCACTTTCTTTTGTAGTATTTGCTTCATCTAGCTATTTTTATCCATTTACATTCATCATCTTGCCTGTTTTAGATTGTATCCATAGAATATGTAGCTATTTTTACTTATCGTAATTACTGACATATTTGGATTTACTTCATGTTATTTTTCCTGCTTTCTGTATGTTTATTTTTCCCTTCTGTCCTCTCTGCTTTTTGCTTGATAAAGTTTTTTCTTTCATTTGGTTTTTCTTATTTATTAACTTGGAAATTATACATTCATCTTCTGTTTCAGTTTTTTTAATCCTAGAAGTATCAACATGCATACATGACTTTTAAAGTAAAAATTAATACATTTACAGCCCTTGCACATAATGTTAAAACCTTAGGATATTTCAGAACTGTCCACCCCATTCCAACTTACATACTATTGTTATTATGTATTTTAAGTGTATTTTAAATCCACAAAATATGACCATTATTTTTTCATCTAGTAATATTTGTTTAGATTTTCCCATATATTTGTCTTTGTTTTTGCTCATCTAATTCTTCTTGCATTTCAGAAATTCCATCTGGGATTACTGTTATTCTTCCAAAAGTGCATCCTTTAAAATCCCCTTTATTCGAGGCCTGTTGGAGGAAAAGTCATCATCTGTCTGAAAATGTCTTTATTTCACCATTGCTCTTGACAAAAAAAAAACGTTGTCAGATATTGATTTTTGTGTTGACAGCTACTTTCTCTTAGAACACTGAGATTATCTTTCCCTCAGGACCTTCTGAATTCCTTTGCTGCTGTTGACAAGTCAGCTGTTTGTCTTTATGTAATTCCCTTATAGGTCTCCGTTGTTTTGCTCTGGCTGCTGTAAGGATTTTTCTCTGTCTTTAGAGTTCTGTGGTTTTAGTACAATATGTCTAGAGATTTTTTTTTATCCTGCTTAAAATTCATGGGGCTACTTGAATCTGTGATTTGATATCTCTCATTAGCTCTAGAAAAGTCTTAGCCATTAACTCTTTAATTTCTCTCTCTCTCCACTCCTTCCCTCCCCCTAACCATCTCTCTCTGCTTTTCTCCTGGGATTCTAATTAGAAATATATAAATCCTTCTCACTCTAAGTCTCCTCCTCTTCATTACTATTCATATTTTCTGCCACTTTGTTTCTTTGTGCTGCATATTGCAAAATTTTTTCAGATCCATCTTTTAATTCACTGATGCTCAGTGCAGCTGTATTTAATCAATTGTTAAAGTTATCATTTAAGTTTTTAACGTTGTATATTTTGTTCTTTTTTAAATATGTTTGATTATGTCTCGTAGTTTCTTCTTCTCTCATATTTTCCATCTTTTACTGATTTGAACTGATTAAAATTAACTATTGAACATTCTACTTCTCATTTTTCCCATCTCTGAAGTCTGATTCTACTGTGTGTTATTCCTGCTAGATCTCACTAATTGTGACATATTTTCTTATGTTATTTTTATAATTTTGACTGTATACATTCATAAGTCTTGGAACTATATCTATGGGAATACTTTAAAGCCTAGGCTGAATTTCTCCAGAGAGGATTTGCATTAGCTTATACCAGATGTCTATGGCATTATCTGCCCAAGGCAACTTTAAACCAAATTCATAGACTGAGGTTTTTTTGTTTTGTTTAACACCCAGTTAGAATGAATTCAGGCAGCAAATATGTATGAGGGCCAATTTGTGGTTAGAAATTCTTATGTTAGGTGATTTTTCTCTTCCATCTGCACTGCAGTTTGGAATAGATATTTTTTAATGAAGTCACTTGGGCTTTATTATTTCTAGATTTCACTAACATTGATAGGACTCCTCCTTAGGCTTTGTCTCTTGATGCTGTGAAATTTGAAGGACAAATTCACCTGATTTGCTAAATATTTTCAAAGCAGAAACTAGATCCAGCCTACACTTACCTCTCTGCATTTCTATTTTCACTTAGCTGAGACCCTTAATATCTTTTACCAAATGGTCCGTGCATCAGAGCATTTTTGAGTTTGAAAATAGTCTATCAAACATTTTCAGTGTTTCTTCAGTGACTGGGTGTGATGGTTAATACTGAGTGTCAACTTGATTGGATCGAAGGATGCAAAGTATTGATCCTGGATGTGTCTATGAGGGTATTGCCAGAGGAGATTAACATTTGAGTCAGTGGGCTAGGAAAGGCAGACCCACCATTAATCTGGGTGGGCACCATCTAATCAGCTGCCAGTGCGGCCACAATATAAAAATAGGCAGAAAAATGTGAAAAGGCTAGATTGGCTTAGCCTCCCAGTTTACATCTTTCTCCTGTGCTGGAAGGTTCCTGCCCTCAAACATCGGACTCCAAGTTCTTCAGCTTTGGGACTCAGACTGGCTTCCTTGCTCCTCAGCTTGCAGACAATTGTGGGACATGATATTGTGAGTTAATACTACTTAATAAACTCCCCTTTATATATGTGTGTGTGTGTATATATATGTATACACATATAATACAGTGGGTGAGTCAGCATACTTCATCCACCACATTATTAGAGGTCACTGAGTTCTTAATGTCAAGACTCCTTGTAAAAATTTCAGTTTTTCTGTGTAAATGCTAAATTAAAAAGTGTGAAACTTTATTTTTTGTAAATCTCAATCATTATAGTGATGAACAGGTTTGGCATGGCTTCTTTCCTTCTTTCTTTCTTTCTTTCTTTCTTTCTTTCTTTCTTTCTTTCTTTCTTCTTCTTTTCTTTCTTTCTCTCTTTCTTTCATCCTTCTGTCTTTTTTTGTCTTTCTGTCCTTTCCTTTCTTTTTTCAACTCTGTCGAGTTCTTCTATCCATGGTATTCTTTTTGAGAATAGAGTAGATGCCTGAGGCTAAAGACATGACAAAGGAGAAAAAAGTGATTTATAAAATTTGCTTGTCAAATGAAAGTGTCTTATCTTTGTCAGTCTTGGAATTTCAGAGATATTATCATTACAAGCTGAAACATTTTCTGCAAACCTTTGAAGACTCAAATAAAGCCAGCTGGTGAATTACAATGCAGGATGGAATAAGTACAAATTTACCAGGTAATCTGGATTTAATTAGCTACTTGGCTTCTGCTAATTACAAACCTCCCCCACAACCCCACTAGGAAGGAGCTGCCCACAGTTAAGTCCTCTGAATGCGTAAAGGTGGAGAGAGTTGGACTGACAGCAACTGTCATGCTAAATTCAGATCATCCACCTAAAACTTCATCACTAGATCTGGAAAGGATTTTTTCTTTTCTTTTTTTTTTTTTTTTTGAGACGGAATCTCGCTTTGTTGCCCAGGCTGGAGTGCAATGGCGCGATCTCAGCTCACTGCAGTCTCCGCTTCCTGGCTTCATGCCATTCTCCTGCCTCAGCCTCCTGAGTAGTTGGGACTACAGGCGTCCGCCACCATGCCCGGCTAATTTTTTTTTTTTTTTTTTTTTTTGTATTTTTAGTAGAGACGGGGTTTCACCGTGTTAGCCAGGATGGTCTCGATCTCCTGACCTCATGATCCGCTTGCCTCAGCCTCCCAAAGTGCTGGGATTACAGGTGTGATCCACCGCTCCCATCCTGGAAAAGATGTTTTACAGCATTGAATTCAGTGTTTTCCAAACCTTCCCTGCTCATAGTCTAATTTGGGTTAAGGGTAGTCTAATTTGGGTTAGGGGTGCTCATACAATATAAAGATTCCGATTTGCTATCCAAGATCTGATGGATTAATATTCCTAGAGCAAGGACCTGGAATCTGTATTTTAAAAAGCCATCTAGGAGATTTTAATCATCTATAAAATTTGGGAAACACTGATCTAGCATTGTTGAGAAAAACAAGACCCAGAAAGATGGGATGCCTAAGGTCACCCAGGCTTCCCGACTAGCTGTCTTGTATCCTTTTCTTGACATCTATGGAAGGTTGTGAGGAAGGATAAAACTGACTTGTATCATCTGCTTCCAATTGCCCAGTCATGGCAGTGGGCACATGTGAGCACTTGGACAAGTTAAGAGAGCACCAAAGACATATGCGTTAGGGATTGTACCTTCCCTAATCATGAAGGATCTTTTAAGGATCCTTATGAAAGATCCTATGGAGGATCTTTTTAAGGATTAAGCAGAACAAACTACTCCATTCTTCAAATCCTAGTGGTTGAGAGTGAAGGTCAACAGGATTTCACTGGGTTGCTTGTTTTCTTCCAGTTTCTACCTCATTCAAACTGGAAGTCCTTCGCACACAAAGCCTTGCCTAGTATGATATCTGCTGATGCACATTTAAATGCCTGCCAAGGCTTATGCTTGGTAACTGGAGTTTTCTACGTAGAGAAAGGTGAGTGGCTTTAGGGCATGGTATTGTCTGTATGCCTGTTAATGTCTAGAGCCAGCAGTAAGTGCCCAGGAGGGGTTCAAGTTTTCTGCTTGGTACTGAAGAGGACACTTCCAAGGAAAGAAAAAGGTTGGGGCATACACAGGAGGGCTCTAGCATTCTGACCTTTTGTGCCTGATTTAAACTGGTATTTTCCCAAGAATGAATGCATTTGTGTGAAGCATGCCAAGAGTTGAGCCTCTTTTCAGAGAAAGGTTAATATTTTTCTAGGTGCCTACCCAAACTTTCATGGGAGAGTCCAACTTAATAAATTCCTCAAATAAACAGAACAAACAAGGGTTCACTTGTTTCCTGGCGATAGCTGCCTCTATGTTGAACAGAATGCATTTCATGAGGCTAGAAGCAACTGCTGAGATGTTTGCATTTTCAGAAAGCTCAGAGATTCATCAATATTTACCTGGAGAGATTTCAAGTTGTTTTGCTGACATTATGTAGACTAATATTTCCTTGATAGAAATTTGGCAAATCCAGTTGCCAAATACCTCTATGCTAAATTTAAAAGGAATGGCAGAGTAACCCATGGGTAACAGTTTCATTCCAAGCATGAACTTGTTTTGTATCTAAAAGCCAAGCTCTTTGGGGCTTCTATTCAGACATAGACAGAAGGAAATACAGCACAGGACTGAAAGAGGGTATGATCTTAGAAGGAGCTCATGTTTCCAGCTTCTTCCCCTGTTTGTTTTAGGGAATTCATTAAATAACACCCCCTTTTCCCCAATTGAGATATACAACACAGAGCTAGGTGAAAAATCAAAATACTAGCTTTATCACTAATAAAAGCTAGAAAAGAGGATATGGCTAATATGTGAGC
Source organism: Chlorocebus sabaeus (assembly GCF_047675955.1). Lineage (NCBI taxonomy): Eukaryota > Metazoa > Chordata > Mammalia > Primates > Cercopithecidae > Chlorocebus > Chlorocebus sabaeus. Next base: position 25,573,943 of record NC_132920.1, on the reverse strand, counting down.
ATCATAGGCTTCCTAATATTTTCTGATTTCCAAACGAAATGTACCCACAAGCCACAGGAAGAGCGAAGCAGCCACAGGCATCTCCATCATAGGAAGAGGCTAAGCTTATCATGTGGTACAGAAGAGGCCAGAGTGCACCTCAGGATAGGCAGAGCTATAGAGTCCGCATGCTCATCCCCTCACAATTCATATGTTGAAGTTCTAACCCCCAATATGGCTGTAGTTGGAGACAGGGCCTTTAGGGAGGTAATTAGGATTAAATGATGTCATAAGGATGGGGCCCTAATCTGATGGGATTGGTGTCCCTATAGGAAGAGGAGGCAAGAACAGAGATGGAGTCCTCTCCCTGTGTGCATAGATGGAAGGTTATGTAAGCTCACAGCGGGAATGTGGCTGTCTTCAAGTCAGGAAACGAGGTCTCACCAGAAACCAACTGTGACAGCATCTTGATCATTTTAGCCTCCAGAACTGTGAGAAAATCCATTTCTGTTGATTAAGCCACCCAGTCTGTGGTATTTTGCTGTGGCAGCCCAAGCAGACTAATATAGCCCCTTGTTCTAAATTCACTAATTTATAAAATCACTAAATTCACCAGTGGGAAGGTGAGAGGAGATACATGTGCATCTGAAGAAAAATGGCAATTATTTAGTTCATATTTCTCCTTTTGGGGTATGGAATGGAAATAGCCTCCCTTTTGTGGAAATTTGAGGAGAAGAGAACAAGCTTTCCTCCTTAACATGCTCCCCCTGGGAATGCTGCCTCTAATTATTTCTGACAGTGGTGTGTCCAGCCTCTGACCCAAATACCAAGGAAAAAGTCCGCTCCTCCTGAGGCATCCCACTCCATCTTTGGAGAGCTCTGACTCAGGGAAAATTGCCTTCAATAAAATCTACGCCCTGCAGTGCTCCAACGTAAGCCACAGAGATTTGGCTGAAGCTTCACTCACTTCACAGATTGACAGACATTTAAGTATACCTGTCTTTTATCTCCTTATTCTTCCTTTTCTTGAGTTAAACACGCATGGGTCTCTTAATAGCACCAAGTGGTCCCCAGGACCCTCTAGTGGGTTTCTAGCCATTAGGTCCTTCTGCTGAGGACCTTCAGTCAATACTCTAGCTCAGTCTGATTGGACAGGGATGGGGAGAGTTCTTTGTGCTACTTAATTACTACACAAACATTGAGGCGAGACTCAGGTGTACTTGCAGCCCCAGACAGGCCGAGTAGTTTCCTTCCATGCTCTGAACGTAGAGCCCTGTATTCACTGGTGCCCAGCTTAGGGCTCACAGGGCCCTGGCCAAGCGTTTCAGGTGAGTAAATATTTGGTCTGTTATTCACCTCTTAGTGAATGTTCTGCCATATTATTGAGAGCCCACAGAGAGTTGTCATTGGCCATAATCTCCAGGTCTCTGACCACCAAGTCACCCTACTCTATTACTGTGCCCTTCCTTTTTAAACCTAAATGTAAGACTGGTTTTGTTCTGAATATGTTTTAGCACTTTGGTTCCAGTCTGATTATAGCCCTTTCTTTCAAAGTCCCAGCCTCAAATTCCCCTCACCTCCACTTTCTTATTCCATGCCTCCTGTCAACAGAGGATCTATTCCTAATATTTCACATTGGGTGTGATGTGGGCACTAAACAATCAGAAAGGACACTAACACAGTGCAGGGGGCTAAGGGAGGTGCCCGGGCCCCCTGCTGTACCAGGCTTTATTCCTTTAAGGGGGGTGGGGCTGGTGTCTAGATTACAGAAAGATCTAAGGGGTCCTAATGGAGAGGCTGAGTTTGCTAGGCTGGTAGGGGAGGCAGCCTGCAGGTGTTCTGGACAGTGGTTATTACCAATTGGTAAGGAACCATATCATATTATATCAACTGTTGTGGGAACAGCTGATGGATCTTTTAAATTTGAGTTCTTCCTAGACTGAGGCAGCATGACCCTAATGCTCCTGGCAGAGAAATGGAGTTCAGAACCGTGACTTGCTCACGGTCCACAGGCAGAGAGTGGCAGACTCAGGATCCTAACTCTGATCTCCAGCTTCCACACTCCTGCCTGTGGCCAAGTTCCCATGATTTGCCAGTGAATATGACCAGGCAAGATGAAGTATAAGAGAAGTAACAGAAAATGAGCAAAAAATATTTTTCCCAGAAGCTAGACACAAAGACACCTACTATATGATTACAATGTATATGAAATTTCTAAAAAAAGGCAAAACTCCACAGACAGAAAGGAGATCCATGGTCATAAGATGTCAGGGATATCTACTTTTTTGACTAAAAACAGGCAGGATGGAACTTTTTGGGTGATGGAAGTGTTAAAAAAAAAAAAAAAACTGGATGGTGGTGCTTGCAAATCAGAAGAATTTACTAAAATTCATCAAACTATGTTTAAAGTGGGTGAATGTTATGTTATATAAACTCTACCTCAGTAAAGCTGTTGACAAGGATTTTTTTAAAAAAGAGGCCTGGCGCGGTGGCTCACATCTATAATCCCAGCACTTTGGGAAGCCGAGGTGGGTGGATTGCTTAAGGTCAGGAGTTCGATACCAGCCTGGCCAACGTGGTGAAACCCTCTCTCTACGAAAATACAAAAATTAGCCAGGCGTGGTAGTGAGTGCTTGTAATCCCAGCTGTTAGGGAGGCTGAGGCAGGAGCATTGCTTGAACCCAGAAGGCACAGGTTGCAGTGAGCCGAGATCGTGCCACTGCACTCCAGCCTGGGCGACAGAGAGAGACTCCATGTCAAACAAACAAACAAACAAACAAATAAAATTTTAAAAATAAAAAAAGAAGGAAAGCATTTGCCAGCATGAATTCTACTCCATTCTATTAGTACATATTGTTTCACAGTTCTCTAAGCACAGAAGTTGGGCACTTTAGGGTTGGTGTTAACTCTTTCTCACAAGTGATCTCAGTTTATAGAGCCATTTTAAATGGCCAGTTTATTTCTAGCTGGTCCATAAGAAAAGAATTGGCCCCCTGAAATCCTTTAGGACAGTGGTAACTCACATTATACTCATTCAAGAAGTCAATGAGGTTCAATAGTCTAAATTTTTACTGATAGCCCACCCAGTGACAGGCACCTTTCAGGGGCAGTCTGGGACAGTTGCTGACGGCAGATAGTTGGCACTAAACTGAAAATAGAAGACTTGAGGTTTGTGGCCTGGGAGCCAGCGTTTTAAGGAATAGTAACCAAGAGAAGCAAACATAGTGCATATGACTTACTAATTAGTAAATGATCTGCAAAGACATTCTTTTTATTTAACATAATATGTTTTCAATGATTTTTTGACAATAAACAGCATGTAATACAAGTGAAGGTTCAAATAAAAAAACCCAGATCCAAGTTAATTAAAGTTAATTACTTAAAATGATAAAGCTTCCTGTTTTGAAACAGCAAACATTGAAATTTTTTCTTGCTTACAGGATGACTTAAAACTCATTTTCAGGTCTGGCTCCTTATTGCCAGACATTTCTCTCCTCAACACCATGTGTGTCTTGCTCTCTGTTCCATCTATGGCTCCCTTCCAACAAAGCCTGCCTGGTATCTGCCTCAGAGTTTGCCCAAAAGAAACTTGGCACCGAGGTATGTCCCATCTCTTCACCCGAACTGCAGCTTCTATGCAGTGGTCTCTTCCATTATTGATTGCTGGATAACACAGCGTAGAGAACAGCAGTCATTTACTTGCTCACAAGGCTGTAATTTGGCCCAGACTCAGCAGGGGAGGCTTATTGCTGCTGCTTGTGGCATCACTTTGATTGGGCCTAAATGGCCTTGGGAGAATGGCCTCCCTCACCTGGCTCGCAGGTGGTGCTGTCTGTCAGCCAGGAGCTCAGCTGGAGCTGTCCAGCAAAATGGCCCAGTTCCCCTCCATGTGGCTCACCTGGGATTCTCATAGCATGGTAGCTGGATTCTGACAGATTCTTTGCTTGACCAAACTTTTGACAGGCTCCTAAAACTTCTCCTAGGCTCATCTATACACTTTTTGTAAAATTCACTTTTAGCAAGAGCCTTGCTAAGTCAGTTTAGCAAGACCGTCCCTTACTCCTTTCTGGATATCTGATCACTCTCAGTATCTGACTGGTTCTTCAGCCTTTACCATCCCCCAGATAATGTCTGATCATCCTGGCCTGCCTTCAGCAAGGAATCCTATTAGGTCAAGTTAGTCAGAATCTTCCTTAGCCCCTTATGTCTTAGTTTAGTAAATTTTTATTCACTGATATCATCTTGCTCCTTGGAATTCAGAGTTGAGCCCAATCTCTTCCCCACAGCAAAATTCTATTACAGTGCTTCCTATACCTATAGAGCACACCCCCTCCACAAAGTCTATAAAGTCTTTCCTACCATGCCTTAACAAGTGTTATTTAATATTGTTTTAATATTTAATATTTCCAAGCCGAAGCATTCTAAGAGACAAATACGGAGGCTGTAGATAGGCCCACCCTCATAAATTGCACCACATCACTATTGCCACATTCCATTGATCAAAACAGGTTGCAAGGCCAACCCAGACTGCCTTTCAAAGCAAGGTATTGTAAAGAATTTTCAGCTACCTTTCCTCCACTGCAATATTTCTGACTCTGAAAAAATACCTGTTCTTTTAAAATAGATTTTTTTTTTGTCTTGTGGATTCTTTTTTCTTTTTTAATATTTACTTATTTTTAACATATTTATTTTAAGTACCATTCAGAATGCTTTGTTATCACTGGCAGGAGGGTTTCCTTGTTGCTTTATAATCTTTGTGACTTCATCTTCATGAGAATCTTATGCCTGTCGCTTTGTTCATGGAGGCAGTCCCATATTGTGGATAAATCTCCAGCCCAAGGAGAAAGTTTTTTTTACTGTACGCATACATGGATAGAACAATCTCCTTCTGGCTCCTAGATTTTTGGTGTTAGGTGTTAGGATGGGAGGGAGGGCTTCCCACATCTGCTCAGTTCATCATCTTAATTTGAAGTTCCCATGATAATCTCTTCTCAATGACAAATTTAAATCTCTCTTTTACTAGCTTGCCTCTGTCAGTATTTGCAGTTTCTTCCCAGATTTAAAATCATACCTAAACACTGTAGTGATTAATTTGAAAAGTTAATAGTGATTTGTTCACAGGTAGGAAGAAAGTCACTCCACTAGGATGAGGAAAATAGTAACACTATGCACTTAAATAATGAGGTGGCCAGTTTCTGTAATATAAGTTGCAAATATTTTTCCCAGTTTGTCACTTACATTTTAACTATCTTTATGACCATATTTTAAAATGTTTATGTATTAAGAGTTGGAATTATTAAAATGTTCTTTTCTGGCTTCTGGTTTTGTGAGAAAAGAAGGTTTTGATCATTTTAATTATTCTCATCAGTGTCCTAGCTATCGGACCAGCTTCCATTTACTCACTGTATAGCACTGTGATCTTATTACTTTGTAAAATTGTTGTCATGGTTTTTTCCTATATTATGTGATATAAGTGAGGGTTATGATGCATTTCCCGAGCATGGGCACCATAAGAACATACTGTTTTCCCTAAAAAAGAACCAAAGCATGAAAACAGAAATACCACTATCATGGAACTTCAGCCAACTAATGATACACTCATCTTCCCATGTTCCTTTTGATTTATTCTTCAGTCTCTATTTTCTGCACACTCCTCATCAGACAGACTGCTGGGGAGGCCAGAGGCAGCCTCTGCTGAAAGTCTCTCTTGGATGCTTGCTGCTGCCCCAGAGGAAGAGGGTGCAGTCTGCTTTGTCCAGACCTTAGGCTAAAGGTCAGCAGTGGCCCTTTTCACTCAAATGTGGACGAGCATGAGTCACCAGGATCAGGGGACCCATGGATTAAGAACCAAAAGTCCCTAGAAACAAGTATCTTTTATTGCCTACCATTGTTCTCTAAGCTTAACTCCCTCTGGAACTTATCAAGGGAATCAGCAGTGGACTCAAAGACCTTAACTGGTTCAGGCCTATTGCAGTCACATAATGGCCCCTATGGCTGATTTTTTCAGGAATCATTTGTTGAAAAAAACAGGAATACATTTAAACTAGTTTAGGTAAAAAGGGTTTATTGTATACATGGGACAGTCACAGATACGGAGCACAAGCAAGGTTGATGTGTCTCACGGACACTGGAAGGTTGTCCGGCCCTTTCTGCCCTTTCTTTGAAATGCTTGGTTCTTTTCTGCTTCTCCTGGCAGTCACTGCTTCATGCTCTCTCTCTCTCTCACTTCCATGTCCCTGAGCGCAGTTTCTTCTGTTCTGAGGGCACACCACAGCCCTCCTGCCTCCAAATGGTGGTCTCAATCTCCAAGTCTCTGTAAACTTCTTGCTCTGGGGTTGGAAAGCTTTGTCTGTAAAAAGTCAGATAGTAAATATTTTATGCTTCCTGGATCCATAAAACATCTGCTGCGACTATCAACAGTCACAGACTTATTAAACTAGCAAGCATTGCCAGATTTGGCCAATGGGCAATAGTTTGCCAGCCCCTGAACTAGCTCTTCTCGACTTTTCCAAATTATTTGGAGAAAGAACCTGACTGATCCCCTGTGGGTCAGATGTTCATGCCAGTCATTTAGGGGAGAAGGTTTAGAGTTGCCCCTTTGGCCTATGGGCTGGGAAGAAAGATGGGCTTTTCCAGCAGAGTGGCTCAATTTTGCTGTCTGAATGGGAGCAGAGGGAGTGTGCATGGCTCATTTCCAGGCTTCAATATGAGTGTGGATGAGAAAAATGTCCTAAATACTGGGGCATGCTGGGTCTACATGAAGCTATATATACATATACATAAATACACACACACACACATACACACACACACACACACATATATATACAATCTAAGCAGTCCCAATTCAGAATGCTCAGATCCCTATAGTTGTGGCCTAAACCCAAGCTTTTCCATGTTTGCAGATGGTCAACAGAGCTACAGGGACCTTCAGCTGGCTGCATAGGTCAAAGAATGGAGTCTCTGGTGCAAGAATAGAGTTTTTTGACTGAATTGTTTCCATGCATCACACACCTAGATGTAACCTAAAAAAACCTTTTATATGTTCCACTTTAATAACATATCCATGTATTGAGTACAAGGAGTATGTTTGCCACAACTCTGACCCTTGGATCCTGTGTCATCTGTACAGGATGGAGAATGGAAGGAACTGAGGCTCAGAATGTGCTTGGTATGTTACTTTGTTGGTAATCAAAAGCAGTACACTTACATATTGACACATCAAAATGTTCTTTTTGTACATTGCTGCAGGTTAAGAAAGACATAGCAGGACCTGTACAGAGTCAGAGAAGGGAAAAGCAAGTATAGTCTGAGAAGGGAGGACTTCCACTCCTAAATATATTGTGAAAACCTACTCATCATCTGCTGGGTGGACAGAGCCTGGTTTGTATCACAGGAAGGGACATGGGAACCATGATGCTGTCACCAAATCAGGTATTCCACAAAGAATGATCAGAGGAGGTCTTTGGAAGCTGAGAGGATATAGATGAATTTTAGGGAAGATTAACATCTCCTGTCTACACAATGGGAAGAAGTTAGCAGAGGTCTTTTACCTGGAAGAGCTGTACTGGCCAGCAAGTGAAGTGACTATGCTCTCTTCCCAATTCAAGTTCAATAGTTATTTATCTATGCAAGGCACTGAGCAGATGCAAAATCAAGTGGTTGGAGAAACAGAACCACATTTGCTGAGTACATACAGTGTGCTGGATGTTCCTCACGTGATCTTGTGAATCCTCCAAACAGTCTTGAGATGTAGATATTAATTTTCCTGTTTTTAGAGATGAGCCAATTGGGACTCAGAGTGTTTAAGTAACTTCCTCAAAATTACTGTCAGTATGTAGCAGAGTGAGAGCTCAATCTTTGGTCTTTCTGAAGTCAAAGCTTGTTTTCTTTCTGCTAAAGTAGCGGTTTTCAGTCCCGTCAGACCCAAGGCCCCTTTTTATGACAAATATCTTGTAAGGTCTTCTTTACTAACCTGAAAAAAAATCATTGAAAACTAATTTTTTTCTTTCTTTCTTTTTTTTTTTTTTGTTTGAGATGGAGTCTCGCTCTGTCGCCCAGGCTGGACTGCAGTGGCATGATCTTGGTTCACTGCAACCTCTGCCTCCCAGGTTCAAGTGATTCTTCTGCCTTAACCTCCCGAGTAGCTGGGACTACAGCTGCGTACCACCACACCCAGCTAGTTTTTGTATTTTTAGTAGAGACAGGGTTTCACTATGTTGGCCAGCCTGGTCTTGACCTCCTGACCTCATGATCTGCCCTCCTCGGCCTCCCAAAGTGCTTGTATAACAGGCGTGAGCCATCATGCCTGGCCTGAAAACTAATCTTATGTAAAGTACTTGGGTTTTTGTTTGTTTGTTTGTTTTGTTTCTATTTTTTGAGACAGGGTCTCACTCTATTGGCCAGGCTGGAGTGTAGTGGCAGGATCATGGCTAACTGTAACCTCAACTTCCTGGGGTCAAGCAATCCTCCCACATCAGCCTTCCAAGTAGCTGAGACTACAGCTGCACACCACCATGCCTGGCTAATTTTTATTTTTTCTGGAAATGGAATTTTGCGATGTTCTCCAGGCTGGTCTCAAACTTCTGAGCTCAATTGATCCTCCCACCTTGGTCTCCCAAAGTACTGAGATTACAGGCATGAGCCACTGTACCTGGCCTAGTACTTGCTTTTCTTAAAAAAGCAATAATATCTACATAAAAACTTGTACACAAATGTTTGTAGTGGCATTACTCATAATAGCTAAAAAGTGGAAACGCCCAAACATTATCAACTGGATGATGGATACATATAGTCTATTCAGACAGTGGAATATTATTCAGCAATAAAAATGAATGAAATATTGATACATGCTACAACATAGAAGACTCTTGAAAACATTATGTTGAGTGAATGAAACCAGTCACAAAGAACAATATACCGTGTGGTTCAATTTATATGAAATATCCAGAACAGGCAGATCCATAGAGATGGAAAGTAGACTAGTTGTTGCCTAGAGCTGGGGGATAGAGGGACAGGGGGTGAAATTGAAGGAGAGCAGGATTTTTTTTTTTTTTTTTTTTTTTTTTTTGAGATGAAATCTCACTCTTGTTCCCCAGGCTGGAGTGCAATGGCGTGATCTCAGCTCACTGCAACCTCCGCCTCCTGGGTTCAAGCAATTCTCCTGCCTCAGCCTCCCAAGTAGCTGGGGTTACAGTCACCTGCCACCAAGCCCGGCTAATTTTTGTATTTTTAGTAGAGATGGGGTTTCACCACGTTGGCCAGGCTGGTCTTGAACTCCTGACCTCAGGTGATCTGCCCACCTCGGCCCCCCAAAGTGTTGGGATACAGGTGTGAGCCACCGTGCCCGGCCGAGCAGGATTTTTTTGAAAGGTGTAATGAAAGTATTCTAAAACTGATTGTGGTAATGGATGCACAACCGTGAGTATACTAAAAACCATTGAGTTGCATACTTTAAGTGGGTAAATTGTATGGTGTGCGAATTATATCTCAATAAAGTACTTTTTAAAAAACAATAAAATAATGTCTTGGCTGTAATGTAAATGAAACTAATTCATAATAAAACAACATAAACTATAACATGTAACAACATGCACAGCTACACCAGAAGACATGATCAAGTAGTCAGGGGCTTCAGCCTATGTAGAATCCTCGTAAATGTGACATTTACAAAATACAGACTGAATTGGTGGTTCATGTTGGTCACTCAACTGTCATGAGCAACATTGCCATTCATGAAGTGATTTTCCAAAATGATGAGTGATCCTTGGGCAGGCAAACAATTTGCTTGAGTGAGTACGCAGCTTTCTCTCTTTCCTGCCCTCCAACTCAAGGTTTGTCTGGGTGTTTCACTCTAGAACTACTTGCCTCCCCTGAGGGTGTTGTGGGCTAGAGACAACTTTAACCTGGCTAAAACCATCTAGGGCCATTCTGCTCTGACATTCTATTGTCATCAGTGATAGTGTAGTAGTAGTCACTATTGTCATCATCCAAATGGTAGTTATTATTTTTTGAACACTTACAATGTGCCAGGCACTTTTTATAAATGTATGTTCAATTTTCACTGCAACCTTAAGAGACAAGTAGTCATTATTCCCGGTTTCCAGATGAAGGAACTTACCTGTGGATTTAAATAACTTGCAGAAGTCCATTAGTCACTGCTAGTACAGAGTCAGATTTCCTAGTCATTCCTCTTTTGCACTTGCAGGAGAGGGGCAGTCTATGGTCTCTGCATACGTCCCTGCTCCCTTCTAGCGTCTCTACCCCTTATACCCTCTGAATTCAGGACTGTACATCACACACCTTGTCCTTCTTCCCTTCTTTCCCCATCTTATGACAGCCACTCCCTTAGCAAGGAGAAAAGCCAACATTCAGTGGCTCCACCAGGCAAAGATCAGCCGCTCTGCCCCACCGGCTGCCAGAGCACAGAACACAGCCCATGCTGAGGGCAGGTGGCAGAGTCACTGGACGCATACAGCTGTCTTGATGCCCTGCTTTGCTCTGGACACCTTCCATGTTGTGGAAGAAAAGCCAAGTAACTTCTTCAAGTTCCCACAAGCTAGCCCGCACAGTCCCTGCACCAGCAAAGGGACAGGAGCCATGCACCCAGGGTGCTCCACCAACATGGTCCAGTCCTTCCTTCCCACCTACTTTCCTGCTCACTTAATCCCCACTGAGTGTGTGTCTGGAGAGTCAAGCAAAACTCTCCACACTGGGCTTTTAAATTTTATTTTTTTTATTTTTTAAAGAGAGCACAGACATTTGAAACATTTTCTCCAAGTCTCCATAAAAAGCACTTTATGAAACAATCTAGGCTTACCAGCCTTGACATTCCCCAGCTTCCTGGACTTAATCACAAAGGGGGATGAGGCCAAGCCTCGGGGGGTAGAGTAGAAGAAAGTACAGGACTCCTTTGATGCCACCTACACATATTAAATGGACCAGCCACTTCTCTACTTTTCCTTGTGAAGAAGTTTAAGTTAATCAATGTCCCTTCTCTGCATGAGATCAATACTAAAGCTACAATCAGTGCTTTTACCAGCGTAGCTGCCCTGGGCCCATGGGGCTCCTGATTGTAAGGAAATAACCCTCTTCTGGATGAGCCCTTCCTCACTCCACCTCTCCCAGTGGGATCTCTCATTACAGAGGAAATGCTGGAGGAGGCTGGGATGTGATCGTTTAGAGTGTACTTAGTGCCACGACACCAGTGAGAAAGGGCTTTTTTTCTGGCTGGAGACAGGATGCCCTTTACAAATAAGTGCAGTGGGGTAAACCTTGGGACTTACCTGACTGTGCACTTTCCTGTCACTCCCAACTGCTTCATCCTTTGCTTCCCACAACTCTGGAATGTCAATCAGCAGATGGGCTGGCATAACATGGTGCTTAAGAGTGAGTGATTTCGGCAATAGATTGTGTGGGTCATGAGCTGTGTGACCTTGAATAAGTTACTCAACTTCTCCGAGCTTCAAATTCGTGATTTGTAAATGGAGGTGATAATACTACCTACTTCCCAGGGTTGCTCTGAGGATTAAATAAGTGAGAAGGTGTATAAGGTGCCAGGTACATAACCAAAGTTCAAATGTTTCTTATTCCTATTATCATCTTCTCCATCTTTCTGAAGGACTTTCAGAAGGCCCTAACCATTCTCTTTCTGTTTCTTCACCTGAAAATTGTGGATCATAGTGCATTTGTAAACATTTCACAATAGCCAGAAACTTTTAAGTATTAAAACCATCATATTGGCATATATCATAGAGAGTAGCAAGAAAACTGAGGGATAGAGGCTAGCGGAGGACCCACTGAGAATAGGAAGCTACTGTGGCCAAGAGAGAAAAAAATGACATGGAAAGAAACAAAACGGCAAACTCGAGCTGAGGGGTTAAGACCCTTCAACCAATTCTAGCAGCACTGGACAGGTTTATCAAGTTCTTTGGGGTGGTTCTCTGGTTGGACAGGTCTCTGGTAATGCTGGACCAGGTGTGGTTTCCAGGGAGAAGGGAGGTTCATAGGCTGGTGTTTGGCATATAGCAGATGCTTTGTAAATATTTGCTAACATTTAATGAAGAGAGCACTGCCCACCTCTTAGAGAGTGTCAAAGAGATGGCAGCAGCACTGAGGAGAAGGTGAAAGGGAACTCTTGGATGTTTCCAGAACCTAACGTATGCAGCATCTGCTAATGGAAGATGCATTTGCTCACCAAGAAGGCTTCTGGAGAAGACTTTCTCCAAAAAGTGCACCCTGACTCAGGCCAGGAAACGCCAAGAGTCTGAATAAGAAGAGCAGGCTCTTCAGGTCTCCCAGTGCCATCCTAGGAAAAGGAACTGGATGCCCGTGTTTGCAGGGGAGGAACCCAGATATACCAGGAGTTTGCAGAGCCTTGTTGAAGCCTATCCAATGAATGTTGAATATGAACTATTAATATATCCTGTTATATAAGTTCAACATAAATTTCAACCTCTTTAAACTCATTTTTTCAAAGTTTTCACAGGTTGGGTTCACCAGAAAGCTAGCTCTGAGATGGAGACTGGTGTGCAAGAGGGTTTTTAGGGGTGCTCTTGGAATCAACAGCTGTGGATGGGAAGGAAAGAAAGGAGGCAGGATTGGGCAAAGGGAAAGTTGAGCTGTGATGCTGTCCCAATGGAGGCCTCAGCCTATCTGAGTTCTGAAGATGGGGTGACCTTTCACTGCTGTCCTGAGTTGAGGTGAGGGGTTGGACTTTCATGTTTCTGCATTGATTAGGTATTAGATGAGCTGCCAGGGAAAGCGGTGTGACCTTGAGCTAGCTGGCTCTCAGCCAAGGCAAATCCCTCAGGGAGCTGACAGCTGAAGTTATCTGCCAGTGGCAGCTGAATTTACAAATTCGTTATTCCTAAAGGGAGATCTGAGTGGTGCATCTCAGTGTCCACCACAACTGGGGAGCATAAATTAATAGAAAACTCTAGTGAAGAAAAGCCCTTTCATATCCAAATTATTGTCCTAGCCATTGCCTAGTCCCTTGCTCTGCAGAGCATTTGTGAAATTATGTCATTCACTAATTTGTTTATGTTCTCTCAGCTCCATGAATCAAAGCTCCATGAGCCAAAGGATGGGGATTTGGTCTGAGGTGACCAACACTCAGACCATATCCTAGTACGTAATAGGTGCTCAACAAATATTCAACAAGCTAACAAAATGAGAAACCATAACTGGCAAAAAGCTTGCTTTGTATTTGAGGTATTCTCAGGAGTCAGGGAAGGACAGAGGGAATATGCTCCAAGGCGAGATTCAATTTCCATTGAATCTATGGCTGGGGGAATCATTGAAACAGATTAGGTCATAGATATGCAAAGTCTAATGCTGTGATTGAATGATGGCTGTCCCTTCCCTCTTCAGATGTCTTTTGTGGTTCTTTGGGCTTCTCCAGGAAAGGGAATGAGACAATAAGGCACATTATCTTCCTCCCCTTTAATCCACAGTGCATCTTGTCATAGTAACAATGGCACCAGTCTTGTCTACCATCAAAGGGGAAATCTCAGCACTGGTGGACATTCAGCCTTGTTCCTTGTAGCCTGAACACCTGGAATTTCAAAAGCAGCATGCTAGTGTAAAACTTGCAAGAAGCTCACATGGCACATGGGATTTTTGTGGCTTAGCTTGTGTCAGTTGCTGCCATTGGGGCTCCCTATGTATGAATGCTAATAACACGGGTAGTGCCAGGCATCTGGACTGCACTGACATGCCCTCATTAACCTCAGGGTCTTGCTTTGTTTGCCTTTCAGCAGTGATTGGAGAGCTAACTTCTTCCCATAATTCAATTAAATGAAATTAGATTCAGGGAGAGGAAGTTTCTTCCTTTTGCCTTTTCCAAGAATAATCAATCTAATTAACATGTTCATGCCCCCAGAACTTTTTAAAATCTCTCCCTCCTGTTTCAATTAAACTCATTAGTGACACAGATTTCTTTTTTAAGTTATTAGAAGGTTGGAGTGGTTTGCAAGGCCTATTTGGAACAAGCCATTTGAACAGTGATAACCCCAGAGTGGGTGCTCCTGTAGCCAAAAGATTAAATCAATTGCTTTTCCTTCTTGAACAGGCCAAACATGGTCAACCCCAAAGTCTTCTTTGGGCCAGCCACTTCTGGACCATAAGGTTGCCCTCAGACCCAAAGGCACTCAAGGGTGTTGGTTTCTAACCCTCTGCTCAGGCCTTAGAGGCACCTGGGACCCCAAAAGCCAGCAAAGCTGAACTTCTTTTCCACTCGCAGGAGTAAGTGATGTGGTGGAGGGCAGGAAGAGGCCAGGGTGCTGGGAAGATGCTCTAAAGACCTATTTCCATCTGAACGTGAGGCTCTGCAGGTCCTGCATTTGTCATGGCTCAAGTCTCTACTAATGGATATTAATTCATTCACCTAAGAGACTGCAAGGGCGCACCTTCTCCCCAGAACGCACCATCACTTCAGCCAGGAATCCTAGGTGGCCTCTGTATTAATTACTCCTTTTGATTTTCTGTAATTCTTTTTTTCTTTTTTGAGATGGAGCCTCACTCTGTTGCCTCTGTAGTACAGTGGTGTGATCTTGGCTCACTGCAACCCCTGCCTCCTGGGTTCAAGCAAATTCTTGTGCTTCAGCCTCCTGATTAGCTGGGATTACAGGTGAGTGCCACTGTGCCTAGCTAATTTTTGTATTTTTATTAGAGATGGGATTTTGCCATATTGGTCAGGCTGGTCTCGAACTCCCGGCCTCAAGTGATCTGGCCCGCCTTAGCCTCCCAAAGTGCTAGGATTACAGGTGTGAGCCACCGCACCTATCCAATTTTCTGTAATTCTGTATCTTGAGGCTTTGCTGACCCTAAAGGGACTGTCTCTCCCAGGGCTAGCCACTTCTCAGAGATAGTAAATGAATCACCTGGAAGTGTGCCTTTCATATGCAAACTAACCAATTCAGTGCCTCCCCATTTCACATCCTCCTCTAAGTGGAAGTGGGCTCTCACACTCCTGGCTGCTATTCCACACCGTAGTCACCCCAAGGACAGGTACTAGACAACTCAGGACAGTTGCTCTACTCTGAACCTTCTGAAATTGTTCAAGCTAGCCAGTCCTAAGCCTGGTTACCTGACCTTGCCCATTCTTTCTCATGGGAAACACAATAAGAGCACTTGCTCGCATTTCCCTCTAGCTCCTGCCGCCTCCTGACCAAACCTGCTGCTTCTCCATGTGGCCCTGCTTGGTATGGTGCGCCCTGTTTTCCTGGGAACTGTGAGGAACTGGAGATCTTTTCAATAGAAGCTGTCTCTTGATCTATTGACCTCACTATACCTGAATACTAATAAAACCTACGTTTAAAACAGCCTCCTAGGCCCTCTCTTGGAAGACAAAGTCCTGTAACCATTCACCATGGTGGAGGAGAGCCATCTCTCCCCCTGTGTCTGAACAGGGGCCGAAGGCACACATAGCTGAGCCCACTTCACACCCCCTCCCCACCAGCCACGAAGGCCATGCCTGGCAATGAAGTTTGAGATCCTGTTCCAACTTTGGAAACATTTTCGCCTCATAGGTATTGACTTAATTTTTATACATTTCCAAGACCCATTGAAGAAAATCCTCAGGGGTACATATGGTACAGGAGGATAGGAAACAGCTTGGAAGACAACAGAAAGGAATATGTATCCACAAGAAGAGCCTTTTCCAGTTCATTTCCAAAAAGAACTCCTCTCCTGCCCGGCTGGGCCTGGGGCCGCAGCTCTTAGAGTTGGTTTCTAACCTTGCTTGGACCGTCATCTCTCTGGTAGTCTGATGAAGTCTCAGGACCCCTTCTTATCGTAAATATTTTATACAAATAAAGTAGAATACAGGGTATTACAGAAGAAACTAATAATACAATTATTAGAATATTTTAAAACAAACTTTGATTTAGAAGTTAATGCACTGCTTTATTAATTCTTTAAATAACACAATGTAGTAGATGGTCTTATAAGTACCATAATTTTGAAGTAGTGGTGAATGGGATAATGTATCACAATATCTGCAGTGTAAACTGATCTAAAAATGTTTATGATTTCCATTTTCCCAGGCACTGTTAATACTATTATAGTTTGTTGCACATATTCATAACTGAAAGAAATGCTAAATTGAAAAGGAGGCTAATGAAAATAAATAAGTCATTTTTTTTTTTTTTTTTTTTTTTTTTTTTACAATTCAAGCTCACAAACAGATGCCCAGCATTCTCCCCAGCCCATGGTATGCAGGATACACACCCTGTATAGAGCTTTGAAAATTAGTAGCAGGCAGAGGAGCTGGTCTCCTCTGCTGAGTGTGCCTGAGCCACAGTAGTGCTGGCTTCAGCTGGGAAGTGTCCATTGGGAGCCCAGTGGTTTGGGCCAGCAAATCATATTCTTATTTGCAAATGGTCCTCCCTTCCCTCACGCCTAGTCATTGTAAGCAATGAAAGCTCCATCAGGGTGCCTGGGATAGAGTAAGAGCAAACTAGCTTAGTGACCTTTGGGCAAAGTCTGTCTCCGTTCTGTAGAAATGGAAAGGCATGGGGGTTCTGGCCCTCTATCTCCAGTGACAGTTGAGTCTTATGAGCCCTGGAGATCTCTCCAGGTGTCATAAAATTGAATTATCTCATTTCTAGGCATGGAGTATGGTCACCCTACGCTCATGAATTATCTGTATTACAAACAGAATTGCTCATGCCCATGGGTCACTCTAATGATGCTGCATAGAGACGGAGCTAAAGCAAAAGACGAGGGAGACATCACTGCAAAGGTGGGAATTGTAGCCTTAGAAGGGAGTAAGGTCACCTGGGGAAATGAGAAGAAGGTGCATCGTGAGCCAGCCTCAAAATGACTTGATCACAGAGGGGACAGGCTTTGGTGAGGGTTGGTCAGGTCAAAAGGTCAAATGTCCATTTGAATTCTTTGCTCTCAGTAAGTGGGAAGCAGCCTGCCTTTTCTCCCCCTCCTCTGAGGACCTGAGGGAAGAGCATGGGAGACCTGTTGACCCTTTGGGAACAGTCTAGGAATGTCCCCAAGATGAGCTCCTGCCTGCATCGACACCTCCCATTCCACAGGACCTAGACCTAGGGCCCTTCTTCCATGTCCTTACTGCCACGGGTAAGGACACTCCTGCATGGAAGAATCCCTGTGCAGTTCATGTCTGAATTCTCTGCAGGGATTCAATGTCTAGAAGCTCAAGCACATCTTCCCAGCAGTGGTTTTTCTGCATCCAGGCCCCTCTGATCACATGGTAGGCAACTTGAAGTGGCCTCTACCCTGACAATGCTTCTGTCTTTGAGATAATTCGTTTCTTCACACCTCCAGAGACTATGGTTAAGTGTATGCTCTTACTGTCAGAAGAGACCTCATGATCACTATATGTCATGAGAGGTGCAAAGTTGTGCCTAATCCTCAAAGTAGTGGTTTGGGTGTGGACGCATGAAACAGGCCCCAGTGTAAGCTGTGTGTACCCAGTGTAAGTGATGGCTTCACTTTGAGTTAAACCTAATACAAACTGTAATTGGAAAGTATAAATGGATTACCCTGGTCTTATTCAAATGTGCCACCACCCAATAACAGCAAGGTCAGTACCCCTGGAGAAAACACATTTTGTTTCTAATGAATTCAAGAAATCTCTGACTAGGGAGAGTTTCTAATTCATGAGATAGATGTTCAAGTGTGGCTAAGAGACTTAATCTCTATTATGTTGCCCTAAAAAGGGAAGGAAGCTACACATTTAAGTAGTGATTATGAAATAACATACAATCTGACCTCAGACTAAGAAATCCTGAGATGCAATCTGTACATCCCAAATGTTTGGCCTTACATTTTGAGACTTAGTGATTTTGGTGGCAGTGGCACACAGTGATCAACATTTCAAAACCCAGGCAGACCACCTTGGCTTTGGGCCAATGATAACCATTTGCACAGAAGCTGAATTCCCCCATTCTCCTATGTCTGTATGTGATGCAAACACCGCATAGCTCTTAACTCACCTTAATTATAGCATCAGCAGATTACATTATGGCCCATTTCAGTGAACGGAGACTTCTCCTACTCTCAGCTTTGTGACGTGTGGTGTGTGTGAGCCAAGAGTCACAGACGGCTGAGATGTTAAAACGATGTGGCTCACTGAGCAGACAGTTTGCCCAGCCTATACCATCAGAGGGGAGGAGAGACCAGGCTGCCTCAAAGCATGGCTTTTAGTTAGTTTTGCCTCATTCAATCAAACCTCAGGAGAGACAAACAAAAAATCAAAACACAAGAAAGAGGGAGAGGAAACATTATCCTCCTTCCACTGCTCTTTGTGTTCCCTATTTTGCCTCCCTGCTCTGGTTTTTAGCAGTTTGGCCAAGGGGTGGGGTTCTGGGCTAAAGAATTTAGGAAGGTAGGGTTCTATTTGGAATAATTTAGGAAAAGCAGGACCCTAAACATGGCAATGACAACAGTGAGCATCTAGGAAACCTCTACTGTTTTCTTAGCACCTTTTAAAGAGAGTAGAAATGAAGGCCAGCATCACTACAGCTATTGAAGGCATTGGTTCATGTTCTCGCTCTGAGGGAAAATGTAAAAGAGAGACTGAGAATGAATAAAGGCCACATCGTTTTTACTGCAGGGCCACACTGGGGCAGTGCTTTCAATCTAGCAAGTAAAAAAGTGATAAACAGAAATATCCTTTCAAGGCCACCTCAATTTAGGATTTTCACACTTGGGACTGAGAACAGGTGTAATGTCTCAATTGAAAATCAGGGCCGTCCTGCCTACTGAGATTTCCTGTTGCAATCCATTTATTTCTTCTCTGCAAAAAAAAAAAAAAAAAAAAAAAAAAAAAAAAAATATATATATATATATATATATATATATATATATATATATATATTCTGTTTTCCTTTCAGTTGAAAAGCTATTTTCTCTGGGAATGCTGTTTTGCAAATGGAGTGTTACAGTGCATAGTCAACAAAAGGAACTGGATCACCTGGGGAAATGAGCCAACACAGGGCAGGGTCAAAGTCATGAGAATATCTTACCCACTGCAAGCTGTTCGCCCCTTCCTAATTGAAGCACGTGCCCGTTATCCTCTTCTGGGATTTTTAGTTGCCAATTTTTAATTGCGATTGAGTTCTCTCCAACGCTTGACACATGCCTGATCAACTGCTGGCCAATGGCCTGTGCTAGTAGACCCATACTGACCAATGTTAAAGAAAAATAAAATTGGAAAGTCAGCCTGCTCAAAAGCTGCACAATGAATGCATTCCCAAAATAAGTCACCAAACAGTTCCTAGATTATTTGGCCCCTGCTTAGTATATCCGAGAGGTGATTATGAAATCTCTCATTCTTTTTTGTGCGTGTGTTATTTTTTTTTATAGTCTGCATTTAAAAACATTTTTTTTTCTTTTTTATTATACTTTAAGTTCTAGGGTACGTGTGCACAACGTGCAGGTTTGTTACATATGTACACATGTGCCATGTTGGTGTGCTGCCCCTATTAACTCGTCATTTACATTAGGTATATCTCCTAATGCTATCCCTTCCCTCTGCCCCCACCCCACAACAGGCCCCAGTGATTTTCCCCTTCCTGTGTCCAAGTGTTCTCATTGTTCAGTTCCCCAAAGGATTATAAATCATGCTGCTATAATGACACATGCACACATATGTTTATTGCGGCACTATTCACAATAGCAAAGACTTGGAACCAACCCAAATGTCCATCAATGACAGACTGGATTAAGAAAATGTGGCACATGTACACCATGGAATACTATGCAGCCATAAAAAAGGATGAGTTCATGTCCTTTGTAGGGACACGGATGCAGCTGGAAACCTTCTCATTCTTAATTTAGGTCTTGTGCATGGCACAAACAGAAAAAAGAATACGTATGGTTTAGTATTCTGGGGGTTTTCTAGGAGGCTTCAACCCTCGCTCCATGACCAGCACCCCCCACTGCCATCTGGCCATCACTTACACTGTGTACACACAGTCCGAGTGGGCTCTGTGGGACCCACAGCTCCTGATGGGCTCCACTGCTGCTCCAGCACTTAGCTTCACTGGGTTCCTGGATGCAAGAATGGTTCTCTTCACTTCCACTGGCACTTTACAAGGGTAACGGGAATCAAGGTGGTATCTGTTGTGTCAAAATCCCAAAGGACCTCGAGAAGTCAGTTAGTCCACTCTGCCTTAAGGGCACCTTTCTTTTAGGGACATAGCGCAAATTATAATATATTCACAAAACAAACACAAAGGCCCACACATTTTGAGGAAAGATCTGCTAGTCACCAGCACAGCAGATGTACCTGGTAAAGCTGCCTTTCCATGTGTGTAGTTTTTTTTTAAGACAGAGTCTTTGTCACCCAGGCTGGCATGCAGTGGTGTGATCTCAGCTCACTGCAACCTCCGCCTCCCAGGTTCAAGCGAGTCTCCTTCCTCAGGCTCCTGAGTAGCTGGGATTATAGGCACCCACCACCAAGCCCGGCTAATTTTTGTATTTTTAGTAGAGATGGGGTTTCATCATGTTGGCCAGGCTGGTCTCAAACTCCCTATCTCAAAGTTCATCCATCCACCTTGGCCTCCCAAAGTGCAGGTATTCTTGATCTACGGTGACAGAATATGGAGAAGTGTGTCAGTTCAGGTTCTCCAAGAAGCATGTGCCCAGATGGGATTAGACCGCAGAATATTTATTTACTGGGGGAAATCGCTGTGAAGGATAAAAGTGGAGGGAGCAGTAGCAGGGAGTGCCTTCAGACCTTATTCAGGTTGATCACCTGTAAAAGAAGATTGGGAAGGAGGAAAAGAGATGTAGGTAGGGAGAGCTTTGGTGCAGCTCTGAGAAAGCCTTGGCCAGACCAGAGGAGGGCCCTAGAGCAAAAGTTGCTCAGTACAGTCCTGTGTTGGGCAGCTGTAGCGAACCAACCATCCTTGGTGGTTGGCAGGGAGAGTGGGGGTGGCCTAGCCGCAGCATGACCACTGTAGAGGGTCTGAAGCTGGAAGCTGTTAGCCATGGTCGGCCCCCACGTGCTCCCCATAGCTAAGTTCTCTTGAAGGAGCATCTGAGTGGGCACCTCTTGACCACCATAAGGAGAGGGAAAATGATCAAGAATCCTTGCTCAGCCACTTCACTGGATGCCTACCTCTAGTCTATAGGGTTTACCTTTATAATCTTAGCTCTGATTACATTATTGCTTTAAAAAATGCAATGGCTCCTACTGCATAGAATCAGGATCCAACTCCATAATAAAGCACCAAGGCTATTCACTACCCGGGCTTCTCTCGACTATCTCTTTGAGAATAGTTCTCATGCTAAAACCCAGAGAGAAGTGCTAACCAGCAGCATGTGTGCCTTTTACCACATAGCATTCTAAGTGAATGTGAACCTGATTGCTCTGTGAGCACTTTCTGTTTTATGACAGCGGAGCTACAGCTGGAGGAAGCAATCTTGTGTCTTTCCGCCCTCATGAAGTCACGCAAAGGCAGCAAACCATCTGGTCTACATTATGGGCACTTACTCATATGCCAGGCACCTGAGTGGGGGAGAGGGCTAGTGGAGGATGATGAGGGAAATAGTCATGTCATGCCAACCCCACCTTCTATCATTCTTCTTTCCAATAGATAACCACTGCTTGCAACTCTTCAAATCACACTTCTTCGCTCACACTTGCATCCCTCATATGACCCTTATGCATGGTAATGGGAGCTGGATCAAACTCATAATTCTATATTCTTCTGGTAAATTATATCATTTTTCCCAAGGGTGAAAACAGGCAGTGGCACTGGTAAGTCATCTTTATTTTGAAGGTATTGGTTCCCAGATTGCTTATCTGAGAACATTGATTATTTTGGATTTTGGAAACAAAACCAAAGTTCACCACCCTGAGCCAGTCCAAACTAAAAATGTAACTGGAGAAGGCCCCAATTCCACTTGTAAAATCATTTTATTGGTATAAATATACATATGAATAAAATACTTCCAGCCTGTAATGTAAGTGAATATTTGTGAAATGTCTTATAAAGAGTAGTATTTTGATTTTTACAGGTGTCAAAGTATTCTCTCTTAAAATCACACATTAAAAGCTAATATGCAGACAGAAATTAAAGGCCTTCAAAAACATGAATATTCATAAAACCTCATTCCAATCAACTATATACATTAATCTGGGCACATGGTAAAATCAGCCGCAGGCCTCTCTCACTCTGTTCTTAGCTGTGCTCGTTGACGGTATGCAAAGGTCACCGACCAAGCTTTAAATGTACAATTCCACATCAGGAAGGAAGAAGTTCCCCATGGGAGAAGGTAAAAACCATACCCAAGATCTAATATATATAATTTATACAAATTATTAGTGTGCTCTGTTAATATAATTACAATGTGCAATTGCATACATCAAGAATAAATTGCTATATTGAGTCCTGTGTGGATTTGACACAGGTACACTCAGCAGTACTCTGAGGTTTGCTGTGGTGTTACTTGTGTGAGTGTGTGTCCAGTTATTTCATTTATCTCCAAAAACTCATCTTGCAGGGCAATCTGTAGCTGCCTCAGAGAAATTCAAGTAGGGCCCATGGGATAATTGCTGGCTTTCATTAAAGGCATATGAAGGAATGTTTAGAAATCAAATGTGAAGGGTTGGAGGAAGACCAAACAAACGTGATTTGATTACCAAGAAATGGATCTGTTTCTATACCAAAAAAAAAAAAAAAACAGGTAGGGGATGGGGGTATGGGGAGAAATAAAGAAAAAGAAGAGAATAAAGCACCGAGAGAAGACCGCCTGGGAAGAAGAGGTGGTGCCCTTGGTTCCTCTCTGATGGCTACCAAAGCACCCTGCACAGGAAGACTTCTGCGTGGGTGACCTTTACACAAAAATAAACTCTTTTTCTGCTTCTTCTCCAGAGTCACTAGATTTGCTGCCTTGATGGCCATCTTTACTGGAGGACCGCTGCTTTTGTTCTTGATACTCCTGGGCCTGCTGGCCCCAGCTTCTCCTTGAAACTGAAATAAAAAGAAAAGTTGCACAGTTTATTGACAAAATAACACCACTGGCCTGACTGACAATGGGCTGAGATGCAGTAGCCTTGAATGTTTGCAGGAGGAGAGGGGAACAGCGTGAACTTTCTCAGAAACAAACTTGCTATTATGTTTAGAGACTCTAGACAGAAATGTAAAACCAACCAACAAAGCAGAAACAAAAAGAGAAAACACACACAAAAACACAGTCTATGACAGGGTGAACCTCTCATAGATGTGGGCAAGAATCTGAGGTGAGGACCCCCCAGGCAAGGATGGCGGGGAAGTGGAGGGAGATGCCAGGAGGGAGGAGGGCTTTGAAGTGGTTCTGCCCCAGGTGACCTCCTCAGTTGTAGCTGCCCCCTCATGCAGCAGAGAGAACAGGGCAGACAGAGCCTTGAGGAGATGCTGGGCTGACAGATGTCCCATTCGATGCCTTCTGCAGATGATTTGGGGTTTGTCATTCCTGACTGTGGGGCAGGATATCAGCAAGGGCCTCAGGAGTCTTTGTCAGACCTTTCTGTGACTCAGAAAACCTCAGTTTCACCCTCTAGGAATAAAATACTGTAAAGTCTAGTGAAAATGCATTAAATACTGTCTATGACACAATCAACCATTTTGGAATCACCCTCCAGGTAAAAGCATTATCATTATTGTTGCCTGCTCAGATTACACATAAATAAGAAGAATCCACTGAGGCTTTATAAAGCAACGGTGGGAGAATCATTACTGGAATGGAGCCTCTGTTACGTGTTAGGCACTCTCTGTTTTCTTATCACTATTCCTCACGATTACCTTCTGTAAGGTAGGTTTTGTAAAACTTGAAACCAGGATTTAAACTAGATCTGTCTCTCCAAAGCCTATGTTCTTTCCAACTACAAACATGGCTTCACTGCTGTGATACCTTGGGAAAAGGTTCGGATGCTGTGCTCCAGCATAGCTATTAAGGATTATTAAATACTATTCATCTTGTCTATAGTATAGACAGTTCTTGAGCTAAAAATACTAAACCTACACACTTTGTGCCAGCTTGAAGGAAGAGTACAGCTACCTCATCACTTGGAAGTTCAAATGATCTAACCAGGAACACACTGTATCAGTCCTTCAAAAGCTATAGGATTCACTTGATGCTTCTAATCCCTTGATTTTTGCATTCCGCTAAAAAAAAAAAAAAAAAAAAAAAAAAAAACCAAAAAACAAAACTCATCTTGCCAGGAGCTGGCTATTAAAATGTTGAACCCACTGAAGAGTGTTTCAGGAAGTGAAAGCTCATTAAACCTAATAGTCAAAATGCAAACCTAATAGAGTGCTTCTCTTGCCAATACTGGTATTAGAGCCAGATTCTGCTCTTTAGACAATAAAAATTTAAATTTTTAGTTAATGACATTAAATTGAAATGACTCAAAACTCTGAAAAGAAAAAACCTTTCAAATCTGATAATAAAAGTACGTAATTTCTTAAATTGTGACTTCTTTTTGTCCAACAGATTCAGGCAAATTCTCAAATCGGGGGAAGAAAGCAACAAACAAATATTATCATTGATTTCTATTATTTTTTCTTTTCCTTTTAGAAACGAGGTCTTGCTCTATCACCCAAACTGAAGTGCAATTTCTATTTTTAAGCTTGCGTTTTAAGCTTGTATTTTTAAGCTTGTGTTGGGTAAAAAAATTAAATGCACCTGTGTTGGGTAAAAAAATTAAATGCACTTGTCCTTTCAAAGCTGTCAGTAAGCCAGGTTTGGAGAATGAAGGTGTATAAATATCTATAAATATTTTGCTCTTTATCACAAAACCAATTTGATACTAATAGACAAAGAATCCTTTAATTACTAAGAACAAAAGAAAGTAGGGAAGACTTGTATTATCTTCATCCTGAAAACTTTTTACAATAAACCCAACCTCAAACTAGAGTATTTCCTTTGGTATCTTCTAGAAAATATTTTTCATTGTTTTAAAACCAAAATAAGTTCTTCCTCTGTATTAAATGACTCAAAAATACACTACAGGTTCAAGGGAAGAAACAAATACAATATACTGCTCTTTTGTCTTCAGAGCAAATATATTTGTTCTAATTCTTAGATTTAAAGGATAATCAAACTTTCCATTCTTCCCAATATTTTTGTTTCCTGGCAATCTTGGGTCTAACTCATGTTCTATGACATGACATAAGAGTACTTTCTAAAAATGGAGAAATTCAAGAAACCAAAAATGTTTATGTTACAGGTAAAAAACTGAGATAACCCTATAGACCAGGGCATGATTAAAATTCAAAGAAATTCAACATAGAAATCTTCCTGCAAAAAGCAGGTTGTCCTTCAGTCTCCACCTAAATGCTGATTCTTTTGAGTCACTAACACTGGGCTTCCGAATTCTCCAAGACTCAGGGATTGTAGGAGGAAAAATAATATACACTTTCTTTTTTTTTTTTTTTTTTTTTTTTTTTTTGAGACGGAGTCTCGCTCTGTCGCCCAGGCTGGAGTGCAGTGGCCGGATCTCGTCTCACTGCAAGCTCCGCCTCCCGGGTTTACGCCATTCTCCTGCCTCAGACTCCCGAGTAGCTGGGACTACAGGTGCCCGCCACCTCGCCCGGCTAGTTTTTTGTATTTTTTAGTAGAGACGGGGTTTCACCGTGTTAGCCACGATGGTCTCGATCTCCTGACCTCGTGATCCGCCCGTCTTGGCCTCCCAAAGTGCTGGGATTACAGGCTTGAGCCACCGCGCCCGGCCATAATATATACTTTCAAGAGGGCTGTCAAAGAATTTCACTATGGTGGTGACTTTATTTAGAAATTCATTCTAACTATATTCACCTCCATTGATTAAACTCTACCAACTGTGAATGTGCATGTGATAATGAGACTACTACCAGGCTGACATGTTCTTACTATAGTAGGTAAGCACTATTCAAGGACAGGAAAATTAAGGCACAGCGAGATCAAGGACTTAAAGTTATGCAATTAATGTGATGAGTTTGAAGGTCAAAGCACTTGGTCTTCTAGTCTCCAGCCTTATTAGTCCAGATGCCTAATGTGAACAACTTTGTAGGGGGAATGTTCTTTGCCGTTTGCTTTCCAGCCCTTAAGGGAACATCTATTTGATTGCATGTAATTAAGATGTTGACTACAACTATATTGAAGTAGGTTTAGTCAGGCTTCTATTAAAAGATGGTCTCAATAGAATTACATCCTTTTGAAACTTAAAACCCCAGAATGTATGCATATATGTATGTATGCATGCAAGCATTTATTCATTTATAGATACTGAGTCTCACTCTGTTGTCCAGGCTGGAATTCAGTGGCGCAGTCATAGCTCACTGTAGCCTCAAACTTCTGGGCTCAAGTGATCCTCCTGTCTCAGCTTCCAGAGTAGCGCAGACTACAGGTGCACCTTCTCACCACACCCAGCTAATTTTTTATTTTTATTTTTGTATAGACAACTCATTTGTTGCCCAGGCTGGTCTCAAACCCCTGGCCTCAAGTGATCCTCCAGCTTCAGCCTCCCAAAGTGTTGGGATTGAACCACAGTGCCTGGCTAGAATTTATTTTTAAAATATTTATAAGATTTAGACGTTTTACAAATTCAGACAGACCTCCTCTTAGGCAGCTTGAGTTAATGCTTGCTTTTACACAGGGTGAAAAAAATCCAGTTGTTTCACAAACACTTCTTCAATGCAAGTATTTGTTAAGAGTGCTGGAGCATCTCTATGCATGTGTCTATATACATATTTATCACTATTTTAAATACCATTAAAGTTAACTAATAGAAGATACTCAAGTAAATGAACAGGTAATTTATTCAACACAAACACTCCATGTATATACACATCCTGTCTATAGTGGCAACACAAACACTCCATGTATGTACACATCCTGTCTATAGTGGCAACACAAACACTCCATGTATGTACACATCCTGTCTATAGTGGCAACACAAACACTCCATGTATATACACATCCTGTCTATAGTGGCAACACAAACACTCCATGTATATACACATCCTGTCTATAGTGGCAACACAAACACTCCATGTATATACACATCCTGTCTATAGTGGCAACACAAACACTCCATGTATATACACATCCTGTCTATAGTGGCAATAACTGGTACAGAGAGGCTCGAACATGAAGTCTGTCATTCTTGAAGATGATTTGATATTGCATATATGTGATAATTTTAAAGCTTCTGAAACATGCATATAAATGCAGAGTTAGAGGATCATATGAAAATTTGGTATTTTCTCCATTGTAAGCTCCACTGACATCCATATTTTCCAGGAGAAAAACACTATGATGACCTGAAAATAGTATTCAGTAGTTGGCCCTGATTTTTTATACTTTCTAGCAAGAGCCCAACATGCCAACTGTTAAATTTATCTTTAAGAACTCACTTACTGGAAGCAGAACTTGAATCTGGTGGAAAAAGTAGAGCAGAGCACTGGCTTACAGACTGCAAGTCACAGCCAAGTATTTATTGGCTGCAGCTTGGATTATGGAAGAGGCAAGTGATATATAAATGGAATCTTAGAATCAGATGCCCTGTACAAACAGGGGCCATTACAATGCATTCAAAGCCAAAATCAACTATTTTCTTCAAGAAAATAGGATATACTCTTATAAAAACATCACAACTTATAATTAAATGCAGAGAGGAAATAATACGAAATGGAAAAAGATGTGCTTACAAATATTTCTAGTAAAAGAAATTAAGCATTTTGTCTGTCAAATCAATATAATAGCCACACAAAACATAATATTCATGATAAAAATATGCAGCATGCTTTGAGAACAATATTTGAGAACAATAGCCTCTGTTTGTTTCATGAATACATACTTTAGGAAAATAAGGCTGTTTTAGCGTAAACAAAGCTGCTCTTAAAAGACTTAAAGCACATGCAATTATTTAATAGAATTAATCTGCTAAATGTTATTTTTTTAAGCAGGAACTATTCAGAAAGCAGACTGCTACTCAATTCTCAAAGGTGAAGACAGTCAAGTGCTAGGAATCGGCACTAACAAAACAAAATTAAAATATTATGCACAAAATCACTTTAATTGAAGCTCCTGTAAAAATTACTTCTTAATGCCTGTCATTATTTCAAGAAATCAAAGCAGAAAAGTAAATACAAGATGGTCCTATTTAACTCCATCAAAATTTGACCAGCTCCTCACAATGAGAATTTTAAGCTAAAGAGGTTATGAACAAATCTGAGACAGATATAGAATCCCTTCTCCTTGCTTTTCTATAATGTGGGTTATCTCTGTGTTTATCCTCTTTTTACTCTAATACAAAGCCTCACTGGATGATCAATAGGCACTGGGCGGCAGGTAGCAGGGGAGCGTCTCTTTTTGTTTTGTATGAAGTGTTTTTAGTGGCCTCTTGAAGAAGGAACATTGCATCAATGATGCTTTGTTAATAATCAAGTGATATAAGTCAATGAAAACAATAGTTCAAATGTAAAGCTCCAGAATCCAGAAACATCTATGCAACCTTAGGTGCCCTTAACAAAAGGGGCAAGATAGAGACAGAGATTCTGGCCTAATAAATCCTCAAAAATAACTCGTCAGAAAATAAATGTCTTAGGTGTTCATTTATGTAACTTTTCTAGGACTGAAGATAGAGATTTTCTTGGCAATATGAGGGAAACTTTCTTGTAGAGAGGAGCTACTGTAACTATGTATCTATAAACAAATTCACTACATAGGAAATTCTGTAAAAGTAAAGGGTCAACTCAATTGGCTTTCTCTAGGGCAGGAGCTACCCAGCCCAAGCAGAATGTTTTATCCTTACGTGTCCTGTAGACTTTGCTTTATGCTCTGAGAGGTGTCTTTAACCCACCCCGCCACCTAGCTAGTACATGCTGGAACCCCAAGCAAGTGAGCACACGTGGCTAAGCCCATGGCACTGGCTGAGAAGGCAGGCTCCAAACATTGTCCCTGGCAGGCAGTTGGTAGATGCTTTTTTGTTTTAAAACCTATATCAAGGAACGTTCTCAAAGACAAGAGTTCCCACTTCAGGTGTCATAACTCATTGGGCTGTTAAGCTGTGAAGTGTATCACAGAAGTTTATTATCAATAGTAAAGTGTGAAAATTCAAGAATAGTTTATCCCTTTGCAATAAGAGAATAAGAGAAGGTATCCCTATAATAAGGTCACTCCCATTAACTTGTATTCTGAAATGCTTTCTTAGGAGGCAGTGAAGGGCATGGTGTTACAGCCTGAATGCTGGGCCACACCTAATCCCTGGGAGCCTAAATACATGCATCTATTAACTCCTGATAGTTTCACAGAAAGAAAAGAGCCTCATTCCAAGAGCAGAAGTCCTCTAAAGAAATCTCACATACCAGAATATGTTACATTCTTTACAGGTACTAAGATTTCCTTTAATGGACTTTTGAAGTCATATTTATAAAAAAATTATTGTATTAACCAGGGAGGAGATGAGTACTTTAGGCACAAAAAAAGACATTTTTTCCTCTGAGTCAGCAATACTTGTTCTTAAATTTCCCATTGGAGGGCAAAGCTGATTTGAAATCTGTCTCCTTTCTGTCACTTGGGATTGTTCTCACGTGAACAATACATTACAGAATTTACTACAGGGCCAAATGAAAGACAGACGTCAGAGAGAAACTTCTAGAAAATGTAATAAATTGTTCCTAAAGGTTGACAAGTTAATTGGTACTTTTTCTTTCTTACTAAAGGGTGATGAAATGTCCACTGAAAGATCATGTGCATGACCCAACGTCTGCATTGAGTCAGTGACTTTTTATTGATCCTTTCCTGAAAGAATGTAAGACGTTAGGCCAATATTCTCTAAGGATATAAACTCTTGTCATTCTAAGAATCTCTGATCCAACCACAGTTGAAACCTAACAGGAGAGTAAAGATATAAAGGAAGAGAATAGGAGGTCTAACCCCAATTATAAAAATAAACTTGCATGATCACAAAATTTTGAAAGGACAAGTCACCAAAGTAACTTGATCTTCCTTATAAGAATTTCTAATTTTAGATTTTTAAGTCAATATTTTTTTATCCCAAATAAAAGGACCATCCTGTTGACATTTAGAAAAACCAAAAAACAAAAACAAAAACAAAAAAACTCTCTTGTATGACCCAGTCCCACGATAGAATTTACTCAATTACAGTTTGTTTTTGTTAGTGCCAGTTCATAAGCTTTGGGTCAGTGAGGGATGATAATCGAAGGCTCTAACCATTTGTTGGCTGTGACTTCCTGTGCCCAATTGCATTCACTTCCTCTTCTGCAATGGTGGAGTACAGTTTTGAAGATCTTTTTGAAGGCTTGCCACTGTCATGATCTGAATGTCTTTTGTAATAATCTCCTCTTTGCACTACTGAGGAAAAGGGATTTATTTTACCCTTTATATTAGCACATACATCAATGTGTTGACATTAATATTTAAAAATGTAAATATTAAAAATTAAATATCAGCTTACCCACCCCACTTAGAATTCAAGGAACCTACAGTGCTGGTCCTGGGCAGATATACATCATTATCTACAGAATTCAACAGCCAACATTATGGAAATGTCGTGCAAAATGAGGTGAGCTCTGATTCTGCCCCAAAAAAGTATTAACAAAAAGGCCCCAGTATTATCATTTTGATTCCATGATGGATTAATGAAAATCACATTCACTATGGAATAATCCAGAAGAATCATAGCAATTTACCTGCTTCAGAAATTAGTTGGGCACGCTAGTCCAAAGGGAGGCAAAGAACAGGGAAATGAAGTAACCAGCATGAATAACAGATAAGAAAACAGAAATGAGCACAATATGGACAGTTTATAAAGAAAAAGATAGGACTCACAAACGGCTGCCACTTCTGGGCCACCTTAGCGGACAAGCTGATAAAGTCAAAATCTTACTACCTCAGACATTTACAAACTGTTCCAGACTTCATGTATATTTTCAGTCCAATTTTTATACCAAGTGATAACATCAGGATGATGTCTTTGATTAACTTATTCTGGATCCCAGGTGGGAAAGTGATGGTCTCCACAGCTCAGCCATCCCTACCGTCCGACTGGAAAGAAGGGCGTGGGAGCCTTTCCTAAGATTTGCTACTAGGGGAGGGAGAACGATGAGGAAGGGGATCAAACATCCACCCCTAAAGCTCTGAAACATTTAAGGAGCAACACATTCTATCTCTAACTTCCTGGGGAAAGAACACTCGACTTTTTGACAGCAGCTAAAAGCCTGCAGCAGTATCCACTAACTCCCCGACTTTGTTAACTAGAGAGGCTCCATGATATATATTTGCACTTGTTAGGCTGGTGGGTTACTCTAGGCCCTATTTTGATCATTTATAGGCATCTAGAAAACATCGTTTTCCAGAAATGTTAAAAGAATGATTTTTGTATTCAACCTTCTGATCTTTTTTCTACTTTTGTAAATCCTTCAATATTTCAATTGCTTCAGACAAGATAGAGGAACATTCCTACTTAGCACTACCATCCCTTCCTCAACTTTCTTTTTCTCTCCAACTGAACTCTTTCGGGTATTTTCAACACTTCCTTAAAAGTAAAGACGTAAAGTTAGCAGTTGCAGGAAGGATGGAAAATTAGGGTAGGAATGGGGGAGGCACTTTGTGGTGAGAACTAGACTGTCAGAAAACACCTGCCGGCTCAAGTCTCTCTGAGCTGGCACCACCAAAGGTCCTTCCTTTTATACCAAGTTTTCCAAAGGCTTCGGTTATAATACTGAACCCTGTATTTATTTACCTCATGTAAAATGACTATAGATACCAGCTACTTTTCGAAAGCTTTAGTTTCTCTATTTGGCAGAAGTGGTTTAGCAGCTTTGGTCTCAACCCTACCATCTTTTATTTATAGCAAATAGGTGAGTAAAGCTTCTACCCAACAAATAAATCTGTAGGATGGAGATGAGAAAGCAGGCAGTGTTAGTTTTTATTAGATTTCCAAGCCACAAAGACAGTACTATGCTCAGTAACACTTTCTATTAACTTCAACCCAATACTATTATCAATAAAAGAAAAAAGGCCATTGTAGGAAGAAAACAGTCAGAGAGATCAAAGGATTCTAAAGCATTAAATAAATCTAAAATAAAACACAGCAACTCCAAACCACAATGAGAGCCTTCTGGGTGTAGATGACTTGTGTAGCTCTAGAATTTCCTTATAGGTGGGGCTCAGAGATGGCATTTACACTATATATTACATACGACAGAACCCCAAAGTCGATTATACATTTAAAAGAAATGGCATGGGTGCTGAAGCCACAACCATGCCTCACCTCTGATAGTAACTGGTAACAGCTCAATCTGATTTGGGAAGAAAGCATTCTTGTCACAGGATTAGCTTGCTGTGCTTCTACCTCAGCAAATTAGAAGGAGCAAACTGGTGCAAAGTCGCCCTGAGAATGTCCACATCTGCACTACACTTCTGAGAGTGAGGAACATCTGACCTTGTGACTCAGCGAGCACCGTGAGTGAGCTGCAAGGTGGCTCAGGCCCGGGGGTGCTGCTCCAGAACTACTGCAGTAGTGATTTACCACAAGTAGGAAAAGATTTCATTGAAAATAATGGGACTCAGAAATCTATATGTAGCCCCAAATATGTCATAAAATCATGTTTAAGGAGCTCCTAACATGCTGGAAGTCAGTTCAGAAGCATCTAGAAATTACTCTTGCAAATAAGTTAGACCTTTGGTTGGGTATCTCAGCTGCTTTTTTCATTTGTCATTAAGATCCAATGTCACCAATTATGCTGAATCGTTTCTGAACTAAGAAACTACTCCATTTCCAAAAATTTAACCCAATGAATGTTGACTTTAACAAACTCTAAGATATTAGTAAAGTCCAAAATGAATTCCTTTATTTTGAAATGTCCCTCCTTGGGGAGAGCTAACCCAGAGAAAAGAAATCCTTACCTTCCTGTGAAAACGTCCTGGGGCTGGGCTGGGGGCTACTCTGGCCATCTCTCTCCTTGTCTGAAGGAACTTTTTTCAGGACAGGTGGAAGAAGGGCAACTTTCGGGCTAGATGGAGAGTCTGGAATGTCATCTGAGGAGACACAAACACATGACTCAAACCATCCTACAAACTGGATTCCAAGAACATAAAGCCTGGTAAATCTATATATATAAATAGGTCATTTAAAAAAAAAGCATCATAGAATTTTTCTGGCCAAAAATTAGTTTTATGTCTTTGCTCAGTGAAGTTACATCCACAAACAAAAGGGAAAACCAATGAATACTCATAAAAAGTTAATATCTGAAAAGATATGAATCTATCCTGTAGATCAAGAATTTCAATGTGCTGATATTTGAAAATTAGACTGTAAGTAAACCACATGTTCCTTCTGACTTAAAACACAAAGCCTGTTTGGTTTTCATAAAATATGTAATACTTACAAGACATTGCTTTTACCTATTGTCAAACCCAGTACAACAGTCACTATACATATGTGTGTATGTGTATGCATGCATGCATATATGTAGGTCACTAACAAAAATTTGGAATCATGGTCTTTTAGAACCAGAAAAAACTCTGGTCACTGGACAAATGAAGAGCTTAAAAATGAAAAAGATGACAAAATAGCTAGGACTAGAATTCTAGTCTCTTTTCTTCCTTTTATTTTTTGAGACGGAGTCTTGCTCTGTTGCCCAGGCTGGAGTGCAGTGGTGCGATTCCAGCTCACTGCAACCTCTGCCTCCCGGGTTCAAGCGATTCTCCTGCCTCAGCCTCCCAAGTAGCTGGGATTTCATCGTGTTAGCCAGGATGGTCTCAATCTTCTGACTTCATGATCCACCCACCTTGGCCTCCCAAAGTGTTGGGATTACAGGTGTGAGCCACCGCGCCCGGCCAATTCTAGTCTCTTAATTCAAACACCAGGGCTGTTTCACCCTAATTGAAAGGATCTACCACAAGCTTGTCCAACCCATGGCCCACAGGATTGGACACGGATGCGGCCCAGATTGGGTTTGAAAGCAGCCCAACACAAACTTGTGAACTTACTTAAAACATTACAAGATTATTTTGCCTTTTTTTTTTTTTTTTTAAAAAGTAATCAGCTATTGTTAGTGTTACCATATTTTGTGTGTGTCCCAAGACAATTCTTCTTCCAATGTGGCCCAGGGAAGCCAAAAGAGTGGACACCCCTGACTACCGGATCTTGCTCCTTCCTTTGCTGTTACCAGCAAGGTGGTTCTTAAGTTGGTGTGTGAGTGTCTGTGCACGTAGAAGACAATCTACAGCAAGGTTCTCTTCAGTCTTACACTTCCAGTTGCCTACTTGCTTAACCAAAATAAGCAGGGATGTGATAAGACATGTGAAAATAACACTATCCACCTTCACAAGCTGTCAGAGCTGTGGCGGAGAGGAAATGAGATGGCGTATTTGAAAATGCCTGCTGAATTCCCAAGCTCTATAAAAACATGGGTTTATTAACGTAATTCTTGATATACTAAGTGCTATGAAATAAATGAACACATTTAGTAAATAAACAAAATAAAACTGCTTGCAACAGAATATTGGGAATTCAGCTAGTTTTATATTCAGCATTAGAAACTGGGGAGTGGTCCCCCTTTATCCACATAGGATACAATCTAAGACCTCCAGTGGATGCCTGAAACCGTGGATAGTACTGAACCCCACATAAGCTGTGTTTTTTCCTACACACACACCTATAATAAAGTTCAATGTATAAATTAGGCACAGTAAGATATTAACACTAAAACCCAATAACAGAATAATTGTAACAATATACTATAATAAAAGTTATCTGAATGTGGTCTCTCTTTCTCTCTCTCTCTCTCTCTCTCTCAATATGTGCACCATGAATAACTGAAACTGTAAGAAGCAAAACCTTAGATAAAAGGGGACGACTGTACTCTACAAACTAGGTTACTCTACAAACTAGATTCATTTTATAAGAACTGTTTCTTTATTGTAGACTAGAGACACACCTAGCTGATGACAATGCTAGGAGCAAGCCTCCTTTTGAGAACTTACTTGCTTTGCTTTCTATTAAAACATTTTTCCATTTTCTCTGCCTCCATTCTCTCCATTCCTTCTACATGAAGACATTGTGTGTGTACCAATACATTTTTTATGTTCCCCATTATAAAGAACTTTGGTTTGGGAAAAAGTTTGAGGAGACTTAGGAAGTACTAAGGGGTTTGTTTCAAGGCTCAGTTCCTTGAGGTAAAGCCAGTACACCCCTTTCTTTGTGGTTTCTCTTTGGAGACGGTTTACTGGTTTTTTCAAGGGACCAATGGGCTATGAAGACCACGGAGTATCATCCAGGCTAGCCACCCAGGAAACGTAAAAAATACATGAGGGAACATGGGAAAGAACCACAAGTGGAAGAAGTTTGGACACACAGGATTCCTTTTTTGCTCATTCTACCCAAATCATCTGCATACTGATAAATTATTAGGATGACCTGCGCATCTTACTTTACAATATGCAAGACCATGGGGGAGAGGTCAATAGACACACAGTTACCAAGACAGTTGGTGGAGTCAGAACATCTGGCGGCTACCCAGACACACCAGCTGCGTGACTTGGCAAACTCAGTATCTCTATGCCTCAAATTCCTCATCTGCAAAACAGAGCAGTGATGAGGATATTGAGAGTTCATCATAAAGTACTTACAACAGTGCCAAGGACACAGTTAAGTGCTCAAAGATTAGCCATGATGATGATCTGACTATATTATTTTTAACCCTGTTTGACTAATTTTTGTGAGAGAACAAGGGGAAGAGGTAAAGAATTGATGTAACTTTCGTTATATTACCTATCCTACTTTTGTGTATGTTTGAAAATTCTTACAATGGAAAGTTAAATTTAAAAAAAAAATCGTGTGTGTGTGTGTGTGTGTGTGTGTGTGTGTGTTTAAGAGATAGGGTCTTGTCACTCAGGCTGGAGTGCAGTGGTGTGGTCACAGTGTGATGACAGCCTAAACTCCTAGGCTCAAATGATCCTCCCACCTCAGTCTCCCAAGTAGCAGGGACTACAGGTGTGCACTACCACACCAGGACTTCTTTTGTGCAGGAGAGAATAAGGTGAAGACCAACCCATTTCTAATATTTTTAAGTTTCTTCTATCATTAGATTTTCTAAACTAATAGTCAGCAAACTTTTTTGTAAAGGGCCCAAGAGTAAATATTTTACATTCTGCAGGTCATATGGCCCTGTTGCAAGCACACCACTCCGCGACTGTAGCACAGTCACAGCCCCAGATGACACCAGTACAAATCGTATGGCTGTGTCCAGGAAAACCATTTACAAAAACAGGCCCATTGTTTGCCAAGTCTTGTTCTAAACCCTTGATATATCATAGAATATGGCATAAAAACTGAAGAGCTTGTGCTTTCCCCATTTGTAGCCTTCATCCTTAAACTGCTGCTTTTCAGTGTCTGAACACCCTGGAGACAAGTATCAGAAAGCCAAGCCAAGCACTGCAGATGGGTCAACATGACAAAAGACAGATGTCCCTGTCTTGCCTACTAACCAACCTGTACCCCTGAAAGCAAGGACAGTCTCAGAGTCTCCAACTCTGACACATGGTGGGGCTCAGCATTGAATAAAGGAATCCCTCAGCTCTCATCACTTTCACAGTTTTGCACAGGTTTCTTGTGACCCCCTCCTGCAGAAGCCGCTGTACCTTGCTCACCAGCTGCCCCTGAAACCACCTGCAGCATCTGATCCAGCTGGTTCTGGGAAGCTACCTGGTCACAATGCAACTCCCTAACTGCAAAACTCTTACCAGGCCGTGAGGCGGTTCTTGGTTTCTGCGGGATGACAGGCCGTGCTGCCAGGCTGGGTTTGGGGGACTGCAGGAGGGGCTTCGGGCTTGTAGGTGTGCTGGATGAGCTCCGAGACCTGGAACCTGCTTCCACTTTGGGTTCTGCTTTGGTATTCTTTTCTGGTGTGCCCAAACCAAAGCGGTTCTCTGGAAGACCTGGGTGCAGTTTAGGCACTAAGACGAAAAAGGCCACTTTAAAATTAATCAAAGGTCAAAGAAGCCAGTAACTTGAAACTAGAAGTCTGGTACAAACTGCTATAATCATTTACCATTGTTTCTCATCATGGATGTTTTAAGAATATTTTAAGTATATGCTGTTCTAGCATGTTTTTAAAATCAAAACATGCTGGAGGAAGAGTAATGTTCTTTGTAGAAAAGCAATAAACTTTTTGGTTCTTTTCTGATCACCCCTGACTATTCCAGGGTTGACAAACTTTTACATTTAATAGTGTACAGTGCCGTAATCACATACAAGGAAAACAGTGGTTCTTCAGGCATTTGAAGTGTTCAGGTCTTTCTCAGATCTGCCACAAGGTACAGGTATAACCAAATGTAAGTGTCTTGGTTCTGGACAAAAAGTGGTCAGGGTTCTGGCGGCAGGTTCGAAGAAAGGAGGGTGATGCTGATGGCTGCAATCTCATGTTTAGTGAGAACAGCTCCAGAAATGTCATCTCATCCCCCACCTCCATCCATACTGCTGCCTTAATTTAACAAGACAACTGGTAAAAATAAGCCCATAAAATGTGATTTATCATCCAACTCTTACTGCACCAAGATACTGTAGCTATGCATAAGAATCTCAAATAGCAAAATGAGGATTCTATCACACAGTTAACACATTACTCTCCAGTTTTCATCTAAGGTATTTTCCTATTTTATTATACCTAAAAAGTCAGAGGGACAAGTGATATTGGATTTCGTGCATATTCAAGCTGCAAGGGAAGCATATTTTCATACCAAATAAGACAGCCACCCATCTTCTGTATATCATGCATGGCTTATTCTTAAGTACATCAGCCATGATCCTGTACGCTGCCCCCACCCCTAACGTTGCCAAAATGTTCAAAGTTGAGGAGTTTGTAGTGAAAAAAAAGTCAGAATTTCCTCCCTTTGGGAAATCAAAAAGTGCCCTGTCCAGGCACAATGCTACAGTGGGGCAGGATGCAACCCAGGGGAAGGTAGGTAAGGGATGTGGTCTTTCAGGTGATAGCTGAGAACACACAACAAAGAGATCTGTTCTTGCCTCCCCATTTAAATTTTTCTTCTGTCAATCACATGTGACTCCTGCAATCAGAAGGTAAGCACTTTTCCGAAGGGATGATGGCAATTGCCTGACTTACCTGCCCCACCTCCATCCAACCGTTCTACGCTGCTCAAGGCTGGGCTGGAAGAATCCTGGGATACGGCATCATTCCCAAGCTTCTGAAAAATTTAAGCACCATCCCTCAAAAAAGTGCACATTTATTTAATGCAAAAGTGAAAAAACAATGCAGGTAATAAATGACAGCAAAGAAGGGCTCTTTAACTCCGCTGCTGTTACGGTGACTGTGCCTGACTTGCCTCCGTAGGCTCTCCTACTGGGACAAAGCTGTGAGAAACACATTCTATTCTGTGTTTACGGTCAGAGCCGTGGGGTCCAAAGTGTGGCCGGTTTGGTTCCTCGGAAGGCTCCTCACAGGAGAGAAGTGCACGGGGCCAGGGAAAGTCAGTGGGCTCGGTGACCTTTACTGTTTTTCTTGTTGAACATCTATGCAGGCTCTGTAGCCCCTGATGCTTTATGTGATGAGGGCCCTTACACGCTAGAAATTGACAGAATCTGCTCTAGGTTTGGTTTCCAAAAATCTAGTTTTGGCTGGGTGCAGTGGTTCATGCCTGTAATCTATCTCAGTACTTTGGGAGACTGAGATGGGAGAACTGCTTGAGGTCACAAGTTTGAGACCAGCCTAGGCAACAAAGTGAGACACCCCCCCCCTTCCCCATCTCTGCAAAAAATAGAAAAATTAGCCAGGCATGATGGCATGCATCTAAAGTCCCAGCTACTCAGGAGGCTGAGGCAGGAAGATCACCTGACCAACTCCAAGAGTTTGAAACTGCAGTGAACTATAATCGTGCCAGTGCACTCCAGCCTGGGTGACAGAGCAAGACTTTATCTATTAAAAATATATATATATATATAATTT
Source organism: Chlorocebus sabaeus (assembly GCF_047675955.1). Lineage (NCBI taxonomy): Eukaryota > Metazoa > Chordata > Mammalia > Primates > Cercopithecidae > Chlorocebus > Chlorocebus sabaeus. The sequence continues at coordinate 25,535,025 of NC_132920.1, read as the reverse complement.
TCAAAGCAGCAGAAACCTTTCCAACCTCAATGATAATATAGGTGAAAGGGGTCTTGAAACAGGCAAAGTCTTCCTTGCTTTGAGGCAGAACCACAGGACACAGATCTATTATTTAGGAGGCAAATACAGATGAATAGGACTGAACAAATTTTTTAAAAATCTGCGGGTGGGAGTAATTAGTGATGGCGAAGATGGTGATGATGGGGAAAGTAAAATGCCACTGTCTTGGAGTAGGAGTGGAAAGTTTAGAAAGTCTACACTAGACTGAGGCATTTAGATACCAAAAAAGATACAGAAAGCAAAGTCTGGTGTTTACGTCATAATATCTAAGAATTATATTGACAAAGATGGTCTACATCTACCTCTTATCTAACAGGCAAAAACAAGGTGGACCAGCAGACCAGGAGGCATGATGATTCCCAAGGCAGTCTGACCTTCAGACTACTGGTTCCTGCTCATCTCATGCTTCCGACAAACCTCAAAAGCTCTGCAGCCAGCCAATTCCTAACTTTACACTGTGTTCGATGATACAGGAAGGATTATTTGAAATGCAGGTGAGAAAAGCCTCACTCCCTGAAATCATCAATTTACTCCAGTCACACACTCCCCAGGAGTGCCGGCTCTATCAGAAGGAAGCACCCAAGGGGCAGGAAGGCTGAGGAATTTCTCAGGAAGATGACAAAAGTTCCACTGTCATGAGTGCAAGGTGCTGAACAGGTCTCCAGGAGGAAATGTGTATACAAGCACTGCAGCGAAAACAGGCACATTATTTGGCATCACTATGGAAAAGTGATCTAAAAAGGAGGCCCCATGTCAGCCCTCTGTGCCCAGGACAAGTGCCCGGAGGACAGGCCTGGGGACCATCCATGAAGTCCCCTTCCACATCCTCCCCTTTCAGGTTCCTCCAAGTGCAGGGCAGGCACCTGAAAGTGACGACCTCCTTAAACTCTGTACCCGGGGCACCTCATTTGCCTGCATCTCTAAAACAATCCTGGGAGTTGTTTTCTTTTCCCTCCCATATTTTTAAAGTTATTTATAAATCGCAAACTGACTGTGGGGAATAAGGATAAAATAATATAATGCCCATGGCTTTTGTGTGTAGACAGATGTCTTGGAGGCCCCAGAGGAAAATACATGAACTTTAAGTATTCACTGATTGTTTCTTTTGTCAATAAATGAAGTGTCATATCTTCTACATATATATATATAGAAAAAGAACTGCATTTTATATATATATATAAATATATATAAAATGCCAACAATGCAAAGAGAATTACTCAGAGGAGGGTGAGGATATCATATATTTTATCAACAGTATACTGATCATTGATGCTAATTGTTGCTACCTTTATAAAGAATACAGTCATGGTACTTTAGAAAAAAAATGTTCTAAAGCGAATTTTTGAAAAACTGTATTATTTAATGATTCTGACAGAAGACCCATGACTGAATTTTAAATAGCAATAATTTTTAACAATGGTGGTTTTAAACCCACACTAGATGGCGCTAAGAGATCATTAATACTGTGTAAACCCTAAACAAATACAAAACCATAAAGATTTTGTCACTTTAAGCTGATTTAGATATCAAATCCAAAGTACATGAATAAAACACTCTAGCACATGTCATCTTTACACCAAAAAGAAACTGTTAATCATGAAAAACATAAACAGCATATTAATGAAAACCACACATTCATTGTTATAAAGAAATTCACAACATGCATTAAAATTTTAACATTTCCTTTGGCATCTGACTCACTAATGACATGGTTGTAGTATTATCCAGAATTCTGACCAGTGAGGGTCATACCATGCCTCCTTTGTTGAGTGAGCAGGATGTAGTTATGTGGTCTCTCCCAACTCTAAGGGTTTCTCAGTGAGTTAGGAGAGATCTATAATTAGAGAATTGCTAAATAATGTTGATGCTGGTAGGAGAACTTTGGTGAATAGTTGTAAGATCAGGTGGGAAGTGGAGTTTAATTTTTAAACATTGGTTGTTTAGAAGCCATATAAAAGAGCTCCCTACACCTGCCATTAGTTAATTGTTTACTTTCTGAAAGTCAAGGGCTCACCGGGATGAAATGTTTTATTGCGGTACTTCAAATAAAATAGACAGGTGATATCCTTTCTTTGGAGAACCAGTTGTGTAAAAATAATGGAGTTCAAGATAATGCACAGAAGCCATAACCTGACTTACACATGGGTATGTTCATTTTATCACACGGATACAATACTTCATGCAGTGACAGGATAAAACAGAGGTAAAAAGGAAAGTGAAAAAGACTCCTTACACTTTAAAAGGAGGTTCAAAGAATAAATAATGTTTTAAGTCAGATTTTGGGGGAACTCAGCAAATTTTAAACTATGAAGTTTTTCTTTGTAGCAACAGATGATATATATCAATGGTCAAATATTCAACTAATTCTAATAGAATACCTTGACTGTTATTTCTTTTGTCTTTTAAATCTGGAATATAGCAAGGCATTCTTAGGTTTGAAAAGAGAATAATTTTTAGGTTTGAAAAGGGAATAAGTTAGAAAATAGTTTCCATTTTTATATATAATCTAGTTTAAGTGTTTTTATTTCCCTCTGGTAGTTCACCTATCTTCAATATTACCTTCAGTCTTCCATTTGGATTCAGTTGACTGTCTTTTCCCCCAGACATGAGCATTTCCTCTGACCCGGGAACATCTCTGACATGGTTCCATGACATGCCCAAGGAGTCCCTTGGGCAGGTGGGAAAAGACTGGGGTCTTCAAAGCCTACCTTAGAATGCCGGCACTCCACAAAAGTGTGACCCTCAGGCCAAAGTGAAAACGTGGCCATTTCTTTAGGGTCTGTGCTGCAGGTTCTTTAGCAATAAGTTATAGTTTTGGATTTCTATTTAACCAACAGGCTATTTTTATTTTCTCACCCAAATAAACCAAGTGAGGGCAAAATACAAACAAGGACAACCAAGTCAAAAATGAACCCCCACTTATCTCACGAAGACAAGGAGTAGATTGGGGGCTACCAGAGGGCAGGAAGTGTGGGGGCATGGGGGGAGATGAAAAGAGGTGCAAAATGGGTACAAAAACACAGCTGATAAAAGAAACAAGATCTAGTATTGGACAGATCAGTGGGGTAGCTCTAGTTAACAATAATCTATTGTCTATTTCAAAATAGCTAGAAGAGAGTAATTTGAATATTCCCAGCATAAAGGCAAGTTAAATGTTTAAGGTGATGAACATATATAAAAATATCACATGCACCATGAAAATATGTGCATCTACTATATATCAAAAAATGAATTAATTAAAAAGAGGCCCACCCTTACCTTCTGTGCACACGCAGCTCTCTTCTCTTGCTTGGCTTTCATCTCTGCCAGCAGACCACTGCCCATCACCTGGACCCCATACCTCCGCCCTCCCTGTGGGCTGCTCTTGCTGTCACTCCGTTCCACCTTCCCTATTTCTTCCCCTTGACTCTCTTCAAAGGAGTCAGGTGTTTTTATCTCCTCTATCCGTTCAGAATTGCCATTGTGCTCGGTAGCCTTTGTGTCCTTCCTGGGACAGTCCACAGGTGGACTTTTGACGGCCCCTTTTGGTGAGGAGGGTTCTTCTGTCATCAAGATTGTTGGTGGCCGCTCAGATTTGGACCGGGATTTGATTAAGTTGAGAAAGCCACTACTTTTTCGAGAATCTCGCTTTTTCTTTTCATCTCCTCCTTCATTAAGCTCATGAGACTCTGAGCCTCTTGTTGACCATTTCCTGCATTTCAAACCAAGACACAGATCTGTTGTTTTTACTGTAAATAAGTTCCGGCAAGAATCAGTCAAAATATAAATATGGAGATTGCTACATATACAGTAACCATTCAGAAGCACATTTAAAAGCGGATTTGAGTTACTACCTTTAGGAAACAGAAAGGAATGTGGAATATCATCATCATATTCACATGTGAGAAAATTGAGGTGCGCAAACATTATGTATGAAAGATGAAAATGTAACTGGTACAGCCAGTGTGCTAGCTTACTCTAAAAGTAACTCCTCCCTCCCTTTGTTTCTTGTTTTATATATGTATCTAACTACCTGCTCTGCTTGAGAATTCCAAAGAGTAATCTTGAAACAATCCAGGCATAAAGCAGAGGTGGTGGGGCAATTTTCTCCCTTCTGAGAAGAAATGGGTACGTAGTTAATCCATAACCTAACCTCTGCCAAGAGGAAACCAACCAGACCTCCAAACGGTCCATTACTCAAGATAGTCATCAGAAAACAACTAACACACCGGCATCCCACACCACTCCTGTGCATAGTTTTCATGCCGCCTTTCACCTTAAAACCCTTTTAGCCAGCCTGAAAATTTGAGATGGCTTTTTGGGACTTGAGTCTGGCCATCTCCCAAGCTGTCGTCACTTGCATAAATCAAACTTCGCTTCACACGTGTTTGGCTTTTTGAGGGGCAAGCAGCTAAACCTGAGTTTGGTTCCAAAAAGGCAGAGAGTATGCTCTGGGAGAGAGTTTTCAGAGGGAGAATATGCTGAAACTTGGGAAATGGAAAGGGAGAAACAGTCAATGAAATGAGCTAAGTAGGAAGTATCACAGACAACTGTCTCATTTAAAGCTGGCAGACTGAATATCCACTTAGCTCCCCTGAATCTCCATTAAAATAATAGCAAAGGATTTATAAAAGAAAGTATAAGCCCTATAGGGGAGAAAAGTCAAAAACAACAAAATTTGGAAGCCAAAATACACTAGATATGTGTGAAAATTGACTTAATAGATCAGAGAAAGCTGAAACCTAAGCCAACAGTCAGGGAGACCCAGAAGCATGTGATTTGTGCTGGCTCCAGAATGAGGAGATGCAGGTACCTCTGCAAGTGGAAGTGAAGGGGAAATGAAGACAGGAAGGTTCTCTTCTTTGTGAAGCCTGTTCAGAAATTCATCAGATCCTCTCCCTAAACCACAGAGCCAATGATGCCCATCCCAACACCCAAGTTCACTCTCCGGAGAGAATGAACCAAAGAAGCTGAGCTGGGGGACACCAAATGCAGCTGAGCTGAGTGAGGATCACGAAACAGGCAAGCTCAAGAAAGCCTGCACAGTGAGCAGTGACACCCCCGGGACCCTTTCTCTCACTCTGCATGCCAGAATCAGGCAGGCAGGTTTATACCTTCCAGGCAGGAGATCGAAGTTTCCAAAGCTCAACAGAAACGACCTAAAGATTCTGAGAGTCAGGGATACCCTCTCCCCCAACAAAATGGTCCAGGAAGACCACCCTACATTGAAGCCCACCAGTCGACAAGCTCTACCCACAAATTTCCAAGGAGCTCTTCGGTGCCCCATTCCTTTTCAACATGGAAGAGAAAAAAATATTGTGTCCACCAACACGAATAATAGCAAAATGTGATAGCAGAAGTAGAAAACTCAAAGTTGGAAGACACAACTGAGGAAATATTCCAGAAAAAAAAAAAAAGGAATATAAAGAATTAAAAAAAAAAATAGGAGAGAACAGGTAGGAATCAGTGGATTAACAGAGGAAATAAAAAATCTGAATAATGGCCTGGGCATGGTAGTTCATGCCTGTAATCCCAGCACTTTGGGAGGCTGAGGTGGGCAGACTGCTTGACCCTGGGAGTTCAAGACCAGCCTGGTCAGCATGGGAAAATCCCATCCTTACCAAAAATACAAAAATTAGCTAGGAAGGGTGGTCCATGCCTGCAGTACCAGTTAAAAGAGTCTGAGGTAGGAGGATCACCTGAGCCTGGAAGGTCAAAGTTGCAGTAAGCCATGATCACGTCACTGCACTATAGCCTGGGTGATAGAGTGAGATGCTATCTCAAATAATAATAATAATAGAAGTTTAAGAAAAAAAGTACAGAGAAAAAAGGAAGAAATTATGAAATAAATAATTTTTAAAAATTCAGCAACAAAGGACATGAGTTTCCAGATTGAAATGGCTTATAAGTGCCTGGCAAATTGGTTTTTAAAAAATATTAAAAAATAAAAAATCCACCTCAGGGCACATATCATCATAAAATTTTAGTACACTGGGAATGCAGAGAAGATCCCAAATGCTTCCAGAGGAGAGAGAAAACAAAAGCAAGTCAGAAACAAAAGATCAGGACTCAAGTCGACATCAGATTCTCATAGCAATACCAGAAGCTAGAAGATAATGGAGCAAACCTATCAAAATGCTAAGGTACAAGGAAGACCAACCTACAGTTCTATACCTAGTGATACTATTAATCCAAATGAAAGATATGCAACAGTTACAGAAACTTGTTTTCCAAACGTCTCTTAGGAAGCAATTCAAGAAGGTGCTCTACCAAAACAGGGGCATAAACTAAGACCAACATGGGCCAGTGGAAACAGAAAAATGACACAGAGATGAGGTGAAGGGAATCCCCCAGCAGATGATGAAGGGAGATCCCAGAAGACAGCAGTGGGATGGACCTAGAGGACACACTGGAGCTGGTCAGATGCTGGTAAGACGTGTGTCCAAAAAAAAAAAAAAAACTGAGAATACTTGAACAAATTGAAAGGAAATTTATATCTTTACTGGACATTTAGGAGATAAGTCAGTGAAAGGAATGCAGAAAACAAAGCAAATGAAAAAGGGGACAATTATTAACACCAAGGAAAACAAAAAATTCTATAGAAAGAAAATGTAATCACAGTATACAATCTAACACAGTTGTTAATATTTACATGGTTAGAATGAAGCAAACACTCAATATTGATCTAACCAACTGCTGTGGTTTGTCCCCATCAAAACTTATGTTGAGACTTGGGCTCAACATGAGTTTTGATAGTACTGGGAGGTGGTACCTTAAAGAGGTGATTAGGTTATTAAAATCAATTACTGAGACTGGATTAGTTCTCATGGGAATGGATACGTTCTTGAGAGCCTGGGTTGCTATGAAGTGAGTCAGCCTCCTTTATCCCTCCTTTCTTTTTGCACACACTCAATTCTCCTTTCACTTCTCTGCCATGCCATTATGCAGCAAGAGGCCCTCACCAGAAGCCAACCAGTGTGGCAACCCAAACTTGAACTTCCCAGCCTCCAGAACCATGAGCTAAACAAACCTCTTTCCTTTATAAATTACCCACTCACAAGTATTTTGTTATAACAACAGAAACAGACTAAGACACTAATCATGATAAAATTAAATAAAGAAGATGAGGCAAGGAAAAGTGTGTGTGTCTAAGTACATGTGTGTGTCTAAGTACGTGCATGTGTGTGTGTGTGTGTGTGTGTGTGTGGTGACAGAGTATAATAGGTTGAGTATCTGCAATCCATAATTTGAAATGCTCCAAAATTTGAAACTTTTTCACCACCAACATGATGCTCAAAAGAAATGCTCATTGGAACATTTTGAATTTCAGATTAGGGATATAAAACCAGCAAGTATAATACAAATATTCAAAAAAGAATCCCAAATATGAAACACTTCTGGTCACAAGCATTTCAGATGAGAGATATTTGGTCTGTATTATCATCATCTAAGTAAGAAGTTAATGGTTATAGTACGACCTAAAAATGAAACAGAAAGAAAAAAGAAAGCATGCTATTAAGACTAATGGAAGAAACAGCTAAAGGAATAAAAACTAGTTGCTTCTGGGGAATACGGAGTGGGAAAATAACAAGGAACTTTTTTTAGGCCTTCGTAGAACATCTGACACTTTATGAGCATGTATAACTTTGATTTTCAAACTTTCTTCATACTACTTCATGATTTTACCTATCGCTTGACCTTTAAAGACTGGACTGACAATCTATTTATAAAAAGTTTTAAAATCACAACTTAGTAGATTCCATCATATTATTTGCTGATGAAAATTGATGTATTTAGTTCTATTTGTGCACTGAAACAGGAACAGAATCTTCCTTGAGCAGTATCTTTATTAAAAAATATATTTTATACCTTACAAAATTTACCCAACTTTCATTCAGAGACTATTAAAGAAGAAAGTAGCATTAACGGGAGAGGAAATCACACTGGGGCAGGTTTAACAATACGTACAGTTTGGATCGAATGCTTATAAACCACCCCACTAACTGAATATACATTTCAGAAGTTTAAAAAGACAAGAGCAAACAATGGTATCTATAGATTATATGGAGACGAGTCAAGATTTTCTCCACTCATTCAACCATCACTAATTGAGGACAGACTATATATTATGGGCTGTGTTAGACACTGAAGCTATAACAAAATAAGGCCCAGGTATTGCTCCTTAAGAATAGCATTCTATTTGGGGAAAAAAGACTTGAAAGCAAATAATTAACAGCAATTTCCCGTTTTGCAATATATTTGTGTTGGTTTTTCTTGAATCTTTTACATTGAAAACACATTCATCTATTCCTTATGTCGTAAAAAAATTAAAAATCCAACAAACTCTTAAAGGATGACGTAGGCTTTAACAGATGTGTGTGAAGGATGGAAAAAAAGTATTAAGTTAGCAGTAGAGAAACAGCAATTAATTCAGGGGTGGGTGGGAGGAGCAGTCCCAGAAAAGCTTCAAAGAATAAATGATATTTAGGTTGGTTCTTGAACGATAGGAGAAGAAAATTTTGCTAAGTATAGTATGCTAAGCTTCAAGGCCACTGTCAAAGAAGACAAATAATTAGGTCCTAAAGGTTATAAGATTCAGTAAGTTACATGTTATGGATATAAAAATTTAACTCACTGCCACTTCTCCATCCCGCCGAGGCAAGATAAGGCACATCCATCTACTAGAATTGATTAGTTGCTTCCCCACCTGTGCCCAGCCTGCCGCCTTTGGCTTATCTGGCTTACATTTGTTCCTGAATTTGGTATCTCAAGGTGAAGAATCTTCATAAAGACAAATCCATGTTAAGAGCGTAGTTTGGGATAGATTTGTATTTAGTTGAGGATTAAATAACGTGGTACAAATCATGCTTAAAGACTGAAATGTTTCAAGTTAAAGAAGTGTTAACAAAAGCACCACTGAACTATCTTCTAAGAGAACTGTCTCAGTAGCAAGAAGATAGGAGAAAACTCTTCAGAAAATGCTAACTCTGAGGGCTCTTTACTAATTTTGCTGTCATTTTGACACTGTCTGTTAAATTACACCATTTAGCAATGACTTAGCCCCCCAACCCCATAAATCAAATTATGAACAAGGAGAAGCTCAAAGTAAGTAATTCCAGCATAGCCATGATCAGTCCTCTGTAATGGAACTATCCAAGTGATGAAGCCCTGGAAGAGTCTTGGGGTTGGACATTTTGTGGTCTGGTTTAGAATCGTACAATAGGTCTCAAACTGGAGGATGCCTCAGCATAACCTGGAGGGCTTATTAAAATATAGATTGCTGGGCTCAACCTCCAGAGCTTCTGACTCAGTAGGTCTGGGGGAGGAGTTTGAGAGTTTGTATTTCTAACAAGGTCCCAGTGGACACCGGTATTGCCGGCCCACAGACCATATTTTGCAAGCTGTCAGAATAGTAATTTCCATATATAAAATGCAACTGTTACTAATTTAAATATGAATTAAACAGCATTATTAGTGAAATTACTCTGAACTCACTTGGAATCCATTTTGGTCACCTTCTTGGTGAAAAATTCATCTACACCTTCATCTACTCTCCCCATGAGACCATTCTGTTCACCATCTTGGGAGACTATGTTGGCAGCACAGACCTGCAAAACAAACAGCTGTAATGTTAATTCACATGCACCTTGATTTAGCAATCATTTATTACTAGATTTAAGACACTGTGATTAAGGGCTATGGGAGGGACAAGGCTCACTAAAATAGGGACCCACATAATCTACAGGAATAGAAGCCATAT